>NC_080787.1:60080628-60729239 GCF_028018385.1 Neofelis nebulosa | reverse complement strand
TAAGTTAAATGAGTTTTCAAAAATATGTCATGATGACAAGTTAGCAGAAGTTTTCACCTATATCCCTTCTTTTCACTGTTTTTTTACTAGTTTCTGAAAGGCTTGGGAAGTTCAGGGCTATAATGTCCATGAGGAACAAATCCATAAGAAATAAAATTTGGCTGGGAACAATGAGGTCAAATATTTGAAAGTCATGAAAATTTTTCTTTAAGCAATATCTCATATAGAATCCCATGCATAAAACACAGGTGGAATGGGTATGTGTGGCAGGGCGGGTGGGGGGCGGGATGGTTGGGCTCTTCATGCTTCGTTCTGTTCTTTGAAGATGTCTGTAGTGCTTTGTGAAGTGTCAGAGCAACTGCCTATATAAGAAGGCTATGCTTGCAGCTTAAGTTTATCTTTAGATGACTGATTCTACTGCCCACAGAGGTTGGTATGTCCCAGAGAATATTAAATGTTCCAGATCTTCATTTGAATGAGATAATATTGCTAACTATCCCTAAAGTTTAGCTTCATTGGGAGGAAATCCAAAATCCACTGACTAGCAAGTGAAAACCCTATTCTACTGCTTAGGATCAAACAAGAGATTTTATGTTCAATTAAAACTGACAGTGGCCTCAGTTTAGATAGCAAACACAAGAGCAGAGGATTAGACTTGGCTCAGATCCTCCTATTCAAATTCATAGCACCCAGTAGCTTAAACAGTCAAAGTCGCCTGTCCATCACTAATTGCTGCCCTCTTTTCTCTGTTGAGCAGGAGAATAACGTTCTTGGTGGATTAAGAGGTAGAGGGCAAGGTGGTGCTGGGTGAGTGGAGAAGGAAAGGAAACAGCCCAGAAACTTCTGAGAATGGAATCCCACACATTACATCATGGGAAGGATGGCAGGGAGGAACCCCATGGCAGCTCGCTAGTTATTTGCCAATATTCATTCTCTCTCTGTTCCCCATAGTACCACCTAAATGTGTCAGTTGGAACGCATGATGGAAAATAAAAATGACGTTTCTGAGTTCCACTGTGGCTGAGTGTGGTCATGTGATTAGATTCAGGCCAAAGAGATGTAAGTACAAGTGCTGCATGGAAACTCTGGGAAACTTCTTTAAAGGGCAGACTCTGTTTCCCACCCTTTCTCTATCCTTCTGCCTTTGCCATTCCTGTTGGTTAACCTGCAGGTCTTGCAGCTAGAGTAATGCCCTCGGGAATGGAACCCACACGAGATGGAGTTACAAGGTGGAAACTCTGCTCAATGGCCTACATTGAGATTTTTACCTGGGAGAGAAGGAAACTCTCCTCTAAGGTGCAGTGATTTTGGGTCTTTGTTTATGTGACAAAACTTATCTTCCTACTTGTGTGTGTGTGTGTGTGTGCACGAGTGCATGTGCCTGAGTTGTATGTGTATATATACATGTGTGGGGGACATTTGGGGAATTTGAGAATGAAAGAATAAAGATATAAGAAACAGTGAAAGACTACTTCCTCAATCTTTCCACTTCTTGAGAATCTGAATCAGAAGGATCCACGCGTGTAAAAAAAACTGTACTATCTCCCACCCTAACAGAGCTGTATAGAAACTTCTTTCATCCATGGGCCTTCATGAAACATGGCTAGTGTTTTGGCTTGTTTTTTCCACAACAGATAGAAGGTGCTATAAAAATTCTGCTAATCAAGTTGTTATATCAGTGTGTGTGTTTGTGTGTGTGTGTGTATATATATATATATATATATATATATATATATATATATATATTATATCAGCATAACCTAAAAAAAACTACAAAATTCAGGATGGCAATGTGAGGAAATTATGTAACCAGGAATAATACCTTTGATGTTAATTGTACCATAGTGAGTTGACAAAAAATGTTCGGCTGATCTTACAACATAATTTGGTGTGGTAATCTTCACAGAGATTTCCTTTAGGTGTGGGCTGATGTATATTCTTGTTTTTAAAGGTAAAACCAAAGTAACATTGGCCAAGAGTAAAGTTGAGGGTTAAAGAAAAATTGTGATAGATGTAAAAATGGAATGATCTGTTTCTTTTCTATTTCTTTACCTGTTTACATGCTTTCTATTTTTGAGGGGAGTTTCTGCTAATGCTTCTAGCTTTAAGGTCTAGGCAAAAGGGCCAGATACTCACTCAGTAGCATTTATTGGGCACATTTTGTGTGCTAACTCTTCTGCTGGGAGCCACAGTACCAGAGTAGACCCAGAAAAAAAGATGAGAAGACAGTGAAAGTGTTTTGGATCTGTGTATCTTGAGCAGAACAGAATAATTTTTTTTGATAGACCTAATGCTGAAGAAACTATTTGGAAGGCTGCTTTATGGCTTGAAAAGGATGCTTTATGAATCTCTTTACAGAAATTACTTTCTTATTTTCATTAACTATAATTGTTCTAATCAAAGCTTAGGGGAAAATGTGATTCCTGAATTTAAAGTTGGTTATTAAATGAGTATACATAAGAAATGTAAATTAAAAACTATAATGTTTTAAGACCAGAAACTAAAACATTAGTATCATAGTAAGAAGTTTCTATTTTCAAGGACATTTTATGATCTAAAATTTCATTTTACAGTGTCTGAATCATAACGAAGCTTGAAATGATGATTTGAAGGCAATAAAAGACCCAAAAACTTTAATATGAATAAAAATTGAAAGTGCACACACAGTAAGACCTGAACTTATCAGCAATGTGCAACAGTCTATTGACATATCTCCGGTCTCTGTTTAACAATATAGACTTACCAATATGTTTGTGATATAAGTCTTATGGGGCAATACCTTTCATCTTGGGTTTCCCACTACAAGAGTTAGAACCAGTGTCTCTAAACACTACATATATGCAGAGTGCCCTACATCTTCTCTGTTAACATGCTCCACATGTTACCTTTAGTTAGCAGTTCATACGGCGGATTTCCTATGGATGTGAGTTTCAAGAATGAAGGACACAGATCTTATTCATATTTTTGTTTATATTTCCTATTCCTTGTAGATGTTCTACAAGGAATTCAATAAATGCTTAATCAATCCATCAATCAGTCAGTCAATCAATGTATATAGTGTAAGCATAATGGAGTTCTATGCTTGTCCAGTATCATACTCTTACACATATTCATATACCCAGAGAGAGTGAAAAGTAGAAATGGGGACAGCTGAGAGAATCCATGATTTGTGCTTTGTTATTAGCCCTAAACGTTCTGCCGTTAGATGTACTTCTTCAGTTTCTCTGTTTCTAGGATCTCTTGGGTAAACAATTTGATCAGCTTGATGGGGATCTTAGAAGAAAACAACAAACAAACGAAAAACAAAAAACAGAGAGCAAGGTGGAGTGATCATGCTTTTTGGCCACATTGAACCCTTAAGTAACTTTCTTATGTTTGTAGAATTCCTCACTTTTTGTCTCCTGTTGTCCAAAGTAGAAGTTAGAATCTCACCTTTCCAGTTTTTCTTGCAGCCGTGGTGCAGGCTCTGCCGATCAGATGCAATAATTCAACCCTTGTGGACTTCACTCTGGGTAAACCTGAGGAGGCAGCAGTGACAAGAGTCCCAAGGGTAGCATCCTGGGTTGGCATTGGTAGTACTTGTTGCTCAGTGGGAGTGGCTTATGGTGTGTGTGGAACAGTCAGTGTAGCTTCCAGACCTGGTTTTCTGACCATCCCTGATTCTGTGAATTACTTAATAGCTCTTAAGAAATTCACTTCTGCTTAAACAAGCTCGAATTTGCAAAGATCGAAAAACAGTACGTAAGGATACACAAAGAGCACGAAATTTTGATAAAGGGAAAAGAAGATACAAGATAGAGAGTGCCCCTTGATCAGAAGAATAGGAACAACTTAATGTTTATATTAGAGTAAACAAAGGCTTATTAAACTCCTTGTTTGGAGCATACATCATGCTCGTGCTTTCTCATTCATTGCCTCGTTTGATGGTTTCTACAATTGCATGAGCATGGTATACTCGTTATTTTAAATGTAAGAGAGGTAAGACTCAGTGCTTAAGTGCTGACAGAACTGAGAATCAAATCCAGGTATCCACCCTTGGGGCATCATGGTCTCTGTGCTATATGCAAATGTCATTCCCTACACAGTTCCAGCTGAGAACAACACTGAAACTTAAGCTGCACATTATATTTCAATTTTAAGGCTTTTGGATACCAAAATGCAAGTAGATACTTAAATAAACATATCTTCCTTTTCTGTTAATGTGTCGACATGTTCAATTTAATGTCGTTTCACTGGGTTTTAGCCTGACTACAAATAAACCCCAGCCAAGCAGATATGGAATTGTTCAGGTAACAAATAGCTGATAACTCTGTCCAAGGCCAGAAAATCTCATCACAAAGGAGTTTCATGTCAGAACAGCATTTATTTCAGAACTTTTCTCAGAGAAGAATAGCAACCCAAGCCTTAAAAAGTGTTATAATTTTTTTGAATATAAAAACAGCTGTTTTGAAGTTACTGACAGTCCTCGGAATGTGAACTGAAATTATTTTGTTCCTTCTTCAGAAATATCCTTTGACAAGTGTTCAGCATTCACTGAGAGCATAAAAGATTTGATACTTCTCTCTGGCTGCTTAAGGAATAAAAGATAAGAAAGCACATTGATTTTTAAAACAGCCAGCTTACCTGAAAGGAGAAGGTGTAAATTAAGGTGAAAAGAGAATCAGCTGGGAATCTGGCACACAATGAGGGAGCTTTAAATTTTTTCCTTTTTAAGATTTTTCTTCTATTGTAATATGATCAGTTAATCAACTTATAAATCCGCGTAAATCTTATCTGGAAAGGAAAGAAATGTATACCTTTAATTAATAGCTGTACAAATAAAGAGCCTCCAATGTATGATTCATTGAAAACGAATGGGTATCTGTTTACCGGACTCATACAAGGGATTTGCTGAATAAATTGTTACATTGCAGGAAGTTTGCAAATGTAAGCTAGAGGGCAGCAGCGGACCATCAAACACAGAACTTGTGGCTTGGAATTCATCACAAAACCTGATATTAAACATGAAAGTAACCAGATCTTAAATGAATAGAAATTGGAAAAAAAACGTATTAGAAATACTAACAGCATAAATGCATCTCCAATCACATGACTCTCATTTGAGTATCTTTAGGTTAACAGATACTAAGTAGAGGCTCAGTATCAAGCTAGGGGGAAAGGAGAGAGGAAGGTTATAATATTACTGACACTGAAGGGTACATTCAGGAGCCCTTAGAAATATGAAACCATGGAAACATTAGCTTCATTATGTGATGCCTGAAATTAATCCAGGTGTTTAAAATTCTGGATGACTCTGCAATGGATTTGGAATAAATAGTTCTGAAAAGGACTAAAGAAGAAATGTTTAATATTTAATAAGCTATAAAAAGAATGATAAAAAACCTGGCTATAATTTGTTACTTATTCGGAGGTCCATTTAAATAAATCAGATTATAAAACCTCTCAAACCTCTACAAATTAAAAAAATTCCTCCAAATGATAGTTTTCTTTCTCACATCACTAGAAAACACATAGGCTAAATCAGCTTTCACAAGGTAATCAGAAATTAGGATACTTTAGCGTCAGGAGTGAAAAAATATGGTGAGATTTTAGGTGGTTATTGACTTAGATACTAAGCAACATTTCTAATCAACTTATTAAATAATTGTTTTTGAGAGAATTTTGCATGTAAATTCTGAAGAGGAAGCTGCAAAAGTGGACAATACATGTTTGTCTCTCACAAAGAATTTTTAACTTAATTGAGACAGTAAGACATATTTATTAATGTCTACGGATTGAGGACAGATACATGTTGGAGAAGACAACAAAACAGCAGAGTGGAGAATGTCATTGATCGAGTAATACTAAAGTCTGTATCTTGTCTATATGTCCTTGACTCCGAACTCATTCCCCACAGGGGCAGGGGTTATCAGGATCCCTGTCTCCAGGACTTGAAGAAGGAAAAGAGGTGTGGCTAGGAAGGAGAGAAGAAACAGAGGCTGGGTCAGGCTGTACCCCTGCCTTCATTCCCCGACAGTGAACGGGCATCTTACTTGAGCTTCTCATCTAATGCAAGAGGCGTCTCTCAGGTGTTCTCAGGACCCCAATCTTCTGGCCTTCTCAGCCCTAATTCTACCATTATGCTACTATCTACTTATCTCCTGTGCGGACCATTCCTGATGTTTCTTTCCGTCAGAATTTAAACATGTTGACATGTTTCCAATGTGTATAATACATGTACACACATCCCAGGAAGGGGAAAAAAAACTGTATCCATCTCAAATACCCTTCATACTCTCTTTTAAATCAAATTTATTGATTATGTTACATATCCTTGCTCTTTCTACCTCCTGTTACTATTTACTCCTGACAGCTCCACAGCAATCTACTCCATACTTCTCTCGTCAAGGTTGACAGCCATGTCCTCCCCTTTTGTTAAATCCACTGGCCATGTCTCCTTCTTTATGTTTCAGGACTGCTAGACAGGTAGAATTTGACACAGCTGGACTCTGCCTTTTTGTTGAAATGGTCTCCTCTTGACTTGTAAGACAACACAGGTTCTAGGTTTTCTTCTTTATGGCCACTTCTCAATCTCCTGTGAACTTCTCTCTTCTGTCTGATACTTTTGTTGGTTATTATTTACGATCCTTGTCATCTCTCTAAAAAGTCCTCTCCTCATTCTAAAAAGTGTCCCCATAACCTCTTATCTATTATTAGCATTACTTTTTATTGATTAAAACTCTTGGTTTGAAGTAATGGAAATCAAATTGAACTTGATTAAACAAAAGGGAAGTCTTGGAGTTTTTCTCTGGTAGAGGTAGAAGGTGTGGCTCATGGGCCATAAGAACCTGCATGTGGGTAGGTCCCAGAAATGGATCTAATCAGGGACCAAGGCACTGTAGATGAACCAGAACATCTCTGTTCTCATCTCTGGGTCTCTCTTTATGCTAGCATTATGCTTTCTCTCTTGCCATCGCCTGGATTTCTCTATATCTTTCCCTATACAATGGAAAATGGCTGCTGATACAACGGACCAGATTTATATCTTTTATGTTCAACAAGCACCTGCCCGAAGCTGGACTTTCTACTTCCCATTCTAAATTGCCTGGTTCAGTTTGGGCAATGTACCCACTCTTCATGCAGTTAACTGTGGCCTGCAAGGGCAAGACATAGTGTACAACCGTGGCTGTTTCCTCTATCACAATGTGGGTAGGACAGAGAAGGGGGAACCTGTGTGGGATGACATGAAAACCCAGTGAGTGTTCATGGCAAATTCCATCCCTTCAGTTTCCATCTACAAGTAGATGACTTCCAAATTAATGGCTCAAAATACACTTCCACTTGCATATCCCCCAGGCATCTCAAATTAAGTGTCCAGTGTTTAACTGATGACCTTTGGCCTAAAAATCTCCATATCTGTCCTCTGCTATTCTTTCAGTCTTGACTGGTGTCCTACTAGGAGAAGTCCCTTCACCAGGTTACTGATAATCTGCTGCCATTCTTTGTTTAAGCACTGGAGGTCTGGTGAGACGTGTGTTCTCTTCTCTTCACATGGTTGGGACTTCCCCCCTGATCCCTCTCACCTACCCACTTTAGTCTGTCTTCAGCTTTTTCCTGTTTGAAGGGCTCACTGAGTCTCAGTCATATCCTCTACCCACTGAAGGATCTACACAGTCCACCGGGCAGCTTCAGTTATGGCTTTACCTCATCCTGCACACCAGTTTGCCTCAGGTCAACTATTTCCCTCTATGCTTTTGGCATGTGATTTTGGGCAAGTAAGCTAATTTCTTTAAGCCACGTTTGTATCATTGATAAATAAAGATATCCTGCTTATCCACAGCAGCAGGCCTGTTGCAATAACTCCCCCTTTTTAGCTCAAAATGTATTGTGCTAAGCTTCTTTGGATATTCCTTTAAAAATGTGACATTAAATGAGTGATCATTTGACTTAACCATCCAACAGTTACTGAAAACTTTGTTATGAGTTAGATGAACAGAAACCTAAAACTGAGTGGAAAATAAAGAAATGTCTTGACTGAGATCTGCAGAAAGCATCTGAATTGGACCCCACATGCACTCACTTTCAAATCTTCTTGGCTTCTCTTTATAGTATGAAACAGCACCTTAAGGTCGGTCACCTGCCACCCTTGGAGCTCATGGTACAATAGAATGATTCTCTTCAGAGACACTCATCTTTCATACTCATGTACCCAGTCAAAGAAGCCTCATGCTGTATGGTGGCCTTGCAGGTTGTTTTGGTATTTTGGTCAGGGCACAGTAATTGTTTTTGCATGTCCTGGTTTCCCAGAGCTGTTTCTCCATCTCACTGATATGAAGGAAGAGAAAAAAAAAATAGTGAGAAACTGAGGCAGCTTTGAGAATCACAGTGGTTACAAGGATGCCCTAAAACAGTGCTGCTCAGCGCTGCTCAAAGGGAACCTTGCAACAGCAGAAGCATCACCTCTGAGATTTTTAGAAATGCAAACTCTCAAGCCCAGGAATATGTGTTTTCACAAGTGCTCTAGGTGATTCCTCTGCATGCTTAGGGTTGAGAAGCACTGACCTTCAAGATCAAGACCTGTCCAGTAGTTCACAGAGATTTCCATAAGCCCCAAATCTAAGGGGAAAGCACACAAAGCCTCCACTGCCTTCGAGAAGCTACTTCCATGCTTCTAGTTTCTCGTGCCCCTGGGGCTAACATTTGCTATTCTAAACTGCCACAGAGCCAAACAGCTGTTCTCACACCTAGGATATCTGCCTAGTACTCAAGAAAGGATTTTGCGTGCTTCAAAAAAAGTATGTTATCTGCTGTGCTATTAGGGCCAATGTGATGACTATTAATCAAGTTTGCAGCTAAGGCAGTTAAAAGCTTCTTGACATGTGAATGATCTCACTTCAGTTCATCACTTACTCCTTTAAGGAAGGAGAGAGGCTCTATAAAGAATAGTCTTTCATTGAATGACTTCTAACTTATTGGGTTTGGGATATTTTTAAGAATGCAATTTTGGCAGGACATTTAACCTTATTGAGCTATCTGTACTCTGTGGAGGCAAAATTCCTGCATGATCAAGAAGTCACATGGTATTTATTTGGTACTAGTTGGGGTTATGCAATGCCTCTTAATTCTCTTAATGCCTCTTAATTCTAATAATAAGCCCATTTTTTTTTTTTCATAAGGCAGAAGCAGTTTTTAGGATATACACTCACAATAGGAAACACATTGTACACACTGCATTTGTCCACATTCCTGTAAAAGATTCTGATATTTCTAAAATGCATTATGCACATCAGATTCACACACACACACACATACACATACATACACAAACACACATGCATACACAGGAATGAAAGAGAAAGAAGTGTATTTATCCACAATAGATTTAAACCCCTACATAAAGACACACACAAATGTGTGATTTGAAGGACAGCCATTAAGCCTATTGGGGAGGTCTAGTGTAGAATTTTCAATGGTGAAGGTTCTGGAATTAGACTCTGGGTTTGAGTCCCAGCTCTATCTCTCACTATCTCTGTATCCTTGTGAAGGTTTTGTGAACTTTCCATGCTCAGTTTCTGATCTGGAAAAGGAGGCTCAAAATAAAACTTCAAAAGTCAATGTGAGTATTAAATTAGTTAATGCATGGAGAGCCCCTGAATTAGTTCATGACATCTGTTAAACACGCAGTAAATATTTGCAAAAAAAATATAGTATTGTTTTTTTTTTGTGACAAGAGGAAACATGAATTTCCTTTTACCCTGTCCATATGGTTTGAGACCTTCCCAGCTGGGGGCTGTAGTTTAAAAAAGGAGTTCTCTTGGAGGTATTTATGGTGGAGTTGTATAAAGGAAGCAAGGATAGGGACCAGTTTTAGACTTAACCTTGATGTCTTCAGGCCTCAATGTTTGTTTTCCTCCTTCCCAATCCAAGTAATTCCTAGATAAGATAAGCACTACTTTATCATGTCAGTGCAGAGCTTGACATGGGGCTCAAACTCACAAACTGAGATCATGACCTGAGCTGAAATCTAGTCAGATGCTTAACCAACTGACCAACCCAATTGCCCTGCTTTTCTCTTCCTTCCTCCCTTTCTTTCTTTCTTCTTTCTCTTTCTTTCTTTTTCTTTCTTTCTTCCATCTCTCTCCCTCCCTTCCTCCCTTCCTTCTTTCTTTCTCTCTCTTTCTTTCAACATGTATAATTTAAAAAAATTACTTTTTTACTTGTAATACACTTCAGAGGTAGTCTTTGACTGACAGAAAATATAATAGTATATCAAATTCAAGCAGTCCTTCGAACATTATTTTTCACAGTTATATTTTATTTATTTATTTTTTTAATTTTTTTTTCAACGTTTTTTATTTATTTTTGGGACAGAGAGAGACAGAGCATGAACGGGGGAGGGGCAGAGAGAGAGGGAGACACAGAATCAGAAACAGGCTCCAGGCTCTGAGCCATCAGCCCAGAGCCTGACGCGGGGCTCGAACTCACGGACCGCGAGATGGTGACCTGGCTGAAGTCGGACGCTTAACCGACTGCGCCACCCAGGCGCCCCCACAGTTATATTTTATACACATGTAAGAAGAAGATGACTTTTGCAGATGGAACTTTCTAGAAGAAATCCCATGTAGCATAGATTTTCAACTGCCTGTGAAGTTGAAAGGAATCTTTCTAACGTACTAAATCACAGTGTGTTTCTTGAACAATACAAAGGACTGAAATGCAAGCCTGTTCATTCATTTGCTTACTACCAAGTACAATTTTCATGTTAAGTCAAAAAAGAAATATGCAGGGTTAAGAGAAAGACAAATTTGAATAATTTATGTAAAGGACAAAAACTTCACATATACAAAAAATAATGTTTGACACTGGGATTTCTTCTGAAAAGAGCTCACTTTATTAAATTTCAAGGAAAGTAAACTTATTCTAAAGAGTAACAGATTTATAACCTTTTAAACAAAGAATTGTCCTCAATGAAGACATTAAACTTAGAAATTAAATATTATGAATTGATAACAGTATTTAGACCAAGAAACACACAATTTTGCACACTTTAATTTTTTTACATTATTTTCAAACTTGAAAATCTTGTAAGATTTTTTTCCTGAAGACTTTAAAAAATTATCCCCAGATAATAATCTACTTTATTTTGTGCTACCTCATCTAGTTCTACATAGTTCAAATAGTGATTAATACACTTTTCTAAATAGGAACTAAAATATGAGCAAGTGAAGATAATCACAGGCTATTTCATATAGTATTTATAAAATGTAACTAATCTTATGATGAATTATCACATTGTTCTTTCTCCTTTCAAATTTAGACTATGAACTTTGGTATTAACAATTTTTTGGTGAGGATAAAATCTTTCATCCTTCTTACTAAAAGGAAGATTAGCGACACTCATCTTATGCCAGAGACTGTTCTCCTGAGGTTGTTTTTTCATGACTTCCACACAGAACACTGTGCTTGCTACTGTTCATGGTTGGTTAGAGCCACATTGCAGCCTACGAAGGGCTTCTACTGAGAAATTCACAATGAATTAATGAAATTTCAAGTTCTGTTACCAGAGAGTGACACAATAAAATCCTCTGAGATCCATATCAAACCAGAGGGTTTCACTACCAAGTGACTCAGTTGGTTTCATGCTACTGCACAGTGAATAAGAGTCTCTCAATAAAGCCACACCATGAGCTTCTATATACCGTACAGTAAATCAATAGCATTTTACAACAGAATTATATGGTAAGCTTCCCTGTGCTTTACTCTAAATCAATGGAGATTCACAATAGGATTCACCTTTTAGCTTCTATGAATTGCATGGCAAATCAAGTGTCTTTATTTATTTTAAAACTGGATAGTTGCCATTACATTAGGCAATAAACCTACAGGCATAACGTTTCTAAGAAAGAAGTCTTATTTCCAAAACTTGCCTCCAGATACTTAATGAATTTCTCATGAATAAAGGTGATAGCTTCTATGATGTCAAATACTGGAGCCACTTGGACAAAAAAAGAAAAACTTACTGGAAGGGGCAAGACAATTTTCAGAACCACAAACTCATGAAGAAACCGAGGGCTAAGAAATTTTT
This sequence comes from Neofelis nebulosa, assembly GCF_028018385.1. Lineage (NCBI taxonomy): Eukaryota > Metazoa > Chordata > Mammalia > Carnivora > Felidae > Neofelis > Neofelis nebulosa. Next base: position 60,717,175 of record NC_080787.1, on the reverse strand, counting down.
CTGTTGGTGAGAAGTGGGATGATGATAGCAAAAAGGATTCAGAGAGAATGAGGAGGTTGTAAGAGGGAAGAGAACAAGATGCTTGTCAAGCATTGACTGAAATATCCCATCCAGCAATTACTAAAAATTTTATTCTTTTTTTGCCAGTGAGATATAGTTACTTGATTCCGTGGTCTCTTTTAATGGTAACGTTTTAGGGACTGAGGACAAACAATTTCTAGAGAAAATATTTTACCAACCTGGAAATATTTTCTCAATTCTGAAAGCTTCTTGACTTTTTAGTACAGTGCTATTAATTTTCTAAAGATTAAATTTAAGTAGGGTGAGTTCAGATTGGGTTTTAGTCTGTTGTAGGGGGAAATAATTGTAAGTATCAAATTTGATTTTAAAGTGATTTTCACTTATGAGACAATCAAATGATGTAAACCTTTCAGACAACCCAAAGTGTGAGGTTTTCAAGTAGATACAGAAATAAACATTTTAGGAATTTGAAAGATACCAATTATCCCTCACCTTTCTTTTAAGGATGAGGAAGCTAAGGCCCAGAAAATTTTATATAATTTACCCAAGGGCTGTTAGTCACTGGCAAAGCCAAAATAATATCAGGATCTTCTAATTTCCAGCCTAGTGCTTTTTTTTTTTTTTTTAATGCTGTACAATGTTATCTTCCTATTATCCCATATTTAAATAGAATTTTTGTGCTGTCACTGGAACTTGTAAAATATTTTTACCCTTGAATCTGCCCTTTTATTTGCGTTTTGCCATGTTTTAAAGCCCCATTGGTTTTCTGCCTAGAGGAATTTTGAATTAAATTGCCTTTTGGGTTCTAAATTTGTTTTAAAACTCATTTTGAATTGGCTCATAAAACTGTGAGCTTGTCCTGCTTGAGTTTGGGCCCAGCCCCTGATTTAAATTGACTTAGACATAAACTGGAGATAATTTCCAATTTTTGTCTACTTCCCAATCACCAGTCAGACTTTTGCTATTCTGTTTTACGTTCTTATGACAGAAACTGAGGAAAATATCCCAACCCTTGAGGTGATTTAGAGAACCCTGGACCAGATTCAAACACATTAAGGAAAAAAAAAAGAGTAGCGGTAGATTTTAGATACCAAGTGTATTCAAACCTGTTCCAGAAAAAATGCCAGCAGGTGTCAATGACTCCTAGTCCTCCAGTCCTTTATCACCTCATTAACTTTTGACTGCCTGACCCAGGATGCTCATGGCTACGTCAGTGTCAGGCTTCTGGCTTCCTATTTTCTCTCAGGAATATGAATTATTCCCCCCACCCAACTTAAAGAAAGCTTTTACTGACAATATCCTTTGGGAATTGGAGTAACAGAGAAATACTATGTAAACATATGTTCTGCTCGGGGCACCTTTACCTCTAACCTTCAATAATCTTTGAGATTTTATTTTATTTTTTTAATTTTTTTTAACGTTTATTTATTTTTGGGACAGAGAGAGACAGAGCATGAACTGGGGAGGGGCAGAGAGAGAGGGAGACACAGAATCGGAAGCAGGCTCCAGGCTCTGAGCCATCAGCCCAGAGCCTGACGCGGGGCTCGAACTCACGGACTGTGAGATCATGACCTGAGCTGAAGTCGGACGCTTAACCGACTGAGATCTTTGAGATTTTAATTCTATCTTTTCTGTGTCCAGTTTGGCCCAGAGTTCCTAACATTCCTACCTTCCTTTCTTCCCATCTAAGTCCTGAAATACACAAGGGGACAAAGTTTTAAGCAAGAGTTTGCAATGGAGATTACATGCATAAGCTGTGAGTGTGTGTTCAGAGTTTGTGAATGGATGCAGGTAAACAAGTCAGAAATAGAAAATCATCCACATTTTCTTTTACATGAGTGCAAGGTAATGCTTACACTTAGCTTAAATAGCTGTTGGGTAAATGAGTGAAATTATGATACATTTCTCTTTCAGATTTCAGTTTTGGATACTTAAGTATTCTGCTCCAGTGGAAGGCAGGCTAACTAGAAGCTGCAGACCCAGTTCTTGGCTCCCTGTTGGAGCTACCCCCACGCTGCGGACAGATGTTGATGTGTCATCACATTCAGGGTGACAGCTCTGTGACTGTAGCCCAGAGAGAGGAAGAAGGCACAGAGAGAAGGGAGCTGGGGGGAAACAAAACCAAACCACTCTGCCTGATTATTTCCACCCCTTAAAGCAATGGTTCTCTCCTTGGCTGCACATTGCAGTTACCTGGGAGCTTTGACAAACACTGACGCTTGGGTCCCACCCCCAAACATCCTGATGAGATTGGTCTGGGGGCTGGGGCCTAAGCTTCAGGATTTAAATAAAAAACCTCCCAAGGTGATTCTAATGTGCAGCTGAGTTGTTCTTAATCTTGGCCTTAAGGAATTATTGACTATCAATTCTGCTTTTGATTTAACCAATAATTCTCAAGCCTGCTTGTGAATGAGAATTGCCTTGGGAGGCTGCTGAAGACACAGATTCCTAGGCCTCATCTTGCTCAAACAGAATGACTTCAGGGTGGGTCCCCAAAAATATGCTTTTAAGAAAATACCCCCTCGGGGCACCTGGGTGGCTCAGTTGGTTGAGCATCCAACTTCATCTCAGGTCATGACCTCAAGGTTCATGAGTTCGAGCCCCACATCAGGCTCACTGCTGTCAGCACAGAGCCCACTTCTGATCCTCGGTCTCTCTCTCTCTGCCCCTCCCCTACCTGCATTCTCTCTCTCTCTCCTTCTCTCTCTGTCTCAAAAGTAAACATTAAAAAAGAAGAAAATACCTCCTCAGTGATATTTTATGCAGTCAGCTACTTGAGAAAGAGAACTGTTTATCTGTTCTTCTTTTTACAAAATTTTTAAATGTTTATTTATTTTTGAGAGAGAGAGAGAGAGAGACAGAGCATGAGCAGGGGAGGGGCAGAGAGGGAGGGAGACATAGAATCTGGAACAGGCTCCAGCCTCTGAGCTGTCAACACAGAACTCAACAAGGGGCTCAAACTAACAGACCGTGAGATCATGACCTGAGCCGAAGTCAGAGGCTTAATCAACTGAGCCACCCAGATGCCCTGTGTTCTGATAATTACTGGATAATTTATCCTGGCTTATGTCCCTAAAGTTCATAGGAACCTCGGCTGACGGCACTATTCATAGCTGAGGAAGGGGAGGGTTTACAGAGTTTACAGAGAAGTGAAAGTTTTGCTGGAAACGCTTCCCAAGTGGGAAGAAGAATAGGAAGAAATATGGAAAAGGAGGAGAAATTTTTTGTGCAATTTTAACATGATTTGTTGATAAACTTATCTTGAGGTAAGTATATATCAATCCAGTGATTCTTTGATGTTGCAAAAGACCTGGACTTGCGCCCTGCAGCTGGCACTTTCCATTGTGTAAACTCAAGATATCTGTGTTCAGCCATGAAATGGATAGAAGAAGACCTCATACTTTTGTGGGGTTATTGGGAAGCAACATCTGTAATGTATCTGGGACAATCTTTGTGTGGAAGGTGGTAAGAGGCAGCCATTATTTTTATTGCATATCCATAAATTTTTTTCTGAGCGATAATACATGTAGAGAGGACCATGAGGAGAGAAGGATAATCAAGCAGGAGCATATCAAGCCTGGAACAATCATAAGACTTAATTGCCATCTATTAAGAAAAACAAAAATGTCAAGGTTGTTTTTTTTTATTTTAGTCTTAATTATTATGTTGTTTTAAAAAATGTAGGCGGTCTCAAAAATGCAACTGTATTTTGAAACATTTCATTTTAAGCTCATTAGTGACTTGTGTCTAATCAAAAACATATCTATCCAATTTGCAGTTATCACCAGCATTATAATCATCATGCACAGAATTATTATTTTTCTACCCTAGATATACAAAAATAACCTAAAGATCCATTTGGCTTCATTATAGTGAGGTTTTTTCCTTTTCCAAAACCCAATAAGTTTCTTAAATTATAGGAAAAAGTAACAAGTGAATTCGAGTCTGATATTTATTAAATAGGATGTCTGTTTGATAGGGTGTATCAATTTTAACATATCCAAGCTTCTCAATAGTCCATATTTATAGAAAATATAGACTATGCAAGTATGAACAGCAGGCTGGCTACATTTCTTTGGCTTCATTGGCAAAGCCTATGATTATAAATGACAAGAAGACTTAAAATATCTCCTGATCTGACAATAGAAAATCATCGCATGTACTGTCCTCATAGCTTAGTTTCAGGAAGAGAGAGAGAGAGAGAGAGAGAGAGAGAGAGAGAGAGAGAACTAGGAAGGTATTTTATTATTGCAGAAGTTCTGTTTCTTCTTAGTATGAACCCCATACACAATGGGGAAGACCTACAAGTGAATCATCATAATATCATTATCCCTTTATAAAAAATATAGAACTGGTGATCTACTTTAAAAGTATCATTGGTAACAACCACAGGCCCAGAAATGCATGAACAAATGAACAGAAAAAGAAGACTTCCAAGGCCCAATGGTATAGGGATGTGAGAACCATAGATGTAGGTTCTTGAGGCGAGTTAACTCCAGTGGAAGAAAGGATGGAGAATGTGAAATTCACACAATAGCTTAAGGTTATGGGGTGAGAGCTTCAAGTTTCAAGAGACACTGCAAAAAGCAAACTTAAGAAATAGTTTCAAAGACAAGGAAAGAAAGGAAGACTTCAAATAGACTTTGCTACAGAACAAAGGAAATTCATAATATTGCATAACATCATAATGTTGGTGGGAGATGCTTATTAAAAGTAATTTGTATTTGATGGGAACCACAGCATAATTAGCTTAAATGTGTGGTTTATTGTCCAGTGGCTCCATTTCTGAGAGAACACCAGAGTGGGCTGGATCAGAGCAGCTATGCATTAGGGTATGCTAAGAGTGCCAGGTATTCTTCTCAATATCCGAATAGCAGTTGTTCATGGGAGCTTAATGTGCTTTTCATTATTCATGCCAAACAGTAGTATCTCTGAGGATTGGATTCTTATAATTAACAAAAAGACAGATTCTTCCAGGCTGGAGGATTCAGGTCTTCTCAGTGGGTGGGTTCTCCAGAGAACTTTTCAGACAGAATAATGAATAATCCAAAAACCTATTAACTTTTGAGTTTTCGGGGTGGCACACACCTGGTCATTTGTGATAAGAGGGAGTAATTTAGGTAACCTATGCACAAGTCCAGTCCTATGTCTCCTATTTTGGTTCTTGGATGACAAAATAAGCATATGTCATCTTACAAAAAGTTTCGTGTGTTTATGTGTTGACATCTTTACGCAGAATATCTTTTCCTTATTATTTATTTTTCCTCTAATAATATGGATATTTAATCTGTCTTACACATGGATGAATCGTTTTGAAATACAGTTCAGATATTGTCACCCCCTGAGCAAAAAACATTAGTGACTCACAGCTGTCTATAGAACAATATTTATATTCCTTAGTCTTTACGGTCTGCACTGGCCTTCAAAGATCCCATAGCCCAGCGAAACTGAACTAGTGGTACATTTTATTTTCCATTGGGAAGTTTGCAACATTGTGCCTACTTTCGCTCCAGGTGCTCCTTTCATTTGAACTTCCATTTATCCTCATCTCTGTTTGCCCAGGTCTTGTATCCTTCAAAAGCTAGCTAGAATATTCTTTTCCACTCCATCTTTTATTTTCTTTAAGCCACACACTAAATTAAAAATACATTTTTTTAAAATCTCCTAGACTAGCTTGCACCTTAGTTGGAGATTTTATAGACCTCACAAAACCAATCAGGATCTTGTGAGTAATCAATGTAACACCTAGACTCAAAGGAGTAAACATTTTCTCACATCTAATGTGAACAATTCCCATGTTAATGGTACAGTGCCTTTTCTAAAAGGCTTATTTGGTTCACTTCCTTTTCCATAGCAGGAAAACTTGAATCCTTGTTTTGACGAGGTCCATTATTAAGACAGTCGAGAGGGGCTGCAGATGGAGAAAGCTTTTGATAGTTCTCTTTAGTTATTTCACCCAGCACTCTTATTTTGTAATATCTTAATGTCTTAGTTCAGGCTGCTATAACAAAATACCACAGACTGGGTGGCTCAAATAACAGACTTTCATTTATTTTGCACAGTTCTGGAGGTTGCGAAATCTGGCATCAAGGCACCAGAAGATTTGGCCCTTGGTGAGGGCTGTCTCCCTGCCTTGCAGATTGTTGTCATCTCATTGTGTGCACACACGACCTCTCCTTGGCGTGTGCTAGTGGAGAGAGAGTGTGCTGTCTTCCTTTCCTTTTGAGGGCTCTAATCTCATCATGAAGGTTCTATTCTCACTTCCCAAAGACTCTGAAGATTATTGCTTCAACATATGAATTTTGAAGTGATATCATGATTCAGTCCATAACACTATCTTGATATATTGCTCCTGCTACCTTTCCAGTAAAAGTTCTAGGTGTTTTGGAGAATATCTGAAACCTTGGCCTGGAGTACTCTACTTAGGTGATTATTTATCCTCTCCATGTCCACAATCCATAAATCATTAGAAAATGAGAACCCATCTTTTGGAAACTCTGCAGAACAAACAGGATAACGGTAATGGAAGTACTTCTGAGTAACTATACTCTAATTATAGGCTGTAAAACATTTCAAGACTAAATAGAATTCAGAGGGCCTTCCATTTTCTCAGATGATTAAATGTAGGATGTTAGAGAAGCTGTTGTTTATGCTGAAACCTTCCAACCAGGAGAGACAAAGTTTGCTGAGATAGGTTGGTCAGGGAGAAGCTTAAGAACCCTGCATGTTTAGTTGGCTGACCAGATGGATTCCATCCCAATCTGTGTGTTCTCATTTGAAAATCTACCAGAGAGTCATCTCTTTGAGAACAAGTACCATATTTTATTATTGTTTATAATTTCTGTACCATGGTGCTTTGTATGGCCTAGGCACTCAGGAAATAATTACTGAATTAAGGAATGGAAACTGGTATTGTTGTGAGGTATGTTGGAAAAGGTTTAAAATTTTGAGTTGAGTTTTAGCTTGGTTATTTACTAGCTGCATGATACAGGTAAATTATTTAACTTTGCAGGCTCTTAGTTTAGGCATCTGTAAAAATAAGTTATAATGCTATCAAATTTACAGTTTATTGCAAGGATTAAAGTGTAATTAAAAAAATTCCTGTCAAAAGGCCATATTTCATTTTTTCTCATTGCCACGTAGTATTCCATTGTGTATATAAACCACAATTTCTTTATCCATTCATCAGTTGATGGACATTTAGGCTCTACGTGGATGGAACTGGAGAGTGTGATGCTAAGTGAAATAAGCCATACAGAGAAAGACAGATACCATATGGTTTCACTCTTATGTGGATCCTGAGAAACGTAACAGAAACCCATGGGGGAGGGGAAGGGAAAAAAAAAAAAAAAGAGGTTAGAGTGGGAGAGAGCCAAAGCATAAGAGACTGTTAAAAACTGAGAACAAACTGAGGGTTGATGGGGGGTGGGAGGGAGGGGAGGGTGGGTGACGGGTATTGAGGAGGGCACCTTTTGGGATGAGCACTGGGTGTTGTATGGAAACCAATTTGACAGTAAATTTCATATATTAAAAAATAAATAAATAAATAAATAAAAAAAAGAAAAAAAAAAAATTCCTGTCCTCAGTTTGTGTTCATTTATTCAACATACAGTTAATGATGCTTGCTCTGTTTCAGTTCTATGATCTTGGGATACATCAATCAATAGAACAGACAAAAGCTCCAATTATAGAACTTGTATTCTAGTGCAGAGAGAGAAAAAATAACAAAGCTTATAAGTCAGTTGCATAGGATGTTGGAGAGTGTCACGGAAAGAAGAAAAGAACAGAGGGGAGGGGATTGGAGCCTGGTGGTGTTGGTGCAGGAGCTACATAAGCGTTTGATAAGGGTAGCGAGTGAGGGCCTCGCCGTGAGGGTGAGATGTAAGCAAAGATTGAAACGAGGTGAGGGAGTTAGCAAAATAGATACCTGAGGAAAAGGACTCCAGGGTTGTCCAATATCCTCAAGCAGGAGCTGGCATGGGGGTTCTCTGGTGAGGTTGTAGTCATGAGAGCAAGAGAGGAGAGGAGCAGCAGATAAAGTCAGAGAAGGGGGGCTGTTGGCAGCAGAATGTTTGGGGCCTTGTAAGCTCCTGAAGATACTTCACCTTTTCTCTGGGTCAGACTGGGTGCCATTGTGGAATCTGAGCAAAGATGACGTGGTCTGGCATCCATTGTATTCAGTTAGTGCCCTGAGCACAGTGGACAACGAATGCGCATCTGATGATGCTTATGAATTGAGATTTATATTTTTAAATGATTATTTATGATTTTCTTTAATCAGAATAAAATTTTGGTTGCATCTGTAGCATACGGAAGTGATTAACAAAATAAAACAAAAATACAAGGATATTTCTGTCAGCTTATTGCCAGTCTTCTAGGTTGACTAAATATTATTAATGAAATGTTCGATCTGTGTTTTCCAAAGAGTTCTTTCTTAGAAAGTCAACAAATTCTGGCTTTTATAAAAGTCAGTATAAAATTTCACCTCATATTAAGTACCTTGGAAACTTATGGGAAATTTTTGGAGAATTTAAACACTTTATATTTCTTAAAAATAATACTCTTTTTCTATGAGGAGGTATTTTCCTGACCTATATCTGGTGGAAATGACAGGACAGACTTTCATTCTTTAGTCACAGAAGTGAGCTCATGGTGCTTATTGTATTGTTTGGGGTTCCACTGCACTGCTTTCTCCTTTAGCTCAAACCATGAATCCAGGCCTCTCTGTTCCTCATACTACTTGGCATTGTCAGAATTAAAAAAATCAGATTCGGCGTTAGAACTTTCACAGAGGTTTTAATTTTCTTCTCTACTAGTGCCACTCCTGTCTCCCAGCAACTTGCTTACTCCTAATCAGAAGAAACACTTTGAGTCGTTCCTTTCTTATTTTCAAAGGGTCCTGAGGGTACAGTTGCAACAACTATACTAGTTACAACCTAATTAAATGATATTCTTTGCGAATAAATTACTGACATCCACAGACATATAGTTTTCAAATTGTCTTTAAAAACTCAAAAGGAAAAAGCCCTTTACAAATTTAGCATATGCTCACAGAAGAGAGGTTTGAATACTTTTATCTTTAAAATCATCTAATGCACTTTATTAACACATCTTAGGTGCATCAGATGAGAACATTCTCTGAAACTTATTTTATGCCATTTAAAAATATTGAGGATGTATTTGGTTCGGTGAAAAGAATATTAGGTTTTACTCAGTTGTAAATAGAGTTATAATCTTATATATATCTCTGAATTTAGTTTCAAAGAAATAATACACTAGTACATTATTTGGTAATATTTATGCTACACTGTGGTAGACAGACTAATGGTCCTCCAGAGATCCCACATCCTACTGTTTGGAACCTGTTACCTTACATTGCAAAGGTTACCTTACATTGCAAAAGGGGCTTAGCATACATGATTAAGTTGTGGATCTGGAGATGATAAGATTATCCTGGATTATCTGTGTGGACAAAATGTAATCACAAAGATCCTTATAAAAGGGAAGCAAGAGGATCAAAGTTACAAAAGGTGATAAGAGCAGAGGTTGAAGTGATGTGGCCGCAAGCCAAAGAAAGTCAGCAGCCTCCAGAAAGCTGTAAGAGGCAAGGAGCATCTAGAAGGAACCATCCTTGGAGACTCCTTGAAGTTAGCCCAGTGAGACTGATTTTGGACTTCTGATCCCCAGACCTGTAAGACAATAAATTTGTGTTGTTTTAAGCTACCAAATTAATAGTAATTTGTTGCATAACAATAGGAAACATATAATTAAATCAAATGTACATTTTTAAAAGTTGATAACACACGAATTTATGTGTTCAATATTTGATAGCACACACACACACACCCACAAAACTAGAGCAAGAAATACCATCCACTACTGTTTTCATGTAATTAACATAGATGCAGAAGTAGAGGACTATTCCAAAAACTATTTTGACTACACAACTGTAGGGATAGCCAAGAGTTAAGCAGTCTATTAACTTATCCTGGAGGTTAATTTGCTTGCACGAGATGTCAGAGACAGTTGTAGTTACAACTAGGAAGAAGGAAAACTCATCACTGGTGTCTGTTATTATACCCTTCCAGAGTCTTTTATCATTTGCGTAGCTTCCTCCATCTGATTCTGCCTTCTGTGTTCTGTTACACTCATCAAAAGTAAAACATCTGCTAAGTTTATACTGCATTATTATTGTCCAGTTTAATTTGTTGAATATAATCAGAGATAGTTATCCTTTTGTATGTATGTGTATATATATATATATATATATATATATATATATATACATACACACACACACACACACACACATAATTTACATCCAAGTTAGTTAGCATATAGTGCAACAATAATTTCAAGAGTAGATTCCTTAATGCCCCTTACTCATTTAGCCCATCACCCCTCCCACAACCCCTCCAGTAATCCTCTGTTTTTCTCCATATTTAAGAGTCTCTTATGTTTTGTCCCCCTCCCTGTTTTTATATTATTTTTGCTTCCCTTATCTTGTGTTCATCTGTTCTGTGTCCTAAACTCCTCAGAGATATTTATATATTTTGAAGAAACCCAAGGGAAGAAAACACTCATGGGAGAATTTTAAGCACCATGACATCTTTCTTGAAGAGAAATTGAGTAGGACTGGGGAATGAAGATAAGTTCTCACACTGCAAGATGTGATGGTGTGTTACCATACTTTGCATAGAATAGAAATCAGATGCTGATATATTTTGAGTTTTTAAAACTTTCAATAATAAGTTTTTGTTCAATATAGCCAAAAATTTAAAATATAGATAAGTATATAAAATGAATATTCCTATAATGAGAAATAATATTAACAACTGCTAGTAACAGTGGTTGATTCTGATATTATTTTAGATATAGATTTTAATACATCTGATGCTACTCTTTATATTTTTAGTGCTTTTTTCACTTAGCATTGTATCATGAATATTTTTGCATGTCATTGAGAACTCTCAAGTATGTTGCTATGAAGAAAAAGTAAAATTCTTCATTGTTTTCTTAACTCAGACTCACATTTAATTAGTTTTATAAAGAGGAAAATCTTTAGATATATTCTTATTTCTAAGATCTGCAAATCCTTTCATATTGGTTAGGTTAAGCCTAAGTAGATTAGTGTGATCATATTAATGATCACTACATCAGTAAATAAAATAAATTATAAAGTTTACAACTTTAAGTCAATAAACACCATTTTCTCAGACAAAAATTTTAACAGGTAGAATGTTTGTTAGCATTTGTAGTGTTGAAAAATGCCAAGAGTTCATGAATACATTAAAACATATTAGAATATTAGAATGTTTTGACCTTAAAACATTTTTTTTAATGTTTGTTTTTGAGAGAGAGAGAGAGAGAGAGAGAGAGAGCATGAATGGGGGAGGGGCAGAGAGAGAGGGAATCCAAAGCAGTCTCAAGGCTCTGAGCCATCAGCACAGAGCCTGAGGCAGGACTTGAACTTGTGAACCACAAGATCATGACATGAGCCAAAGTCAGATGCTTAACTGACTGAGCCACCCAGGCTTCCCAGAATGTTTTGACCTTTTATTATTATTTTTTAATGTTTTATTTATTCTTATGAGAGAGAGAGAGAGAGAGAGAGAGAGAGAGAGAGACAGAGCATGAGTGGTTAAGGGATAAGGTGAGAGAGGGACACAGAATCTGAAGCAGACTCCAGGCTCTGAGCTGTCAGCACAGAGCCCCACACAGGGCTCGAACCCACAAGCCATGAGATCATGACCTGAGCCGAAGTCGGCCGCCCAGCTGACTGAGCCACCCAGGCGCCCCATGTTTTGATCTTCTAAATAAATAAACAGATTAAGAAGAGATAGACAGTAAGGAGAGTTTATTTTAGATTTTGTTGTATATGTGAGGTATATATTTTCTTTTTTTTAAATTTAAGTTTATTCAATTATTTTGAGAGAGAGAGAGAGAGCAGGGGAGGGGTGAGAGAGAGAGGGAGAGAGAGAATCCTAAGCAGACTCTGCACTGTCAGTACAGAGCCTGAGGAGGGTCTAGATCCCTGAACCCTGAGATCACAACCTGAGCTGAAATCAAGAGTCACAGGCTTAACTGACTGAAACACCCAGGTGCCCCAGAGATATATATTTTCTCTTTCTTATTTTCCCCAGTGAATACTGATGTGTGGTATTTTGCTTTATAGTCTCAAAAGTCCTGATGTCAGCAATCTCTCATTCTCTCATATTTTCTGTAAAAAGAACACACTTTAATTTTGATAAAGACTGAATTAAAGACTTTGGATGTATACAAATAGTATATATCCATTCTTAATAGATTTGTCATAATTTAGTGTAGACATTTAGTTTGATTCCTATTCCTATATTTTTCACTCCTATAAATAATGCTTCAGTGAATTCTTGATGAATGAAATTTCATTTACATTTGTAGTTTTTTCTTTAGGAGGGATTTATAAATCATAGGTTATTAAAATTTTTAAAATGATATATAATGCTTATTTTCTTTATAGAAAAGTTGTAACATTTGAATCTCTCATCAGCAGGGTATAAATGTTTTTATTTCATTATACAACTAAAGAAATCAAAGTAGTACTTAAAAACACTTTGTTAATTTGATAGAAAAAGAATGGTGGCCCACTGTTGATTAATAAAATTGTATCTTTGATTATTGCTGAGAATTAATTATTTTAGTAGCTTGTTTGAACTTTTTTATGATTTATTTGTTCATTATTAGCAATAGGGGAGATTAATACCTTTTTAGTTTTGATCTCTTTATATAGTAAGGATACTAAGCACTGACCTATCATATTTATTGCAAATATTTTCCCAATCTTTCATTTGCCTTTTATTTCTATCTGTGTGGTTTTCCTGTGTTGCAGTTCAAATTGTATGTAGTTTAATCCATCAACCTTTTCTGCTGTAATTTCTTTTATTATTTTTAATCTTAGAAAGTTCTTCCCTCAAAATATTAGATAAATATTCATTTATATTTTCTTTTTTTCATGTTTATTCACTTTTTGAGAGAGAGAGAGAGAGAGAGCGCTTGAATGGGGGAAGGGCAGAGAGAGAGGAAGACACAGAATCTGAAGCAGGCTCCAGGCTCTGAGCTGTCAGCACAGAGCCTGATGTGAGGCTCAAACTCATGAACTGTGAGATCATGACCTTAGCCAAAGTTGGATGCTCAACCAACTGAGTCACCCAGGTGCCCCCTTTAATATTTTCTTATAGCTTGAAAATTTAGATTTTAAATTATTTGTTTTATTGATTTATTTTATATTAAATCCACTTAGAATTTATTTGAAAATGTGTTGAGAGACAATCTTTTGTGAACCTTTTATGATTCTGTACATGTTGCATGAGAGGCACTAACTACCTTTTGCTTCACACTGTTTTTTTTAAGGATGTTTGTATAGCAAACAGCCTTAGAAGACAGACATAGTGTCTCCCTCCAGAGCAAAGGGCAGGCATACTTACTGAACATTATAAAATATTAAGGTTCCCTAAACTCAGAGTTCCTCTCCTCTATGGCAAGCATCAATCTGGGCCCATTTGTGCTTCCTCTGTGGCACTTGTGGGCAAGGAACACCAATGCAAGTATGCTTAGGCTAGAAGGCTTGCTGAGCTGTAATAAAGTCCTTTATCTCTAACATATATAACATCCATGAAACTGTGGTGAGCTAATTTGTTGGTTTGTAAATAGGGAATAATTTCAGATACTTTATTATTCTTGATAAGTACACTATTTAATTTTAAATAATGGTTAGTGAAATACTCATTAAGCAGGTCAATATCATTTTATTATATTTTCTAAATATACTTTAAAATACCTCAGTCAAGGTTTTTATTTTTAAGCCTACGATAGTGTGAATGTTCCTTTGTTTTTGATACTGTGAATGTTCTATTAAAATAATTAAAAAATGATTCCCTTATATCCAGGTTTTTAAATTGAGTTAGTATTTTGAGATCCATTTGATTGCATTTATAAGGAATTTATTAATAAAAATCTGTGTTCCACAGTTTTGAGATTATTCTCACTTAAAACTGCTTGGCTAAGCAATAGGTCATACTTAATCAGGGCAATTAACTTAATGTTCTTTGGATAATGAACCAAAGCATAAAAAAATTCATTTAGGATATCATGGACTAGATATTTATAGATGAAGAAAAAATTAATAAATATTTAGACTCCTACAAATTAATTTGGCACATCAGAATTTTCCAAACTAGTGTGTATGTGTACATTTACACACATGTGTATACATACCTACATGTATATTATTTTGATGTACATATATATCAAAAGATAGTAACTGACAGCTGACAGAAATTCTGGTGCTATGGTATAAAAATAACTGAAAGAAGCTGAAAATTTCAACTAATCATTTTTTAAAAAATTATTTATTTGTGAGAGAGACAGAGACAGAGTGCAAGTGAGGGAGGGACAGAGAGAGGGAGACACAGAACCTGAAGCAGGCTCCAGGCTCCCAGCTGTCAGCACAGAGCCCTATGCAAGGCTGGAACTCATGAACCGTGAGATCATGACCTGAGCTGAAGTCAGACACTTAACTAACTGAGCCACCCAGGTGCCCCTCAGCCAATCATTTTAATGTTCAATGTAAACAAGTGATGCTTCAATATTTTTCAGTATGAACAAAGGTGACATGTATCTAACTATATTGCTATTGTGTTTAGAAACAAACTCATCATCCCCAGTTTTTTTTTTTTTTTGGTAAAAAATAATACAAAATGTAATTTTAACTGTCAGCTTCTTCTGTAATAATAGAATCCCAATACTTCTATACTTTAAAATAACAATGGTTTTTTCTCTTGTTCACATTACATGAAAGTTTAGGGTTTGGCTGTAGGGTTGTACTGCATTAGGTTAGGTGTGAGGCTATTTGTCAAGTTTAGATATTCTCCCAAATCCTATGCATTTTGGATCTAAGATGGCCCTCATCTTAGACTTTCACCCCTATTCCTCACCATTTATTTGAATACTTCAATTGTGTCTTTGGGTTTCTTGTAATGCCGTAAAATTAGTATCTAGATGGTTTTTAAATGTATTCTTTTAAAATTATTTTATCTAAAATAAATATTACTGAATTACAAAAAAAGAAAAGGAAGTAAAGAAAAGAAAAGGAAAGAAAAGGAAAGAAAAGAAAAGAGCGGAACCTGGAAGGAGCAGCTTCTGAGACAGGTCTTTTTCCTGTCAGTGGGCACAGGAGCAAGAAAGGCCAAACCAAACAATGCAATTGTATTTGGAACTTCTCAGATACGACAAATATTATGTTCCATTTATGTCTCAATGGCCAAAGCCTATTATGTGACAAGTCAACATGGCTAAATTGGCAAGAGAACAAATAATTGTGAGTAAATAATATTACTGCAGCAAAATGTTCATGACACATGGAATAAAGATATGAAACTCTTATTAACTGAAACCTTTGTAACAATTGATTAGACTAATGGTACATTGCAACTGAACACCAAAAGGCCCCTGTCCTATTCCTTTCTCATCTATGGTTCTGTATTTCTGTTGTATCAATGTGATTCTGTTGCTCCCCTTCAGAAATCTTACCTACAATAGGAGGTCTAGGTTGAAAACCAATCAGGTTTTATGTTTTTCTTTTTAATGTTTTTATAATTGTTTTTTTTTTTTTTTAATTTTTTTTTTCAACATTTTAAATTTATTTTTGGGACAGAGAGACACAGAGCATGAACGGGGGAGGGGCAGAGAGAGAGAGAGACACAGAATCGGAAACAGGCTCCAGGCTCCGAGCCATCAGCCCAGAGCCCGACGCGGGGCTCGAACTCACGGACCGCAAGATCGTGACCTGGCTGAAGTCGGACGCTTAACCGACTGCGCCACCCAGGCGCCCCTATAATTGTTTTTTGAGAGAGAGAGTGCAATTGAGTGAGGGGCAGAGAGAGAGGAAAACAGAGGGTAGAGCCCAAAGCAAGGCTCGAGCTCATGAACCATGAGATCATGATCTGAGCCGAAGTCATGATCAACGATGCTTGATCAACTGTGCCACCCAGGTGCTCCTAGGTTTTATGTTGCTTTAAACTCTGGATTATTTAATGCAGATAAGAATCATGTTTAGATTGAGCCAATATGTAACTTATATTACAGTTTTCAAACTTCTTTCCAAAACACGTGAAAGACAGTTCTGGACATTGATCAGTTTAGCTGGACAGTAGGGCTTTTGTCAACCATTCAAAAATTAAGTTGGAAAAATAGGTACAGATTGTGTAGGATTCTCAGTATCAGTTTAACTAACTTATTTGCAAATAGCCAAAAAACAATCCCATTTTATTCTCATCCTAATGGTTTACTAACTTGTAATTCAAGAAGGGACATAAAAGTTGACCTAACCATATCCCTTCTCTGTTAATATCCTATTCAAATACTATTCCTTCCTCAAGGCCCTGTTAAAATGCTATGAAGGTCATGGAAGCTGCCTCTAGGACATAACAATCTCTTCATTACACTAGAGTCCAAGACTTTAAATTTCTTCATCCAAAGACTGTGCTTTGATCAGTAAATGGATGAGAGAAAAAGAGTTTGAGAAACTAAGAGACATTATGAAGTTGTGCATCTGAAGCCACGCTTGACCAACTATTCCCATGCTTTGAGCATAATAAAGACAAAATATTTTCTTCCATTTTAAATTACTCATTGCTTCTGGTGCCAATATTTTAGTGGCCCCACCAAATTATTAGACAAGATCATTGTGAAATTTATTTAGAAATATATATATATTTTAGACATATATCAAACATATATATCATATATTTATACATTTATATCCCAATACATACACACATATGTATGTGCACACAGGTAATATACATTAGTTTCATTTCAGAAGGTAAAAGGAGTTTCAGAATACTTATAAAAACAGGATGTTGAGTTTGATAAAACTCGGGACTACTGTACTATAAGATTTTATGTAGGGGGATACATTTAGAAATATCTTTTGGCATTAGGATCAAGGGTAGATTACAAGCAAGAAACTGAGACTTGAGGCCACAAAAGTGACAAGGGCCTGAAAGAGGTAACTGTTACCTGTTTTAAAGATTGGGAATCTTGAAAGGTTTTATTTGGACAGTGTGCCACCACTACTTTTAATATCTTGAGAATCAGTATTTAAAAAATGATTTAAAAAATTATTAAAGTTCGTAAGAAAATGTATAAATACAGAAAAATGAAAACAGTTACCCATGATTCTTCACACCAGTGACATTTACTGTAAACATTTTTTTTGAATTTTTTTCTGTAGATTTTCTAAGCATTTACAAATATCTTCAGAAATGATTTTTGAAATAAGACAAATACCTCCAGATGACAAAAAAAATCAACTAAAGCAGAAGTTTGTGATATGAAAAAAAAAGTCTTCCCATCACTAGTACCAATTCCTAGATGTAATTACTTATTTTGTCGTCTCCTTGTAGGTAGGATAGTACAGAATACTTGGAATTCCAGCTGACAGGGGATCTCTTGATCTGCCTTTCCTGTAATTTGTGTGAGTGTGTGAGTGTGTGTGTGTGTGTGTGTGTGTGTGTGTGTGGTGTGTAGGTAAAATTGACATACAATAAACTGCATATTTTAAAAATGTACTAAGTTTCTGTATATGCATATACCTGTTAAACTATTACCACAATCATGGTAATGAATAATTTAATCAACTAAGAGGTTTCTTTTTTCACCAAGGTATTCTTTCCTCTTTTCTCCTTCCTATACTCTTCCTCAGGCAACATTAATTGGCTTCTATCTTTTTTTTTTAGTTTCCCCTTTTTTTTAGAACTTTATATAAGTGGAATCACAGAGTATGTATTCTTTTTGTTTGGCTTCTTTGACTCAGGATAATCATTTTGAGATCCAAAATCTTATTTCATATATTAATGGTTCATTTCTTGTTATTGTTGGGTAGTGTTGCATAATATGGATATCCTACAAATTGTTTATCCATTCACCTGATGGACATTCAGTTTGTTTCAAAGTTTTTACTATTACTTATAAAATGGCTATGAATATTTGTGTATAATTCTTTGTATGGATATATGCTTCTTTAATTTCCTTTGTGTAAATACCTAAAAAAGGATTGGTTGGATAATATGATAAATGTGTATGCATATAGAGGCACAGAAAATATGTAGAGCACACACCAGATGGTTAGGAGTTATAGCTGGCAAAGGAAGAATGGGAGAAGGAAAGAAGAGGAATTGAACTATATTTGCTCTTTGTTTTTGTCTACATTGCTTGGAGTTTTGAAGATAATATGTTAAAATATTTCTTGTGTAACCCCTCAATATTATAAAATTCTTATAAAAAATAATTTTGCTATGTGTGTCTTACATTCCTAGCTTCTGCCTTCTTTCCCTTATAATGACTCATCTTTTTATATTATAAGATTATTAGATAGGATTTTTATTAAGTTGAGATGTCTTAAGAAGACATTAATAGTGTTATAGAAGAGTAAGCTGTCAGGTTTTGTATATGTGTGTGTGTATGTATATGCAAATAAGTGTGGTAACAGGAATTTAACAATTTTTTTATTTTTTTAAACAAAACTTAGTGAAATGAGTCTGTCTGTGAAGATACAACCTTAAAGTATACACCTGCTGTTTAGATAAATAAGGATAATTCATGTATATTATCTTTAAATTGTGTTCATCTCATTAAATTATGCTGCTTTATGCACTGCCAATAAAATGTCAGGTGTGACTAAAACAAGGTATGACAGATAGAGGAAATGGTCTATTTTCAAACTGCACACCTGTGTTAATTGGAGAAAGAAAGGACTCTTTAATTTTTTAAAGAAAATGTCTGAATACAAATTTGTAACATAGTACAGTTATCAAGTATAAATTCTTAAAAAGTCACAGCTCATTCTGAGTCCCCAAACCCTCTAAAAGTAAACTGCAAGTAAATATAATAGTAACTTGTATTTCTAAAGCAATTTCCCAGAGGTGATTGGATATGAGTCTGAGGGTTCAGCTAAATTTTCATAGATCAGGAGAATTAAATGCATAAAGTATAAAAATACCTCACCTTACATATAATGAAACAAATATTTGAGATTGCCATCTTTTGAGAGCCTAAAGTAATTCTAAATATTTCTGTATTCCTGAAACATTCCTAGTTTAGGGATTTAGGGATTACCTAAATACTCCAAGTCGCCACTGTGAAAAGGATAAAAGGTAATTTTGAAAGTGGTACCTTTCTGTCTATAATGGTTGACTTTCAAAATGGACCTTTAGTATTACAGGTGCCTGGTGAGATAGTTAAGGCACAGTCTTAGAAAAGAGAATCTTATGGTCTTTTCCAGGTAGACAAGAGGCAGTTTGGAGTGGTGCATATTACACATCCAGTCAGTCCTCAACGGGCTTCTACTAAATGAAAGTCGTTTAAATGAACATTGAGTTTTAAAGGTTTGAGGTAAGAACTCCAAAAAAATGTCCAGATCAGAGTGGCGCAATATTATAATATTATTGATATTACATACTAAACAGGAAGTGACAATTGGTAAAGACTAGGAAAGGGAGATCCATGTTGAATCTGAACAGAAAATTCAGTTTTCTCCTCAGATTTTTCAGGAGAAGATGCTCAATCTTTAAATCACAATTTCACAGGATAGTATTACGGGATCTGTCAGGATGCAGCCTTTGTGGGCTATAAGGACTTGTCCTCCTGTCTGGGCCACCTTCCCTGGCAAAACTTTCATCAATATCAAGCCAGCTGAAGTTGGTGTCCTGGTTCACAAAGACTGGTCAAGTTTTCTCAGGACTGGGCCAACACTCAAGGGACAGAAATGGTCGGTGATCTGGAACTCACTGTTGCAAGTCAGAGACTTTACCATGGGTCTTTGTACCAGGAGCACAGGTGGAAACTCTACCTTCTGCATCATTGTCACCATGACTGTCAAGACCAAGTTCTGCTGAAAGGCAAAGAAGGTGACCATGGAGGTATGATCAACAAGAAATGTTATAGAAATAGCCTCCTACCTGTGATCTCCCAGTACTGACCTCGTTTGTCTCTTCCCCCCAACACTCTCCACTGCCATGGGCCCCTCCCCTTTCCCCCATCCTCCACATACAGTATTTTTATTTTATGAGCCATTTTCCACACACCTTATTATTGCCAAAACCACATTGGCCAGGGCCCGGGCCTGGATGGCCAGACACATCCCCCTACCCATACCCTTCCTGTGTGTGGTTGGAAAACTTTTTTGACTTTTCCTTTTTTTTTTTCCTGAATAAATAAAATTCTACTAAAATACATGTATATGTATATATATGTGTGTGTGTGTGTGTGTATCTATGTATATACACACATTTACTAAATTAATAAAATATAAGTATGCATTTATTATTTCCTGGAAAAGTATTTTGCTGTCTTTAAAAAATATTGGTAAAGAAGAGCCAAAGACAGTGTTCCATATTAGGTCTGTGGCATTTGGATCCTAGTGATCAGTAGTAATGATTGTGATTCTCATGCTATGAAGTATCATTAGCAGAATCAAAGTGGTTTTTTTTCCCAATAGCACTTATATCTTTGTGGGTTGGCTTCATATTCATATCTCAAAAAACAAACTGAATTGTAATTTTAACTCACTATCATTTTTAAATATAATATTTTAAATAAAACATAGATATGAGGCCAAAAAATAGGAAAAGAAAAAGCCCGATAACTTATGTCCTAAACTATCATGTGTGAATTGGATCGGTTATTTACCCTCTGTGGCTAGTTTCCTTATCTGGTTCCCATACTCGAGGGTTGTGAAGATTCAGTAAGTTAATAGGTTCACCACCAAGTCCATAGTAAGAGCAATTAGATATTTGCCATAATGCATATTGTTTTTACCAAAAGTTGAACCATGCCTCACTAGTAAGGAAAAATACCTTTGTTCTGCCTCCACAGCATAGAATCCACTACACTAGCATGCTGATCCTCAAATAGGGTACATTGTCCTCTTAAAGATGTACAGAGAATTTTGTGTGACAACTCATCTTGTTTCTTTTTCTTTTTTGAAAATTTATTTATTTTGAGAGAGAGAGAGAGAGAGTGGGGAGAGGGACAGAAGGAGGGGGGTAGAGAATTCCAAGCAGGCTCCACACTGTCAGTGCAGAGCCCAACGTGGGATCCATCTCACAAAACCATGAGCTCATGACCTGAGCTGAAATCAAGAGTCAGAATCTTAACTGAGCCACCCAGGTGCCCCGTGACAGCTCATCTTCAAGTAGCTTCATGCATCTCCCTTTTCCTGAGGAAGTAGATATGAAGCAGCAGGGTCAGTTCTTCACTTTGAGTAGTGCTTACAAACCAAGCTTCCCTGCCCATATCTCTGCCCCAAGCATTCCCACTAGAGTACTATAAGCGATGGCAAAAAACCTGGCGGCAAAAAATCAGTGCTCTAAGGTATATGCATTTTCATTATAACCATGAAATATGGGTTCAAGGATGACACATCAAGCACTGGGAAAAATATTAATCTATAATGACCTTCCAGAGAGAACATCTCCCATCACTGGGGAGTAGAGTTTCCAGATATTAGGACTCTAATTATACTAAAAATTATTACTATTTATCGTAATTTCATAGTTAGCCGGGTGTCCTTTTACTTGTTAAGTCTGTAAGCCATACAGAGAGATTGAGATATGCAGTATTAAAGGATCACGCAGCCTGAGAGAAGTTACAATGAATATAAATGTACTTGGTGAAATGGACACTTCAAGAGCTGCAGGGTCCCCAAGGTAAACTGTGTTGGTTTCTTTTGTATTGGCCTTTGTAAGAACCACATAGAGTAAGTTGGAGATAGTCCCAAAGTTGGCAGACTCAATTCTTGGAGGCTGTTACTGGCATCTGAAGCAGAATAGAAGAAAATTCCTCCTTGTGGAATCCCAGATTCACCAAAGTCTGTTTTACAAATACTTCCATCAGAGGTGCAAGCTCTGCCCACTAACACCACTAACACCTCTTTCCCCGCAGCCCGTCAACACCGCACCTCCTCTTATTTCTTCATGTGCCCTTATTGATAGTGATGTGGAGTGACTAGTTAGGGAAAAAGTCAAATATGAAAATAAATAACATTAAAGCAATGTTTTATGCAAAAATCAGTTCCACATATCATATGACAAAATAAGTGTGTGGCACCCATCCCGATCCTCTTTAAGATTTGGTGAGTTCCTCATTTTCGATGCTTTCAGGTCTTGGCACTGATTCCCTCTTCTCGGAAATTTCTAATCCTTCCTTGACTCCAAGTGGCTCATTGCTACTTGTCCTTCTTTTGTCAGCTTGTGTGAAGCTTCCTCTAAGAAATGCTTCTAGAATCCCCAGATCCAGGCTAGCAGTACTGACTTAGCTTCTGTTCTTCCCGCTTAGTCCTTGTCATGCTATACTGTAATTACCCGTGCACATGCTGTCTCCATTGCCAAATTCCAAGCTCTATTCTATGTGGACAGTGGTCATGTTTGTGGTACAGTGCCCAGTACACAGCAGTTGCTGAAAAAACTTTGATTAGTAAATATGTGAATTTATAACAGTCCCCTATGGCTTTGGCTCTTATTTTAAATAAGCAGGTTATTCCTTCTTAGTACAAATATTGCCAAATAATAATTTCCACTGTGGATGGAAAAGAATTTTTCACATTCCTATTTCATAGGAGAAAATAATTACATCTTTTTTTTTCAGAACAAGAAGGAAGGAATTTTGGGAATGAACTAATCGCTTATTGTCCACTATTGAAAGATTTCTTCAGAGACGTAGTTCTTTCAAGCCAAGAGAAGTTAATTGGAGTTCTATCAACCAAGGCCTGAGCCCTCAAAAAACATTTCAGGAAAACAGTTGGCTCAAGCAAGGAGAGAATATCTTCAGAGGTCAGTGTTATTCACTCTTTAGCTCCTTAAAAAAGAAATCTTTTCAAATTCACAAAATTTCTTTGAAACAGTATTATTTTGGCATCTCTTAGTTCACACAGACCGAAGTGCTGTAACAAATACATTATGAAAGGTGTTGTTATTAATGCAATATATATAAGTTAATTCCTTGTTCTTGTAAGAGTTTAGATTGGGTGCCAACTGAGCGGGGTGGTTCTCCTCCGCATGGTCATTCAGAGATCCAAGCATCTTTCATCTTGAAGCTCCACCATCCCCTAGAGCATGCCACTTTTGTCCAGCTGGATTGGTAATGAAAACTGGCTGGGAGGGGGAAGAAACTGTGGGAGGCACACATCTGATTGCTGCTGATGTTCTACTGGAGAAAAATGTAAGTCACGAGGTTAACTGTAAGAGAAATTAGATAATGCATATGTCTGTTACAGCCCCGTAAGTATAGAAGAGGGCGAGGATGACTTTTGGTGGAGAGCCAGTGCTCTCTCCTTCATCATCTTCGGTCTCTGGCAATACCAGAGGAAGTGCTGTGTCTTCAGGGAACTGCTATGAGTTCGCTTGGCCGTTTCCTCACTGGTATTCTCAGACATCACACAAACGTTAGAATCCTCACTGTTTCCTGATTCCTAGTGTGATTCTCGTTCTCAGAATACTGGTACTTTTTCCCTGCCATGGGCTATCTTCTTCTGTTTTCTCTCCCAACAATTTCCATTATGCTTGGCACAGTGATCAAAACATATCTGTTGAAAAAATGAATAATAGAGTGAATATGTTCGGTCTGGTTCCAGTTCTGTTATAAACACATATCTTTCATCAGCCACACATTTGCTTTAGCTAAAAAGTGGCATTCTTCTGAGGAGACTCATCCTTTGAATGTAGTCTCATCATTTTCCATGTCCACGTTGGACAGTACTGGGTGGCATTCTGCTTATTTATCTGTTATCTCTTTGCCTCAGTGAAAATATGGCAGGAGATTTGTGCTGGCCCCTGCAAGCCTCTTGCCATCTGTGTGTATCACTACGTATCGTCACTGTTGTCTTTGGAATGCCAGCATACCCACATTCATCGAGGAATTTAGAACCTAGTTAGTATTCCTTTTCTAGTGCTCACCCTTGTTTCTTCTCTTTCCATGTTGTGACTGCACAAGGATGGTATATTTCTTTTTATACATTAAATTATGAGCTCCACAAGCCTAATGGCAAAAAAAACCCCCACTTCCCTGCCCTAATGTTCTATCATCTATTTTTGTGAGTTTCCTAGAAGGCTTTCTCACCTCTATCCTAGAAATTAATTGTTCTGGCTTCCCTGCCATCCTGCCAGGATGTTAACTCTGCTACTGTTACCTCTTGAGAGATTGCCACTCCTTTGGGCACAGCTGTCCTCTGTTAGAGATAGCTATTTTTAAATTAAATTAAATTAAATTAAATTAAATTATTTTTTTATTTTAATTCCAGTATAGTTAATATACAGTGTTATATTCATTTCAGGTGTACAATATAGCGATTCAGCAATTCTATATATTACTCAGTGCTCATCATGGTAAGTGTACTCTTAATCACTCGTTTCACCCATCTCTCCACCCTTCTCTTCTCTGGTAACTATCAGTTTGTTCCCTATAGTTAAGAGTCTGTTTCTTGGTTTGTCTCTCTCTCTCTTTTTTTCCCCTGTGCTCGTCTTTTTGTTCGTTTGTTTCTTAAATTCTACATATGAATGAAATCATATAGTACTTGTCTTTCTCTGACCTATTTTCCATAGCATTATACTCTCTAGCTCCATCCATGTGGTGGCAAATGGCAAGATTTCATTCTTTTTTATGACTGAATAATATTCCATTGTGTATACATACCACCTCTTCTTATCCTTTCATCTGTTGAAGGACACTTCCATAATTTGGCTACTGTAAATAATGCTGCTATAAACATAGGGGTCCATATATCCCTTTGAATTAGTGTTTTTGTATTTTTGGGTGAATACCAAAAAAAAATATATTATTACTGGATCATAGGATAGTTCTTTTTTTTTAACTTTTTGAAGAACCTCCAAACTGTTTTTCATAATGGGCTGAATCAGTTTGCCTTCCCATCAACAGTGCATGAGGGTTCCTTTTTATCCACATCTTCACCAACACTTGTTGATTCTTGTGTTTTTGATTTTTTAACCATTCTGACAGGTATGAGGTGATATCTTATTGTAGTTTTGTTTTGCATTTCCCTAATGATAAGTGATACTGGGCATCTTTTTGTGTGTCTATTGGGTATCTGGATGCTGTTTTGGAAAAATGTTGGCTCATGTCTTCTGCCCATTTTAAAACTGTATTATTTGTTTTTCATATGCATTTCTGATCAGTGCTCACCTGAAGATTGGAGGAGGACCCACTTTAGATCTATAGAACTCTTTCCTTGCAGCTTTCTCCTCTGTAGTACTCTGCCTTGAAAACATTAGCTGCCTTAATCTCCCCATACTTCCAGCTCAATCTCAACTCTGAGACCACTTACTTCAATCTGGATTCCTCCTCCCTCTGCTGCAGGTTGGAAACCCTCTCTAGGCAGTAAGCTGGAGCAATCATAGGTTCATATCATTTCTCCCCTCTTTCTTAGGAATCTATCTTTTGTTGCCCGATATCCATTGTCTTGAAAATCAATGTTTAATATATTTTGTCTGGTAGGGGCCCCTGTGTGGCTCAGTCGGTTAAGCATCTGACTTCAGCTCAGGTCATGATCTCGCCATTACCAAGTTCAAGCCCTGTGTTGGGCTCTGTGCTGACAGCTCAGAGCCTGGAGCCTGCTTTGGATTCTGTGCCTCTCTCTCTTTCTCTCTGCCTCTCTCCCTCTCACACTCTCTTTTTTTCTCTCTCTAAAATATATATATATATATATATATATATATAGTCTGTCTAAAAAATATATATCAATTGTTAATATATATCTCTAAAAATATATATATATATATTCTCTCTCTAAAAAATATATATCAATTGTTTAAGGAGTGTGGATAAATCCAGTCTTTTTTATTCCTTCTTGGTTAAAAGTAGAAATCAAATCTTCTTTCTTGGAATTTCTAGGAAATTCTTCTTCCTAAAATGATTTATTCAGGTAAATTAAAGTCTACTTATTTATTTCCAAGAAAAACTCAAACCTAGCCATTATGGTGTAGCCTTACTTTTCAAACCCCCAAAATATAATTAAAATTCACCAGGAAATAATGGTAAAAACATTAAAACTTCTAAATTTTTCCGGCTTAGTTTTTAAACAGCTTTTTAAATGTTTATTTATTTTTGAGAGAGAAAGTGTGAGCAGGGGAGGGGCAGAGAGAGAGGGAGACACAGAATCCAAAATAGGCTCCAGATTCTGAACTGTCAGCACAGAGCCCAACCCAGGGCTCGAACTCACCAATGGTGAAATCATGAGCTGAGTTGAAGTTGGATGCTTAACCAACTGAGTCACCCAGGTAGGTGCCCCATTCTTAGTTTTAATTAACGCTTTTAACAAGGTATCACTAGTCTTGTCTTCATTGACTGCCAAACACTCAATTCAGTTATTTTTCCAAGTCTTTACTCCAGTTTTATTCCTTGTAAAGGTCAGGACTGCAAGCTTTTATTCCTAACCTCAAGTGAGAAAGAACTTAAATAAGCAACACTGCCTGCATGAATATGGAATAACACTAAGGCAAAATGTGGTCTAAACCCAGATTAAAACACACATTTTTCTGAAGGAAACATAATCCTGAAGTTGAAACTGTTCTCCAAACCACACTTTTCATGGTTATGTGGAGCACTTTGGTTCTCTGAAGCTCATTGATGTCATTTTCCTAGTTTTAAGCAGAAGTCTGTATCAAAGTATAAATTCAAAACTCAACTTCTTAGGGAATAAATACATTTCCAACTTTTAAGTAAGTTTTTCAACATTTCCTAATCCAAAGTTTCATTCAGATCCATACTGTTAGGACCTCATCATCCCACCTTTATCCTAAATTACATAATATCTGCATAGACCACCCACATTTAGTGCTGAGGTACATTTATGGTCTCCAGTCTCAGCTGGCTCTCAGCCTTCCTCAGCCACCTTTCTATTTCACACAAATCATCTCTTTTTTGGATGTAATGCTTAGATGGAATCATCTCTTTTTCTATCTAGGATTAATTATTCCAAACCTTCCCATTCTAAGCTCATTTGCCAATTTCTCTTTTCCTATCCCAACAGATGACCTTGTCTTCTTAAACTGAAACTGAGTTCACCCCACTTCTTGGGACCCTTACAAAACGAGCTACCATATCACCCTTCTTTCCTTCTTTGTCTTCTGTATAAGAGGAGAGATGTCTCTTATGTCCGAAGTGAATTCCTACATATGACTATAGATCCTGCCCTCTTCCACCTCTGCACAACTTTTCTCTATCAATTATTAAATTCACATCTGATTCACATCTGTTTTCAAACTGTTATTGGAATGAAATATGAGCTGTTGAGGGGACTGGTTGCCACAAATGTAAGTTGGTACTATTTGTACTATTTTGAATTGTGTCAGAATGATCCAGGGCAGAATAAATTAGCAATACACATTAAATGGGCATTTTTGTTTCTGGCTTTCTGTTTATTTTTCCATGTAAATATACTCTAACTCATTCAGAGGAAAGGTAATTTACAGTGATCTGTGACAGAAATGAGACACATAATAATAGCTGCCATTTGTTGAGTGGTTGCTTGGACCAGATCCTGTTGTAGATGCTTCATACACATTCCCTCTGTTATTCCTCAAATACCCTTTATAAATAACATCCCATCTGTAAATGTGATAAAAATGAGGCTCACAGAAATTAAGCAATTTATCTAGGTTACTGTGGACTTAGTAAAGTCTTAGACAAAGGTATTCAAACAGATAGTATGTTTGGGAAGTGATACCAAAAAAGTGAAGAACAAGTGAAACAGGAAAGAGCAAAAGGCAACACAAAAGATATATTATGAGTTGGCCTCCATTATAGTAGACTGGGGCTACATCTCACCATCTGAGGAGCCTTATGAAATATGTTGTAGAACTGTCCTCCCAGGGATAAAAGACAAAAGCATTTAATTATCAGTTCTCTTCCTCTTTTGGTCAAAGGTGACCCCACAGGTATCAACTTTCTTGTACCTTGGGACTGCATGAGTAAAAAGAAGCTTAGAAGAGAAGGCAAAAGGCAGGGACTGTCAAGCTGCATCTGCAAGAAGGCATTTGAAGCCTGTATAGACCTGTATTCATAGCTGGGGTGAGAAATGGAGCCAGGGGATTTGAAGTGACACTATGAGAGGTGTAGGATACAAGCCACTCTTATTTCATTCAGATCTGCTATGCCTTCTATTAAGTCCATTGTTATGGAGTCTCTTAAGGTGGTGACCAGAGGCAGTCTCTGCAGGGACTTAATACAAGAAGCTTCTGGAGCTGGTCCCAAGGCTTTAACTGATATTTATCATCATCTCCTTCCTTTGCCTCCCATGCTAATTTTTTCTCACTTTTGGCCAGGGCTGAGCTGCCAAGAACCACCCTGGCATCCAAAGCTTGGCTTGAGTTATCTGGTTCTTATTACTGACAGTTCTGAGCCCTTCTCTTGGCTTTGTTGGGTAGTGATTACAGCAATTGTTTGCTCATTATTATTGCTCTGAATGGACACACAAAGGCATGATCCAGTGAATTCACTGTTCAAAACATACTCTTTTGTTT
Organism: Neofelis nebulosa; assembly: GCF_028018385.1. Lineage (NCBI taxonomy): Eukaryota > Metazoa > Chordata > Mammalia > Carnivora > Felidae > Neofelis > Neofelis nebulosa. The sequence goes on along the minus strand of NC_080787.1, from coordinate 60,688,583 downwards.
TGTAGCAACTCAGCTCATCATTGTGATCAGAGCTAATTATCCCTGCAACGGAGTAACTCCTTTCTTTGCCTGCTGACCTGCTAGCAAAAAGAGATTAAGGTTACCAAAAAGGAGTTGTATGTAGTTTCAAGTGGAAATCCTATTGAATATCCTAGTGGAAGTGTTTCCCTCCCTCTGTCTTTAATCCTCCCCACTTGTCTTCCTCCTTGACTGCCTCCTCACCGCCCCCCCCCCCCCATTCCCAAATCTGGTACAGCCTAAGGTCGGGGGATTGAGAAACACAAATTCTGCAAATGTATGGTTAGGGATTATGGTGAATGCAGCCAATCCTTCCACCTCTTGATTCTATGAATGTGTTTTTGCATTTGGGAACACGTCATCATATATTAACTGTTGGTTTAGTACATCCAAAGGACGGTGTCCAAACTGACAGGATGCTGTTCTTAATCTACTGCTGTAGCCGAGTCTTTTATGGGCCCTTCCACTGTTCTATATTGCTGCCTGCTTCTGGGTGATGGAGTATAAGGTATGAGAGTAGAGCTCATGATCTCATGTCATCTGTCTCACCTTCTTTGCCCTAAATAGGTACCTAAGTCTGAGGCAATTTTTGTCAGTTTACCTTGTCAATAGATTAGGCACTCCTTGATTAGAGGAGCTGATGGAAGTAATGAGGTCAGGGAAGACAAAGGACATCTGTAACATCTGTACCAATTCTACAAAGGACAAAACACTACCTCCTCTAGGGATGAAGGAGTCTGATATAATCCGTGATGGAGTCAACCTTAACATTCCCCTCAGAATGACTATAAACTTCAGACAGGGTTCTTCCTGACTCTAGAACCATGGCCTCCCTTTTTTTAGAGCATTTACTTTAGAAAACATAATAATTGTAATTTCTTTCTGTGCTTCGTTGAGGTGTAATTCTTTTAAAACTTTTCTTGCCAGTTTTATAATCCAGGAATGTCTTCATCAAGGACCTGGGAACCATCCCTTCAAATTGTAATCATCAGGAAGATTTCACCCCTATCGCTTGGTGTGTATGGGATGACAGGAGCTTAACTTCAGTGAGCACCAATTAGCACACACAGAGGACTAATCACAGAGAAAAACATTTGCAAACTCAGGAATGATTCAGTACCACAACACGGCTCATTGGTCAACTGTCTCCCTAATGTTCTTTAGTATTTTTCCACTAGCTCATCCCAGTGCTTAAAAGCATTCCTGCCCTTTGCTTTACAGGATTTGAGTTCAACTGCTTTCTGGCCTCTCCTATTAAAATAGTCTTGAATAAATTCTTTCTTACTTGTTTAATTTTGCCCAGTGCAATATTTGCTTTGACGTCAGCCTGCTATGAGGTGACTAGCTGGCCTTCTGGAAGATAGATGGTGCCATGCTGAAGGTGATCAATGGTCTCCAATGCTGGCATGCTGGACAGTCAGCAGTGGCAGTAATTATAACAATCTTAGTGGTCTTGATGACAGGGCATACATGCTGATGGCTCCGTGTATAGCCTCCATTCTTATACATGTGTATATTGCTGGGTGTATGTGTAAACATATATATTTAATTTTTTTCTGAATCATTTGAGAATAAGTTCCATGAATCATGCCCTTTTCCTTCTAGATACTTTAGTTTTATTTCCTAAAAATGTGAATATTCTCTTCCATAACCCGATTACAGTTATCATCTTTTATAAATGTAACATTGATAGAATATTTTTTTGAATCTATCATTCATATTTTAATTTTGTCAATTGACCCAACAATGTTATTTAGAGCACATTTCTCCCAGGATTTGGATTACATCAAATACTGAATTTAGTTGTCATGCCTCTTTAGTCTCCAATCCGGGATATTTTTCTCAGCCTTTCTTTGATTTATGACATTGACATTTTTGAATAATATAGTTCTCCCTACTAAAAATAGAATTTTTCACAATCTGAGTTTGACTGATGTTTCCTCATAAATAGACTCAGGTTATACAGCGCTCTGTCAAAATATTACAAAAGTGAGGGTGTATCTTTCTCAGAACATCGCACGTGAAGGCACACTGTGTTTATCTGCTCCTCACTTGTGATGTTTATTCTGATCATTTGGTCAAGGTGTGATTTCTCAAATGGTAGGTTTTTTTCCTTTACAATTCATAAGTGATCTATAGGGAGACATTTTAAGATTATGCAAATATCTTGCCTTCCCCTCACTGAGGGCACTTGGGTTAGATCCTCCCTCCCCAACTTTCTCTGAGGTTTTGTTATTCATTTGAAATACAGTTGGGGTCGTTCATTTCAGTTTTAGTTTTGCTCTAGGTTTATTTGCCTTCAGTTTTAGTCCCTCTTACCCATTCATTTCCCATCCTTGCTGATTTGATTTTTTTAAACTTACAGATACTAACATATTTCTAAAAGTTAAGACTGTGTAAAAAAATACTTACAAACAAGTTTTATTCCCAACTGAAACCCTGTGCTCCCTTCCAATTCACACCTTTCTAGTAACCAATGTTACAGTTTTCTGATTTATCTTTCCGGTATTTCTTTTTGTAAAGATAGGAAGATTTATGTTATATTTATATTTTATTTTCTTACGCAAAGGGTAGCATATGCTGTTTTGTACTTGGATTTTTAAAAAATATTTTTTTAATGCTTATATATGTTTTGAGAGACAGAGATAGAGTGTGAATGGGGGAGGGGAAGAGAGAGAGGGAGACACAGAGTCTGAAGCAGGCTCCAGGCTCTGACCTGTCAGCAGGAGCCCACATCGGGGCTTGAACTCATGAACAGTGAGATCATGATTTTAGCTGAAGTTGGACGCTTAAGCCACTCAAGTGCCCTTTGGCATTTCTTAACAATGTCTTCTAGGAATCACTCCACATACTATGTTACTTTTTGTTGATGTGCTAATTGAAATTTAAATGCCAATCAAATTTTTAAAAATATTGTTGTGGAACAGTAAGAAATAACTTGTATTCCAATTGAAACAGAAGCATCATTTAATTAATTAATTGAATCAACAGTGCTTGAGACAGACTCTCAGACGTCTAGTCTGATAGACAGTGGAACAGTATTAAATCCCTTTCTTTGGACCATCTCCTGTTGGGAGTTGGAAGATTTTTAAAGTGAAAAAATACCCAGTTCATTGTTTGTCAGCTGATTTTTCAATTATTCAATTTCAACATGTCATATGTATATTGGTAAGTTTTCATTAAATTATTATAGAATTCATGCTTTCTGGGTTCATCTTTGTTTTTCACTTAAATGCACTGGGTTAAAAGATTCTGCTTTTGTCGTTTCAAATTGCTTAACTGTGGCTTGTGAGTCATTACAAATACATGGTATTTCACCTGTGAAGAATGAGTATATTTTTGCTCTCATGAAACATGTTGCTCAGGTTTGGAAAGTTTTTTTTTTATTATTAAAAGGTAATAAAAAACGCTCCTTTACAGATAATCTGTTTTACTTGTTTTATTAGGATTCAGTGCAGATGAATAATTTAGACATGTTAACTTTGAGTTCTTGAAATGAGATCGCATAATTACCTAAATTATCTTCCTCAAGCCCAAAGAATGTAATGCTATATAGGTTTAATATGAATGTTGTGATTAAAAACTTGAATGCTAATTTAGTACAATACCAAAATGCATCTTAAACTATTACTTCTCAGGGCCACCACTGAGATTGTGTGTATTGCTAACACTTTCTAATTTGTAGGCTATGTGTTGCAGGTTCTTTAAAAAAATTTTTTTTAATGTTCATTTATTTTTGAGAGAAATAGAGACAGAGCATGAGCAAGGGAGGGGCAGAGAGAGAGGGAGACACAGAATCCGAAGCAGGCAGGGCTTGAACCCATGAACCATGAGATTGTGACTTGAGTAGAAGTTGGATGCTCAACCAACTGAGCCACCCAGGTGTCCCAACAGATTCTGAGGTTTTCTAGCATGTAATGGTAAAAAGGCACTGGACCAGAGCCCTAATAGTTTAAATCATAGTCCTGGTTTTGAAGGATTTGACTATCTGATCTTGTCAGAAGATCTTTTGAACGTTATCTAGTCTAGTTCTCTGATTTGTGGATTTTACCAAGACAGTTTAAAAACTTTGGATACTGACTTGGGGTTGGCAATTTTCATTTTTTCCAAAAAGGAATATTAAATTTCATTACTATGAACTGTAACTAATGTTTCATAAAATAAACAGCATTTTTTTTTTGAGAGAGAAGGTGCAAGTGAGGGAGGGACAGAGAGAGAGATGGGGAGAAAGAGAGAAGCTCCTCTTCCATACCACATCCATGCCAATCTATGCAACCTGAGGCAGGGCGGATGCTCACCTGATGTGGGATTTGAACTCATGAACCATAAGATCATGACCTAAGCTGAAGTCAGATGCTTAATGACTGAGCCACCCAGGTGCTCCCAAATAAAGAGCATTTTAACACACACACACACACACACACACACACACACACACACTCATACACACACACACTCAAAACAATAAATCCACTGGTACAGAATTAACCATGATACTTTAGACTGGATAAATATAGCTCTATGGGGGAAAAACACCCTAGAGAGTGCAGTGGAAGACAAGACATTTCCTTTTCTTCTTTTTTTTTCCTTTTCCTTCTCATCCTGGAGAGAAAAGAAGGGGATTTTTTTTTGAAATGTTCATTTATTTTTGAGAGAGAGAGAGAAAGCGCATGCGTGAGTGAGAGGGGAGGGGCAGAGAGAGAGGGAGACCCAGAATATGAAGCAGGCTTCAGGTTCTGAACTGTCAGCACAGAGCCCGACATGGGGCTTGAACCCATGAGCCGTGACCTGAACTGAACTGAACTGAAGTCGGATGCTTAACCGACTGAGCTACTCACATGCCCCAGATTTTTTTTTTTTTTAAGACAGAGACTTTATGAACATAATAGCACATTGATTTAATCTAGGAGGGGCGATCAATATTAGCAGGAAAAAGATTTGTTTGTCTTGTAGATACCTTAATTCAAAAGTCTTAACTTTGCTCCAGAGACATACGCTAGGTACCTAACATAAAGTCTTTCTCAAGAATCTGGAAAACTGGAAGAACAGAAGGGAAGGAAAGATCAAGGAGATTATTAAGGGCAGGATGGTGAATGAAGGGAGAAGGAAACAAAGGGAAGTATACAGAGGGAGAGAGAATTTGTGGACACTGAGGCAGGCACTGGATTGACTGAATATTAACTTGGGGGAGTAAGTAGAGAAATCATTTGGACTATGTGTATGACATTTATTTCATAGAAAATATACTTCTGGCAGTGAATTGTTCATGACCCATTTCTATGGTGTTATAGATTGAGTCACATTACTTGTTTTTAACACTTTTCTCTTAGTTGTTGAAAACTTTGTCAAGGACCAGCATTTGAGATCCATTGATTCAAAACATTTTTAATTTCCCAGAAACTCAGAGTTTCAGGCTTCCACGTTCTTTTTCCTCTGCTTCAGATGTCCATTGTTCCTTCTCCACTGAGATAATTTCTTTCCTTTTTAATTTTTTTAAATATTTATTTATTTTTGAGAGAGAGAGACAGAGACAGAGACAGAGAGACAGAGAGACAGAGACAGAGTGTGAGCGGTGGAGGGGCAGAGAAAGACAGAGACACAGAATAATCCGAAGCAAGCTCGAGGTTGTCAGCACAGAGCCTGACATGGGGCTCCAACTCACGAACCGTGAGATCATGATCTGAGCCAAAGTCAGACGGACTGAGCCACCCAGGTGCCCCCAAATAATTTCTTTTTTAAAGAAATGTTTATTTATTTTTAGAGAGAGAGAGAGAAGAGAGCGTAAGAGGGGGAGGATCCAGAGAGAGAGAGAAAGAGAATCCTATGCAGGCTCTGCACTGTCTGTGTGGGACTGGATCTCACAAACCATGAGATCATGACTGGAGCTGAAATCAAGAGTCTAATACTTAACCGACTGAGCCACACAGTAGCTCTTCCATCTAGATAATTCTACTAATTTTTCATGATTCATTGCAAATAGTAACTCCTCCAAAAAGCTTTCCTACCTTCTTTTTTTTATTTTCAGAGAGAAAGAGAGAGAGAGAGAGAGAGCAGGGCTGGAGGAGGGACAGAGAGAGGGAGAGAGAGAATCCCAGGTTGGCTCCATATTGTCAGCACAGAGCCCAAGGCAGGGAACCGGGAGATCATGACCTGAGCTGAAACTGAGTCACATGTTTAACCGACTGAGCCACCCAGGCACTCCCCCTACCTTCTCTTTTCTAAACTTATGCCCTTCCTCTGTGTCTTACAGTACCCTTGTTATTTTCCACTTTTTAAAATTACATTGAGTCATACTTGTCTTATTTTAATCATCCTCTACTTATCTATAAAGTTTCTGACAGTAAGAACTGTATCTTAACTTTTTTTTCACCTCACTTCATGTTGAATGAATAAATGCTATCTCACATTCATGAGTATTTATGCCTGCTACTTCCCTTGCATAGAATTCCTTTTCTTCTTGTCTTCTTGGGAAATTTCTTCTTATTTCTTTTAACATTCTTCATGTTAAGTTGCTCTTCCAAATCTTTCTTGACCTTTTCTCTTGTTGCTACAGATTTAATCATATGATTCTGTGTCTTAATTTTGTACTTTTCACTAAAGAGTAATTTGCAAAATGATAAAATTATGTATCTTTACAAATATAAAATGAAATATATGTGATGTATTTTATTTCGCTCATCAATTAATGAGTGAACTAATAAGATGTTCTAACTACTTCTAATGAGAATTGGATTTATGGAGATTTATATGTTTAGTTGACAAATCCATTTGACTTGCTCCCAACAGGAGCCGTCTACGTGACTGTGGACAAGGAACACCTACCTGCATCACCATTACTTTTCTGCAGGCTAACTTCCATCTCGACAGAGATGCAGAATACTCTAGTGAAAAATAGAGATTCTTACAGAATCAGATAACCCCCAAAATTCTACCAAAAGGACACTCAACCATCCTTTTGCCCGTATGGAAGTCATTCACATTTTTTCCAACAGTTATAACAACCTATTACTAAATTTTCACTTTTTTGAAATTATTTTCATATTGCACCCTCCCCCCCCCCCATCTCCTCACCATAAGCCTTAGGAAAGGGACTTGACCCTAAACTCTTCTCTGGGCTGAGTAATTCCTCTCTCATTTCCCTCTTCTGTTTGCTGAAACCAGCTACAACAAGAAAGGTCAGTTAATTAGTAACTTAAAAGTAAAAATTCGAGTAACTTTTAAAACTTAAGTGTGAGAAAGCATTGGAGAATTGGGAAGATTAGTAGATAATTCTTGCATTTCATCTTTCCAGCATCTTTACTTAATCTCCTGGTGTCTTCTGCCAGTTTAAACTCATTTCCCTTAGACTGAGAGAAAATGGAAGATTCTGCAAGGAGGTGGGAGCATGAAGAAAGATAATAGAGGTGACCGTGACAAAAGTAACAGTAATCAGAACAGTAACTATCACTTTTAGAGAAGCCACCACTGACCAGGCCCTTTACGGTGTAGTTTTGTTTCACTTTTATTTGAGATTGCACCATTACTGGCCTCATACTGAAGAGAGGTTAAGTAACATGTGGAAGACCACACAGGGGTTAATGTCAGACAAGGGTTTAAATCCAGCATTCTGATCCAGCAACCTGAAATCCAGGTTCTGAGCTCTTAACCATTAAACACTCCACCTGGGAGCAGCCTGAGCCCGGGAAAGTTCGCAGCAGGGTAGGCTGTGACATGTTGGTATATGAGGCTGAGCTCACCAGGGTGTTCTTAGCAGAGGCTAGGTCTGTGAACTCTTTGAACAGTCAAGTCAGTAAAACTAAGCAAATAAGCCCCCAAATACTCACAAGGTAGATGTTGCCTTGTGAACTACTGTCCTCATGTTTGGTGAGCTCTTCATTATCTGTGGATGTAGAAAGGGCTGGGCAACAACACTCCTAATTAAGCATACCAGATTCCTTAGGGGCACCTGGGTGGCTCAGGTGGTTAAGCATCCGACTCTTGGTTTTGGCTCAGGTCACAATCTCACCGTTCATGAGATGGAGCCCCACGTTGGGCTCTGCGCTGATAACACAGATTGGGATTCTCTGCTTGGGATTCTCTCTCTCCTTCTCTCTCTCTCTGCCACTCCCCCACTCACACTCACACTCTTTCTAAAAATAAATAAACATTAAAAAAAGATTGCTAGAGGGGCGCCTGGGTGGCGCAGTCGGTTAAGCGTCCGACTTCAGCCAGGTCACGATCTCGCGGTCTGTGAGTTCGAGCCCCGCGTCAGGCTCTGGGCTGATGGCTCAGAGCCTGGAGCCTGCTTCCGATTCTGTGTCTCCCTCTCTCTCTGCCCCTCCCCCGTTCATGCTCTGTCTCTCTCTGTCCCAAAATAAATAAAAAACGTTGAAAAAAAAATTTATAAAAAGAGATTGCTAGATACTTTACACACTCTAAGGTTTGCTTTTAAATACACTCTTGAAATTATTTGACTATATCTGTGTCAGGTATTTTAGAAATCCTCTTTAAGATAATAATGTTATATACTGCTTACTTGGTTCTGAGTACCATCCACGTATTTATATATTAACTCGTTTAATCCTTAAGATGGCCCGTTGGAGTTGGTACTATACCATTTTACAGCTGAGCAAATGGAGGCGCAGTGTTGGAGGTGGGATTTAAAAACATGCCGGCTGGCTCCAACAGCACGGGGTCATTGTTGCAGAGCTGTCTTGTGCTGAGAATCACACTCAGTAATGTCCATTTCCAGATGAGGAGAACACCCTGTTTCCTCCAGGAGATTATACTTCCTTCTTGCAACTCATTCTCAGCCTGGAGTAGATTGTCTGTGGCATATGTAGGCTTTGTTCTTTCCACACTCTCCCTGGATAAATAAAAGAATGGGATTTTAGAAGACTTCCTTTTACAGAATAAATAAGGGTTGAGATGTCAAGGAAATGGCAGTGAACAGAAGACCAATTATAAATAGTAAGATCAGTTTACCCTCTTTAGTAAGTGCCAATCTAATTAACTAGAAGCAAATATATATATATATATATATATATATATATATATATATATATATAAAGTGTTGCTAATAGGATGCAAACTGCAGAAATGAATGTGGGTGACTTTATTTTATTTTTAAAATTTTTAAATGTGATTCTAAAAATCACATTTTTAAAAAATGTTTATTTTGAGAGAGATACAGAGCATGAGTGCACATGTCTGGCAGTGAGTGCTGGAGGGGCAGAGAGAGAGGGAGAGAGAGAATCCCAAGCCAACTCCACGCTGTCAGCACAGGGTCCCACAAGGGGCTTGATCTCACAATGGTAATATCATGACCTGAGCCGAAATCAAGAGTCTGACGCTTAACCACTGGACCGGTCAGGTGCCCCCAAATCACAGCAACTCTTGAAATGGGACAGGGGAAGTAATTCAGCAAAGGTACAATAAGCTGTGAACTGTAGTAATGTAGAGCCTACCTATCTGTTACCAATCATGTGACAGGACACAGTAAAGACACAGTGACAAGGACATAAAACATTTATATTTAGAAATTTTTTCATATCATAAAATTTACTTTAGGGGCGCCTGGGTGGCTCAGTTGGTTAAGTGTCAGGCTTCAGTTCAGGTCATGATCTCACCGTTTGTGAGATTGAGTCCCATGTGAGGCTGTGCTGACAGCTCGGAGCCTGGAGCCTGTTCCAGATTCTGTCTCTCCCTCTCTCTCTGTCCCTCCACTGCTCTCTCTCTCTCTCTTTCTCAAAAATAAATGAACATTTAAAAAAAAAATTTTAAAAATGTATTTGAACTTTTTCTACCAAATAATTAAGAAAATCATCTTCTTTTATTTGGTAAATAGGTTGATATAGTCCATCAAAAAATAGAATGAATTCTGTAAGCTGAATTTTTGGTTTCTATATTTTTGGTGGATTTGGGATAAAGTATACATTCAATGTCCAACGGTCCAAGAGTTGACGTTTCAGCTCAGTAGTTGGCATGCAAAATAGCTGGGGTTATAGTATAACCAAGCCAATTTCTTTAGTAATATTAGAGACTCAAGAATTTTTAATACCTTGAGAACATAGGATCTATCACAGGATCTTTTCATCTAGGATCTATTTTCAAGATTCTACTTGTATTTGCTGTTTTTGGATTAAGTTTTCTTTGAAGCACAATTATATTCTTATTTTTGGTTCCTACTGGGTACGTTTAAAATGATGGCAAATCTTTCCAATGGAATATAAGCATATGCGCAATTGTATTCTGAAAGGATATTTTCTAAATAAAAGAATTTATTACCTGCTTATTGCTTATTTTAGGCTTTGTACATGGTCCTGGGATAAAGCTATTACTTTTGTTGTTTTTGCAGTATATCGACTTTGATGTTCCAAAGGGTAGAGGTAAAGTTTTGGAGGAAATCATGTAGTATAATTCTATATTGTTAGAACACATTACAGTATTTAAATTATTACAGGTCATGGAAAAAGATTCTATTTTCTCAATTTGCTTTATAAAATCTACATAATCTTAAAAAACAAACATGATATAAATGGAAAACAAACCAAAATTTTCATAAATATAGATTATAGACCAAAATTTATAGATCCAATAAAGGAGGAGAATGCCACAATTTTAGGGCCAAAAGCAATTTTACAGAAAATTGAGTTTAACCTCTTTAAATTCCAAGGAGTAAATGAGAAAATGTTGGCTCATCGAGATTAAATGATTGATGAAAAATGATGCTGCCAGTTGGGCAATATGATACACTCAGATGAGGAATTCAAAGATTAACTAAAATGTTATAGAAACATAATTGCAGGGGCTCTTGGGTAGCTCAGTCACTTACGTGACCAACTTTGGCTCAGGTCATGATCTCATGGTTTGTAAGTTTGAGCCCCACGTCAGGCTCTGTGCTGACAGCTCAGAGCCTGGAGCCTGCTTTGGATTCTGTGTCTCCCTCTCTCTCTACCCCTCCCCTGCTCACACTCTGCCTCTGTCTCTCACTCAAAAAAACAAAAACAAAACAAAAAAACATTAAAAAATGTAAAAAAAAGAAAAGTAATTTCATGGGAAAATAATTTTATCAAAATACCAATATAAAGAAAATCCCAGCCCTGTTATGAAAATGAATGATTCTTAAAATGTGGCTGAATTGCTATATGATGTTACTACAAATTATCCATGACTTTAGACCTTGTCCTTTACTTCTCAATTAGTTTTGCTACTTTGATTCATTCAACATGCTAGTGTAGCCACATTTTAGTCATTCAGTCAAATCAGGTGTTCTTTACATGACCAGTTATTTAATCAAATCAATACTTATTTTGGTAATCGGTGCCGAATCGACAGGTTCCCTGGGCAGGTTTAATATATTTTTTTAAAAAGACACTATGAGATAAGTAATTTATTTATGTAGATTAAAAAACAAAAGATATATCAGCTTTTTATAACACCATAAATTATTGGCAGTTCGTATCTGTCATATTCCTCAGAACAGTTTGTACAACAATAAGTCCCAGGGAAAAAGGCAGCAGAAGGAATACAGTCAATGGTACTGTAATAATCTTGTATGCTGACAGATGGTAGCTACACTGTGGTGAGCACAGCATAATGTATACACTTGTCGAATCACTATGTTGTACACCCGAAACTAATGTAACTGTGTGTCAACTGCACTTTTAAAAAACTCACTAGTTTGTACAAATTCACAAAAAAATCCCGAAAATTCAGTGAAACACTTGGCTACATTTTGAATTGAATTGAAATTTGGGGCTACTGTAGATATTGCCTAAACCAGAGCACTGTTTAATCTGTTCTTTCTTATCCTTAATCTGTTCTTTTTCTGAGCTGTTTAATCTGTTTAACCTGAGCTTTTATTTTGGAAAAACTGATACACTTTAAATTTGGACACATTGCATTATTTCTTACAGTTAAAACAAAAACTGGACAATGAAATATTCCCCTTCTTTAGCAATTCAATTATCAGAAAATGTTAATCAGTAGCAATAAAAAACATTAATGTAATTAAAAAAAACAAAAACCACCAGTTAGAATGAGGCAGGCTGGCCAGGTCTGAGGAACCAGAGGGGGCTCCGCAGGATCAGCCAAGAGGGTCCTCAGCTTCTCAAAGGGTGGAAATGAAACACAAGTCGAAAGGGAGCAAGAGCAGAGTATATTGAAGACAGAAAGAGAGCAGACACAGACAAGAACGTCTAGGAGGCTCAGAAAGGAAAAGGAACATGAGTCTCATCTTTACTTGGGGGTCTGGAGTTTTTATTGAGGTCAATGGTCTGGCGTATGTGACCTCTCAGGCATCCAGGAACTTGTCCAACAAGGACGAGTGCTCAAGTGTCCTCTATAAGTCACTAATGCCCTGGAGCCAGGGGTCTTGACATCACGGTGATTGGAGTCAGTGGTCTTGGAAAACGTTCATGACAACCTACCTGGTCACTCTTTAGATGTTATCTGTTGTGCTGGAAGACTCCAAAGAAATCTTCAATTCCTTGACCTTTACAAGGGGGATGTATATTAAGGCATGTGTAAGGGAGGGTGTGCAGGTTCTAGCAAGAGCGGAAGCAAAAGTAGTAAAGAAAAAAAAATTCATGGAGTCCCTTCAGTTTTTCTGTCTTAAAAACAATAAGAAATACAGTGCTCATAAAATGAATTACATACAATGCATGATATATTTAACATTTTCTATTTTAATGTTTTGGCTAGCTTCCTACAAATGCAGCAAGTTAGAGTACAATTTAAGATTTGGCCAATTTGGCCAAAATGAACAAATCAGGAGACTATAGATGCTGGAGAGGATGTGGAGAAACAGGAACCCTCTTGCACTGTTGGTGGGAATGCAAACTGGTGCAGCTGCTCTGGAAAAGTGTGGAGGTTCCTCAAAAAATTAAAAATAGACCTACCCTATGACCCAGCAGTAGCACTGCTAGGAATTTACCCAAGGGATACAGGAGTACTGATGCATAGGGGCACTTGTACCCCAAAGTTTATAGCAGCACTCTCAACAATAGCCAAATTGTGGAAAGAGCCTAAATGTCCATCAACTGATGAATGGATAAAGAAATTGTGGTTTATACACACAATGGAGTACTACATGGCAATGAGAAAGAATGAAATATTTTGTAGCAACATGGATGGAACTGGAGAGTGTGATGCTAAGTGAAATAAGTCATACAGAGAAAGACAGATACCATATGTTTTCACTCTTATGTGGATCCTGAGAAACTTAACAGGAACCCATGGGGGAGGGGAAGGAAAAAAAAAAGAGAGGTTAGAGTGGGAGAGAGCCAAAGCATAAGAGACTGTTAAAAACTGAGAACAAACTGAGGGTTGATGGGGGGTGGGGGGAGGGGAGGGTAGGTGATGGGTATTGAGCAGGGCACCTGTTGGGATGAGCACTGGGTGTTGTATCGAAACCAATTTGGCAATAAATTTCATATATTTGAAAAAAAAAAGATTTGGCCAATTTGGTACATCTCAATCAATCTATAAGGCCCTAGAAATGTAAGTTCTTACAATTTTCAGGGTAATTGCTCCTACCCTATTCACATAAGCCCTTCCCTCAATGGGTTCAAGCAGAAAATCTTTGCATTACTAACACCGATGCTGTGGTTGAATGTTTTGAGATTCTCATGTTGCCCTTCCTGTCCTCATATTTCAGCAGCATTCAAAACACAGCAGCTGGCCCATCAGGAGGTTTATTTTTTTCCCCATAGCCATTGGCCACCGTGATTCTCTTTGTGTTCTTAATGGCTATAGATAGCTGTTAGGCCAGCATCTGCTTGAGACACAACTACAGTGAGAAATTCACAATCACAACTGCAAGCCTCTGGGTCTTTGTAATTTACACAGAGTTGGGGCTTAGATTGTTATGTACATCTGAAAAAATGAGTATCTGTTCACCAGGGAAACTGGGAGAGAAAGCAGGGAAAGAATATGGAAAATAAATGAGAGCTTAACAGTCTGTTCATTTCACGTTACTGGACAGAGAATCTTTTTGAAACAGCATGAAAATGACATGAATATGGTTGTTTTTAGAGTTTTCAAGTTCAGGTAAATTCTCTAGAGAACATATTTAGCTGAAAGCTCTCATTACTGATAGGTCTCTGTGAATAGCAGACCCCCATATCGATTAAAAAAACAATCACCTTTCGATAGTTGTATAAATTTACTTTCATGTATAAATCTGCATATGAATCTGAATATGGTTTTATACATTCCTGCATTATATGGAACAAGTGATATAAAAATTTGCCCTATCCTTTTTTCTGTGAGTTAATGGATATTTTATATTGTATTTGTACTGCATTAATGGATGTTACGGTAATTTATATGAATAAACTATTTACATCTTTCCACAGATTTCTAAAACATAGCAGCTTTATTGTTACTTTGAAGAAATATAAATAATAAGGGTGGCCATAAAATTTTAGCTGTTTGAAGCATTTGATTTTAATTTCTGTGGGCTTGAATATCTGTTTCCTGTTGTGAACTAAGTTATATAGCCTGTGTTTGTACTGATCATCATTTACTTAAGAATGAAAAATAAAGGCTTGTAGGAAAGCTTAAGCACTATTTATTCCTATTTGATTTGGGCAACTTCGTGTGTGATATTTTAGATAATTAAGGCCAGTTTTACAGAAGCTTTTTGGGGAAAAATGCAAAAAATTAAATTTTTATTTGTTTAATAATATCTGTAATTCAAATTATTTATATGTAGCAAATTGTAGCTTTAAAAGATATACGATATCCGAACAAGGCTCAGAAGACAAACTTAATAACACTTGGCTGATTAGTAAAATCTTTTTCTATGACTGCACATATTTGTGTATTGCTCTATATCTACTTGCACATTTAGACAAGTGTATCCATGATGTAACATGGGAATCATATTTCTGAATTTTCTAGATATGAAGGTATAACCCAAACATCTAGATACTCAATGGACATCCTCCAAGATAGTAAATATTAAGACTATGAATTAGAAAGTAGTAGGAACAGAAACAACAGGTGTTGGTGAGGATGTGGAGAAAGGGGAACCCTCCTGCACTGTTGGTGGGAATGCTAACTGCTGCAGCCACTCTGGAAAACAGTATGGAGGCTCCTCAAAAAGTTAAAAAAAGAGGGGCGCCTGGGTGGCTCAGTCGGTTGAGCAGCCGACTTCAACTCAGGTCATGATCTTGCGGTCCGTGAGTTCGAGCCCTGCGTCGGGCTCTGTGCTGACAGCTTGGAGCCTGTTTCGGATTTTGTGTCTCCCTCTCTCTGACCCTCCCCTGTTCATGCTCTGCCTCTCCCTGTCTCAAAAATAAATAAAACGTTAAAAAAAATTTTTTTTTAAAAGTTAAAAAAAGAATTACCCTACAATGCAGCAATTGCACTACTGGGTATTTACCCAAAGAATATAAAAATACTAATTCAAAGAGACACATGCACCCCACTGTTTATAGCAGCATTACCAACAATAGGCAAATTATGGAAAGAGCCCAAATGTCCATCAACTGACATATATATATATATATATATATAGAGAGAGAGAGAGAGAGAGAGAGAGAGAGAGTGTGTGTGTGTATAAAATGGTATATAGAATATATAATGGAATATTACTCAGCCATAAAAAATGAAATCTTGCCATTTGCAATGATGTGCATAGAGCTAGAGTGTATTATGCTAAGAGAAATAAGTCAGACAGAGAAAGACAAATACCATGTGATTTCACGCATACATAGATTTTAAGAAACAAAACAAAAGTTCATAGGGAAAAAAAGAGACAAATACAAACCAAGAAACAGACTCTTAACCAAAAAGAACAAACTGATAGTTACCAGGGGGGAGGTTAAATAGGTGATGGGGATTAAGGACGGCACTTGCTGTGATGAACACTGGGTGTTGTATGGAAGTGTTGAATCACTATATTGTACACATGAAACTATGCTAACAAACTGGAATTTAAATAAAAACTTTTAAAAATATGAAAAAAAAGAAAGTAGTAGAACAATTTTATAAAGTAATCTTGGAGTGGAAAACAAATCGCAAAAATGGAGAAAGACACAAAACCCGTACATTAGAAAAAGATCGATAAATGTCTTCACAAAATTTTAAAAAGTTACAAAGCAAAATAAAAATAAAAGCTAAAGATGAATGAGAAAGGTTCATTTTTCTTTAGTGTATAAGAAGCTCTTATCTTTAACTAAAAAAGGCAGGAGATTTTCATAGTCTTTTCACAGAAAAAGAAGCTAAGTAAGGCTCACTCATAATTAAACCTACACAAACTAAAGTAACAAAACCCATTTATCATGTCCTTTGGAAAAAAATGAGCTTGATAAAACCCAAATTTGACCACAGTATAAGGGAATAGATGAGACAAGTATGTCTGCTAACTATATATTTCTGTTAATTTTTTGAAGGGTAATTTCCCAATTTCTGCAGTAGAAAAGGCACATAGTTCTGAACCAGCAACTACACTGTTAGGAATTTATCCCTATTAATATATTTGCAACCATATGTCGTCAAAACACACTCATGCACAACACACACATTATAATATCAAAATATTGGAACCTACCTGGTTATCAATGCTGATGACATGAATATTAGTGATCTATATGAATGGAGTTTCATGGCTTCTGTACACAAGGATGAAAGAAATCCGTACATGCTGATTTATTTTGGAGAGGAGAAAGAACAAGTTTCAGGATACAGTACATGACACAATGGTATATATTATTCTCCCATTTGTGTAAACAAAATAATAACCAAGATTTCCTGAGTGCATGCTATATGCCAAGGTTTACACTAATTGCTTTACAAGTTTCAACATCAAAACAGCCCTTATCTCCCCATACAGAGGATTAGAAAGTATAATTTTCCTGAACTTATGCAAGTGGCCAAAGCCAATCACTTGAATTAAGTTCCAGTCTCAGTATGTAATTGTTAAGGTTGTTGGGGTCAACTGTTTAGGAATGTTCCTGAAATTTAATAAAATGCAGTTACAGAAAGAACATGGGTACAACCTCCACAGAGAATTTCGTATAAAAATGAGAGTTCATTCTACATTTTCTACCACATCTTATTTGCATATCTATGGTAGTTTCTTTTCTTTTTTTAAATCACACACATTTGTACCTCTTTTCTTTAAAAACATAACAGTCCATTCTTTGAACTTAGCTGTTTAAAATTAGTTTAAGTTCTTCTAACTGTCATATAGAGCAAGGTGCTTGGGGGCAGGGGAGACTGGGCTGTCACTCACAAGGCAAAACAGTGGTCTCTTGCTGAGCTACGTGGGTTTCTTACCTTTGACACCAGATGTCTTGTTTTTCTCATCTTGAAATGATGCATTTGATGTAGGGCATCAAGTAAGGCTCAAGGGCTTTTCACCAAAGTGCTTCATCAGCTCAGCAGCACTTACTAACACTTCTTAAACCCGAAAGGGCAATTGTTTCTTGCCTTTTCTTTCTTCTTTTTCCCTTATGCATAATTCATGCAAAATTAGTTGTCTATGTTTATCATGCTACTCTATGATCTAACTGAAGATTAGAAACGAGAAAATAAAACTCTTTCAGTCATAGATTCAGAAATAATCTTTTGCTTTTAAACATAATCAACTTATTTTGCTCCCTGAATTGAAAGCCTCATAATTTTGAAAATCTGAAATACCTTTGTTAAGAGAGTAGTCCAATAATGGTGAATAAAAATGGAATATAAAGGTGTAGCCTTACAAACGAATTTGCAACTAGGAGTAGAGAATAATGTATTTTTATGACACTCCTAAATTAAACTTTTACAAAACTGAAAAAATGAATCCTGTAAATGGATGACCTAGACAAGTTAGGGTATGGGCTGAGCTGTGAGAACAAAGACACCGTAAGGTGGAGGGGCTCCAACTGGACAACGCTATAGCCCTTTTTGCGTTTGTGATCCAGGGTGGGTAGGTGGCCTCAGGCTGATGGGCTAGTCTTCCATCACAAAAATTCAGTCCTCAAAACCATTGCAGCTCTTTCTAGTTGGAAAAAAAAAAAAAAAAAAAAAGGAAAGAAAGGAAGTGGAGGGGAAACAATCTTTCTCTAAAGGCAATGAACATTTCTCTTCCTTGCAGAGTCCATTGGTAAGAACTTAAAACCATGGCCAGTCATACCTCTGAGGGAGACTGGAAAATGTGGTTTTCATCTGGGTAGTTATGTGCCTAACTGAAATGTTTTATCACACACAGAAAAGAGGAGGACAGATAGGGGTGGGGAGCAATGGTCTGCCACACGTGCCTTTAATTATTTTATAAATTTAAAATTCTTTCTATAATTGCATATAAATTCTAAAGAGGTGGAGATCAATAAAGCATAACTTGAAACTGCTACACTATGAAGTAAGATGCATTTTAGCTCTAAGCATTTAATTTAAATGTACTTTTACTTAGGGTGTTGAGTAATTAAAATTAAAATGTCAGGAGTCAATAGTTTAATCCAAGTCACTTACAGGAGGGCCTGTAAGACAAGCTATATTACCTCCTTCACTGTAAAAATTCCACAACTGAAAATTCATTCCATGTTTTTAAACTTTAAAAATTCTGTTACCTCACTCAACCAGGGAAATACAAATCAAAACCACAACGAGATACCACCTCGCACCTGTCAGAATGGCTAACATTAACAACTCAGGCAACAACAGATGTTGGCGAGGATGAGGAGAAAGGGGAACACTTTTGCACTGCTGGTGGGAATGCAAACTGGTGCAGCCCCTCTGGAAACCAGTATGGAGGTTCCTCAAAAAGTTGAATATAGAACTACCCTACGACCCAGCAATCGCACTACTAGGTATTTACCCAAAGGTTCAAAAATGCTAATTCAAGGGGGCACATGCACCCCACTGTTTATGGCAGCACTATCAACCATAGCCAAAATATGGAAAGAGCCCAAATGTCCATCGATGGATGAATGGATAAAGAAGATGTGGTATATATGTACAATGGAATATTACTTGGCAATCAAAAAGAATCATATCTTGCCACTTGCAACAATGTGGGTGTAACTAGAGTGTATTATGCTAAGTGAAATAAGTCACAGAAAGACAAATATGATTTCAGTCATCTGTGGAATTTAAGAAACAGAACAGATGAACATAGGGGTAGGGAAGAAGCAAAAATAAGATAAAAACAGAGAGGGAGACAAACCAGGAGACTCTTGAAATACAGGGAACAGGGTTGTTGATGGGTGTTGGATGAGGGGATGGGCTAAATGGGTGATGGGCATTAAGGAGGGCACTTGTTGAGATGAGCACTGGATGTTGTATGTAAATGACGAATCACTAAACTCTATTCCTGAAATCATTATTACACTATGTGTTAACTAACTTGAATTTAAATTTAAAAAAATTAATAAAAATTCTGTTACCTTCTGAGCAAGATTTTTCACTTAGTCATTCAAGAATTTCTAGATAGATTTAATTTTTCCAATACTTTTGAAAATGTTTCTATTTCATTGTTAACTTGTCTATATCCTTGGAGTTAGATCTGCTGCGCACTGTTGGTCATTGAGAGGATGTGACCACCAGTTGCTTCACCAGCTGACCTGGGCAGTGGGAGGTTCCTCACCTTCTCCTGTCCTTGTGATAAGTGCTCTGCTTTCTCCCTTGCAATGGAAGCTGCCTCAAGGACAGAGTCTGGAGATAGTGATGTGTTGTTCAGACTATCTGGATGATGTGCGTGGCTGAACCCAGTAAAGGTCTCTACATAAACTTTTAAGATTCTGGCAGGCAGGCGCAGAGATTTACTGGTCTTGCAGCTGCCCAAGACAAGCCTTGTATGCAAGTACGCTTGCTTTATTTCCAATCTGGAGCAGTCTACCTCTTTCTTTGGTCTCCTTACCTTCCCTACGGGGGCCGGTTTGAGAACCAACACAGACCTCTAAAACTTTTGTTCAAGCCATTAATTCGGCTTGAATTATCGAGCTTGAATTTTGTTAAGCAATTCGGCTATCATCCATCTAAACAGGTGCCATGATTAGTATAACGTATTGTCAAGTTACTGTGCCAGAAGGATCAGTAGAGATAGATGAAACTGGACATTTTACAAGTTATTATTTTTTTAAATGTTTCTTTATTTTTGAGAGGAGAGACAGAGCGTGAGCAGGGGAGGGGTAGAGAGAGAGCAAGATACAGAATCCAAAGCAGGCGCCAGGCTCCGAGCTGTCAGCACAGGGCCCGATGTGGGGTTCGAACCCACAAACTGTGAGATCATGAGCTGAGCTGAAGTCGGCTGCCTGACCAACTGAACCACCCAGGCTTCCAAAACTGGACATTTTAAAGAAAAATGGCGGGTTATATACATTTCAGAGTGGACTCAGTTATATTATTTTTTCTATGTGTGCTGCCATGTACTCTGTTACTTGGAAGGCTAAAAGGTTCTTGGGATTTGGTTTATTAGGACAGATATAGACACAGTGGGCCGGACTGACAATTCACAGTCCTTTTACTGTGATGCAAAGAACTAGATTAATCAAGAAAGTTTAAGAAGCTTGTGAGCATTCTTGAAAACATGTTCACTTAATTCTTTTTATGTGGAAAAATAATATTTTTCATTCTTTGTTGCTGTCGATGTTATGGCTGTGTACCTTTCATTTTTCTGATTTTTAAAAATAACAGCAGAATTGTGAATTTCTCATTAACTTGACTTCAGGTTAAATACATTTCATGTAGATTATGCTTGCCATTAGGGCTAAGAACCTAACTACACTTGGAATAGAACCATATTTGACTTACATTGCAAAATTTTTCGATTAGAATTCTTCTGATAATACTTCACACATTCCATAGCCATCTATATGCTAATATTTCCAACAAATTATTAGATGCTATTTCTACATAACCTTTTTCTCAACAAATGACCTGTCATGTTCATAATGGCCTCAATTTTGGGTGGCAGTTTTAATTTTATCTAGCAAAAAATTGAAGGCCCATAAAGAAACTAATTACATAGTTTCACAGTTAATAATATGGTTTCTAGTTTTAAGACTTGTAATGTGAAAATTTATCTGGTTAAATTTTCTAAGATCCAAGGCCTTTCTTTCTTTCTTTTTTTTTCTTTTTTTTTTTTTTTTAGCATGTATAAACCTTTTAGAAGCAACATAGAAGTTTTCATACCATGGACTTTAGAAACATTGAATCTTGATTTTCCATTACTGTTATTGATTTTTCTTTTTCTTTTTTTTTTTTGGTAAGTGTAAACTTTACTTCTGATATACACACATGATCTTATTAATGTTCTCTCTTTGAAGAATTAGTGGCTTTCCAAAATGGAATCAGGAGAAAGGCAGCTGAAAAATTCATGTGAGTTCTTTACCAATAACATTACCTATCTGAAACCTTGAGATTTTAAACAATGTGATTCTTAAGTTATACTGTTTTTCTGACTGCTGACCACTGATAGGCAGACAGTGCAAAGGAAATCGATGATGTGGAGAGTTATTTCATCTGAAGCTAGGGTGATCTTAACAAAGACCCGATTGAAAATAAATACATTGATACAAAACTGATATTTAATGTAACTAAGAAATGCATATTTAAAAACCGGCATTAAAATGTAGAAGGACTTTTAGAAATTTTCATCTGATACTATCATTTCATCTGATACTTGAAGAAAGGATTTGAAATGGGAGAAGCAAAGCAATAGAGGAAAAAAAAGACGAGAGGGTCTTGGAAAGCAAGAGATTGAGATAGCAGAAATTAGAAAGAGATTGAGATATTAGAAAAACACAATAAGGAAACAGAGGGAAAAATCTATGAGGAAAAAATATTGAGAAAAAGGAAAAAAAATAGGGAGTTTGAAACAAAGTTGAGGTTTACTAAATTCTTTAGGTTAGATATTCTGGCAAACGTTTTCTTTAACCTGCAAAGATCTGAGTATTCCTACATTTATTTCTTATCATGTAAGAACTCCGTCATTCAGGTGTCCATCTGCAAATGCTGGATTTCTGTACTGACACCAGAAAGGCTCTAAGCACATCTTGTCAATTTGTTATTTTGCTTTCCAAACCTAATCTGAAAATATGCTTTCCTCCATTCTATTCCCTTAATTGTTTTCTCTCATAATTGGTTTGGTGAATGAATGACTTAAATGTATTCATTGTGTAATGGCATTGCACTACTTTACATAATTTATATGATTACCCATTACATTATTTAATTATTTTTCTCATTTTATTTCATAAGGCTTTTGGGGCACAGCTTAGTTGAAAGACCTATTCAAAAAAGCTCACACATATTGTTCTTTAATGTCAAATTACTGTTTCCATTAAGCTTAATGGTCCTTCAGAGAAATTGACTTTTGAATATACAAAACTATTTTATCATTTTGATTGAAATAGTTTTAATTTGGACACTTTGCTGTCTGCAATGCATTGAATGCTTGCATGATTGGGCTTAAGTGCACACGCGTGCTCCGTGGATCTATCATAGAGCAAATTGTGTGTTTTATCATCCATTCTCATTACTACTGGTTGACTTTTGCATTTCAGATTCCAACAAGGATAGTGTTCCTAAATGACTCTAGCATATTGATTCAGAAGTCAACTTCTAGTCCTTGAAAATTTCAGAAACAAGCCCTATTCTTTTTCAACCTTAAGGAACTTAGAGACTGAAATCTCACATGACTTAAACTGTCATAATATTGTAAATGTAGTAAATAATAACACATTTAATGGTACTAAATTAAACAATGCAGCAGTGATGAAAC
The DNA here is from genome assembly GCF_028018385.1 of Neofelis nebulosa. Classification (NCBI taxonomy): domain Eukaryota; kingdom Metazoa; phylum Chordata; class Mammalia; order Carnivora; family Felidae; genus Neofelis; species Neofelis nebulosa. Next base: position 60,665,869 of record NC_080787.1, on the reverse strand, counting down.
CAACCAAAATTTTAGTTCTGGATTATGTAGAAGACATGGAAGATACTTTCTTTCTTGTCTCTGATTGACTAATTTGTTCAGAAGACAGAAAGATAGGAAGAAAGGCAGTTTGCAAACTTGACTTTTGAAAAGGCAGTTTCTTTGAGAATTTTTGTTTCTGTAATAAAAATCAAATTACCCATGTAAATGACTAATCCATGACCGGTTTAAAGTGATTGGCACAAGTGTCCATCTCTTCTCCTTCTAAAGAGTCCATTAAAATGGTAACAATATAATAGAGAAGGGAGAACCACTATTCTTGGATTTGTTGACACAAATTCAAAAGTCTCTCAGTGAACAAAAATCATTGACCTTAAAGAGTTTCTGTTCTGATAAAGAGTGATAGACAATAAGCATAATGAATTAGTAAACCAAATCTTGAGTTAAAAGGTTAACTGTTATGGGAAAATGGAGCAGGTAAGAGAGATGGGGCCCTTGGAGTGGTCAAGTCTCAATGAGAAACTGACATTTGAGAAAAGACTGGAAGAAGGACAGAGAATGAACATGCAGGTATCTGAAGGCAGAGTATCCCAGGCAGAAGGAAAGTCAGTGCCAAGGTCCTGAGGAAGAAATTTGCCGTGTGTATTTGAGGGACTAGAAGGAGGCCAGTGTGGTGTGAACAAGAGTCATAGGAGATAAGGTTAGGGAGATAATGGCTTTGGTTTTTGCTTTGAGTAAGGAATAACACATAACTTACGTTTTAAAAATACCTCTTTGGAAGTTTTTTGAGAATAGACTGAAAGGGGGCAAGGCTGATGAAGAGCAATCAGATGTTATGGCAATAATCCAGGTGAGATGTGGTGGTAATATGGACCAAGATCATTGGTTAGAGTTTGGGTAAAGCAAATGAAGTATGGAATTTGGAAGGTAGAGCTAGAGGATTTCCTGATGGAACAGATGAGAAGAGTGAGAGAAAGAGAGGAATCAAGGATTAATCCAAGAGTTTTGGCCTGAAGAACTGGAGGGATGGAATCGCCAATCCTGAGATGGGGGAGGGCTGTGGGAGGCATAAGTCTAGGGGAAGATCATGGGTTCAGCTTTGTATCCATTAAATTACAAAGTTCTATTATTCATCTAATTGAGATGTTGAGGAGGAAGTTGAAAGAGGAGGAGATTCAGAGGAGAGGTTGATTTTTGAGATATAATTGGAAGTCCTACACACACAGATATTTAAAGCAAAGTGAACAAATGAGATTACCAAGTGGCTGAATATAAACAGAGAAGACACACGGTTCAAGCACTCCAATGCTAAGCTATGAGAGACTTTTGGATGACTAACAACCCAGGGAGGTTGTCATCCATCAATGACGTAGAGTTTAGGAAGATACAGAATGGAACATGAGTGAAGGGAGTTGTGACTGACTTTGCAGCAGAGAAATCTTTCCCATTTAGACTTTGCATGATGGTAGAAGGTAGGCATGAGAAGGCCAGGTTACTCCCTTTTAGGATTGCAGTTGAAATTTGTAAGCTTGCATTTTAAAATGAGTTAATGTTTGTAAAGCATTTAGAAACAGTGCCTGATATAGCATGTTATACTAGTGTTTGTTAAATAGATACATTCACTAAATAGTCATCAGTCTCCCTAACTCTTGAATCCTCTTGCCTACATCTCCATAAAAAATGGCTTAGAGTCAGACTTTTATCCTCAGATAGAAATACCCAAGAAATGTCCTTTAACTATTTTTAATATGGAGGAAATCTTAATTTATTAGTAACAGGTATTCTGCAGTTAAGACCTTTTATTTTCTTTTTTTTTTCTTCAGTAGATTTCCCACCCAGTGCAAGCCCAATGCAGGGCTTGAACTCATGACCCTGAGATCAAGACCCGCTGAGATCAACAATCGGAAGACCAGCTGACTGAGCCACCTGGGTGCCCCAAGAGACTTTTTTTTTAAAGTAATCTCTATGTTCAATGTGGGGCTTGAACTCACAATCCAGAGATCAAGAGTCACATTCTATACTGACTGAGTCAGCCAGGTGCCCCAGTTAAGAAACTTTTTAAGCAAATGCTTTGATAAGCCACTTTCAGAGGGAGTGAAAGCTTGAAGAGGCCTCCTTGAAAGAAAAATGGTCTCTGTCCATTGTCTTGGTGACTAGTAAAGTATTATTTTGTAGAATGGGGTAAGCAAGCTGAGGGGGAAGATGAGCTGTTCCACACAATTTTGGATGTTTCTTGGGAGTTAGATGTAGGAGGGAGGAAGAGAAGAGATTAAGTTGCTTAGTTGGGAGAGAATAAAAATTAGAAATATTTAATGGGGAATTTTATTACATTTTTGCTATGCAATATGTGACAACAATGTTTTTCCCCAGTCTCTCTGCAAAATAGTAAAATTGCTATCTTTTGAATGTGTTGTTGAATTGGATATTTCAATAAATATGACAATATATCTCTTGTTCCACAGAGAATTTGAAGTGACATCAGAGATACGAGATGTTAGAACTTGAATATTTTTCCTACTTTCTGTGGCCACATAGATTTTCCTGTTTCTGAACACTTGTATTTCTTGATAGATATTTTAACATTATCCTCTATATTTTCTGCAGAAACCAGTACGAAAGTGTTGGCAAGTGTAACTTGAAAATATATGGGTCAAACAATTAAATAGCTTCTTTTCCTGTAAGAATTCTCCAGGTTTTTACTATATTGTTTGGCAACATGAATCTTCAAGCAAGGGAATATAACATGCACTTTTTAAAATTAAAAAATATGTGTATCTCATAGGATTCATGGCACACACCTGAAGAAGCCATTCAATTGTAACTTGTTTTCTTTCTTTGTTTTTAATTTTTTTTTAATGTTTATTTATTTTTGACAGAGAGAGAGAGACACACATACACAGCATGAGTGGGGGAGGGGCAGAGAGAGAGGGAGACACAGAATCTGAAACAGGTTCCAGGCTCTGAGCTGTCAGCACAGAGCCCCACTTGGGGCTCGAACTCACAGACCACGAGATCATGACCTGAGCCGAAGTCGGACGCTCAACCGACTGAGCCACCCAGGTGCCCCTGTAACTTGTTTTCTAAATGATTTTTTAAAGTTTATTTATTTTGAGAGAGGGAGGGCTGTGGGAGGGGCAGAGAGGGAGAGAGAATCCCAAGCAGGCTCCTCACCATCAGAGGAAAGCCCAATGCCGGGCTTGAACTCATGAAAGAGATCACGTCCTGAGCCAAAACCAAGAGTCAGGCACTTAACCAACTGAGTCACCCAGGTGCCCAGTAACTTTTTTTTAAAACTAGGTTTCATGCCCAGTGCAGAGCCCAGTGCAGGACCCAGAGCAGGGCTTGAACTCACAAACCTGAGATGAGATCAAGTCAGTTCCCCAATCGACTGAGCCACCAAAGCATTATTTTTAATCAATTCTTATGTATTGGTTTTACTTTTTTTTTCAGCCAGAAACTGGGTCCAAAAATAGATTTGTGAATTGAATGGCAAGATTCACAGCTGGGTGACCTTGAATTCTGGAAAACCTCAGTACAGGGTTGGAAGTGAGACAAGTAGGTACAACCTTTGCTGTCTTTTGGCGCCATCTGGTGGCAGTTATGTAACCTAGCTGAAGTGTCAGTGGAAAGGATTGAGTCTCGTATTGATTGGGACTTCCAGTGCAGTGGTGGTAATTCCAGAAATCTTCAGCTTCCTTGGTGCAGGAAAAGACTGGGAAAGACAAACTCCCTTCTACCTCTCTACATCCCTTCTCATATCCTGAGATAGGTCACCTTTCATTTCCCTGGGTTTATTTTATTCCCTTCTGCCCAAAGAAGATTGGAACTTAGTTTGATCCCATTTGAGAATGGAGGTTAGGTGAAAGATGGGGTCCAATCACAACTGAGACATTTCTTCAAGTTATCATGGTGTTTTGCTCTGTAAGTTCTTGGAACTTAGAAAATACATGTTACACACTCTGTTCACTCTTCAAGGAGGATTTGTTTTGTAATAGTGTAAAATGAACAAAACTTACTTTCTACTTTTATGCATTAACAGTATGGTGGGGATGACTGCAAACATAATTCTAATAGAGTTGAAAAAATGTTGTACCATTATAAATAATACTTGGGCTGGTTACATAATTTGTGGGGCACAGTGTAAAATGACAATGCAAGACCCTTTGTTAAAAACCTGTTAAGAATTCAAAGACAGGGGTGCCTATGTGGCTCAGTGGGTTAAGCATCTGACTCTTGATTTTGGCTGAGGTCATAATCTCATGGTTTGTGGGGCTGAGCTGCATGTTGGGATCTGTGCTGACAGTGTGGAGCCTGCTTGGGATTCTCTTTCCCACTCTCTCTGTCCCTCCCCTCACCCTCACCCTCACTCTCTCTTTCTCAAAATTAATAAATAAACTTAAAACAAAATTTAAAGACAGCAATGGCAGAGCATTAAGACAAGTGCAAGGCCCGATTAAGTTCAGGGCCCTGTTCATTGACATAGGTTGTGCCTGGGGTTGTCCTGGGGGCCAGGACTGGATATTCTTATTGCGTTCACAGTGTATTATGCATGCTTTACATACCTTAATTTACTTAATTCCCTTGATTTCCCAGTACCTTGATTCAATCCAGTGAGTACTTCCTAGGAACCTTTATATCAACCTCTCTCCCCAGGATTCCAAGTGGTTTCTTATTCCTAGCCTCTAGAAATCTACATTTGGTCAGGGGAGAGGGAAAGAAGCTGACACTAGTTCCAGGAGAAAGATGTGTGTTAAATTGCTGGGATAGTACCTGCTAAAGGAATAGGGGAATGCTTATGATGACTTACCAATTTGAAGGCTTCTGCTGAGTGGCTTAGATGGCACATCATCAGCCTCCTCATTTGTTAGTCTTCCTCTGATGATGGAAGAGCAGAGACCTAAAAAAAAAGATTACATGCTGAGTTGGTGACAGATCTATGATGTCACCCTCCTTGTCTCATTGCCCACTTTTATGTTCTTTTCAGTACACCAAGAACCTTCTTTCTCCCTAAATCGATCTTTTCATGAATGTCATGCCTTAATTAGTATCTGCCAAAGAGGACTCATTTTATTTGACAAGATTGACAATATTTTCAAAGTCCTTTATACTGGTTTAGTTATTACTCCATAGTGGGAATTCTAGAAATTTGTGGGTTGAGTTAGTGCAAGTGGAAAAGATAGTTCTGTAATGTCTTGCTTAGAATGTCATCTAGGAAATATTACAAGTTGGTTCAGTTTTGTGCCCCTTCCTGGTGAATGTGAACCTAGCATTTGGATTTGGAGAGTATACATGACATCTAGATACTCACAACATATTTGTTTGAGATTTTACCTAAAAGCAATTAGGAATTTATTCACATTCTACTCCCAAGGTAGTGTTAATTCATTGCACTGTTTGCTTTGGCCAGAGAGCTGGTCTAACCTAATTTTAAGTTGTGACTATAAAGTAGAAGTGATTTCTCAAGAAGAAAGTTTGTGTTATGACTTACAGTAAACCTTCCTAATCCACAGAAAGAACAGGGATCTACCAGTGTGGGTATGCCCTTCTTGTATAATCCTCAATATAAGGTTTTCCTTTCATTCCTTTCATTTTATTGCTGTTGATGAACGCAAATCTAAATCATCACCCAAATACTGCTCGTATATTTTGTGTTTATTTTAATTTTGAGAAAATTTTGGAAATACAGGAAAGAAAAACATAACATCTATTTTTATGGTTTTTAATGGGGTAATGTGTTATTGCTTTTAATGATTTGTGGGAGGGACTATAAGTAGTTTGTTTTTGAAAGAACATTCTTCTTGATTCTCCTTGATGATAGGAATTAACGAATACTTTCATTAATTGTATTTACAAGCCAGAGAGTGCATAATGAAGTTAAAAGTATATATCATCAAAACAGTCTAATTTCCTTGGGGAAGGGTATATTTATCAGATTAGAGTTTCTTATTAGGCATTCAGTTCTTGATTCTATGAGGCTGTTTCCTCCAAAGAAAAATTGAAAGCATTCATTTAAAACTCACATGATCATATTTCTAAGGGAGAATCCCTAAAAACACTAGAAATAAAAGTCACCATTTCTCAGAGATTTCGATTCTGTCCTTGTCAGCATTCTACACAAAAGCCAATGAGCACCATAGTTACACCTTTGATGAAAAAACAAAAAAGAATAAAAACTCTTTGAAATTTTGCCATCGTATTGAGTACCCTTTGAAAGGGTAGTTCATATTTATTATGTGATAAAGAAATAAAAAAGAGAGACATTTTGCTAAGGCGATTGGTTTTTGAAAACATTGGCTGAAACACCAGATAAATTTAGAGCACTCTGTTACTGTAGAGACACTAAGAAGATAGGCTGTAAAAAAATTGGAAACTAAATATCACACCTCTAACATTTAAAGTAGACACTAGCTGTCTCCTGGAGACCTTAATGATTATATTTCTTTTATATGCTGAAAGAAACACTGTCACCTTTCTGTAATGAACTCATTAGTACCTGGAGGCTTTTTAATCTTGAAGTTTATAGTCATGCATCAGTGCTGAAATTGTAGATGTCACATGTTTTATGATTGAGAACTCTGGACACATATGATTGGATGTCACTAACGTTCCACTGGGCTACCTTGCTAGTGAGTTTTCATTGTAATTTAAACTCCCTTATTGACAGAACACAGTGGACTAAAAACCAAGTTCTAAATGACAAACAATAAAAATCTGAGGAAAAATACAACAAACGTAATTAAACCATTTAAATTATTGGCTTCAAGTTAACCACTTAAGAGCCCAAAGAAAGTAAATTGTAATTTAGGTCGAACCCATAAACGTTCATTGCTTCTATTATTTGGGAAACTTTGCTTTGCACAGATTTAATGTTCATGAATGTTTTATTTTTGTAAGCAAACACTTTGATATTATATTGCAATATAGTTCATCAAGCAGTATAATGAAAATGGCATTTACTTAGGAAGGGGAAAGATTTTTCTTTTCAACTAAAGTCTTCAGTTCCAGCTTGTTCAAGAGTTTGGAGTAGAAAAATATTCGCTTGTTATATTCAGCTAAACATTAAACAAACAAACAAACAAACAAACAAACAAACAAAAAACAACTCTGGCAATTAAAAAACAACTGGCAGAATTTACTGATTCAGTGGAATGACAATTGTTTGAAATGCTTATTTCTAGTTTTTTCTGGCTGCTGGGTTGGGAGAGAGAGAAGAGGAAGTATAAAGCTCTTAGCATGATTTCAAACAACTAAATGCTAGAAAGTCACTTACATTTTCTCTAAAATTTCTGAAGGCTACTTAGGAGGGCTCAGGTTAGGCCTTTTCTTTTTCTTTTTTTTCTCTTAATTCTGAGCATTAGGGGTCTTCCAACCCTATACCGTGGAAATTTATTGAATGTGATATATCACCTTCAGGAAACATCTATTTCTACGGTAGTTTGTTTTTTTGCTAGTAGCTTATCATTAAAGCATAATATTTCTTTAAATAAAAAATTATAGATAAATAGGTGCAAATATCATTAAGGACAAGTCTCATATTTTATGGAATCCTATTTTATGGAGCCTAAGAAACATCACAGGCAACTTGAGTTTAATGAATTTCCAAATTTTTGCTTATTTTTACCTTAAAATGATCGAAAAACAATGCCCCTTCTCACACATTTTCAAGTTGACATTTTTTAACATAATTTTAAATGGATGCAAGGGTGTAGTTTATGGTATTTTGTAAATATTGGCTTTTAAAAGTAAAACTGCCACATATAATAAATTGAGTATAAAATCCATAGAGACTTTATAGTTACCATTATTAATTTGAGAATACATGAACAAACTCTTACTTAACAGCCATATATTTTCTAATTTCTCTTTCTTTTTGGGCTTGTGTGCCCAATCCACTTTATCCATAAAATTTTAAATAAATGTAATATATCTTTAATGCACAGTGTTCCTTTTTAGATCATTCTATCAACTTTTGCAACAAAAATATGAGGTAAACTAAAATTTAAAACTAAATTTTCCTGAGGTGCCTGGGTGGCTCAGTTGGTTGAGCGTCTGACTGCGGCTCAGGTCATGATCTTGTGGCTTGTGGGTTCAAGCCCCGCATTGGGCTCTGTGCTGACAGCTGGAGCCTGGAGCCTGCTTTGGATTCTGTCTCCTTCTCTCTCTGCGCTCCCCCACTTGTGCTCTGTCTCTCTCTGTCTCTCAAAAAAAATAAATGTAAAAAAAAAAAAATTAAAACTTAATTTTCCATGGTCAATGATTCTAGGTGTTAAAAATTTTCTCCTGAATTATCTTAATATTCATTAGGAGACAGTTGACAAAATAACATAAAGTTCAAAATTTTATAAGTAAATGGTATCTCATAATGATATGGTTGCAATTAAAAGCTAATTTCTATATCTGTGGATAATAAATATTACTTTTTGTTAGAATAATGTTCAGCTTTAATTCTACTCCTGTTTTTCATTATGACAGATGTAAGTATGGAACAAACTTGTTTATATAAAGAATGGATGTAAATGAGAAATGCCATTCAATTCTTTGTGCCCTTCTGAGATACATGCATAATATTATATTATGATGTATTATTAAAAATCATGTTTAAATTTCAATCAGCAGATAGTTCTATCAGGTTCTTCAATTTTGTTGACCACCAAGGATTGGGTATCATCTGACTGGCATAGAGATTTGTTACCCAGTGATTAGAGTTCAATTACACAAGAATATTTTATTACTTTTCTTATTTTAATTGTTCTGGAAGTTTTAACATCTTCAGCTTCAGCCCATGAAATATACTATAATAAGATAGAGGATGGGTAAGATATATAACTTTCCTTAGGTAAAGGGAGGGAATGGCTATTAGAAACAGCTGCAACCTGTGTGAATCCCACCAGAATACTGCTGATAGGATAGGGACACCTGGGTAGCTCAGTTAAGCACCCGACTTTTGGTTTCAACTCAGGTCAGGATCTCAATGTTCTTAGTTCAAGCCCCATGTCAGGCTCTGTGCTGACATTGCAGAGCTTCCTTGGGATTCTCTCTCTCTCTCTCTCCCTCTCTCTGTCCCTCCCTGGCTCATGTGCTCTGTCTCTCTCAACATAAATAAATAAACTTAAAAAAATGTTGCTGAGGGGCACCTGGGTGGCTCAGTTGGTTAAGTATCTGACTTCGGCTCAGGTCATGATCTCATGGTCCTTGAGCCCAAGCCCCATGTCAGGCTCTGTGCTGACAACTCAGAGCCTGGAGCCTGCTTCTGATTCTGTGTCTCCCTCTTTCTCTGCCCCTCCCCCACTCAAGCTCTGTCTCTCTCTGTCTCTCAAAAAATGAATAAACGTTAAAAAAAATTTTAAAAAATGTTGCTGATGGGATGAAAAAAAATTGTAATGAAAACCCTTAAGTGAAACAACAACAACAACAAACCAAACTCTTAAGTAGATCTGTCTTAATAAAGAACACCTATGGAACAATTTTTGAAGATGTTACCTTCTCGAAATCATTGTGAACCACACAAGTTGCATGTTTTATAGGCTTAGAAACTGAGGAACAGAGGTAAAAAAGGTAGTGGCAGAATTAGCAGCGGAAATATGTCTGCACGTGAGCTGGTCTATACTAAAAGTTCTCAACTTTTTTGTGTGTGGTTAGATTTATGGTGGATATAGTCGCTACTTTGTGGCATAAATTAATTTGACTTGCCTAATAATGACTAATGTAAGACAATTAAGTGCAGTTCTACTTCCTTTTTCCCCAATCAATAAAGCATACTGAAAGAGGAGTGAGTGAGATGCATGCTTAATCTGCTCTATATAATTAATTAAATCATAGTTTTTCTCTGTGTTTATATGATCTGTCTTGGGGTTCACTGATCACTTCCTCTGTGTCTATCATTTCCTCTTCAATCCCAAGAATTCTTTTTTCAGATTTTGTAGTTTTCACAATTTGGTCCATTTTAAAGATTCCATCTTTCTGATGAAATTCTCATCTTTTTTCCATTTCATGCTTCATTTTTTCTACTTTAAAAATATTTTTGCAATAGATATTTTCTGGGAATTCTAACATCTAGATCATACACGGATCTATTCCTATTGACTATCTTTTTTCTTTATTGTAGGTCTTATTTCCTAATTTCTTACTATTTGCTGGACATTGCATATAAAAGAACTACAGAGATTGAAGTAGATATTCTTTTCCTCAAAGACAGCCCTTTCTTTCTTTTGTCAGGAAGTTAGGGGAAAGGGCTCATCACTTGGATGTCGAGCTGGATTAGGACTGGGTAGCAACTTTAGTTAGTTTTAGTCACTGTTTGGTTTCAAATGTCTTGAGAGAAAATCTTTTCCTGGACTTCACTCTAATTACAAGTCTTTCTTTTTCATCAAGATTTTATTATCGAAGTGTGATATCTATCTGTCTTTTCAGCCCAGCTCCTAGCCATGTAGCCATGAAACCAGCCACAGTCCCAAGGGGAATCGCAGAAGATGGACAAAACTCACTCTGTAGTGTGGCTCTTTTCCAGATTAAGATCCATTATGCTGAACTATGTGGTCATTAAAAGCTATTCCAATTTTTCTTTACCCCAGTAGGGTCCTTCACATTGTGTAATGCCTCTGCCAGCCCATGCTCAGATTCAGGAAAGTACTCCAAAGTAAGAAAACCAGTCATTCTAGCCTAACAATGCATTATTTGTCACTGGAATTTATTTTCTCTAAACTTCTTTGCAAGTCTTTAAGTAAATATAAAATATGATTTCATAGTTATCTATTTCCTCCCCTGGTTTTACAATGGCAGTAAACTACATCCTATCCAGAAGTGCAAATCACTATTTTTTATAATTTTTAAAAATATTTATTTATTTTTGGGAGAGAGAGAGAGAGAGAGAGAGAGAGAGAGAGAGTGAGTGGGGGAGGGGCAGAGACAAAGGGAGATACAGAATCCGAAGCAGGCTCCAGTCTCTGAGCTGTCAGGACAGAGCCTGATGGTAGGCCTAGCCCATGAACCATGAGATCATGACCTGAATCTAAGTTGGACACCTAACTGACTGAGCCACCCAGGAGCCCCTGGAAATCACTATTTTTAAAGGACAAAAATTTGTTCTTGACAAGTTTGACAAATTTTGGTTCTCTGTTATTAAAAACAAGTAATTTGTGACAGATGTCAGAATTAATTGTGACTTGAGAGATTTGAAAATTTTTATGCAGCTTTTATTACTTGTTTTTCTATTTGTGTTTAAATTTTTTTGAACTGTTCTTATTAAAATATATGGTTGAATTAAAAAATCTAGCTTCTCTGGAGAGATTGGAAACTCTTGTAGCACTGGTTTGGCTTTTCTTTTTTTTTCTTTTTTTTTTTTTACCGTTTATTTATTTTTGAGACAGGGAGAGACAGAGCATGAACGGGGGAGGGTCAGAAAGAGGGAGACACAGAATCTGAAGCAGGCTCCAGGCTCTGAACCATCAGCCCAGAGCCCGACGCGGGGCTCGAACTCACAGACCGCGAGATCGTGACCTGAGCTGAAGTCCGACGCTTAACCGACTGAGCCACCCAGGCGCCCCTGGTTTGGCTTTTCTAAGTGTCAATCATTATCTAGAGCTGGGCAGTCTCTTCTTTTTTACAAGAGTCATGTGCTCTCTACTTCCCTATTGTCCTCACTTTATTCCATCCTGGCCCCTATAAATATCTGCCTTAGTGACAAACATGCAAATGTAATGGGTAGAGTTAGACCCTTATGGTGGACCGTGGCATAGAGTTGTGCCCCCTTCAAGATCTCCCTTGAAATTTCCCAAGAGAACCTGCTGTAGAGAACATAGTTGCCTGCCAGTCTCCATTTACTGTACTTTCAGATTCACTGTGGCACTCATGTGTTAGACCCTGTTTTTTCCGGGCTGCTTCCAGCCAGTGACAGAACACAGACCGCACAAATACCAGAGGTACACCATTTCTACTCAGTGTGGGACTCTTCTAACAAGCAACGTTGGCTTAGAGACTCCATCTGTCTGACTGAGACAGTTTCTGGGCAGCAGTACTTATGGAGCGGCAAGAAGGCTATCAAGGAGGACCCCATTCTGAGTGGAGTGTGTGGCATGGAGTCTCTGGAACATTGTGGCAGCCCAACTGCTAAAGATTTAACCAGTCAGGAGCTGGGATAATATCTCAGTGGACAGGAATGTCTTGCTGCTGTGATCATGTCAGTAATTAAATGATAAAGGTTGAGGGTGGAGTTGGACAATGATTATAAAACAGTAGAATTGGCCGGTTTTTATCAAGCTGTATTGTAGCCCTGCAGAGGGATATTGAGAAACTGAGTGTGGTTAACACACTCCTATAGGCTAAGTGTGAGAGCCAGGGGACAGATGTGGTGAATTACAATAGGTCCTTATTTAGCTTCAGAGGAAGAATGAACATAATGAGGCATAGATGGGCTTGATGTTTAGTGTCACAGAGCTTCAAAGATATTTAGAAGCGTAGCGAGGACAGATCTTTTATGTTGAAGTCAGGTCCTTGGTAAGGAAAACCTGGGGCCCTGGAATATAGTCTAAGAAAATCTGGGTAGATGCCCCTGAGGAATCTGGTTTTGCAGACCCTTCCAAACTCTCAGAGTTTAGAGAAGTACTCCATGCCTCCCTACCCAGAGTGAGCATTTCTCCTTCTACTGCAGAGGCCTCTCCCCCACAAAGCAACAGGTGTTCTACTCAGGCTGCCTCAACTCCTCTCCTGGTTGTCAAGCTGGCAGGTAGTTTTAAATCACCAAATAAACCTGCTGGATCATGTTGGGCCTCATAATGGAAGAAAGATTGTATTCTGAGCAAGCTGTGTTAGCTAGTATGTACCAGCACGAGCCAGGGAATGACACCATTACTGGAATTTTAGGGTGATCAAGGGAGCCAGAACTTTGGCTAGGTAAGGAAGAATTTGTTAATTTGGGGACACTTTCTCAGGACACTGGGTTTAACACTCTGGCAAGAACTCCAGGGGATAAGGAAGATTCGCTGGGATGAGAACCAAGGGAGCTCTTAGAAGCCTTGAGAAAAGGATTATGGTCCATTCTGAGCAGAGCAGAAATGCCTTAGTTGCCTTTTGAGATAGTAAGGAAAGAATAAATGGGCCAAGGAAAGTCTATGTTTAGGGGTTGATATATTACATGAGGCTAGAAGACCTGCTAGATGTTTATCTGTGCTGTGAGTTGTTAAAAAAAAAAAAAAACATATTTAACCAAAGGGATTAGAAACTGTAAAGTATCCATTGCCATCTGCTGGGATAAATGACAATGAGATGCTTCTTTTTCCTCCACCTTTAGGTAGGTCACATGAAGCTTACCACCCAAAGCATAAGAAATACAGAAGAATAAGAATTTTATGATTATGCATCTTTTTCTTCCTCATAATTCTCTATTTTTATTGATGTTTCTACTTAATGTGGAACATTCTCTATGTGGACAGAACTTAGAACAATTTTGGGATTTACTCAGATGAAGGAATACATGAGGGGTTGAATTTTGAATGAGTCACCGCAAAGGCAAAAGGGATAAGAGAATATATAGTGCAGTTGAAGAAAAGGAAATAATTCAGTTAACCAAACAGAAGGAGTGAGGAAGGATGATAGATTACATCAAACAGGAAATGTAAGCAGATGCCATATCCTGAAGATGGTAGGGATCAATTTGTATTTTAGGCATATATTTCTGGAAGCTAGAAGCTAGACACAGAGAGAGCTAGGAAGGACATTACATTTTCCCAGGTAGTAAATGATGAAAAAGTAAGCTTGATTCCACAAGTTTGGATGGATAATTTGATGGTTAATTTTATGTGTCCACTTGACTTGGCCATGGGGTATTCAAATATGTGATTTAACCTTTTGTCTGGCTGTGTCTGTGAGGGTGTTCCTGGATGAGATTAACATTCGGTAGACTAAGTGAAGAAGATTGCCCTCCCCAACATGGATGAGCCTTGTCCAATCTCTTGAAGGTCCGAATAGAATAAAAGGCTTAGTAAGAAAGAATCCCCTCTATCTGCCTGATTGTTTTCAGGCTGGGACATTAGTGTTTTCCTGCCTTTGGACTCAGAGTGGGAATGGAACGTACAGCATGTTTCTCAGGACTTTGGACTTTGAAACTATACCATTGACTCTCCTGGGTCTGGACTTTTCAGCCTCCATAATCACATGGATCTGATAATCTCTCTTTCTTTCCCTCTCAGTTTATCTATATCTATATCTATATCTATATCTATATCTATATATCTATATTTATATCATCTATATCTATATCTATATATCTATATTTATATCATCTATATCTATATCTATATCTATATCTGTATCTGTATCTATATCTATATCTATCTATATCATCTATCTATCTATATTCCTTTGGTTCTGTTTCTCTAGAAAATCCTGGTGAATACAGATTTTGGTACTGAGAAATGGGGTGCTGTGTAACAAGTATCTAAAAATATGGAAGTGGCTTTGTAACTGGGTAATGAGTAGAGGCTGGAAGTGTTTTGAAGTGCATGATAAAAAAGACAAGATTACCATAAAGGGACTGTTAAAGGTGATTCTGGTAATGACTTAGAAAGAAGAAAGCTGTAGAGAAAGCTTCCATCTTCGTGGAGAATACACAAAATAAACATGAACAGAATGTCAGTAGAAATATGCATAGTAAAGGCCATTCTGGTGAGGTTTCAGATGGAAATGTTATTGGACAATGGAAAAAAGGTGATCCTTGTTGTATAACATCAAAAAACCTTGCTGAACTGTGTTCTAGTGTTTTGCGAAGGTAGAATTTGCAAGTGATGAAACTGGATATTTAGCTGAGGAGATTTATAATTCAAAAAGTGGCTTGGTTCCTTTTGACTGTTTATAGAAAAATGTGAGAAGAGAAAAATGAAAGGAAAAAGGAACTGTTAAGCAAAAAAGGAGCCAGAATCTAAAGATTTGGAAAATTTTCAGCCCATCTATAGTGCAAAAATGAGAAGGCTTGTTCTGAAAAGAACCATAAGAGTATGGCTGAAGAATCATTTGCTAAGGAGATTATCAGTGTGAGCCACAGAGTTTTTAAGTGCATGCTGGAAAAAGCCAAGATTGCCATATAGGGACTGTTAAAGGTGATTGTGAGCAGCTACCTGAGCAGAAACATTGCAAGTTTGAACTGAAGGGAACAGAAGCAGGATGAAATGAAGGAAGACTGTAAGACTTTTAAAGTCCTACGAGACAGGACCACAGAGCTATTTGGCAGCAAGCATGAGCTGTTCTTCAAGACAAGAAAAGAATGACCTTGAAAGTGATTCAAAGATCACCAGGGCTGCCTTCCCAGTTCCAAAGTGGGGTGGGGAGGGACATTACCTCAGTTTCAACAGAACAGACAGCAGCTGCCTGGAGACCCACTCCCGGTAGAACTTCAGAGGCAGGACAGCATCCCCACAATGTCTTGAAGACAGAGTATCAACTCAAAGAGAGTTATTCTTGAGCCTTCAGATCTACTGGTGTTTACCTTACTAGGTTTTGGACTTGCTTGGGACCTGTCACCCCTTTTCCCTTTTGATTTCTCCCTTTTGAAACAAGAATGTCTATCTGATGGCTGGTCCGCCATTGTATTTTGGAAGCACATAACCTGTCTGGTTTTACAGATTTATAACTGGAGAAAAATATGCTTCAGGATAAATCACATCTCAAGTCTTACTCATATTTCATTGAGATAATATGTAAATGCAAGATTGTAGAGTTGATGTTGGAGTAAATGAAAACTTTTGGGATAGTTGGGATAGAATGAATGCATTTTGATCCAAGAAAGACATGAGCTTTGGGGGGCCATGGGTGGAATATTTGGAGTGAATATTTGTGTCGTCTCCAAATACATATGTTGAAGCCCTAACCTTCAGTGTGATGGTATTTGAACGTGGTGCTTTTGGGAAGTAATTAGGTTTAAAGGTCATAAGATAGTGGATTAATGTCCTTATAAGAAAAGGAAGAGACCAGAAATGTCTCTGCCATGTGAGGACACAAAAAAGGTAGCTAACTGCAAGCCGGGAAGATGGCCCTCCCATATAACCAAGTTGACTGACACTTTGATCTTAAAGACTTTTCAGCTTCCAGAACTCTGAGAAATAAATAAATACCTATTTGCTAAGCCACCCAGCTCATGGTATGTTTTTAATAGCAGCCTGAGAAGACTAAATCAGATAATGAGAGGGAAGATGCAATGATTACCTTGAGGTTTTTTAAAAAAAATAAGGATGATGATGTCATCTCCTAGTAGAGGGATTTTCAGAATAAAGAAGGATGTGAAAAGAAAAAGAAAAGAGGTTTTAAGAGGAATCGTGATTATTCATTTGGAACATATTGGAGTGCAGGTGTTTGTGGAGTCGAAGTCTTTAAGTGAAGATGTTTGGCATATAGTTGGGTATATGGGTCTGGAACAGGGGAAAGCTATTCGAAACTGACATATAAATTTAAAAAATTTATGTTATAATGGGAACATCATAAATAGTATGAGAAAATAACTTCATGAGAGGAACAAATTTCAAAATGGAAAAGATGAATATACAGTGCCTCTAAAATAATTTAGGTTTATCATTGAAATAGTGGACTGAAAGAGACCATTACACTTTGTTTAGTCTATCATCATCTTGTCTCCAGGGAGCAAGACTCATTCTGGTCAGACAGAGCATCCTAGTCACTTATAACACATTGGAGAGAACCTAGGAAACAATGAGGTTAATGGTTCCCCCACCACTTTCTCTTTATTCCAAATTTGAACTGGTTTAGGACTCCCAAAGGTAAGAGTGCTTACTATGCAAAAATTGCAGAAGGAATGTTTCCTCTTTTTTCTTTTGCCATCTCAATAATCAGCAAAATTTTCCTATATAGGCAAAATACATAATCTGCTAAATTGAGCTTTTTCTCATTCTTGACTTCAGTATATCATCTCATTGTGTAGTATTTCTCTTTCTTTATAGCTGTAGAGAGTAACTATCCTAGGTAATGTTAGTGAGAATAGAGTCCACTAAATTCCACTGTGGCTGACAGAGAAAAGTGTAAATGCTTTCAGAAAAAGTGTCTAGTAATTATAAAAATGCCTCATGTCATATCATATGGTCATTGACTAACCATAAAGAAGGACTCACTTTATCATTTCAGCATTCCAGTTTGGACTAATTTAGGTTATACCTATTACTTAATCAAACATTTCTTTCTTACATAAGACTTTGAAATATTGAATTTAGGTCTGGGAAAGAAGTAATTTATAGACTATGTAGCTCTATTCTTCTAGATGAGGAAACAGGTGCCAAAAAGTATAATTGATTGGTCCAAAGCCATTTTAGTTATTTATAAAGTGTTCACTCTGCCAACCCAACACTCTTTCCATTGTATCTGCATCCTTTATAGCATCTTGTGTTCTTTCAACATATAAC
This sequence comes from Neofelis nebulosa, assembly GCF_028018385.1. Taxonomy (NCBI): domain Eukaryota; kingdom Metazoa; phylum Chordata; class Mammalia; order Carnivora; family Felidae; genus Neofelis; species Neofelis nebulosa. The sequence continues at coordinate 60,648,494 of NC_080787.1, read as the reverse complement.
TTTCAGAAGTCTGCCAAAGTTGGGGTGCCTGGGTGGCCCAGTTGGTTAAGCGTCCGACTTCAGCTCAGGTCATGATCTCACAGTTTGTGAGTTCAGGCCCCTCATCGGGCTCTGTGCTGACAGCTCGGAGCCTGAAGCCTGCTTCGGATTCTGTGTCTCCCTCTCTCTGTTCCTCCCCCATCCGCACTCTGTCTCTCTCTCTCTTTCAAAAATAAATAAAGATTTAAAAAAATCATAAAAAAGAGAGGTCTGCCAAAGTAAATGAACACAATCCTGTTGGGGTCAACCTCTATAGGAAGCAGCAGGCTATGGTGATACACACAGGCCTATGTCAGTTTCTATTTCCCCAAAAGCAGAGCTGGAGACAAGGGCTTGGGTGCAGATAGCTTATTGGGGAGATTATCTAAGGAAACAGGAATGAGAGTTGGGGGAAAATGAAGACAGAAGGAAAAGGAGTATTATGGTATATTTCCAAGGCCACTGCTCTGAGAAATGAGTAACATATTCCAATAAATATTCTGAGAAACATACAAGAGCATTCCTAGAATTAACCATACAGAAAAATGAGAGGTATTTACTGTCCAGCTCATATCCATTGTTTGACAGTTTCTGCCTACAGCATTAACTAACCCATGTTTCTGGGATGAAATTTTGCAGAGCAACGAGATGTCAAATAAAACATACTTAAGTTCAAATCCTGGTTTCTTCATTTTCACATTGTGTTTGTAATTATTACGTAGCATTTAGGAGATGTATACTCATTTCCCTTGACTATTATTTCAATGTTATCTCATTGGACTGTTGTGAAAAGCATTTGTTGTAATGTGGCTGTACAGGGGTGCCTGGGTGGCTCTGCTCTTTAAGCATCAGACTCCTGATCTCAGCTCAGGTTATGATCTTGCGACTCGTGAGATTGAGTCCAGCCATGGGCTCTGCGCTACGTCACAGAGCCTGCTTGAGATTCTTCCTCTCCCTATCTCTCTGCCCCTCCCTTGATCATTCTTTCACTCTCTCTCTCTCTCTCAAAAGCAACCAACTAACCAACAAACAAACAAACACCCAAGGGTGCCTGGGTGCCTCAGTTGGTTAAGCGTCTGACTCTTGATTTTGGCTCAGGCCATCATCTCACGGTTCTAGGGATCAAGCCCCACATTGGGCTCTATGCTGACAGCACAATGACTGCTTGGGATTCTCTCTCTCTCCCTTTCTCTCAGCTCCTTCCTGGCATGTACTTGTGCGTGCTCTCTCTCTCTCAAAATAAATAAACATTAAAAAAACCCTATGTGACTGTACATATTTTTCTTTGCATAGTAGAATTTAGCAAATGACAAATTTATATGGGATATTTTTCAAGCACTTAAAAATTCATTGGCAGAGACAGCATAACCTAATCATAACACTGTCATGTGGCTAGACTGCAAGAAGTCAAGTGTATGTCATAGTGCAATTCCTGAGTACATCAAGGAGAAGAAAAGCATAAGTAGCACCAAAATTATTTTTCAGGATTTGGCATATGTATAACTGTGTTAAGAAAGTGGGAAAGAAGCCAGTTTTAATAGAATGACAGTGACTCATATTTCATGAATATTAAGAATTACAGGATGTAGATGATGGGAAATTGAGAAGACTGGCAATTACCATGAGACAGAAAGGCTGCTTTTGAAATTTATTCTTGTTATATGAGTGCCTGTGCCCTGAAAAAATTACATATATCTGTATAATCCCCAAGGACTCTTCATGATGTATTCCTAGCTCATATATGCATGAGATCAGAGAACTCCAGTTGTTAGCAAGAGAGGAAAGCCATAAGTATAATGGATTAAATGATTAAAATAGCAATGGATTTGCACTTATGTCTGCATGGAAAAATTGTTAAAGATTAGATACACCCTAGGTAGATTCCAGAGTTGTTGCTAAATTGTTCTAAATTTCTTGATGATATAATGATGACAATGTTCATTTCTTTAAATATATCCCTGAGTGTGCTATGCTATTTGGAAATATATTTTAAGTTGGAGATTTAATCTGGCTTTGAAAATGTGGCATTCTCATATTCTGCACTGGAATACATGTTTGAAAAATTCCCTTTTCAGTTTTGAACACTTTGTGGGTAACAAAAATGTATTGACAATTCCTCCATGAAAGATAATCACAAAATTCATAACTCACAGTAAGGAAGATGAACATTGTGAGGCTTTTTTTTTTCTCACCCAGCTACTATGGGATGGTGCCATCTTAGCAATTATGTACTAAACTCATACTTTTTAGTTGTAAGATACACTTATCCATTTTATTTTATTTAAAAAATTTTTTAATGTTTATTTATTTTTGACACACAGAGAGAGACAGAGCATGAGCAGGGGCGAGGACAGAGAGAGAGGGAGACACAGAATCAGAAGCAGGCTCCAGGCTCCCCGCTGTCAGCACAGAGCTCCAAGCGGGGCTAGAACTCACAGACCGCGAGATCATGACCTGAGCTGAAGTTGGATGCTCAACCGACTGAGTCACCCAGGTGCCCCACACTTACCCATTTTATTTATTTAAAAAAAAAAAAAAATTTTTAAATGTTTGTTTAGGTTTGAGAGACAGAGAAACAGAACCTGAGTGGGGGAGGAGCAGAGAGAGAGGGAGACACAGAATCCGAAGCAGGCTCCAGGCTCTGAGCTGTCAGCACAGAGCCCGACACAGGGCTCGAACCCACGAACAGTGAGATCATGACCTGAACCAAAGTCGGATGCTCAACCAACTGAGCCACCCAGGCGCCCCCACACTTACCCATCTTAAAATACAGTTCAATCTGGAGGCAAAACACCAGTCCAGATAATTCCTAAAAGTCTCAATTCCTTCTATATTTCAGAATATTAAGTGGAAAAAGATGGAGAAAGTATGATGATTATTTACAAGCTATTTATAAGATAAAGGCAATAAAGGGCCAGTCACATGTAATATCAATGGCTTAGGCTTCACCAGTCTGTGCACAAAATACAGTGAAATTGTTTATATCCAAATTAGAACTCCATGAACCTTCATTTCTGGATTGCTAAATGTAAATAGCTCTCAATGTATTTCCTATTATTTTCAGAAATAATAAAATGAGACTCCCAATAGTCTCATAATCCAGCCAGTTTAGCTACAAATACTGAGGGTATTACTTCCTTCATCTTCTTTTGGTTCCCATCTGTTTATATCAACTGCCTATGAAGCCACTTAGTCACTGCCTGTATTGGGACATCTAGTGTCAATGTTAAGCAACCTGACACTGAGTGCTGTCTCCCAAGCCTTCAATCTTTTTTTCTTTTTTTTAAATTTTTTTAATGTTGATTTATTTTTGAGAGAGAGAGAGAGACAGAGTGCAAGTGGGGGAGCGGCAGAGAGAAAGGAAGAAAGAATCCAAAGCAGGCTCCAGGCTCTGAGCTGTCAGCATAGAGCCTGACGCAGAGGTCAAACTCACAAACGGTGAGATCATGACCTGAGCTGAAGTCAGGCACTTAACTGACCAAGCACCTAGGCGCCTCCAAGGCTTCCAATCTTGAAGGTTCCAGATAATGGCTGGTTTCTATGAAGAATTAGGGTGAATAGGAAGAATAGACTCCTCTATAGTTACTTACCACACTTTGTTTCCTCAACCCTAAAATACTATGTTTTTTCTCACAATCTTAGATGTTTATTTATTTATTTTAAGAGGAAGAGAGAGTGTGTGCATGCATGTGGGTGGGGGGAGGGGCAGAGAGAGAGGGAGAGAGGATCCTAAGCAGGCTCTGTGCTGTCAGTGGCAGAACCCGATGCAGAGCTTAATTTCACAAACCATGAGATCATGACCTGAGCCGAAATCAAGATTCAGATGCTTAACCAACTGAGCCATCCAGGCCCCATGTTTCCATAATCTTACCAATTATACCAGACAGTCTGTCAGCTTCTTGTCCTGTGTCATTTAATGTCAAGAGTTTACCTGGTCCAGGAGCTTGCAGGAGAATAGGCTCTGTTCCTCTCCTTTAAGGAAAAAGTAAGGTTGAAGAAAATTGGGTGAAAGGTGAGGCATGTTTCTTCTGATAACGTTTGTGCCTCAATTAAGCCAACAAAAGCTGCCTTATTGCACCCCCATTCTTATTTAACCCATAAAAATAAACAATCACACACTGTATTTTATTAATAAGGAAACAGATTGAGCAAAGGTACCTAACATGATTGAGATCATACAACTAAACCAGAACTGAAATCCAAGTAAGTCTAAGACCACGGAAACCAGGGCAAATATTATGTGACTGAGTCATAAGAATGAAAACTTTGAGACATTAATGTTTGCTGTTTTTCCTTGCCATTATGCCATTATGAAATGCAAGTTAAAAAAGAATTCTGACAAATTTAGAATTGTAATATTTTAAAAAATTTGGAAAGGTATTATAGATTCTGCTAATTAAATTTCAATATAATATTGTCCATTTAGATAATGTTGATCATTATATGCAAAGATGACATGAGCAAGACTAATATATTTTTCCAATTATTTTTCATTGTGGTAAAATATACTAACATAAATTTACCACCTTAATCATTTTAAGGGTACAGTTTGGTGGCATTAAATGCATTCATAATATGCTACAGTCACTATCATCCATCTCCAAAACTCTTTTCATTTTGTAAAATTGAAATTCTTTATCAGTTAGAAAATAACTGATAACCCATCCCCCCTTCCATTTAGCTGCTGGCAACTACCATTACACTCTCGGTCTCTCTAACTTTGACTACTCCCAGTATCTCATATATGTGAAATCATACAGTATTTGTTTATTTTTTTTGCAGCTGGCTTATTTCACTTGCCATAATGTCCTCAAGGTTCAACTATGTTGTAGCATGTGTCAGAATTTCCTTTCTTTTTAAGGGTGAATAATCCACTGTATGTGTGTATAACAATCTGCTTATACTTTATCTGTTGATGTACTCTTGGGTTTCTTCCAGATTTTAGTTTTTGTCAATGTCTTAGTCTGTTTCGTCTTTTATAACAAAAATACCATACACAGGGTGGCTTATAAACATCAGAAACTTATTTATTACAGTTCTGGAGTAATGAAAGCCCAAGATTAACAGGCTGGCAGATTCAGTGATGAATGGCTTTTTGGTTCACACATAGCCATCTTCTAGCTGTGTCCTCCTGTGGTAGACAAGGCAAGAGAGCTATCTGGGGTCTTTTTTTATAAGGACATTATTAATCCCATTCACAAGCATTCCACCTTGATGTTCTATCACCTCCCAAAGGTGGTATTTCCTAATACCGTCGTATTGGAGATTAGGATTTCAATATGTGAATTTTGCAGGGGAACAAACATTCCATCCATAACAGTGAATAATGCTGCTATGAACATGGGTACATAAGAAAGACCCTGCTTTCAATTCTTTTAGGTATATACCCAGAAAGGGAATTTCTGGATCATATGGAAATTACATTTTCATTTTTTTGAAGAACCACCGTACAGACTTCCATAGCAGCTGTATCATTTTATGTTCCACCAACAGTGAACATTTTCTCCATATCCTTACCAATACTTGTTTCCTTCCTTTCTTCCTTCCTTTCTTTCTCTTTCTTTCTTTCTTTCTTTCTTTCTTTCTTTCTTTCTTTCTTTCTTTCTTTCATTCTTTCCTTCTTTCTTTCTTTCCTTCTTTCTTGATAGTAGCCATCCTAATGGGTGTGAGATACTATCTCACTGTAGTTTTAATTTGCATCTTCTTAATGATTAGTGATGTTGAGCATCTTTTCATGTACTTAGGGGTCATTTGTACATATTCTTTAGAGAAATGTTTATTCAAGTCCTTTGACCATTTTTAATTGAATTGTTTGTTTTCTAATTGTTGAATTTTAGGAATTCTCAATATAATTTGGATATTAATGCCTTATTGTATAGATAATTTGAAGATATTTTATCTTATTCTGTAGGTCTTTGATGCACAAAATTTAAAAATTTTCATGAAGAGGGGGCGGCTGGGTGGCTCCCTCAGTTAAGCATCTGACTTTTGATTTTGGCTCAGGTCGTGATCTCATGGTTCATGAGTTCAAGCGATGCACTGGGCTCACATGAAGAGCCTGCTTGGGATTCTTTCTCCCTCTCTTCCTCTTTGTCCCTGAACCGCCCCCCCCCAAAGTAAATAAAAATTAATAAGCTTTAAAAAATGTCATGAAGTCTCTTTCTGCAGCGATTGAGATGATCACGTGATTTTTTCCCTCTTCATTCTGTCAATGTGGTTTATTTCTATCGATTTTTTTTTTTTTTTTTTTTTATATTGAAACATTCTTGCATTCCAGGAATAAATACTACTTGGTCATGATATATATTCCTTTAATATACTGGCAAATTTGGTTTGCTTGTATTTTGTTAAGGGTTTTTAAACTCAATGTTCATAAGGAATATTGGTTTGTAGTTTTCTTTTCTTTTAGTGCCATTGTCTGGCTTTGGTATCAAGGTAATGCTGCCCCCAAAGAATGAGTTAGGAAGCATTTCCTCATTTTTAATTTCTTGGAATAATTTGAGAAGAATTATTGTTAGTACTTTAAATGCTTGGTAAAATTCACTAGTGAAGCAATCAGTTCCAGGGCTTTTCTTTCTTGGGAGACTTTTGATTATTGATTCAATCTCTTTTCTAGTTATACATCTATTTAGGTTTTCTATTTCTTCATGATTTGGTTTTGTAGGTTTTGTGTGTTTATGAACATGTTTACTGATTCTAAGTTATCCAATTTGTTGGTGTAAAATTATTGGTAGTACTCTCTTATAATTCATTTTATTTCTGTAAAATCGGTAGTAATGCCCCCACATTCAGATTTTAGTAATTGAGTCTTCTTTTTTTCTTAGTCCATCTTGCTAAAGGTTTGTGAATTTGTTGATCTTTTCAATGAACAAATTTTGGTTTAATGATTTTTCTTTATTATTTTTCTATTCTCAAGTTCATTTATTTCCTCTCTAATCTTTATTATTTCTTTCTGTTATCTTTGAATTGAGTTTGTCCCTCTTTCTCTAGTTCCTTAAACTGCAGGTTAGGTTGTTGATTTTAGATCTTCCTTGTTTTTTAATATAAGCATTTATAATATAAACTTCCTTCTTAGCATTTCTTTAGCTGTGTCCCTTAATTTTTAGTATACTGTGTTTTTGTCTTCATTCATCTCTAAGCATTTTCTAATTTCTCTTGTGTTTTATTTTTTGATCTGTTGATTATTTAAGAATGTATTGTTTTTTTCCCCCACAAATTTGTGAAATTTCTAGCTTTCCTTTTGTTATTGATTTCCAACTTTATGCACATCATCCCACTGTGGTCAGAAAAGTTATTTTGTATGATATCTATCTTTTAAAATCTATTCAGGCTTAATTTGTGGCCTAACGTATGGTGTGTCTTAGAAAATGTCCCACGTGTACTTGAGAAGAATGTGTATTTTGCTGTTGTTGGGTAGAGTGTTCTGTATGTGTCTGTTACATCTGATTTGTGTATTGTATTGTTTGATTGTTTGACTATTCTATTTCCTTACTTACCTTCTGTCTGATTGTTCTATTCATTATTGAGAGTGGAGTATTGACGTCTCCAACTATTACCGTAGAACTCTTTCTCACTTCAGTTCTTTCTCATTCAAGTCTGTCAGTTTGCTCCATATTTTGATGATCTGTTATTAGGTGCATACATATTTATAATTGTTATATTCTTGCTTCATCAAAACTTTTATTAATATATAATATCCTTCTTTGTATTCTGTAACTTTTTTGACTTAAAATCTATTTCATCTGATAATAGGATAGCTTCTCCTGACCTCTTGGTTATTATTTGCATGGAATATCACTTTCCATCTTTTCACTTTCAACTTATTTGTATCTTTGGATCTAAGTGAGTCTCTACAGATGTGTATTGTTGGATTGTACTTCTATTTTTTAATTTTTAAGTGTTTATTTGTTTTTGAGAGAGAGAGACAGAGTATGAATGAGGGAGGTGCAGAAAGAGAGGGAGACACAGAATCCAAAGCAGATTCCAGGCTCTGAGCTGTCATCACAGAGTCCAATGTGGGGCTCGAACTCATGAAACACGAGATCATGACCTGAGCTGAAGTTGGATGCTAACCTGATTGAGCCATGCAGGCACCCCAATCTCTATATTTTGATTAGGAAATTTAATTCATTTACATTTAAACTAATTACTGATAGCAAGATATATATTTTCAATTTTTTTCCAGTAGAGTTGATATATTTGCTTTCAGTCATTTATATACTTTTATTTAATTCAGTTTTAAAATCCAAAACCTTTCAAGACCATGGAAATTATTACTGAAGATTAGTATTGCATTTCTGCATTTCCTGGATATTATAAAGAGTGATGTTAACTGTTCTGCACTGAAATTTAAAAAATTACTTTGAGATGGAAAATGATGTAATGAAAAGCACATATAAATACAGTGTGGGTGATTTAACAGAAATTTGGCAGAGAATAGATGAATCACAATTTTCACTTTTATTTCTAGAAATTCATCAGTGTAGGTTTATAATCTAGAAATATGGCACAAAATGAAAGAAAGGGTTTATCAGTTCATGTTTTGTGAACCAATCAGTTGCAATACTAGAAGATGTTTGTTAACAAGGTATCAGAGTTAAAATTGGGATTTTTTCCTCTTTTTCCAGAGAGAATTTAGCCAACTGAGAGAACACTAACAAATGGTCAGCAGTTTAGGTTGTGCAACTAAACTCAATCGAGGCATGAGAGCCCAAGTTATTTTATTTACTTGAATTTTCTGAGAATTATCACATTTTTAATCATATATGTATGATGTTATTTTCACAAATATTAAATACACCCTCCCTTTATCAAATTTTATAGTGATTCAATCTCAAGGGGCTCAAGAAAATGTTAATGTGATATCCAATGAGGAAAAACAGCAGATAGATCTGTGATACAGCCCCATAATGTTGGATGCCTTATGCTATATGTTTCGTCTAATGGACCTTTCTAAGCCAAATTTAAGTGTACTAGCTTCATTCTAAATGCAGTATCAAAGTTTTCTGGTTTGAATTGTTTCTGACAAGCTAATTTATGAAATCTTCTAAAGTGGAATTTAAAGTAAAAGTGTGAGTTATATAATGTATAAATAAGCAAAGTGAAAGCAGTATAATAAAGAAAGCAGTCCCCTTTGATTTAATCTACATGATGGCAATTTTATAAGGCAGGCATGTTGAATTTTCTAACAGGAATGAAAATGTATGAACAATACTTCCTTCAAGTAGTGAGTTCTTGGTTCCCTTAGGTGATTCATTTCTATTCAGTAAAATAGATGTCTTCAGGTTCTGAGTAATCAGTTTATCTCTAGAGAGAACACAAAGCACACTGGGGCATTATTTTTCAGTAGTATAGAGTTATCATTAATAATCCAAAGAATAATGGACATTTTATTCAAAGGATTTCTGGGAACTTCTATCATTCAATATGATAGCTTTCCTCAAGGCATTCCCTGATCAAAATCACTTACTTTTATTAGAGAGTTAAGATAAAATTTATAATTCAAATAACATATGCAAACAGAATGCTGTCTCATTTCAGGTTTATCTTAAGCGATACTGAAAAAAATCTCACTATGAGGCAGAGTTTTTACTTGAATTGCTGAAGTACTGGTGTATAAATCCTTAAACTTACCTTTCCTTAAAATACTTGAAACATTGATTAGTTAAAAGAATAACATTTAAAAATGCCATTACTCTTTGAAAAGGCAAAAATACCAATGTATTCATAATATTTTAAATGGTTTTGTATTTCATATAGCAAATTGACGAAACAAGCAAAGATCCAAAAATAAATCAACACTTCAGAGCAGTTTTAAAATTTGCACAATGTATTTGAAAATTAATGGACGTGAGCACTAAAACTATTGCCCTAAAAGACTCTGGACACCTTTTAAAGGACAGGAAATAGCAGGTTATGGCCACTCCTCTTTCTCCTCCTCTTATTGCTTCTCCCTTGCCTCTTCTCCTCCTTCCCCTTCTTTTCCTTTTTCCTTTTCTTGTTTTTTTAAAGGGTTCTTTTAAAATTGCTTTTCAAAGTTTTTAATTAAATACATTCTTGTCACTCCTAAATGTTAAAAAAAAAATAAGTGTATTATTTAACTGTATTTCACCATTAGAAGATATAGACGGCCAGGGTGAGATAATAGAAAAAATATATATCAGCTCCGGATTCCTGGCATGGGTCTGGCTTGTACATTCATAAGTGATAGGAACACTTGGAGCATCTACTTTCTAACCATGGGACTCTGGGTGGGCTCCTGAGTAGCTCCTGAATAAGGACTGGTCACCAGAAAGACCAACCCATAGTTAGAAGCTTAGAATTTTTAGACCATCTGTCATCCTCCAGACAGGGCAGAGGGGCTAGAAATGGAGTTAGTAATTAATCATGCCATTGTGAAGAAACCTCATAAAATCCCAATAACACAGGGTTTGGAGACATCAACACATCAACACTGGGAGGGTTGACTTACCCCAGCTCCACAGGGACAGAAGTTCTCAGACCTCACCCTATGTATCTCTGCTTCTGGCTATTCATCTATCTTATTATCTCATCTCATCTCATCTTATCTTATCTTATCTTATCTTATTTTATCTTATCTTATCTTAACCTGGACTTGTGACTGGCATCTGGAGTGTGTGTGTGTGTGTGTGTGTGTGTGTGTGTGTGTGTTTGGGAGTAGAGGACAATCTTGTGGGACTGAGCCTTTACCTGCAGAATCTAACACTACCTCCAGGTAAATAGTGTCATAGTTGAGTTAAATTGTAAGACATGAGCTGGTGTTGCAGAGAATTGCTTGTTTGGTGGTGGGGGGGGGACCTCCACATATTTGGTGACCAGAGGGTTAGAAGCGAAGTGTTTGTGTGAATAGTAAAGGAGACCCACAGTGAGAAAGAACTGGGTTTTTCCCTACATAGGAAGGAAAATTTGGGTTTTTAATTTACAGTTTTAAAGGAATTAGGATATAATCAGATACAATTCACACCATAATCACACTATACAGGAGTTAATTTATGTTTTGTTTTCTGAAGGGATTTAGTACTAAACAGTCCCTTAGGGTCATTATAATAAATACAGATTGCATTTTATACTTTAGAAAAAAGTCTCACTCTCTGAATCTAGTGGTTTAGATTCTAGATATGTGTAATTTTAATATGTAAATACATCTTTCTGTGACTTTTGAAGATATTCCTTTAATATGTGGATGCCTTTCTCTCCCCCTCCTCTTTATCACAGGTTTAGTCTTGGGTTGTAAAGCTGTCCTGTGTTTTACTGAGCTATAAAAATCCTTGCACACTGATCATAGAACCACAAAACCATCAGTGGATTTATCAGATTGACTAATCTATAACCTTATAGTTTATTGGGCAATAAAGCAGCATCAAGGTACGTTGTACTTGCACTGGAAGACTTTGGGCTGGCCATATTAGAGGTCTAGAATAGTGTTTTCTGTTTAAGGATTCCTTCTGACTATTAGCTAGGAATTGAATGAAATATATCTAACTCAACATTGATGGACACCCCTCTTGTCTATGCATACACCTCAGAGTATTCAAAATGGCAGGCCCTGGGGATATAATCTGATACAGGTTGCAATTTAGTTGTGTCTCTTCTGTTTGAAAGAAACAGACAGTCTTTCAGGACAATATGGTAGACCAGTTTCATCCATTTTTGAAAAAAGGGACAGTTTATAGACTTGTAGGTTATTTAGAAAGTCTCTGTTAAATGCTAACAGTATATTTTTAGTGAAGTGAATTCTAATGGAGTCACAGTACCAGCACAGCTCCTGAACTGCATCAACTTAATGTGGAGAACACAGCTGCCAGAAAAATCATGCTCACCCTGATTACCCATGCTAAATGAAACAGAAGGTGCTTATTAGATAAATGCTGTTTTGATTAAATTTCTATTTTCTCACTGAAAGCATTTATAAAGTGTTTCTTTGAGGTGTTTTAATTTTTGTTCTTGGTTTGGGATGGGAATTTTTAAGCACTAACACTTGCAGACACTAAAAAAGTTCATCTGAAATATCCAACAGGAAAACTTAAAATTGTGGCACATTGAGTTTTAAACTTTATGGAAAAATTTTTTTAATCAGAATTTGCATATAATAGCTCATTTGCTTTCAGGAAAAATAATATATGCTGTCTCTGGTGATTGTGGCAATGCAGATGAAATGGAACTATGTGTAAATCTAAAATTAGAAAACCTGCAATTTTTTATCTCTTATATATTGGTTAAAATAAATTTCCAGAAGCAGAACTTAAGGTTCTTATATTACACCCATAGAAAATTCTTCTATACTTTTTCTTTGAAGCATCAGATTAGAAAAGCATGACGGGGAAATGTTAATATTTTCTTCTATAACTGACGCTGAATAGAGATTTTTGGCCCAATTCTTTTAGAAACTCTGGTAATCAATATGAAAACACTTTGGAAATGACTTAGACATACCTGAGAATAGAAAGTGTGTTTTTCTGTGAAATAATAATAATTAATAATATAATAATAAATAATAATTAAATGAACTGTTATGTTTTCACTATCATCTTAGAAAACGCATTATTAGCCTTGAAGTATCACTGATGTCTCCAAAGTACCTCTCCCTGATCTCTCCACCCTTTCTTACTCAGAGAATACACTATCCTGAGTACAGTGCCATTTCTTGCCTCTATCTATCTATCTATCTATCTATCATCTATGCATCTATCATTATCCATCCATCCATCCATCTAGATATCTACTTCTTTTGCCAAGGCAGCAAAGATATTACTGAAATATTTTAACAAAAATTTTAAGATTTTGCCACTTATATTAAAGTTCTTAAACTTTCTTGATTTTTGTGTGGGATATGAATGGGGGGATTCAGTTGTATTTTTCTCTGATTCAAAGAACCAACTTATTGAATACAACCCTTTTTTTACTTGATCTGTAATGCTGCTATGACCATATAGCAAATTCCCCTTTATGTATGAATCTGTTTTAGTGTTCGCTATTCTATTACATTAATCTATTTGTTTCCTAGGCCAATACCACACCATTTTAGTTACAATAGTTTATAATTCATTTTTCATATGCCAAATCCTTTTACTTTATTATTCTCTTTCAGAAATATCTTGCCTCTTCCATAAAAATATTTAAAATCAGCTTCTCAAGTTCCATGGAATGCTATGTTGGGATTTTTAATTGAAATCGCACTTATTCTGTTTTTCAAGTGATATTATCTTCTGTTTCATGAATCTCTATGCTTTTTCATGTGTTTCAATTTTTTTTCTTTGGTGTCTTTCAGAAGTCTTAAGTTTTTGTATGAAGAATTTTGTTCTTTTTGTTATTGTTAAATTGCTATGTAGCTTATATATTTTTTGTTTCTAATCTTTCAACATTTTGTTATTGGAGTATAAAAATATAAGTGATCTTTCTATTTGATTTTATATCCACAAAATTTGTTAACCTCTCACCAATTCTTATAATTTCTAGATTATTTTGTAGATGTAAACAATAGTGACAATTTGGGTTTTCCCTTCCTAATCCTTATACTTTTTCTTTTTTCCTCTTTTATTGTGCTGGCTGAGAACTCCAGTATAATGTTGAATAAAAGTGCTCGTAGAAGGCAAATATGTTTTGTTTCTTTTTAAAAATTTTTACTACTTTTGTATGCTATTTTCTGCATTTTTTGGCAGGTGACTCATCAAGTTAAGAAATAGGTTTCCTATTTTTAGTTTGCTTAGAGTTTTTTTTTTTTTAATTTTTATTTTTTTTAACATCTATTTGTTTTTGAGAGACAGAGAGAGTGAGCGGGGGGAGGGGCAGAGAGAGAAAGAGACACAGAATCAGAAGCAGGCTCCAGGCTCTGAGCTGTCAGCACAGAGCCTGACGCGGGGTTTGAACTCAAGAACTGTGAGTCATACCTGAGCCGAACTCAGATGCTTAACCAACTGGGCCACCCAGGCGCCCCTAGAGTTTTTTAAAATTCAGAAATAGATGTTAAATTTTATCAAAAAACTATCTATTGAGATACAGTAATAAATTTTCTAATTTGGAGTCATTGTGTATTACTTGGGTAAACTTGGCATATATTATGCTTTTTATACGCTGTTAACTTTAGTTTGCTAATAGTTTTGTGAGTGGATTTTATATCTAAGTTTATGATTGCAATTGGCCTGTAATTCTATCCTTGTCACATACTGGAATCAAAGTCACATTACTACTACTGCTGCTGGTGTTTCTGCTATTGCAACTAGACCTCTGTTTGCCAGGGGCACTTCACATGTGATGACTCATTGAGTCCTCACAACAACTATATGAGATAAACACTGCCAGGGTCTCCATTTCACTTGTGGGGGAAGCAGGGCCTGGAGAGACCAGTAAGTGACAAAGCTAGGATTCAAAGTCAGTCATTTTTGTTCCATAGTAGTGCACTTAGCCATGATGGTGTATTAATTTCACGAAATGATTTGGCCATTGTGCAGAAAAAAATTAAGATAGCATGCCTGAGACTGCTGTCCTTGGAAAGGCCTGCATGCAAGGTTGGCTATTGGTTGGCATCTGGGAACTTGAATGGTGAACTACTATCTACACTGATATAAAACTGTCCCTAAGTGATAAGAGCTGCACACTGTACCTGATGTGACTTATTCTGAGCACCTGCTTTCCTTTTGGGAGCCTGGAATTTTGGCATGTTCCAGGCAGATAGTGCCTGTATTTCAAGCCTCCAATACAATTTGGACAGTCTCTAGTGAGCTTCCCTGGTGGAAAAATTCATGTGTTTTGTCACAACTTTCAGTTGCTGAAAGAATTAAGCATGCCTGTGTGATTCCATGGGAAACAATTCTTGGAAGCTTGTACCCAGTTTTCCCTAGGTGATACCCTGTGCACCTTTTCCTTTTGATGATTTTGATTAGTATCCATTCCCTATAATAAATCATAACAGCCATAAATATAATTCTATCCTGAGTCTTGTGAGTCCTCTTGGTGAATAAATAGGCCCTGGGCATAATCATGGGGACCCCTGGCACAGGGAATGTCTTCTCTTTTTTTTTTTATTATATGAAAGAGTTGATGTAAGACTAGAATGACCTGTTAGTGAATGATTTATAAAACTTGTCTATAAAACAATTTGGTACAACATACAGAGTTATGTATTATGTATTTCATTTTGCAGATAAAAAAACTGAGGCTCAGGAAGTGAAGTAACTAACCCAAAGTCATATTATTAGTGATAATCATATGTAAGATTTGAGTTCTGTTCTATTTGATTCCAAAACCCATAATCTTCACCAATTTAAATGTTCATTTCCACTATGAGTTTATTCTAATTTTGATCGCTCCCACAATCTTAAAAACATAACTTGAAATTTAAATTTAGGGTGAGCTGTTTCTCAACAGTTAGCAAGAAGTAATTAAACTTTAATATCCCCGAATTTTGCAGCCAAGGAAAAATTTAATGCTTATATACAGAACGTGTCATAGTATGCTTATGCTACCAATGAGGACCTCTGTTTTCTAAAGTAGCCCCCCCAATTAAGAAGTTAATCTTCCATTCAAATGGGGTTAAAATACCTGATTTGGAACACAGAGGAGTACTTCTCTCTCAACTGTCCAGGACACAAAAATATTTCACAAAATTAATTCTAAGTTGCCGGCTCAAAAGGGCTGTGCAAACAGAGTAAGGCAATTCCTCAGGTAATAAGTCTAATTATTCAACATCTCCACAGTCCATTTAAGCTAATATTTGTGGAGTACATACCATGAGCCAACCTGTGCTATGTACAAAGAGAGGGGTACAAAGATGAATTACAATCTGTGTACTTTAGGATATTATAGTTTAGAGGAGAAGACACAGATGTAAACATGTTAAACTGAGAACAAACTGAGGGTTGATGGGGGGTGGGAGGGAGGGCAGGGTGGGTGATGGGTATTGAGGAGGGCACCTTTTGGGATGAGCACTGGGTGTTGTATGGAAACCAATTTGACAGTAAATTTCATATATTAAAAAAAAAAAAAAAAAAAAAAAAAGAAATATGGAAAATTTTTTGATAGAAATATGCATAGCGATCTTTAGCAGCAGAAAGAGGTGGAAAAAAAGTTTCCAGAGAAGATAAACTTGAAGGGTAAGTAGGTAAAAAAGTACGGAGAAGCCTATTCCAGGCATAAGAAAACTTATGGCAAAGGCTCATGATGTGATGTAATTAGAGCATAAACAGAAACTAGGTCATGGCGAATGAATTTACAGCAACAGGAAAGGTTGAGTTAGGAAGGGAAATGCATATAATGGTTTTCATTGTCTAGATGGTAAAAGCTAATGAAGGTTTTAAGGAGGGAAATATGACTTTGAATAGATCATATTCAAAGAGGGATAGAAGATGGATTTTAGATGGGCAAGACTGAAGAGAAAATGATCATATAGTATTGCATTCATATATATCCAAGTGCAGTCATACTCCCACTGACATAATTGAGACCCTCACTAACAAGTCCTGGTGCAGTGAATGGAGGAAAGAGGCAAATTTCACAAATAGCAAGGATGTAAAATTAGTAAGGTTTAGTATTGATTGCTAAGGGGAGGGAGGAAGATGAATCTTAGATGACGCTCAAGTTTCTGACTGGAGTACCCAATGAGAGGCTGTGAACTGTGAAAGATGAGACAATATGTCTAGCGTAGAGGAAATTAAAATTAGATTTACTCATGTGGCATAGAAGTGTTCATTAACAACAAGAGAAGTGAACTCAGATACATTCAAATAAATGAATCTGAAACACAGGGCAAAAATAGGTTTTGGGGTGGTGGTTAAAACCATGATAGTAGATGAGGTTGCAAATGAAGAGCATGAAGAGTTAGGAGAGAATTGTGCCAAAGTCAGAATCATAGAGTATCAACTTTTAGGCCATCAGTTCTAAAGGATGACGCAAAGAAGAACCCATCACAGATTAATTTTTTAAAAGTATATTTACTTCTGGAGCACCTGGGTGACTCGGTTAAGTGTCTGACTTCAGCTCAGGTCATGATCTCACAGTTAGTGGGTTTGAGCCCTGCATTGGGCTCTGTGCTGACAACTTGGAGCCCGGAGCCTGCTTCAAGTTTTGTGTTTCCCTCTTTCTCTGTCCCTCCCCTGTTCATGCTCTGCCTCTCTCTCAAAAATAAAAACATTAAAAAAAGTTTAAAAATATACTTACTTTCTATAAATTTTCATGTGTGAATTATTAGTTATTTTGTATTATTGAGTCACTGGGCAGGGCTCTAATTATTATTATAATCAATTATATTAAAACTAAATATATAAAATAATATTTCTAATGTTTATATGGGATATCAATATTAATAACAATAATATGAATTCTGTATACTTCTCACCTACTTAATAAATGAAACTTTACTATTACCTTTCAGATCTATGTGCCCACCTTAATCCCCTTTCCCCAACTTTCCCTATGCCCAGAAATAACCAGTATGATCAATTTTATTATTTCCTTGATTTCCCTGTAGTTTCATTATCTGTGAATGTATATATTATTTTAAATTGTTTTTGAGCTTCATTTAATGAAATTGTACTCTAGTTCTGTGAGTCTTGGCTTTCTTCCATCAATATCATGTTTTTGAGATTCAGTGATGTTGAACCTCATTGATGTTCTTTCTCTATAGTAGTCCATTGTATCAACACGCTACATTATATGTATACATTTTAACACAAATGTATATTGGGTTACTTCTCTCTCTCTCTCTCTCTCTCTTTTGTCTTTTATTTGCTGCAACGAATAATTTTGCTCACATCTCCTAAGAGAAAGTACCTCCTCAGAGCATATAACCAGGTAGAGAATTACAGAGTGGTAAGTGATGCCCATCTTCAGTTTCATGACATGATGCAAAATTATTTTAAAAGGTGCTTGTACCAACTTATACTCCTACCAGAAAATTTTAAACATTTTTTTTAATGTGCATCTTCTCCAAATGATGATATTGTCGGAATTTGAAACTTTGATCAATCCAACAGATATAAAATGGTACCTAACCATCTTTTAATTTATAATTCCTTATTAATAAGTATTTTTCATGCATTTATTACCCAATTTTTCTATTTTTTTCATATCCTTCTTAGTAATTCATAGGAACCATACATACACACACACACACACACACACACACCCCATATGTAATGATATAACCATATATAACCAAATAATCCTTCCCTTCCCATTGGGAATAGATGTTTCCCCAATGAAGAAAGTAATTGGATCTCAAGTTGATACCAATATTATTTTCTATAAATTTTACAGTTTTATTTTATATTTAAATCTTCAATCCATCTGGAATTATTTTTTTTTAATAATTTTTAACTGCTAAGATGTACCCAGATAAAGCCAAAATGGCCCACTATTTGTACTACACAGTTACCCTTAATTTCTAGGATAAGGACTTTGGACTTAATATTTATGCAGTAGGTGTCTCACTAATGATATTTGAACAAGGAAAAGATGTGATTAAAAATGACATCCGAGAAAAATTTATCTATGATAGTCTTTATAAGAGATTGGAGAGGTTAGGAAGCAGTATTGGTTTATCCAAGTAATAGATAGGTGATGACTTAACACACAGAGTCAGACTCCCACGAATCAGAGTTCTTACTCATATCAAACTTGAGTAAATCTCGGGAATGCAAGTAATCAAAGGCTCAAAGGAAATAGGAAGAGATCTGGAATGTCAAGGGCAGCTTTTCAAGTCCTTTCAGTTCTACAATAGAGGTCTTTGTGAGGTCCACGTGATAGCTTTACACAGAAGGAGCATTCAATTATAAAACATTTCCATCTTACACTCTGGAGAGTTGTGTAGCCCACCTGACATTTTCCAGGGAGCAATGCCTCATAGATACAATGTTCTATTTACTATTGATAACCCTTTGCCAGGGACATCTTGCCAGTGGTATTTCAGAGATAAACTTCTTTTTTCTAGCAAATATCATCGGTGTACTTACTCAGAGGTCCAGTTGTTAAGGAGATCAGACGGGGGACTCTGGGTTTGTTTGTTTGTTTGTTTAATCCCAACTCACTGGGTCATTTCCTCCAGGAAAATGATGTAATTAGATCACAGGTTAGCTGTATTAGCTACTTTCTCTCAAGTGGTAAAGTCTGGGATAGAAAAGAGACAAGAATCTGAAAAAAAAAAAAAGGATGAATTAACATTACATTATTATAAACAAAAGGCAAAGAGAGAGGGTTCAGAGTTTCTTTCTAGAATTAGAGGCAGTTTACTGTGGAGAAAAATAACCTCTGACAAAATAGGAAAACTTGAGGGAGAACTGATCTTGGAGCAAACACATGTTATATTTTAAATAGGTTGAGTTTAAAAGGATGGGGGATGTGAAAGTAAAAGCATTCAGTGAAAAATAAAGAAGAAAGGTCAGGACTGGAGCTATAGGTTGAATAATCTGAAAATTTGAACCTCATGGATGAATTAGTTCTTGGAGTAGCTTGATAAAGCACATAGGGCAATAGAGATCAAAGGATGAAATCTGTGACAATTATATTTTTATTTTCATCACTGACTTTTCCTCCATATGTTGAAATGTCTCATGGAGCTAATAAAACCAAATTAGTAGAGCATCAAAAATCAAGAGATTCAAAAAAATATATAAAAAAAAATTAAAAAAGAAGTATTCAAAAGAAAAAGGGTTAATGAAGGGGGGTTTGGAAGTGATAGCTGAATAGTTCCATTTGGAAGAAATTGTTGATGTTTGAATGAACATATATCTCTGTATAAAGTGGTCTGACAGGTGGCCTTCTCAAAAGATATGCCCACATTCTAATCTTTGGAACATGTGAATATGACTTGATACGGTAAAAGTGAATATTACCTTATAAGACAAAAGATACAATTAATGTAAGTGTCTTGAGAGACGTTTATCCTGAATTATCTGGTTGGACACTAAATCTAATAATAAGTGTCCTTGTAATAGTGAGGCAGAGGGAGATTTGACAGGCAGAAGAGATGTCAATATGACCAAAGAGTCACAGATTAAGAGTTTATAGTGATGTGGCTACAAGTCAAAGAATGCAGACAATCATAACTAGAAGAGGCAAAGAATTTCTCCCTTGAGCCTTCAGAGGGAGTGCTTCTCTGGTGACATCTTGACTTCAGAATTCTGGCCTTCCAAACTGTGAAAATAAATTTATGCTATTTTAAGCTATTCAGTTTCTGGTACTTTGTCACTGCAGCTTCAGGAAACAAACACACTGTATAAATAAAAAATGTCTTCTTAGGTGAAAATAGATTATTTAACGTGAAAGTGGATGTAACAAATATGCCATTTTGGCCAGTGTCTAAGAATTATCCCTTTTTTTTTTTCAGAGGGCTGGAGTCATTTCCCCATTATAGGACAATCTCAAATAAGGGTTTTGCACAGAGAATTTGGACTTCTATACCACTGAAAAGAGGATGGAGAATTCTGTAGGTCTTAAGAACATGAGCTATCCATATGAATGTTCTGAATTTTTCTATGTTCCCTAAAGGAATGAAGAATTTGCAGAGAGAAAAATTATACTGGAGAAAGAGAATTTTCTAATCTATATGTCCAGAGGCAGTGGGCAAGCATGAAGCTGAACAGTGTCACGGTGATTTCATTAGCAGGTGTCCTGAGTCAAACAGAGATGGTCCAGAATGAAGAGGGCACCTTCTCTCTGAGCAGTCTCAGCTTTGTAATGAGTGGCAGGAAGGGGTGGAAAAGTAGAATGCTCTAGCCTGTGGCAATATTTATCTTTCCCTCTTGGAAAGGGAGAGGACAACTCATCACTCTACATGTGGTTCTTGTACTTTTTCAAGGTTTAACCACTTCAAATCATTTGCTTGATTCCATTATCTTTATTGTTAGATAATGTTTCACTACTTACGGACTGTTGTTTCACTGAGCTTCACAAACCTAAGAGTAAAATTGTCTGTAATTTTATAGGAAAGACAATTGGTTATTTTGTTCAATCAGTAAAATGATCAATTTGGTAGCCTTGTGTAAATCCTGCTGTGAGCATCAAAAAGCAGAATAGTCTCCCTTACAGTATGATGGTGTTTTCATTATCTGCTGGATAAACACACTGAAAGTTTTCCCTTGCTACAGAGAAATTATAATGGCCCATGTGTTAAAGTGTACTCATTTTCTGTAAAGAGGCATTTGTGGTTGATTAAACACATCAGCCTCATTTTGCATTTAATCAAATGCAGGGGCCATTTATTACTTTGAATACTCCAGTACCCTGGACATTAGCCCTTGACTAATCTAGACTACCTAATTGAAGAGCATTTCAGGTGCAACCAATTATAATAGAATGAGTTTTATTCCTAGACTCAACTCCAAACATTTCTTAATATATGAGCCTTAATGAAAACTTCTGTCCATCTAGGAAGGCCATGATGTATTTGATTTGGATAATCAACTTACAGCTAGCTATACTGTAAAACTAACATTCAGTGCAATTTCAGTGCATCCAGTCCTTCTAATGGTAACAAGTACACTACTTTTTGTCTTTTCTAAAACCACATATACACAATTCGGGAATTTTCAGATAGTAGAAAAGTGCATATGACAGTACATTTTCTTGTTCTCACAATGCAGTAGTGGCTTCATGTCATTTTTAATGCAGTAAAATGGAGGTTATTTCTTCTATTTCTTCAAACTGCAGTTGTGAAATCTTTACCTCCTACATTTTTACTATGCCCTTACTTTAAAAATGTACTTTCTACCAATTTCTTTTTTAAAAAAGGAACTACTTTATTGAGGTATGATTGACATATAAAAAGCTGTACATATTTAATGTATACAACTTGCTAAATTTGGAGGTGTTATTTGTGAAACGTCACCGTAATCTATGCCATAAATATACCTATCACCTCTAAAAGTTTCCTTCCAGCTTCTTTATTTATTTATTATTATTAGTGTATGGGATAAGAATACTTAATATAATATATACTTTTTTGACAAATATTTAAGTACACAATATTGTTATCTACAGGTATTATGTAGTACAGTAGTTCCTTAAGTCTCATTCATTTTGCATAATTGAAACTTTTGTACGCTTTGACTAATACTTCATCATTTCCCCCTCCCCTCACACCATGGAAAGTGCCATTCTACTCCCTGCTACTACGACTATTTCAGTTTCCTCATATTACTTGTGTCATATTGTATCTGTCCTTCTGTGCCTGGCTTATTTCACTTAGCAGAGTGTCCTCGAGGTTCATCCACGTTGTTGCAAATAGCAAGATTTGCTTAATTTTTAAAGTTAAGTAACATTCCATTGTATGTATATACTACATTTTTTTAAAATCCAGTAATCTGTCAACTGACATTTAGTTTGCTTCCATGTCTTGACTATAGTGAATTGCTGCAATGACCATGGGAATGCAGATCCTGAATGCAATTCCTTTGGATATATACTCTGAAGTGGGATGGCTGGATCATTTAGGTAATTTTATTTTTAATTTTTTTAAAGTTTATTTATCTATTTTGAGAGAAAGAGAGAAAGAGAGAGAGAGAGAGAGAGAGAGAGAGAATGAGTGGGGTAGAGGCAGAGACAGGGGGAGAGAGAGAGAATCCCAAGCAGGCTCCGTGCTGTCAGCACAGAACCCAATGCAGGGCTTGATCTCACGAACCATGAGATCATGACCTGAGCCAAAATCAAGACTCGGATGCTTAACTGACTGAGCCACCCAGGTGCCCCCATTTTTAATTTTTGTAGAACCTCCATACCATTTTCCATAGTGGCTGAATCAATTTATATTCCCACCAACAGTGTTCAAGAGTTTCCTTTTCTTCACATCTTCATCAACATTTACCTTTTTTTTTTTTGATAATATATAATAGCCATTCTAATTGATGTGAGGTGACATCTCATTTTGGTTTAAGTTTCCATTTCCCTGGATAATTGGTTATATTGAGCATCTTTTCACATACATGTTGGTCATCTATATGTCTTTTTTTTGGATAAATGTTTATTTAGGTTCTTTGCCGATTTAAAAAATCTATTTATTTGTTTATTATTATTATTATTATTATTATTTTTTGTATTGAGTTGTAGGAATTCCCTATATATTTTGGATATTAACCCTCTATCAGATGTATAGGTCTGCAAACATTTTATTGCATTCTGCAGGTTGCTTTTTCATTTTGTTAATGTTTTCCTTTGCTGTGCAGAACTTTTTAGTTTGAGTTAGTCCCACTTGTTTATTTTTGCTTTTGTTGCCCTGGGTTTTGTTGTCATATTCCCTGCTCCCTTCAACCTCCCCAAAGGAAAAAAAAATCATTGCCAAGACCAGACAAGGAGCTTACTGCCTATGTTGTCTTCTGGGAGTTTTATGGTTTCAGGTCTCATGTTTAAGTCTGATCCATTTTGAGTTGATTTTTGTGTATACTGTAAGAGAGAGGTCCAATTTTATCTAGTTTTCCCAACACCGTTTATTAAAGAGACTGCCCTTTCCTTATTGTGTATTCTTGGCATGTTTGTTGAAGATCAATTAGCCAAAAATGCATGGCTTTATTTCTGGGCTCTTTATTTTGTTCCATTGGTTTGCATGTCTGTTTTTATGCCAGTACCATATTGTTTTCATTACTATAGCTTTGCAATATATTTTTAAATTAAGAAGTGTGATGCCTCCAGCTTTGTTCTTCTTTCTCAGAATTGCTTTTGCTATTCAGGCACTTGTGTGGTTCCATATGAAGTTTAGGATTATTTTTTCGAATTCTGTAAAAAAAATATCTTTGGGGTTTTGGTAAGAATTGCATTGACTGTATAGATCACATTGGGTACTATGGCCATTATTTTAGCTCTTGAAAGAAATTGAATCTAAATTAAATTTTGATTATCAAGAAATAGCAAATAGTAATTGCTTTTAGAGACTAAGAGAAATTACTATTTTTGGGTTTAAAGTTGTAACATATGTTGAAGCTGTTTATTCTATAGTAGGCTCATATATGGGATTATGTCAAGACAAGTTCGTGACTCCTTAAATGGTTTTCCCCTCTCATTTGCTCTAAAGACTACAATATGTCAGTAGCTGATAATGTTGTTTGCTTTGTTGAAAGCCAATATTTTTATTTTCTTGTTAATAGAAGCCTCTTTTTATTTAAGTGGCAGTGTATACAGTGTCTAAGGATTTCTATGTCAATCATTGTAATAAAACTTGGTCTAGATATGGAAATACAACTTGATTTCTGATGAAAGAGATTTTAAAAAAAGGTCATAAAAAAGGTATTAGATAACTTTTGCTGCATAACAATTCTCCCCTAAACCTAGTAGTTTATTATTTATTTATTCGTTTTAATATAATTTATTGTCAAGTTGGCTAACATACAGTGTATACAGTGTGCTCTTGGTTTTGGGGGTAGATTACTGTGATTCATCACTTACATACAACACCCAGTGTTAATTCGAACAAGTACCCTCCTCAATGCCCATCACCCATTTTCCACTCCTCACCCTCCTGCCATCAACCCTCAGTTTGTTCTCTGTATTTAAGAGTCTCTTATGGTTTGTCTCCCTTAAAACTAGTAGCTTAAAAATATCAGTGATTTATTTCACAATTCTGTGGTTTGGCTGGATGGTTTTTCTGGCTCAGGCAGGCTCAACTGATCTGTTCTGGACTGGCTCATGAGTCTGCGTTCATCCAGCAGGTGGGCAGGAAGTTGTATGATATTGGATGGCCATACTCACATGCCTAGTGTTTGGCAATATGTTAGCCAGAGCAAAAGGAATAATTGACTAGGTTCCATGTCTGTCATCAGCCAGACTGAGGAAGTCTTTTTCACATGGCAATTATTTTATATATATATATATATATATATATATATATATATGTATATATACGTATATATATATATATATGTATATATACGTATATATACATATATATGTATGTATGTATATATACATGTATATATAAATAAAACAAGAATAGAAATTTGCAAAGCTCTTTGGGTCCTGGCATTGAAACTCTTGCAACATTACTTATGTGCACTCTATTAATCAAGCAAGTCACAGCTAGCACAGATTTGAAGTTTGAAGAAATAGACTCAGTAGGAGGAGCTGCAAAAAATTGTGGTCGTTTTTACATTAGCCACAAGGGGCTTCTGAAAAGATTTTTCTCTCTTAATTAAAACAGTCACTTGAGTGAAAACCCTGTCTTCCTCTTGGTCTCTTCCTTCTTGTTTTCACTAATGCCTTAGAACTTGATGCTAGGAACTCAATCATAAGAAGGCCAAGAGAATCTCAGACATGTGGAACCAGAATCACAATGTCATTAAACAGCTGAGTATCACAGGACCTTCCAACTTCTAGATTTTTAACTGAAAGACTAAATGCAGTGCTTAAAACAGACTTAGTAGAATATTTTATTGTTTTTGGCAATCACGAGTTAGGTGATGTAACAGAAACATTATAATTGGCATGAGAAAAATCAGTATATAAATTGGAATACCATGTTGAAATTCTGCAAACTTAGTACTATTTTAGTTAAAAGTGAATTTCATTCTGTTGCTGCTGAACATAAACATATGTTTAATCCTTTCAATTATAGAGAATCCAAGATTTGTTATTGTTATAGTAGTTTTTTAATGGAATAGATATCTTTGAAATAGATTCCTTTGGAATAGATATCTTGTTTTCTCAATTTAACCAGAATTTTATATCAATTTTATTAAAAATCCTATTTTGAAGAAATTAAATTTGAGTTTCTTTTATTTTTTGAGGATGCACAATCATTTGAATCTTCCCCCAAGTTTTATAATTACACTTCTTGTTTAGGAAAGGAGAACCTACATAAAAACTAATGGGCTTAATTTTTTAATATCATCAAAGAATGATAAAATATCCCTGTACTAGGCATACCTTCAATCAAGACTTATAGAGAAAAGGTATATTAAGTTAAGAGAGAAATGTTTGGCATACCTCAGTATGCTTCTTCTTTTTTTAATTTAAATTTTAGTTAGTTAACATAGAGTGCAATATTGGTTTCAGGAGTAGAATTTAGTGATTCATCATTTACATATGACACCCAGTTCTCATCACAAGTGTCCTCCTTAATACCCTTCACCCATCCAGCCCATCTCTCACCTGCCTCCCTCCATCAACCTTTCAGTTTGTTCTCCATTGTTAAGAGTTTCTTGTGGTTTGTTCCCCTCTCTTCTCTCCCACCCCATCTACATATTTTCATCTGTTTTGTTTCTTAAATTCCACATATGAGTGAAATTATATGGTATTTGTCTTTCTCTGACTGATTTATTTCGCTTAGCATAAACATTCTAGGTCCATCCATGTCGTTGCAAATGGCAAGATTTCATTCTATTTGATGGCTGAGTAATATTCAGTTATATAAATATACCTCCTTTTCTTTATCCATTCATTAGTTGATAGTCATTTGGGCTCTCCCCATAGTTTGGCTATTGTTGATAATGCTGATATAAACATTGGGGTGTATGTACACCTTTGAATCTGTATTTTTGTATCCTTTGGATAAATACCTAATAATGCAATTGATGGATTGTTGCATAGTTCTATTTTTATTTTTTTGAGGAACCTCCATACTCTTCTCCAGAGTGGCTGCACCAGTTTGCATTCCACCAGCAGTGCAAAAGGATTCTCCTTTCTCTGCCTACTCACCAACACCTGTTGTTTCTTGCGTTGTTAATTTTAGCCATTCTGACAGGTGTGAGGTGGTATCTCATTGTGGTTTTGATTTGTATTTCCCTGATGATGAGTGATATTGAGCATCTTTTCATGTGTCTATTAGCTATCTGGATGTCTTCTTTGGAAAAGTATCTATTAATGTATTCTGCTCATTTCTTAACTGGATTATTTGTTTTTTGGGTATTGAGTTTGATAAGTTATTTATAGATTTTGGATACTAACCCTTTATGAGATATGTCATTTGCAAATATCTTCTCCCATTCTGTAGGCTGACTTTTAGTTTTGTTGATTGTTTCCTTTGCTGTGAGGAAGGTTTTGATCTCAATGAAATCCCAATAGTTTGTGTTTGCTTTTGTTTCCTTTGCCTTTGGCAACGTGACTTGTAAGAAGTAGGCATAGAGAGAATATACCTCTATTTAACATAGTGCTGGAAGTCTAAGACTCAGCAATCAGACAACAAAAGGGAAAAAGGGGCATACAAATTGGCAAGGAAGAGGGCAAACTATTTGCAGATGACATGATACTCTACGCAGAAAACCTGAAAGACTCTGCCCAAAAATTGCTAGAGCTAATACATGAATCCAGCAAAGCATCAGGATATAAAATCGATGTGCAAAAATCTTGCATGTCTGTACACCAATAATGAAGCAGCAGAAAAAAGAAATTAAGGAACCATCCCCATTTGCAACTGCACCAAAAACCATAAGATACGTAGGAATGGACCTAACTAAAGAGGTAAAAGATCTGAATTCTGAAAATTATAGAACACTTATGAAAAAAAAAAACTGAAGAGGACACAAAGAAATAGAAAGCATTCTAGGCTCATGGATTGGAAGAGCAAACATTGTTAAAATGTCTGTACTACCCAGAGCAATCTACACATTTAATGGAATCCCTATCAAAATACCGTCAGCATGTTTCACAGAGCTAGAACTAACAATCTTAAAATTTGCATGAAACCACAAAAGACCCCGAATAGCCAAAGCAATCCTGAAAAAGAAAAACAAAAGTGGAGGCATCACAATTCGGGATTTTAAGCTATATGACAAAGCTGTAGTCATCAAAACTGTATGGTACTGGCACAAAAACAGGCACATAGATCAATGGAACAGAATAGAATACCCAGAAATGGACCCATAACTATATGGTCAACTAATCTTCAACGAAGCAGGAAAGAATATCTAAATAATATCCAATGGAAAAAAAGACTGTCTTTTCAACAAATGGTGTTGGGAAAATTAGATGGCAACATGCAGAAGAATGAAACTGGACTTCTTTCCCACATCATACACAAAAATAAGTTAAAAGTGGATGAAATGCCTGAATGTGAGACAGGAAACCATCAAAATCCTAGAGGAAAACACAGATAACAACTTCTGTGACCTCAGCTGAAGCAACCTCTTAGCATGCTTATTCTAAAAGTGAAGTGAACTGATTCTTCACTCTGATTTGGGTTTCTATATAAATAAAAGGAAAATTTGATAATAATGATTTGATGGACCTTCAAGCTATAGGATTCTCTGGTTATAAGAATCTTTCTCTTACTCTGCTTGGACAAATGTACTAATTCTCTCTCTCTCTCTCTCTCTCTCTTTTTCTACCTTGTTAGCTCATTCCTGTCTCCCTTGAAGTCTTCCCCAAGGTATTGTTTATATTATGCTAAACCCATTATTTGCAGTTGTCCCAATGTTTCCTTGAAATATGCATCAGTTATGGTTTAATTACAATGAAATATTACATTTCTTTTTGACTTAGGTCAAAAAAGCAAAAAGTTCTCAGATTATTAGAAATGTATAAATGTTCTTACTTTTGATGTATATATAACCAAAATTTTGATTTTGCCCTGGAATAGAGATACATGTGATAGTTCTTGAAGAATGAGTAGGTGATAGGCAGCCTAGGGATAATAGAGAAGGAGGAGAAGCATCCATTGAGCATAGTAAAGAGAAAGCATAGTTTAGCATACGGTAGCACACAAGAATCTGGCTCATCCAAGGACAGAAAATCAGGGTGGATAGGCAAAACTAGTAAGAGAAGATCCTGAAAGTAGAGAACAGGCCATGAGATGATTTATGATGTAAATAAATTTGAATTTTGTCTGTTAAAGTAATAAGAAAATAGAATTTATTGCTTCTTACTCTTTTCTACTACAGTATTTTTAATGTATGTATATTACTATAGAGCACTTGTAAGACTTAACGACTACATGAATGCATGCCAATCTTTTTTTAATAACTGTAAACCTCTTGAAGGCAGGGTCCATGTCATAGTCATTATTATGTTTCCAAAGTCTACCCATTTGAATTGCTTTGTGATGTATCACCTTAGCTAGCCTAAACTATATTCCCCATAATTCTTTGCTAGTATGTTTCCAGGTCAGTGAACTACAAGAGATATTCTTTAGTAAGAGTTAGAGGACAGAGGGAGGCAACAGCCATTTTGCAGCAAAAAACACCTTCTTTTGGTAATTCAATCAAACACTAATGTAGGTGTTGTTGGGAAGGGATTTTGCAGGTATTATTATAGTTCCTAACCAGTTGATTTTAGGTTAATCACAAGGCAGATTACTGGGTGGACCTGACCTAATTAGTGTGAAAGCCTTTAAAATGGGACATCAATCTTCCATGAATTCAGAGACTACTAGCTTCAGTTAGTGCTGGTGGGTTTCCAGTTTGTTTGTGAGCTTTTGTTCCTGATTGCCTGCCCTGTGGACTTCAGGTTTGCTTAGCCAGCATCTACAATTGTACAGGTCAATTCTTTATAATAAATCCCTTTCTCCCTATTTATCTTCAACTAGTCCTGCCTCTCTGGTTGAAAAGCAGACCTACAAAGCATATACTCAGTAAATGTTAAATGAATACATGTATTTTATATTATTTCTATCAATTAGGGTTATGTTGATGAGTGACTAGTGATGGGAAGGCAATCTGAAAAAATCATAAAAATTTATGGCTAGTCTTTCTTTGGGAATGTGAATATGTTAAAACTAATTTGTATTAGATGAATCTAAATTTGTATTTTGTGTTTATTTCTAAATTATTAATCTATTTCCAAATATCTTACTGTTGTCCAAAAAGTTCCTTATCTGGAGAGTAAAGTTAACAGATCAGTTGGAACGTTTATTTGGCTAATATTTATTGAATGTTACTAGGTGTCAAGTACTCATCAAGGCACTAGAGATTTATCAGTGAACCAAACAAGAAAATACGAAAACATCCTCACTCATAACAAGTTTACTTTCTTGATATTAGGAATCAGTCAGTAAATCAGCTACTACATCCTGACAATGTGCTTTTAGGGATGGGAGAAACTCAGTGTTGGTCCTTGACTTCAAAAGTAACAAAACATGAACTTAATCTGCCAATTTGCTGATTACTGATGTATGTGAGTCCTTTAAGTCAGTGTGCTCAGAGTTTGTGTGTCCACAAATGTTCTGTTTTTTAAAGGCTTTTGTTTTAAAATGAGAGTCAATATGCTTTATATAGAACGTAAGTGGATACTTGGGATTGTTCTAATTTACAGATTCCTTCAGTCCACAATTCTCCACATAGCATACCAAATCTCTTATTAAAATATACTCATTTGACTAGTTACCAGCCATCTGTTCTTTTACTTGATAGCTGTAAAGTTATTACCCTGCTTACAAACATCTCCCTCTATTATGTCCTTTGATTTTCTAATTCTGGTTTGCTGTTTAAAAAAATCTCTTCTGTATATTTTTTTTTATCTTTTCCCATCTTAGTGTTAGTACTTTATTTACTAGGCATTGCCTCCATTTGAAAGTGAAAATAATTTTTGAATAGGAAGCTGTTTTTTTTTCTCTTCTTTGTGTTTTTAATAGCATTTCCACAGCATTTTACACATAATACAAATGTAGTAAAAGTTGGTTAGCTTTATGAATGAATAAATCACAATTATTGATTATTATACTTTATTATTTTTCAGAGTAGTCTGAAGGATCAAAATACAAGACATCAGGGAAACATATGGTGTCTTTTAAAAATTAATAAATAAAGTAAAGAGAGCTATCTAAAAAAACTTTTCAGATTGATATTCTTTAAATCTCAGGAAATAATTAGGATTTTTAATATCAGAATTGGATTTATTTATAAATTGTGATATTCTTTAAATCTCAGGAAATAATTGTGGTCCTTTAATAAAACTGTATTATTATTTGAAAGTGTAGATTCTGCCTTTAAAATGGAAAAAAAAATATGAGAACTTGTGTGATATACATATGGAAGTAGAAATATTGTTTATTTAAAATAAAAAAGGCGTTCAAGTTGTCTTTACATTCCACTTTCTCCTTATTCCAACAGAACACCTGATTTTCAGTCTTTTTCCCCACTTTTTTTTTAATGTTTATTTCTGAGACAGAGAGAGACAGAGCATGAGTGGGAGATGGGCGGAGAGAGAGGGAGACACAGAATGCAAAGCAAGCTCCAGGCTCTGAGCTGTCTGCACAGAGCCCGATTCAGGGCTCCAGCTCATGAACCGCGAGTTCCTGACCTGAGCCGAAGTTGGACGCTTAACCAACTGAGCCACCCAGGCGCCCCTTTCTCCACTTACTAATTTGGAACAAGAGTCTCTATGTCCCCTGCATTGGTAAGGAACAGAACACTGCCAGTGGTTTTGTCTAACCCTAAAGCAAAAATTCATCCATTTGGAAATTTCTATGGGCATTCAGTGTTATAACAATAAAAAAATACCCAGGGGTTTAAAGATTATCTCATCTTCTATTAATTTGTCCATGGAGAAAGTCAAAGATATGCCCAGAGGAAAACCATAGCTCTTTTTACAAGAGAGGGATGAGAACTCTTGCGTATTTCTGAGACTCTGAGCTGAAGTGGAGCTCCAGTCATAGTTGGGAGTATCACTTGTCAAGCTAGAAGTCAGTCGGCCTATTTCCTTTTTACATTGTCATTTTCACGCCATAGGCTTTGTTTTGTCTTACCCCTGAGAGGAACTAAGAGTTCAGGAATTTAGGAGAAAGGATGGTGGAAACCCACAGCAACAGGGCAAGCTCAGAGCAGCAGAATGGCTAAACAGAGACTTCTTTTTTGGGAACTCTAGCATTTAAGGGATCTTTGTAAGTAACACGTATGCAAGTGGATGCCTTACTGCATGGCACTCTCATGGACTACTTTGTTTATGTTTAGTGGGTATTTCTTAATTTTTTTCTAATGTTCACTTATTTTTGAGAGAGAGAGAGAGAGAGAGACAGAGCATGAGTAGGGGAGGGGGAGAGAAAGAGGGAGACACAGAATCTGAAGCAGGCACCAGGCTCTGAGCTGTCAGCATACAGCCCGACACGGGGCTCAAATTCAGGAACCACTAGATGATGACCTGAGCAGAAGACTGACATTCAACTCACTGAGCCACCCAGGTGCCCCTTTAGTGGGTATTTCTTAAAATAATTTTAACTAACGTTTACTCAAGAGTGATTAAAGAAAACAAGCCAATTTTTTTTTTGCAAAAACATGCAATTAAGTGGTTGAATCTTTCCATGCTAGCAACCTTAAAAACCCAGTTTTAAATTTGTTTCTGACATTTAAGTTCAATGCAGCAACATATCGGTCTGATAATTTTTTTTCATGTAACTAATTATAACACTTTGGATATTAGTATATTTAGAAACTAGCTTTAAAAACCAGGTTACAAAATAATTGGCTAATCACTTAAAGTTAGTATTTGCTGCACATATGGTCTAACACTAACCCTAAAAACAGGGGTTATCAACTACTGCTTTTTTGTTATTAGATTGTCCCCAAATTCTATGCTGTAATAAGTAAATATATCTTAACTGTTCAAAGTAGGAATATTTGGTGGAAAATCCCAAGTTATAGTCTCTGTTTCCTAGCTTCAAACGGCACAGAAAATTCTTGATTATGGGCCTAATAGCCTTCTTTAAGCAGCCATTCATCTGAATTAACAACATATTAAGTCTATTTCTCCCAGGAGGCACATGAAAATCAAGTTCATGAGATTGTATTAAACATTAACAGTGAGAACAGTGTTCATCTTTGTTAAGGTTGCTGTCAAGTGTCTAGATATCAGCATTTTTCTTTTGTTAATTCATTTGGTCAATGTCTATTTATCAGATGTTTACACAGTAGGTGCCCTGTCCCAGAGCTCATGGTTTTGTGCCATTGGCAGAGTGAATACACTAGAGGAAAAATTGATACAGATGAGTTTGAAGACCTGAAACATCCTTTTGAACAATAAGTCTTATGGGGATCCGACTCCCCTAATCACTAAACCAGCTTATATTGCTTACTGATTCACTTCAGCCTGAATCTTCTAAGTTTATCATATTAGCTCAGGAGGCTAAATCTTCATTCTCAAAATTTTTCGGTTCCATGTCCCTCTAAACTTCATGCTTGACTGCCTCTTGCTTCAGTGTCTATTGGCTTAGACATCTTTGCCTTTATGATGACAAGACAATTAGTTTTGGCCTATATAATAGCAATGAAAAGTCCTTTCTCCTCCATTATCATAGCTTTTTCAAACTACTTGTATTGAAAGTATTATAAGAGGCCCCTGGGTGGCTCAGTCGGTTAAGCATCTGACTTTGGCTCAGGTCATGATCTCGCAGTTTGTGGCCTACGGCCCCACATGGGGCTCTGTGCTGACAGCTTGGAGCCTAAAGCCTGCTTTGTATTCTGTGTCACCTTCCCTCTCTGCCCCTCTCCTGCTCATGCTCTGTGTCTCCTTCCCTCTGTCTCGAAAATAAACATTAAACAATTTAAAATAAAAAGTATCATATATTTGGAATAAAATTATATTTTGATCACTTCTGATTAATAATAGTGCCCATCTAAGATAATGATAATATTTTAGGTTTTTAAAGAAATCTTAGAAGCTTACTCTCCTTAAAGTTTACCTTACCTTGCCCATTTATTCTAGAATATTCGAAGGATGTTTTTGTCTAAAGATAGTTAAGAAACAACGGATAAGTGCTGCTGCCACACACACAAAAAAAGATCAATGACAAAAGAGTAAGGTTCAGAACAATTCAAGGGGCTAAGAAAAACTATGCCATATTGTGTGAAAAGGGAATGTACATCTGTATGTACCTCTATATACACAGACTGTTTTTGAAATGATCCATAGAATCTGTTCATGATAGTTGACTATGAGGTGCTAAGAGTTTTGAATGAGAGGAAAACATATTTCATGACAATTCCTTTCATAACGTTTGATTTGTTTTTTCTAACCACATTGAGGTATTAACTTTTAATTGAAAAAAATCTTTCAAATACATATTATATCTAATATATATATATATATATATATATATATATATATATATATATATATTTTAAAACACCATAGAAATCATCCATGCAAATCCCTTTATTTTTAAAGATAAAAATCTAAGGTTCAGGGAGGTTGTGATTTTGTCATAATCATATAATCAGTAAGTGATGGAGCTGAATCCAGAGTCCTTGGTGATGGTTCTTTCTCCTGTACCCCAATCAGCAGAACTGGGGCTGCAGGAAATATGTTCTTGAGAAATTATTCTATGGGATTCACTTTATATGCTACCATAGTGTGCATACACTTAATGTTTTATATAAATTTGCATATATTGTGACTTTAATCATGTCCCCTAAAAATAATATGTTGAAATCCTAGCCCCTATTAGCCCAGAATGTGACCTTATTAGAAATAAGGTCTTTATAGAAGTAATCAAGTTAAAATGAGGTCATTAGAATAGGTACTAATCCAATATGAATTGTGCCATATATAAAAGGAGATTTGGACAGATAGACATGTACACAGGGACAATGCTATGTGAACATGGAGGCAGAGATCAGGGTGATGCATCTACAAGCCAAGGAATACCGAAGATGGCCAGAAAACCACCGGAAGCTTGGGAGGGAGGCATAGGACAGATTCTCTCTCACAGACCCTAGAAGGAATCAACCCTCCTGATATATCTTGATCTTGGACTTCCAACCTCCAGAACTGTGAGACAACACATTTCTGTTGTTGAAGCACCTAGTTTGTGGCACTTTGTTATGTCAGCCCTAGCAAAATAATATAGCACATGTTCATATAGCTTATATAAACTAAGTTTGTCTGGTTTATTACTTTTCATTTTTTCCTACTAAGTTAAAAGCAGTGTTATGCAGTGCTTCTCAAACTTTTGTGTGCATATATTCTTTCCAGGCAATACCAAAACAATAGTTCAATTTGGCCGATTCTGCTGAAAAAAATAACGATTTGAGTAAATGTCATGGATTTAGTATCATATTGATACAGTCTGTGAAGTAAAAGCTGATCATTTAAAAACAAATTGCTTCAAATAATGGTTTTTATAATTTTAAGTTACTTTTTTTTCTGAAGACGCACATTTTGGAAAGGAAGTCTTACTATTTAATAGAAATGTATTGTACTGTGTATTTTACTGAGAGTATAAAAATTGGCATGCCTAAATAAATGGTTATGAAGAAATTCAAAACATGGTTTTGTTAACCACATTGTTAATACCGTGTTTCAATACCACTGTTAATTAAAAATGTAGTTGTATTTGGTAATGTCCACAGTTATGAGAGTAGGAAAGAGATGGTTGCTTAGATACAGCTAATTTGAAGTGGTTATTTTCAAATTTCATTGGAAAAAGAAAAAAATAGAGATAATGAGAATTGATACTTTTCTTTTTGGAGTGTAATAGTGATATCTTAAGAAAGCTCGACCTTCCAAACAAGTGTTTCTGCTATTTCTTTCTTCCATCAGCTTTAATAGTTGTTTCTTCAAAAAATTATAAATCTTTATACCTAATTGGGTTGATGTTTTCGGTAAAGACTACTAATTTTAGAATTACGTAACTTTCGCCTCGTGTAAGATAAACAAGAGGCTCACGGCAAAATTGAAATAATTTGTTCCCATGCATAGTTCTATAGAAATGAAAGTAATATAATTTTAATACTTATTGGGAGCATGAAGAAATTTGTTTGCAAAACTAAAACAAATTAAATCAAGAATAAAGGTGTGGTCCATCACAGAATTTTCTATTAACCTCATAGAATGAATTAGGCTTTTGACAAATAGAATATTTAAAACATCGTTTCTTTATTTAAAGTTGAAATGGGGCAAATCAACTTGTTTTACGATCTGACCCATTTTGATATTTCAATAAATTTCTTTCTTATTGTTTCTGTTTCCATTTTGAAAGAAATTAAATTTTAACTTTATTTGATTCAAAATCTATGAAAAAGCAAAAAAAAGATCACTTGGGATTGAATTTCAGATTAAGAAGAGAAATGTCCATGGTGGTTTGACATTTGGCATTTTGGTTTTAGGATCACCCTTTTTCTCACTCTTCTGATTTTAATTAATTCTGATCATTTTTCTGACACTGTGTCTATTATATTCAGTCCTTTCTTCAGAAGGGCACAGAGCACTGAGAGATCAAAGGCGACACTGCCCAATCAAACACTGACCGACTGCAAGGGATGAATAAACAAGATACTGTCTCAGAGCAACTGGTATCACGTCTGCCTTTGTTTCCTTCCTTCTTTGATGCTGGCAGTCTTTCCTGAACTTTATCCTTTCTCGTTGTTGGAAATGCCTCTTAACAGATGTCTTTGCTTCTAGTATCTGTTCACATCACATGCCCACGTCTGCCTTTCTAAACAAATCGTGTCTCACCATTTCTCTGCTCAAAGACTTATCTCTTGTTAAGACCTTGATTAGGTTTTCAAGACAGGTCATCATCTCGCCCTTCCACTCTTGCCTCACTTCTTTACTCGAAGCTCCCAACATGCTGCCGCGGGATTTGTGTGCTTATTTGTGCCTCTTGGATTGTGTTTGTGTTGCCTTCTGCTTTAGAACTGTGCTCTCCATTTTTCCTTTTCCCTATAGACAAATATATCCAAATTCTGCCGTGCTTCCAATCGCTATGCTGAAATGTTCTTTTTAGATTAATCTAACTAATCCCACCTGTGCCTCACCTGTGGCTTCCCTTCCAAAAGGGTCTTGCAATTTATGGTGTATAAACAGTGAAATGTTTTACAGCTCTTTAACATGATAATTATGAAGACTCTAAATTTTAATAAATATGTGTGACAGGTTGTTAAATAAGGAAGATAAATAGTAGATGGTTTCCCTTAAATTTTTATGTAGTGCTTCTCAAATTTTTAGGGTGCTTACGACTCCCCTGGAACACTTATTAAAAATGCCTACCCAAAGATTCTTATTCAGTTGGTCTTATATAAGCCTTGGGAGTCTTAATCCATCCATTCTCCTCCCACCCCCAGGAGGAAAGACTGAATATTCTCTGTTCTTTATTTTAGTTTTTTTTTTTTAACTTTTATTTTGGAAAATGCCAACTATACACAATTGTAGAAACAATAGTATAATAAACCTTCATGAACCCAATACCTGGCTGCAACCATTTCTACCATGTTATCAAATTGTTCATCTATCTTTTCTCCCGCTTTCTTTGCAGTCTGAATTGTCACAAGGACCCATCGCAAACCTCCTTTAAAATTAAGCAGTAATGACGATGTCTTCCACTGAAGCAAAGCACAGTCTGAAAAGTAAAAGACAGAGCCTCAGATTAAAATCTATGCCCAGATGAAGCTTTTGCCTGTTGATACTCACAACTGTAGATGAAGAGATCAGAAGGCTAATATGTTTTTGAGAGAACTGTCTTGCCCAACCCCCACCCCCACCCCCCTGCCCCGCCACACACACACACACACACACACACACACACAAATTTGGCCTGCACTGGCCAATGCCTTACTTTCTACAACAACCCATGGCCCCTGGAATGGGCACCAGCATGTGCTAGAGCTGTGTAGCTACCAGGAAAGAAGTGCTCCAGGTGCCCACTTTTGAGGGCTGAGCCAGAGGCCACAGAGAACAGTGGACCAAGGAGACCCTCTCAGAAGAGTGAATCAGGAGTTTCCCAACTGGCTCACCAAGCACTCACTCCATTCCAGAACTGGGGCCTTTTCTTACTCTGGCCCAGCAGGACCAGGTATTACTGTGTTCCCCTCTCATTTTTTTTCTGTCTGGGGGATGGGATGTTATTTTTTTCCTTCATATCATTCTCTTTTTTTTAATTTTATTTGAGAGAGAGAGAATGCAAAGGAGAGGGGCAGAGAGAGAGATAGAGATAGAGAGAATCTTAAGCAGGCTCCATACTCAGTGCAGAGCGCAACACAGGGCTAGATACCATGACCCTGGGATCATGACCTGAGCTGAAATTAAGAGTCAGAAGTTCAACCAACTGAGCCACTCAGGCACCCCCCAGGGTATCCTCTTTCATTGTAACCAATGACTGAGTGCTGGGTGTAGATAACATGCCTTTTAGTCTACAGGTTATCAGACCATGAGGTGCCTCCTCAGAACCCAATGGAGGGGACTGCACTTTGACCAGAGGTTCTGGACATTGGGATGGATGCTATAACCTGACCTGACTTTTAGGTTGTTTCAGTAGAGAAGGAAAAAGTGTATGTTCTTGTAGAGAAGCGAGAGTGAGAGTATGATTGTTGGTTGGATAAAGGGTAATTGTGTCTATACAATGTTCATTCTTCTTTTCATTACTAACACAGTACTCACATTTCTCAATGTGTCCTAAAGATAGAGGTGGCCAATGAGATGTAAATGTAAATTTTGTCATATGACACTCAGAAAATCCTTGCTGCAGTTACTTGGAAAATAGGCAAGATGATTTGAGCTTCAGTAACTGAAATGGATTAACATCAACCTTCAGAATGGAAGCCACATGCCAAGGATGCAGAACAGAAGGAAAGAAGGAGATTGGATCCATGATAATATCCTAGATCTGACTTAATAGCACTTGACCTCTTGTCTCCAGATTTCTTTTACATAAAATATAAATTCTAACTTGCTTAATTTTGGCCTCTGTTATTAGCAGTGAGATGCAATTTCTAAATGATATATCTACTAATTTTCATTGCTTCTTGTCCTATTAGTAACTTTATTGGCTTTTGAGAATCCTTCATGTATTAAAGATAGTAATACTTTTTGTTACATATATTGGAAATATTCTTCTCAGTTTTTTTTCATCTTTTAATTTTGTTTTAGTACTTTGACATACAACAGTAATAGATTTTAAGCAGTCAAACCCCTCTCTCTTCATAGCTTCTGTCTTTACGTTCAGGGTTGTGAGGTCTTTTCCCTTGGGCAGGTTATAAAACTATTTACCCACTGGGTTAGTCAGCATAGACCAGACTGTGTTGCATTAACAAATTGATCTTGGCATCTCAGAAAATTAACAGAATAAAAATGTGTATTTTCCCCACACAAGTTCTGATGTGAGTCAGGCAGTCCCAGGTGGCTACATAAGAATGGGCCTTGAGCCTTGAACACTTTTTGAGATAAAGAGCCCACATAGCCTGTGGTGATTTATCATCTTGTGTGGGAATATCTTTCCCTGTTTTACATTCAGTGAGTGTTATTTCATTCTGCTTAAGCATGTGCCTCATATGACACTTGGGCAGCCTCACTGCTTTATCCGTGTTCTGTGGGGAGGGGACAAGATCCTTCCATTGAAGCACAAGAGAGGTGTGTGTCCTACATCAGTTGCTGGGAGACACTTGCTGGCCATGGGTTTCAGTGCCCCTATTGAAGCTGATCCTTCTCTGCCTCTTCTCTATGTTAGTCAAGTGTCTTTCTAGTGCTTGACTGTATTGTGTTTTCCATGGTGACTCTGAAACCAATATGTAATAAGAAAGAAATGTTTGAACTTTTATTTTTGGAGGTTGGCACAGTGATGATCTTTGCTATGCTCAATGTAGTTGGAGTCTTCCTCTGGGATTCATACTGGTGCATGATGTTCTGTTACCTTGAGACCGATAACCAGGGCAAGGTATTCTGCTGGACGCATATTGGCTTTTAGCTTCTTTGACCTGGAAGTGACATAGACATTTCTGTTCACATTTGGTTAGCAACCCATGGTCAAATCACCCAAATCTAATTGGATGGGGGATTCCACAATACAGAGGATTACACTGATGTTTGATGTACACTGATAGACACAGCCATACTGTTTTGTTTTTAAATTTGTTTTTAAATTCTTTATTTCATGAGTAGTTCACTACAGTGCACGATATTAGGCAGGAAGGGATATGTGTTGGTTGAGCAGAGCCAGTGAATATTTGATTTAATTTAGACACACCCTCTGAGATGGTCTTTCCTATCACTGCTTGCCTTAAATTAAAAAAATAATAATTGCTCCTCAACCCCTTATCCTTTTGGGATTGCATGATAAATGTAGACATTTGCTCACTTAGTGCTATTTAACAGGAACATCCTCTGTATCTGGAGACATTATTTTGTTCATCAGTTTTCATTATTTCCCACCATAAAGGTAAGGCAAATTTGTCCAGCTAACCGAGATGTAAGGAAAATTTTTCTATGCATCAACTTTCCTGTACAGCTTGTATTCTTTTGCCATATGACAAAAAGACTAATTATGAATGATGTTTATCATAACCCTTGTGCATGTGCACTCACCTCTGACACTGTGCTGTGGCCATCTACTCTCCATTGGTGACATTATCCTATGACCTTGATAAATGTGAGCCCTTTGCTTATGGACAAATGGGAAATAGCCACGATCTCATCAGTAGTCTTTGTGAATAATCCTGTAGCTTGAGACAAATATAATATAAACTTAGCAACAGATCTTTTTGGATTGTTGTGTTTGCAACCAAAGTCAGAGACCTCATGCATTTGGGCAAGCCACTTTCCCAGGGCCTATTTAGGCCCAACCATGTATATTCCACTTCTTTTTGATAATGGAGTGCTCAGCAACTTTATGGCCTGGTGAGTCAGATAACACCCATTTTATGATGGGAAGCTTAGGTCACATGGTAACTTGATGGCTTATGGTCAAGTATTCTGTCACTAGTGGGGCCCAGTAGCAGACCAAAAGCTATTTCTCAGAGGGAGATTAGTTATCTGTAGATGATGACAGAACCTTACTCGAAAATCCTAAGGGCTTGTGTTTTGATCCACCTATAGGAGCTTGTCAAAGACTCTAGACTGCACCCTATATGCCATTGACACTTCAGGCACCATTGGGTCTGCTGAATCATATGGCCCAAGTAACAGAGCAGCTTGCACAGTAGCTGGATCTGCTGCAGATCTCTTTCTCTGGGCTCTACCCAAAACTAGCAGTTTTTCAGGTCCCTCAGTGAGTGGGCCAGAGTAACAGCCCCAAATGAAGATTATATTGTCTCCAAAACCCAAAGAGGTCAATTTGGTTTTGTGTCTCTTTCTTGGCTGTAGGTAGCCAGATATAACAACTTGTCCTTTACCTTAGAATGGATATCCTGACATTCCCACACAACTAGACCCCTAGAAATTTCACTGAGAGAGAAGACGCCTTAATGTAATCATATTTATTTCCCACCTTCTGACACACAGTTGTCTTACCAATAAGTCTAGAGCCATTGCTACCTCTTGTTCACTAGGTTTAATCAGCATAATGTCATCAATGTAATGCACCAGCGTGTTATCCTCTGGAAGGAAAAATGATCAAGATCCCTTTAAATTAAATTATGACATAGGATTGGAGAGTTGATATACCCCTGAGGTAAAGAAGTAAAGATGCATTGCTGGCCTTGCCAGCTGAAAGCAAATTGCTTCTGGTGGACCTGATGGACAAGTATAGAGAAAAAGATACTTGCAGATCAATAGCTGCATACCAGGTACCATGGGATGTATTAATTTGCTCAAGGAATAAAACCACATCTGGTATAGTAGTGGCAACTGGAATCACCACCTGGCCGAGATTACAATAATCAATTGTCTTTCTCCATCATCCATCTGTCTTCTGCACAGGACAAATATGAGAGCTGAATGGGGATGTGATGGAATCACCACCCTTGCATATTTCAAGTCTTTCATGATGGCACTGATCTCTGCAAGACCTCTCAGAACGCTGTATTGCTATTTTCCTAATGTTAAAATTCCTAAGGCATTACTGGCTTCTTGTTGGCCTCTCCCACATTATAGCCCATTGTGGGGAGTCTGCCAGCTGCCAAGTATGTCTATGTCAATTACGCATTCTGGAACTGGGTAAATGACCACAGGATAGATCTGGGGATCCACCGGCCCCACTGTGAATGGGTTTGAGCTAAAACCCTGCAGTGAGGTACTGCTATAACAAATACCTATAAATACATTAGTAGCTTTGGAAATAGATAATGGGTAGAGGCTAGTTTTGAAGTTCTTTCTGGCAAAGCTTATATTGCTGTGAATGGACCATTCTGGGTGATTCTGATAAGATTTTGGGAAGAAAGGAAGAGAGATGAAAAGAGAAAGTTCTGAAAAAGAGAACTGAATTGAGAAAGCCTCAGTCTTTGCAGAGAATGCCTAAGTAATCCTCAACAGAATATTGGTAAATACGGACACTGATGGCCATCTGATGAGTTCTTAGATGGAAATGAGGAACATTTTAGAAACTGGAGGAAAGACGATCCTGTTATAAAGTGGCAAAGACCTTGGCTGAACTGAGTTTATGTCTTAGTGTTTTGTGGAAAGTAGAGTTTTTCAGGGATGGAATTGGGTATTTAGCTGAATCTATTCCTAAGCAAAGTGTTGAAGGAGTAGGCTCGTTCCTCCTGACTGCTTAGAGTAAAATTTGAGAAGATGTAAATGATATAAAGGTTAAATTGTTAATTAAAAAGGAAAAAGAAGTTAAATAATTGGAATATTCTTAGCCTATCCATTTTAAAAAATGAGAAAGCATGACTGAAAGAGAACACTAAGGGTGTGCCCAAACAACTATTTAATAAGGAGATTAGCTAGCTATCTTAACAGAAGCCAGGATTGACAGTTCAAGACAGTGGAAAAATAACTCTGGAGACAATTCAGAAATCATCATGGTGTACCTCCCATCATAGGCTGGGAGTGGTTTCAAAGAAGCTGGTGCCTGTGAGATCTAGGGACAAGTTTTAGTGCTGTTCCCATCACAGGCTCTGCTCCCTTACTCCTTGGCCAGCTTAGGTGTGGCTCCAGTGGCTCCAGTGGCCGTGTGTGGTACAGGCTGTGGTGGTCACTCCTCTAGAAGGCAAAGACACCACAGCTTCTAGTGTGCAGACTGTATAAGCTGTATGGGTGAGGCTACACCCTAGACTCCAAAACAATAGAGCACCCTGCTCAAGATTCCAG
Source organism: Neofelis nebulosa (assembly GCF_028018385.1). NCBI lineage: Eukaryota > Metazoa > Chordata > Mammalia > Carnivora > Felidae > Neofelis > Neofelis nebulosa. The sequence goes on along the minus strand of NC_080787.1, from coordinate 60,605,657 downwards.
CTCTGATGAGCTTCAGAGGTGGGGCCACAGCCCCAGTGGGTCTGGAAAGCAAAGCATCAAGCCAAAGAGGATTACTCTTAAGCCTTACGATCTCATGGAGTTATTTGGACTTATTTGGAACCTGTTAGCCCTTTCTTCTTTCCTGTTTCTCCCTTTTGGAATGAGAGTGTCTATTATATGCCTGTTTATCTTATGCATTGTAGTTTGGAAGCACTTGATATGTTGGTTTCACAAGTTCACAGTGGGAGAAGACTTTGCCTTAGAATGAATCATACCTTGAGTCTCACTCTTATCTGATTAAGATGATATTTAGATGAGACTTTAGCCTTCAAAGTTGATGCTGAAAGGAATTAAGACTTAAAGGGCTATTGGGGTGGAATGAATGCATTTTGCATATGAGAAAGGCATGAATTTGGAAAGGGACTAGGGACAGAATGTTATAGACTAAACATGTGCCATCCCTCCCCCTGATACATATATTGAAACCTAGTCTCCAATGTGATTTCGAATTGGGAGCTTTGGGAAGTGATTAGGTCACAAGGATGGAACCCTTATGATTGGGATTAATGTCCTTGTAAAAGAGACCCCAGAGAGCTCCCTTGCTCTCCTTTTTCATTTCACTAAGTTTTAAAATTTCAAATTCCTGACTTCGTAGTTCCTGAGCATAAGAATCTTAGTTGATAATGCAAGATTCTGTCATATATCTGAGTCATCATTTATTTTTATCAGTTTCCTTAGAAATGAGTCTCAATCTGAATAAACTCTAAGACATACACCAGAAATGCTCTTTGCCACTTGTCAGATTATTTATTGTATTCCTGGTACTTTATATTATAAAGATTTTAAAATAAGAAATAAAAAAGAAAATAAATATTGTTAAATAATGGACTAAAAAAATTACAGTTTTAGTATATAAAGCACCAATCTATGGGAGCACAGGCTGTTTACTGTCATGACTCTTATTTTGTAGAGGAAGTTTCCATAACAAATTAAATGATTTCAGGAGAGAAAAACACTTAGTGGCAATAAAACCTTTTTTGGGGAAGCTAAAATCTATAAAATCATTTATATAAAAAGTGGACAGCCTTAATACTTTGCTAGAAAGGATAAATAGCTAAGATTTGGTGATATAAGAATCAGTTTTAAACCAAGAACTTTAAATCAAATTCCAAAATGACTATAGTGTGGCCAATAGAGGCCCCAGTGCAACTTTCTCAATTACATAAGGGGTCAAAAGTTCCAGATTTCCAGTAAGCAGACCTGGGTTTGACGTTTTAGACATATTACTTAGTTTTACTAATGATTCATTTCTCTTGATCATCATGAGCCCATGTGTGTGAAGGAATCTTTGGAAAATCCAATATTGTAGGTTGGTGGTGGTGGGGGTGGCTCATCACCATTTGTCACTTAGCAATCTTTTTTCATCTGGAGGAATATGAGCTTCAGGAAGTGTCACCAGTGTGCCTAGAATATGATACTGCAAGGCAATAAGGAAAGAAAGATGTATGAAGTGTTCTGCAAATTTCTTATATTTCTTGCTTTCTGTCTTGGGAGAGCAGAATATTACATTTAATAGCACCCTACACACGTGGATACATTTTAGGGCTTTCCAACCAGAGTCTTAAATTCCATTGGATTGTCCAAGTCACCATTAGTATTAAGAAGAAATATATTATATTTATATGTACTCTAAATAGATCCTTAATTACCCAGTGTGTCATTAAAAGTCAAGAGCAAGCCTTAGTTTTAATTAAAAAAAAACTTGTATAGAAATAATCAGGGCAAATGGAATTATTTAATCTAATTTACAGAGTTCCTGACATACAGATATGTGAATTTCACATATTAAATGCCTGGAATAGCATTATGTGTTATGTATTACCTAAAAATATTTTTTATATGTACAAAAGTTCATCATTGCTTAAGTGTATTTAATGTCCATACAGTTCATCTTCTTACAAATAGATGAATATTAAACAAATGTTTGTAGATACTATATTCCAATAAGATAAGACATTCCATCATGCAGTGATTGGATTTATAAAATCTTGATGAATTTTTTTCTTCTTCTGAGCCTACATGCATTTATACCTCTAATACAAGGCTTGAGAATGAAGGAACATACATTACATTCCTGCAGTAATGTGTGTTGGCAGCTCTGTTACACCACCCATGTACTCAGGCACAATAACACACGGTGGGTTATTGACCTCTTCTCCTCTTTTCGAACTAAAAGCACAGTATAAATGGATACTCTCTTTCCTACAGAAAAAGAATCATCCCTGCTAGAGTAGATGACAATTCAGTGGAAATTGGTTTAAACATTATCATGCCTAGCAAGATAGTACACATACACAGGACCTCTTAGCTTTCAAGCCAGTGAAATCACCTATGGTTTACAAGGTAACTGTATGACCTTCAAATAAAGTGTTCACTTTAGTGGTAACAGAGAGTCAACTTATGGTTTTAGCAGTTTTTAACTTTTTCATTTATTTAATTTATACAGAGTTGTAGATAAGTTTTCATAATGTAATTTGAATTTACCTGTATATGATTTAGATATATCTGTCTAGTCTAATGAAGGATTTATGGTCTCTGAAACTTAAATCAAAGTGAAAGAATTATTTCGATAAAATATTTCTCTAATTCTGTTCTGTCTTTAACATAATATGTACCTAAAGAGGTGCATAATTCCTTGCCAAAATATTTATTTCTTATTCAACTTTCTGATAATAAGGGTGTTTGTACATATTCGGCTTGCAAAAATGCATGCATTATTGAGGGAATAATTATAAATCAGAATAGTTTGCGGGAGGGAGTGAGGGCTCAGGGTAATAGGTGTGGCCATAGTGGGGAAAAATGAAATTATTTCACTCAGTTATCCATTTTGACTGCCTATATGGTTCAAGTTCACAGAAAAACAAACAGCTCAGATTTCAACCTTTTTTTATTTGCTTAGCTCAAAGTCGAGTTGCAGAAAAAGATGACAAGTGACTTTGACTAAACTGCTTTTTACCTGCCTAATGAGTTGAGAATATGGTGTTTATTATCTTTCCCGAAATCTAACTATCCATTGGAACTCACTCCCCAAATCACAAGTTGTTAATGTGGCATCTAGCTGGATGCTTGCACTGAGCATGACGCTTTTATTTATATTTTCATATGTATAAAATTATAATAATATTTGTGTATTTGAAGGCTTTTGTTTGTTTTTAGAAGAGATTAAATGCATCACTCACATAATTTTTCAGATGTTCATATTGGTCAACAAGGAGAAGTGTTTATTTGGACTCCAAGGAGAAATATACATACAAGTCAGTAGAAACTGATGAAGTTTTCAGCTGAGTGACAGAATTCTGTTGGTGCAAAGTTAATCCTGAGTTATTGTGTTCATTGTGTCCGTATCTTCATAGTCTGACAGTACAAAGCATGCAGCTATGATCTTCTATGAGATGCATAGTACATTTAGCAGGAAAGGGAAGGATTTTCAATTCCATAGCCTTTGAAAATGTGACCATTCAACAAGAAATTGATTATGAACAACAACAACAAAAATCAATGAATTCTTTCTCAATAATACAAAATTCTTGATGGTATGGAACAGCACCATTCCTCCTTCAGTAGCATACTAACATAATATTTAACTACAAAAAATATGGATGATATTCTTAGAGGACAATCAATTGACAGAAAAGCACTTCAGTGTATAGTATAAAATAGACCATCAACAAGAAGTGTAAAAAAGATGTAAGTGTTCATAATGGAAAAGTTAATCTTCTGATGCAAATCCAAAACATCACGGATCTGTATATTTAATTGGAAGCAACTTTCAGCAAAAGGATTTGAAGGACCAATACATGGGTTGATTGAGATGAAAGTCTTTTCTCTATACCTCTTAAACTGCTTTCTTCTACTCTTGACATTTCTTCTATTAAAATACGCTTCTATTCAATTCCTGCTTCTCCACATGCCATTTTAAACATTTTGGCTGATAGATCTGTGTGGGCCACAATTTCCTGGTAGTAAGTTGCCAATTTCTTCCTTGTGAGGGCAGTCTCTTATGAAAGGTGGGACATTTACCTTGGGGAACAGCAGTGCAGTCCTTTACAGTGCATGTCTACAGAATGTATATCTCAAATATCTATCAATGTATTGCAAATGTTCATTGAAATAGTAATAAATATACTAGCTTACACTTAGTGAGCACTTATGCAGGCGTGCCAGACCGTGCACTTTATAGTCTTTTGAAGTAAGGCATGTTATTTTTATTCATTTCATAAATGAGGGTGTTGAAACAGAGAGTTTATGTAATTTGCCCAAGGTGACACAGCTATTAAATAGTAGAACCAGGATTAAAATTTGAATACTCTATCTCTAGTCTCTTCATCTTAACCTCTTGTAGGACCATATAATAATACACAGATGGAGAGAAAGTCCTCAAACAACTGATGTTTAATTTTTCCTTAACTTTCAAAATTGTGGGATTTTCCATTTTTGTTAATGACCACATTATTTCACTAATCACTGAAATTTAAAACCATGGCATCATCTTAGACTGTTTGCTATTCATGCCTATATCTAATTGGCTGCCAATTTCTGTAATTTTCTTTTTATAATGTCTCTTAAATTTGGCTCTAACCTTCCATTTCCATTGCTAAATTATTTTGCAGGAACTTAATATCCTCATATGGATTATGAATAAGCAATTCCAGTTTCCTTTTATTCTAATCCATTTTCTGAATCGTTGTGTTGAATCTAGCTGTACTCTGCTACAACTAAGCAGGCCTGTGGACTATTCCCAAATATACCTTGCAGGTTCCCATCAATGTATTTTTCACATGTTATTCTCCACCTGTCAACATCTTACATACAAAAGCAAATCTCAAACTGTCAATTCCTTTGCGAGCCCTTTCTGCACCCTCTAACCAGATGTTTGAATGATGAGTATTTTAGATAGTAATACCCAATACAATTTATCCTCCTTTGATTGTAAGAGAGCATGGAGGTTGGGAAGTATTGTTGCAGCATCTCTGAAACATATTGACTGAAAAACACAAGGTTTTATTGTTTTATCTTTCACATTTAGATTATAATCTGCATGAAATTAATTATTGCAATGGTACGAGGTAGAATGAAGATATAGATATTTCTAACATTTGGATGTGTAATTGTTTCATTGCCTTTCTACTGAAAGGACTAACTTCTCTTTGCTGTTGATGCAGTGACAATTTTTTTCACAAATCAGTTTTTCACAAACGTGTAGATCTATTTCTGGATGTGCTATTCTATTACATTATTCTATTTTTCTATTCATGTTCTATGGAATTCTGTCTTAACTACAGTTCCTTTATAAGTCTTGCTGTTTGGTCATATAAATTTTTCAATTACTTTTTTTTCAGTAGTTTTTTGTTTTTTTTTTTATTATTCTTGGTCCTTTGCATTTCCATACACACTACAAAATAAGCTTGTTAATTTTATACAGAGTATTTTCACTTGTCTGAAATAAAATAGAAAGCCCAAAAATTAAGATTCAAACTGATGCCCTCCTACTACACTGAACACTTAACACTGAAGAGATACTGATATTTAGATATTTTAGCCAAAAGTCAATTTTCCTATATCCAGGAAACTGTATCAAGAAAAATAAGATGTAAGCAAATAAATTGATGACAATTAGGTAACAATTTAAAGACGAGATGCATATTTGAAAAGTTCAGATAACAATCCAAAGACTAAATAGGAGCTTTTGAAGAGGATGGTCAGGGAAAATTTCATGATAGTAGGTTTGGAAATGCGTATTGAAATAAAGAGAGGGCTGGAGCGCCTGGATGGCTCAGTCAGGTAAGCATCTGACTCTTGATTTGTGAGATCCTGCCCCATGTCAGGCTCTGTGCTGACAGCATGGAAGCTTCTTGGGATTCTCTCTCTCTCTCTCTCTCTCTCTCTCTCTCGCTGCCCCTCCCCCGCTTGCCCTTGCGTGTGCATGCTCTCTCTCTTTCAAAATAAATAAATAAATGTTTTTTAAAAAGAAAGAAAGATAGGGAGGGCTTTGATAGGCAGAGAGGAAGGAGACACAGCATCAAGAGAGTGAAGATTCAGGGATAAAATAAGGTGAGAGAGAGATATTTGGGTGGCAGTTAAGAAGCTAGTTAAGGGTGACATTTTATCTAAGGAAGCATTTTGAACATGTACTTGTACAAATGTCACATATGTTAACTTTATCACCTTTCAATATTTTATGATGAAGTTGATGAGGGAATGACACATTGGAAAGACACTGAAAAAAAGAACATTTTTCTATGCTTAGAAAAGGAGGTAAATTTGGGTGGAAGATATATTGGGTGGAGAGCATCAGACAGTGAAAGTAGATATTTTATGGGAAGAATAAAAATAAAGAGAAATGCCCCAAAACCATAATGAATTGTTAAAAAGAGATTTTAAGCTATTGACAATTTTTTCTACTTTAACTATTTATGGAATTACTCAAAAAATGTATAATATGCCATTAAAAACTCAAGAAAATAAGACAAACAAGGAAAAATGTGAACTTAACATTTATGGAGCATTTTCTATGTGCCAGGCATTATGTCAAATATTTTATATTATCTTCCTTAAGTCACTCAGTGGTGTCTGTGAGTTAGATCTTTTATTATTCCCATTTTACAAATAAAGAATATGAAGTTAAAAGAGTAACTTTCTCAAGATCTCAGTTGGTTAGCGGCTGCTCTTGGGCTTTAACTCTAAAGTTTGGATACATCACTACCTTATAATACTGCTGCAGATGAATAATATACTCACAGAAGTTGAGATGATAGACTGTTCCGGGCTTTGTAAGTGAGAACACTCTACAGGTAATATAATTCGTCTGTTTTATGGCATACTTTGCTACAAGGTTCTAGTTTCATTCTAAATTAATTTTTAAAACTTTATCATAGCTTATTTCACGATTGGACGCTCCAGTATTTTACCTACAAGGCTAATATCACTCGTCTGAATTAAGTTTGTATTTCACACTTAAATCCTTCTGATTTTCGATTTAAATTTATTATGGCTCTCAATGTCCTTGGTGGCTGGAACTAGTCTGGCCTTCACAAAAAATAAGCAAACAACAAACAACCAAACTCTCTTCCCTCAAAACAAAACCTATTTACTAAAGGCATAAATGATAAAGCAGCCTTTTCTACATCTTGAAGAACTATTAATAAATCTGTAGCTATGAGGTTCTGAAAAGGTGTAAAATGTCTTCTGAAATTTTCTATTTAGAAAATAACTGGTTGGGAGGGCATGTGGGTGGCTCATTCGGTGGAGTGTAGGACTCTTAATCTCAGTTCAGGTCTTGATCTCAGGGTTGTGAGTTCAAGCCCTACCTTGGGCTCTGTGCTGTGTGTGGAGCCTACTTTAAAAAAAGAAAAAAAGTTATTAAAAAAAAAGAAAATATCTGGAAGCTGAGGTGCCTGGATGGCTCAGTCGGTTATGTGTCTGGCTTTGGTTTTGGCTTAGGTCATGATCTCACAGTTCATGGGATCAAGCCTCAAACTGGGCTCTGTAGTGACAGCATGGAGCTTGCTTGGGATTCTCTCACTCTCTCTCTCTTTCTCTCTCTGCCCCTTCCCTGCTCATGCTCTCCCTCTCTGAAAATAAATAAACTTATAAACTTAAAAAAAAAAGAAAATATCTAGAAGCCAAAGTTATAATTAAAATCTGTCACTAAAATGTTTAAGCCCAGCAGCTTTTTACTTTGAGGAAAAAATAAATGGCAGTTTGGCAATGGGAATGTCTAAAACCACACAATATGCCTCATGGGCTTTATTTTCCGAGACTGGCTTTAATGTTTATTTATTGATTTTGAAAGAGAGAGAGAGTGAGCACTAGTGGGGAGGGTCAGAGAGAGAGGGAGAGAGAGAATCCCAAGCAGGCTTTACACTGTCAGCACAGAGACAAACAAGGAGCTCAATCTCACCAAACGTGAGATTATGACCTGAGCTGAAATCAAGAGTCTGACGCCTAACTGACTGAGCCTCCCAGGTGCCCCTGTTTTCTGAAACTTTTATTAATAATTCCAATCTCTAAAATTTTGTTTTAATTCCTCTTCCTCTTTAGTGAAAAGCAACGATGATAATCATTATGATAGCAATATGAGACTATGCAAACTCTGGAATATCATAAATGCATAGGTTTCCTTACTTTTTTAAGGATTAAAATCTTTATTTGAACATAAAAATGAAAGTGTGTTTTTCAGAATAGCTGTCTAAAACAAAGTTGACAAACTTGAGTTTTTATTTAACTCTATTATACTGTTGCACATATCGGATTATAAGAAATTCATATTATGAAAATATATTTTAAAATCCTGTGGTTTTTATCCATCAAATGATAAAGAAATGACTATGTAGTCAAGTTATCTCTTTGCACACAACAGGATCAATAGTAAATCTTAAATTTCAATGAAAATAAGAATATTTTAGAAAGTTAATTAAAAATAAAAATTCCCAGGGTGCGTGGGTGGCTTAGTTGGTTGAGCATCTGACTGTTGATTTTGGCTCAGGTCATGATCCCAAGGTCATGGGATCAAGCTCTGTGTCAGGCTCTGCACTGAGTGTGGAGCCTGCTTAAGATTCTCTCTCTCCTTCAGCCCCTCTCCACCTCTCGTGTGCACTCTTTCTCTCTCTAAAATAAAAAGAAATTAAAATAAATAAAAATAAAAAATAACAATTCCTTATTCCATCCCTACTATTCTAATTCAGTACATTTGGAACGGGGCTCAGAAACCATATGTTTTATAAATACCTGAGTATATCTCATGCAGGAACTCTGGAGATCATAATTGGTGATATATGAATCAAAAGATTTATACCAGAGTTTTTAGATTTAATACTTTTACTAATGGGGAAAAGACCAACCAGGACATTTGTTATATAACTTTAAAGATTTGTGTTTAGTATTCTAATCTTTTTTACTGTTAAAATCCCAGCCCTGATTTTTGACTCAGGTAATCATGAAGTAACTTGAAGACAACTAGAAACCTGAATAAAACGTAAAATATCAGTTTGAACTCTGGAGAGCTACCAAGGCAGTAAGGATTAGAGAAGTTAAGATTTCAAGAAAAGGGAATCAAAAGATGAAACTGATATTTGGCATTGGTTTTCCTTTCATTGATGACTGAGAGGCTGAGCCTCTGAGAAGAATTCTCAGCAGTATTAGAGATCGTGATGGGAGTGTGGAAATTGGAGTTCCTGTGATGAATATATGTACCTGTATATCTATTTAAACATTTTTTAGGGGTGCCTGGGTGTCTCAGTCGATTAAGCGTCCGACTTCGGCTCAGGCCATGATCACACGGTCCGTGAGTTCGAGCCCCGCGTCAGGCTCTGGGCCGATGGCTCAGAGCCTGGAGCCTGCTTCCGATTCTGTGTCTCCCTCTCTCTCTGCCCCTCCCCTGTTCATGCTCTGTCTCTCTCTGTCTCAAAAATAAATAAAAACGTTTAAAAAAATTAAAAAAAAATTTTTTTTAAGTGTTTATTTAGTTTTGAGAGAGAGAGAGAGAGAAAGAGAGAGAGAGAGAGAGGAGAGAATGAATGGGTGAAGGGCAGAGAGGGAAGGAGACAAAGGATCTGAAATGGGTGCTGCGCTGACAGCACAGAGTCCAAAGCAGGGCTTGGACTCATGAACCCAGAGATCATAATCTGAGCAAAAGTGGGACTTTTAACCGATTGAGCCACCCAGGCTCCCCTTATCTATATATCCCCTTATCTATATTTATTTCTCTTGACTCTCACTTGATTAGTGATACAGATTCTGGAGCTAGAACAAACTGGATTAAGTCATGAGTGTTTTGGGGTCAGTTACCCTAGTATTCTTTATGAAGACATTTTTCCATTTGTACATTCATTTGGTAAACATGCATTGTGTGTCTACCATATTCCTAAAAGTTTAGTGTATATTTTAAAGGATAATACCTACTTCATTAGGTTGTTGTGGAGATTATAATTTGGTGATCTAACACCATGACTGATGTCAATAAATACATGCTGAATAAAATAATTAATCAAAGCAGAAATATCAGACTTCTAATGGAAATCTCCTTTGTCTCATATATTTCCACTTGCCCTATCAAGAAATCTAAATGTCATATATGTTACTATTTCTTAACAATTTTCACAATATGATGGTAAAGAAATTTGGCATAACAATTTTATTTCATACGTAAAAACAAAATGTAACTCAAAGGGAGATGACAAGTTCATAATACTTGCCCTAAATCTTACTCAAACTTCTCATATTCTGGTTCCTGTTTGTTTGTTTGATTGTTTGTTTGTTTTAGACTAGATTCTTTTATTTTTATTGAAACATAATTGACATATAACATTGTATTAGCTTTAGGTGTACAACCTCTTGATTTGATATATGGATGTATTGCAAGATGATAACCATGGTAAGTTTAGGTCTTATCAACCATGACGGAGTTACCAAAATTTTTTTTTTTTTAGGTGAAAACTTTTAAGATCTAGTCTCTTATCAACTTGCAAATGTACAATCCATTACTGATATCCATATTTTCCATGCTATATATTGCATCCTAGGACTTATTTATTGTATTACTGGAAATTTCTACTTTTTGATCATCTTCACCCATTTTGTCCCCTCCACCCCACTTCTGGCAACCACCAATCCATATATTTATCTCGTGGTTTGCTTGTTTTTTTTTTAAGATTCCACAGATAAGGGAGATCATACAGTATTTGCCTTTCTCTGTCTTATTTCACTTAGCATGATGCCCTAAAGGTCCATCCATGTTGTTTCTTCTTTTTAATGGCTGAATAATATTCTATAGTTATATTTACCCATACCTATATTTTCTTTATCCATTAATCTGTTAGTGAATATTTAAGTTGCTTCCATGACTTGGCTACCACAAATAATGTTGCAATGAACATTTCAATGAATATTTCAAGATAGTTATTTCACTGCCTTTGGATAAATACCCAGAAGTGGAATTGTTGGGTCATAGGCTAGATTCTTGACATTGTCTTTTCTATCCTCTGTAAAATTCTAAATTCAGGGCAAAATTCATCATAAACAAAGGTTATGCTATCCAGCCTTTAGATTCAATGCTATTCAGTGTGCTATCTACCAAGATACATCTGATTATTTGATTGCTAGAGCTCTGTGTAATGTTAGTTCTTTTTAAATACAAAATAAAAATACTAATGTTTGCTAGGTATATGTGAATATTTTGCAGAAGATTTATAATAGGTTCTAAAATATGAATTATAGTAATGAATAAAATTGTTCTGAAAACATTTCATAAGAAAACCATATGAATTAAAAAAATTCTTCCTATGATAAATTGTCCCCTATAAAGGAAGAATAAATTAATAATGAGAAGACAAGCACCAAGACTTTTTTAAATTCCTTCTATTCAACTTAGAAACCTTTCTTAATTGGTATCCCTTACCAACCCCCTCCAGTAATAGAATACTACATCTGCACTTCTATTCATCTTTAACTCACAAATTGATAATTGCCTTTATTTTATTGTCAGGAGTAGGTTTTTTTCTCTCTATATTGCAACACAAATTTAATAATAAAATTTTTTAATTTTAGTATTTCTTTTTGTTGTTGTTGTTCCACTTAGGTTGTTTTAATGCCATTTTGATCTACATGCACAAAATTTTAATTACACTGCATTTTTCATTCTTATATTCATTCACTTATTCATTCCTTCAATATTTATTGTGTAAAAATAATTGATATCAAACTTGCAAAACCCATGATATTTGTTGCCAAGAATCGCAGTCTATTTGGGTTTAGAGTATTGGTGGAGATAAATGCTAAGATTGATATATGAAGAGAAAGTGCTGATCTTTACAAATTGGGTTAACTCATAAGAAACTTCTGTGTATCTATATATCTACTTTAAAAATCAATGGAAGACATTCAAATTAAAGACTGGTGAAATAAAGATTCAAAAGGCAACATACTGGAAGTTTCTTATATGGGTCTGCATTTGAAAAGGCATTAAAGGAAAGAAAAACCAAACAACTTGCCTGGATGTTTGGTGTTCTGCAGCTATAATTTTCCCATTTTTAAGAGTTATGGATTATGAATCAAAGGTGCAAGTTTGCAGATGAACTTCATTTTTTGGTTAATTGAAAATACTTGACCTCTTAAACATCAAGGACTGGATCTTGGTAGTATAATATCACCAGGGCTTGACCCCGCTCTGACATATAGTAGGTAAACAATGAAATTGTTGAATTATTTATTGGCTTGGAATTCATTATAATCAACAATAATAAAGAACAAGGATTTTTGACTTGAACTTCATGAACTTCCATCCGTGGTTAAGTTTAAGGTGGTTGTGTTAAATGTTTGAAATGTAGTCAAACATTTACATGTGCTTATGAGTTTTTATAGTAAATTTCTGTTCTGGAGGTATATTTGGTTATTTATGCATTCTAAAGTTCTATAATTTTAACATCCCTGGAGAAATAGTCTGAAGCAAGTTACAGCTACTAAATTAAACATATTGAAAGCATTGACAAAGTTATATCAATAATAGTGTGATTATATATCTCTGATGAGTAAGATTTGTTCACAAACATTTGAGTAAAACTGAATTAAAACATAAAAATTATCTATATTTTTCTACATATCTAGACAGATGGTACTTTGAAAATAAAACACCTAGAACTCACTGAAAACTTTTATCATATTTTAGCACTGTGCTGCATGGGCCATAACTTAAAGGAGGCCATATTGCCTTTGCCCAATTTTTGTCAAACAATGAACAGTAGGATATGCTGTCTGGTTATTACCTTGAAAATCAGGTCTATTTTAACTGCATGAGAAATAACGTTTTAGCTACAAAATGATCATTCTGAAATATATCCCACAGGTCAATTCACTCAGTTCTTCAGGAGGTTTGGCACGTAATGCCTCCTTGTTGGACTTCCACAAAGCATTAATAAATATGACTGATATCCTTTTTGGATTTTGATAACGAATAAATCCTCTCCTCTGTATCATATCCAATGGCCTATGATACAGGTCCTGTCAAATATTTGTGAAGATATCTGGAACTTAAGATGCTTAAAGAACCTATTCACTATTCATTAGCTTTTTTTTGTTCCCTAGGATTTGTACAATCACCTTTGGCTTCTTCCAGCATAATTCTGGTTTTCTATAATTAACTTCTAAATAAAAATGGATATAAGGAAATAAAAATCATGCAAAATATCATTATTCAAGTTATAAAATCAGGATAACCATTAATTGGTAAGGTCTTCCTACTCATCAACATAGAGGAGTTCAATTTTTTAAATAAAATTTCAAAATACATTTTTATGTTTTATTATTTAAATAGTTGGAAATCACATTAAGTAGGCTGTCTCCCTTACATAGCGAACAGTTCTTTTTTTATGTTTGTTTATTTTTGAGAGAGAAAGAGCATGAGCAGAGTGCCCAGAGAGAGGGAAACACAGAATCTGAAGCAGACTGCAGGCTCTGAGCTGTCAGCACAGAGCCTGTCGCGGGGCTCAAACTCACAAACTGTGAGATCATGACCTGAGCCGAAGTCGGATGCTTAACCAGGTGCACCCAGGTGCACTGATCAGTTTTATTAGAGTGAGTATCCCCCAAACTATAAGGAATATAATACAGTACAAGCCACCCACGTTGAAGCCTTCTGATATCTCAGTCATGGAAACAGCCTAGAATTTAGGTTAAGATGGAACTGACCTTCTGAGCACTTTAAAAAGCAGCCTTAAAATGCCTTTGGTAAAGCCATGCATTTTATGCTTTAGGCCTTTATAATCAGTTTTAGTGTCTCTAATTTAACAGTTACTTTTTGAGCACCTACTATGCCGGTTACTGTACTGAGTGCTTTACATATTTTTACATAAAAGCCTCAAAAATCACTTAGTTTTTCCAAAGTAGAAAGAAGGAAAACTGAAGCTCAGACAGATCAAATTATTTGCTCAATGTCAAGCCATTTGTCAGCCAGCTGCCATTGGACCTAAATCCCAAGGCCTCACTCCTTGGTCTTCCCATCACTTGAAACACTTTATCCGGTTTTCCAGCTAGTCAGAAGCACAGAATTAGATGGAGAACTGGAAGGTGGTCTGATGCTGGCACAAAAGTGGGAAGAGAAATGTTGTATGCTTGAATCTCTAAGACCCTGGCTCTATCCTGAAGGCCCTGTTAGGTCACAGCAGAAAATATGAATCATTTCTTAGACCCAAATGAGATACATTTATGGCTCAGGAGCAATGTCCCAGAGACAGTAGGCTTGTATCTCTAGCTTCCTCTTGTTTTAGAAGAATTATTTTGTGACAAATGTCATAGCTCAAGGCAGAAGTATATCCCAAACCTGTCCTTGTACAAACCCTCTTCAAGGGAAAATGTTCCCTGTGCTGACAGCAGAGAGCCCAATGCGGGGCTCAAACTCACAAACCATGAGATCATGACCTGAGCCAAAGTCAGTGACTTAACTGACTGAGCCACCCAGGTGCCCCCTAATTTTTTATGTTTTAGTTCTTATACAGTTTTGAAACAAAAATACTTACAAAGATACAAAAACAATATAACAAAATAAAACAATTTCAAACTAATAATATAGATATTTAAAAATGTATTATTGAAGTGCAACAGACATCCATACAAGAAAGTATATGAATCAAATCCCAAGTTGTATGAAATTTATACACATTATTTATTTGTATATTCACTTGACTATGCCCTCATAAGTCAAGATATAAAATATTCATAATTCCCCAAAAGACTCCCACACATCCTTTTTCAATCAATACCACTGTCCACCATCCACCCCTCGGCCACAGATGCAGGCACTATTTTGAATCTAGCTTTCTTCTTCCTGAAATTTACATTAATGGAATCATACAATGTATATTCTTTTATATCTTCCTTCTTTCCTTAGTATATCATCTGTGAGACTCTTCAAAACTCTCCTTAATATAGTTATGAACACTTTTTGTTAAGATGCGATTGCCACTGAAAACACGAGTACAGACTGATGACCAGTGCTATTGCTTTATCGCATTTGGCATTCCCAGACTAGCATGTGCTGTCTGATTGTGCAATTTTCCTAACCTTTTTGTTCCGTTTTGCCTTAGGCTATAACCATCATGAAAGTACAAAATTAAAAATTTTGACAGATCGTTTGTGGAACTCCAAAATCTGTGGACTCCAATTTGGTATATCCTGATTTAAAAGGAGGAATTCTCTAGTACCTAATCGTATAAGCCTTGACAGATATCTGAGTAATAGCTGGTTCAGACGTGCTTTCATTGTGAAACTTTCAGAAGAGGAGAAGCGGAACCTCTCTTTTACCACTTAACTTGTTTGGGCTCTGGTGCTGATTCTGGAAGACGTTTGTTTTTTAGCTAATGAGTTGTTTGTTTTTAAATTTTTTTTTAATGTTTATTTATTTTTGAGAGAGAGAGAGACAGACAGAGGGAGACAGCATGTAAGCTGGGGAAGGGGCAGAGAGAGGGAAACAGAATCCAGAGCAGGCTCCAGGCTCTGAGCTGTCAGCACAGAGCCTGACATGGGCCTCGAGCTCATGCGCTGTAAGATCATGACCTGAGCGAAGTTGGATGCTCAACTGACTGAACCACCCAGGTGCCCCTCTAACAAGGTGTTTGGTTTTCAGCTTACTTAGGCAAAATTTGAGTTTATCCCATTAATGTCGACAGTACTTGCAGGTTCTTCCCAAACTGCTTCTGTGTTCAGCACTATATTTCAAGGGAAGTTACAATGGGGACACTGCAAATAGCTGGAACAATACCCATAATGTCAGGATAATGTTCTTCCTTTGTAACCAAGCGAATTGATAAAAAGGATTGACACTATCCTACCTTGGCTCTCAGGAGGGTTGTTACGAAGGCTGTGTAATGAAATCAGGGACAATAAAAGGACCCTGTCATGCCATTTGTAAAATTCTTTATAGCAGCCCTTGAAATTAAATGCATTCTTTATAGCTATGCTTATATTGTAGTTTTATTCAAGTACTTATTTGAGATCTTTGGGGAAGAGTGTTCTCACAGGCACGTAAAAAGTTGTAAAAGTGAGGTGAAAGTAGAAATAAATAAATGGTAGTGCTTAAACAATATTCCCTCCGTTTAGAATGCTCCAAGAGATAATATAAACCAATAATTAATAGTTTTTCAGTTAGATAATAACTGTTTTCTTTATTTATGTGTAGAGTCAAACTCTCTTTTCATCTCAGAAACAAAACAAACATGGGAATGCTCAAAATCGGACTATCGGAGGAAACTACCTGAATGCAAAATCTATTTCAGTAGTTTTCAATGCTGAACACAACAGTGTCATCACTTACTGAAAAATTCTAATGCAGATAAATCAGAACAAACAAATGGACAGATTTTATTACTTTATTCCCAATGGTCATGTAATTGAATAAAAGCTCTAAATTTTCCTTTAGACTTGACTTAGCTCTCTTAAGTAAATACCTGTGACTTCCCAGAGAAAAATCTCTTACAACATCTTTCATTATTTTATGGTTTCCTAAGTTTGGAGCATTACTTAAATCAAATATAATCAACCTTTAAACCAACCTACCACATGGGGCACCTGCTTAGCTTAAGCGTCCGACATTGGCTCAGGTCATATCTCATGGCTCGTGGGTTTGAGCCCCACGTTGGGTTCTGTGCTGACAGCACAGAGCCTGGAGCCTGCTTCAAATTCTGTCTCCATCTGTCTCTTTCCCCTCCCCCCGATCATGCTCTCTCTCTCTCTCTCTCTCTCTCTCATAAATAAACATTAAAAAAGTATTTAAACCAATCCACCACACTAACAAACCAACCACCATGCAAACATAATCTGGTGCTAAAGTCTTTTGCCATGAAGAACCAAAAATAGGTTTTTTTAAAGATGTCTGAAGGAGCTACAGATTTGTCATCTCATAAAATGATTTTTCTTGAATAAGAAAGAATGTAAAAGAAAGAAAAATTATATAAGAATTAATTATGAATGACAGAATGAATATTAGCTTAAAATGTTTGGTAAATACAAGAAGAGATCACATCTTTTGTTACTTATGTAAGCAGCTATAAGGAATCACACTAGCTCCAATTTTCGGTTGGTCTTTGTAGTAGTCCTTAGTATTATCACACAAATATTTGTGATTGTCCTCAAAATCTGTGGAATGGCAATTTTTTGCCATTTGAAGTTAGCTGTGGTCACACGACTTGCCTTACCAGTGAAATGTAAGAAGTGGTATTGATAATTTCTGGAAGACAGTTTTAAAAGCCGATATGTAATTGTCCCTCCATCTTTCTCCCTGATGTGGTGACTCCAGACAATGGCTGCTCTTAGCCTGTTTTCCAGACTGAGGATTACATGAGGCAGAGCCTCAGCTAGATGAGGATGGACTATGAGCATGAATGAGAAATATGCCTTGCTATTTGAAGTCACTGACATTGGGGTGTTTGTGTTACTGAATCTTCACTGAGGCAGTCCCATTTCATCCACTGTCTGTGGCAAAAACCAACACAAACAATTCACCCATCCATATACTCAGACTCCCTCTCTCTCTCTCTCCTCTCTCCTCTCTCTCTCTCTCTCTCTATATATATATATATATATATATATACCCATACTGTCAAGATATATATACAAAAAGAGAAGAACTTAGAAAGAAAGGAACAAAAGCTTATTTTAGGTAAAATTCCATATTATTCTATTTCTGCACACTTGTAGGATGATTGGAGAGTGAAAGAGCCTATAAAATCTCATGTTTTAGCATGAAATGATTGATTATGGTCTTAATGCCTCTGGGGGAAACTCAGAGACCACTGATTGTGACAGTTTGGCAAATGTAGCTAATGTAAATGAAGGCAAAGCATACCAAGTCTGTTTGCATCCTGACAACAACTAAAACATATGTTGAGAAGTGGAAAATTCAGATACTTGAACATTTTGTCTGAACATCATCAGTCAGCTACATGGACTCAGTATTTGTTTTGCTTTTAAGACGCTACTAAGAAAGAACATTCTAATTCTAAATAACTCAATTTGTTTGCTACTAAAATTACCCGTTCAATACCAACAGAAGAGATCATACACATTAACTATGCTTCAAACAAACAAAAAGAACCAAAATGAAAAGACAGATGTACTGAGACTCTTCTATTAGATTGAGAAGCCAATTCAAGAATCATTTAGTATTTGCCACATGCTTTTTTCAGGAACCATGATGTATTGTTCACATCAAAGCACAACAACAATAAGAAAACAACAATTAACTCTCTCAGAATGCTTACTAATTACTGAGACTTTTTCTGAAGTGTTTTAATACAAAAATATAGAGTGCTTTAATGTAAAAGTTATCTAATCCTCTCCACCATGCTGTTAGGTTGATATTACTATAATCCTCTTTATAGATGAAAAATTGGGGCAAAGAGAGGTTAAAGAACTTGCCTGGGGTCTCACGGCTAGTGAGTAGAGAAATCCAGAATCAAACCCAAATAATAGGGTTCCATGGCTCATAACTTTTCTACTTTGTTGTTCTTGGAAAGAGGGCAACAAATTAGAGGAACCCAGAAATAAAGTAAGAATCTGATTTTTAATAAAGGTGATTGGCTCTTATTTTGAATTTAAAATTGCAAAATAAATATAGAATTGCAAAAATATTTTTTTAAAAAAGGAAAAAATACATCTTTTAGTTCACACTCTCCATTGTTATTCTACACTATATTCAAATGCATACAGAATTTTTATATATTTGGAAGCTTAATATATCATTTTATACTCCATGTATTTTATTTTCCTCTTAAGTAATTCCATATACCAGTGTAGCTTTTAATAATTTTACATCACAATGGCTAATATTCCAGAGTTGATATAACAAAACTTATTAAATTATTTTCTGTCATTGGCCATTTCAGTTACTCTTAATTATTTTTCTTGTAAGTAATGCTGCACTGGATTTTCATGAAATATTCCTTTAGGAATATTATCATAGATTTACTTATAAATAATGAGCCAGGTTGTAATTCATGCATTTTATTGTCAAATTATGTTCTAATTATTCTGTCTTCAGTATATAAATACAATGATGTTACCATGACTTAACCAGCATTTGGAATCATCATTATTTTATATTTTTGTTACTTTAGAAGGTATGAAATAGTATATACTATTTAAGTGGTTTCTTTGATGTAGTAGGGTCATAAATTGATGACCTAAGCTTTAATGTGACAAAAAATACGTACTTATCTTTATTTCCTATGATTATCTGATCTTTTTCATATTCTAGTTCATACAGTGTCTCTTTCTAAATATTTAGTCTATTTGAAGTTAAATTCTTTACTAGCACTAATTTAGCTTTTTAAGACTATTCTATCTTAGGTAAATGCTAAGTCTTAGGAAATGCTCAGTCCTAGGTAAAGTCTAAAACGGGTCTTTAGGTAAATGCTTAGTCTTTTATAGTTGCACCCAACTTCTTCCCCCTTTTCATTTTGGAATCTGGAAATCTAGGGGAATTATTTGGCCTTACAGGGAAAGGACAAGAGGAGGCCTCAGATCTTTGTCTGTTCCCTAGATACTCAAAAATTTCTGTTGGAGAGTAACTGATTTTGTACTAGTAAGTACTAGTGCTTACTAGTATTTTTCGTACTACTAAGTATTGAGGTATGATGGATGCCACTGATGCCTTCTGACTTTGGGGAGTGACTACTGGCATCTCCTACAGAAGCTCATGCCCTGAACAGTAAATCCCACACGGCAGCCACTTTGTTCCAACGTGAGACCTCTACTTGCTTTGCTGGAACACATCCCCTGCCACCTTCCCCTCTCCCATAACCCACCACTGGTGCTCGTGACAACTTATGGGTCTCTTGCACAGGAAGCCTGGCAGTACAATTATCCCCTGCCATATTAATATTAATCACGTGATTAATCCTCCTCGTAGAGGATTTAAGGGACAGAATTTAATTTTCGATCCTATATGTTACATACATTACTTTTCTTCTAAAGTGTTACTCACTCTGCCTCCTTCTATGAGGTTCAGTGGCAACCAGGATATGGTGTAGGGAGGGGAGTAGCTTGCCAAACAAGAAAAAGAAACTCATCTTTTTAGATTTTTTAAAACTTTTAAATTGCAGTGTAGTATACATACTGTAAAATGCACAAATCTTAAATTTATGATTTTTTTTTGACACAGTGAAAATACCTGTATAACCACCATCTGGATCAAGATGTAGAATATTAATGGTATCTCAGACATTTTCCTTATGCTTCCTCCCAGATATCGCCAATCCATCTCTCAAAATTTGTGGCTAGCTGTGTTATTTTTCTCTTTTATTTCTATCTTTCTTACTTCCTTCTTCTTCTTCCTTTTTTTTTTTCTGCTTGAAGAAAAAAATTCTAGAAAAGTTTGGCTTGTTGTCTTTCATCAATTTTGGAAAATTCTTGGCTAGCATTCTTTATTGCTTCTGCCTCATAATTCTACTTCTGGGACTCCAAAGACTTTCTCCATTTGTTATATGTAAGTATTTTCCATCTTAAAACTATAATCATCCTAATTTATGCCATGTCTAATCTAGTTTTAAATCCATCAATTAATTCTTAATTTCAGTGATAGTATTTTTAATTTCCACAATATTTATTGGATTTTATATATTGATAAAAATTCTATGGTAGAATTCTCCATTTTTCACCCATACTCAAATACATTAACTATAGTTATTTATAGCCCATGTCTAAAAACTCCAATATTTCAATCATCTTTGGATCTGTTACTATTTGATTGTTTTGTTTTTAAGTTATTGGCTTCTGTATCTTGGCATGTCTGTTTTATATTTTTTTAAATATATTTTTATTTATTTTTGAGACAGAGAAAGAGAGGTAGAAAGAGAGAAAGACACACAGCATGAGTGGGGGAGGAGCAGAGAGAGAGGGAGATAAAGAATTTGAAGCAGGCTCTAGGCTCTGACCTGTCAGCCCAGAGCCTGACACGGGCTTGAACTTGTAAATTGTGAGATCATGACCTGAGCCGAAGTTGGACACTTAACGGATTCAGGCACCAGGTGCCCCATTGGCATGTCTACTTTTTAAATTCAATTCTAGATCTTATGTATGTAAAATTGTAAAAACATTGATTAATATTTTGTCCCATTGGCCAGAGTTTGTATATAATAGTCAGACCTACCTTAGTGATCATAGTCTATACCCTTCTCAATTGTCAATGATTGTCAATATGCTATGAGCATTTGAAAAGGAAGGTGTATTCTCTAGTAATTGATGTACATCATTTATATTGATCTTATAGATTATATTATTCTTTTTGCCACATTTAATATTTTTGTGTTAAAATACGTATAGTTTAATATTAAGATAGTAATATTAATTTTTGTTTGTCTACAGTTGCCTATCCTTTTATTCTTAACCTTAAAGAATCATTTTATCTTATGTGTGTCTCTTATAAACATCCTAGAGTTGGCGTTTGGATTAGGATTGAATCTGAAGTTTTTCTTTAATAAGTGAGTTAGGCTCATTTACATCCAAGCCTATAGCATATATATTGCGTTTTAATTCCATCATGTGATAGTTTCTCTTTTTATGTTTTTTTTTTCTTAAAGATCTTTTACTTTATAGGCTGTTTCATTCATTGTTTGTTTTTGTAATTCTTATATGGTTAGGAAGTTTTCTAATTTTCCCTCTCTCTTCCCTGCTTTCCTTCCATCATTCAATTTTAGTTAATGGTATAATAGCTTATTCTTAGTGTTTACCTTTCTTGCTCTTAAATATGCTACTACTCTTATTACTTAATTTATTTTAAATGACATTTTTCTTGCCTTTTAGTTCTTAAACTGTGTTAAACAGCAATCTTATCCTATGTCCCAATTCTTCTCCCTTCTGCTTTCAGAATTTTAAAATTCACATTTTATGTAGAAATCATAAAAAATATGCTGTATTTTTAACTCCCTCTTTCCCAAAATTTTTTGTCTTATTCAGTTAAATATATTAAATGTTCATTTTTGGTCTTTTTAAAAAAATTTTTTAACGTTTTTTTTTTTTGTTTATTTTTGAGACAGAGAGAGACAGAGCATGAACTGGGGAAGGGCAGAGAGAGAGGGAAACACAGAGTCGGAAGCAGGCTCCAGGCTCTGAGCCATCAGCCCAGAGCCCGTCGTAGGGCTGGAACTCACCGACCGCGAGATCGTGACCTGAGCTGAAGTTGGAGCTTAACCACTGAGCCACCCAGGCGCCCCCATTTTTGGTCTTTATGCTGAATTTCTATAGTCGTATTCTAGTTAACTAAAGTTAGATATTTACTAATTTCTTCAAGAAGAGCTCATGAGAACAGTATTACCAGAGTTTTTCCATGTTCAAAATTATTTATCTGTAGTGTTTATAACAGAGGTAGAGTATGGCAGGATATCAATTTCTAGGCTCAAACCTTTTAACTTGAATATTTTATAAATATTGCTGAATTACATTCTGATACTGAATGTTGCTACAGAGAAGACTGAAGTCATCCTATCTTTTCCTTTTATACATAGAGTGATTTAGCAATATAACTTCAGGAGCAATACATTTTGGACAGAAAAGAGAACAATAACCACAGAAGACACAGGGTAAATAGACATAATCCAGGACTGTCTTCATCAATTTTGGTATGTATGAGCCTCCAACTTATTAGAGTGCTTTCATTTACATGCAACTGATTTTGTTTTCCTTGGAGAGGTCAAATTCCATGTGTGAATTTTGGCTCTTTTTTGACTGTATATATTTCCATTATCTTATTGCCAGTACTTTAAACATTTAAACATTTTCTATTGTATTTTATTCTTTCTCAATGTCCCTTACTGTATTTCCTAGTGTTTAGTCGCTTTTTACTTCTTTCAGTTTTGTCTTTAGAATATGTTTTATTTTCAAGTTTCCAGGTATCAGTTATTAAAGTTTGCTATGTATTAAATAATGAACAAAAGTTCAATAAGAACAAAACAGAAAATTATCCAGACCTCTTTTGCTGACCCTAATACAATAAACAAGAAATTAATAACTAACAGATAAACACAATTAAAGAAACTCTATCTAAATGACTCTTGGGTATAATAAAAAATTAAAATTGCAATTACAAAATAAAGAATAAGAATAATTAGTACATTCTTTATCAAAATTTATTAGATGTAACCCAAATTACCCAGATAAAAATTCAGTCTTAAAACTTGTATTGTTAAATGAGAAATAATAAAAATAAAGCAACAAAACTTTTAGCACAAGAGTCTAGAAAAAAAAAAAGAATCTTATCCGAGGAGAGAAAATAAAAAGATCAAAGATACCTAAAATCAGAATCAATATATTGGTGTAGTAAAATAAGAGATGGTAAAAATGATGGGTTGATTCTTTGGAGAGCAAAATAACTTATAAAATCAACACATAGTTCAATTTTTTAAAAAGGAAAGTTAATTTGTAGGCTTTGAAAATTATTTTAGAGGGCGCCTTGGTGGCCTAGTCGGTTCAGCAACACACTTTGGCTCAGGTCATGATTTCACGGTTCATGAGTTTGAGCCCCACAGGGGGCCCTGTGCTTTCAGTGCAGAGACTGCTTGGGATTCTGTCTCCCTCCCTCTCTCTCTGCCTCTCCCCAGCTTGCACACACTTTCTCACTGTTTCAAAATTAATGAATAACTTAAAAAATTATTTTAGACAATCTCAAAAGGTAAAAGTGTTCTGTTTTTAAAAACATGATTAATTTTTGTCTAATTATGTCTAATAATGAGGTTTATCCTGAATTGCCTTTACAAACAGAATAATTCCCTCAGCACTTCTTATACTCCCTTACTCTGTTCTAGTTTTTCCTTGGT
Source organism: Neofelis nebulosa (assembly GCF_028018385.1). Lineage (NCBI taxonomy): Eukaryota > Metazoa > Chordata > Mammalia > Carnivora > Felidae > Neofelis > Neofelis nebulosa. The sequence goes on along the minus strand of NC_080787.1, from coordinate 60,581,802 downwards.
ACTTCTCATCTTGTTGGTGAGGATGTGGAGAAAAAGGAACCCTTTTTCACACTATTGATGGGAATGTAAACTGGTGCAGCCACTGTGGAAAACCGTATGGAAATTCCTCAAAAAATTAAAAATATAATTACTATATGATCCAGTAATTCCATAGTGGGTATTTACTCAAAGAAAATGAAAACACTAATTTGAAAAGATATATGCACCTTTATCTTTACTGCAGCATTATTTACAATGACCAAGATAGAGAAGGAACCCAAGTGCCAATTCATAGATGAATGGATCTCTGTCTCTGTCTATCATCTATCTATCTATCTATCTATCTATCTATCATCTATAATGGACTATTACTCAGTCATAAAAAAGAGTGAGTTCTTTCTATTCACAACTGTGTGGATGAACTTAGAGGGTGTAAATCTAAGTGAAATAAGTCACTCTGAGAAAGACAAATATCATGCGATTTCACTCATATGTGGAATTTAAGAAACAAAACAAACAAATACAGAAAAAAAGAGACAAACAAACAAACAGAAACATAGACTCTTAAATACAGAGAACAAACTAATAGCAGAGGGGAGATGGTGGGGGAATGGATGAAATAGGTGAGTGGGGTTAAGAATACACTTATCTCAATGAGCACTGAGAAATGTATACAATTGTTGAATCATTGTATTTTACACCTGAAATATAACACTATATGTTAATTATATTTGAACAAAAATTAAATACTTCTTACCTTGTAGCATACCATAGAATTTGTTTATAATGTTGTTTATCTTCCCTAGCCCTGACTAAAATGTAAGGTCCATGAGAATAGGGATTTTGTCTGGTTATTCACTGGAACAGTTCATGGCATATAGTAGGTGCTAAATAAATATGCTGAATAAACAACGTAACCCATCCTTCACAGCAGCAATAAAAATAAAATAAAATAAAATAAAATGTAAAGAAAAGGATAAAAAACATTTTATCATTTATTCCTTCACAATTTACAAAGAGAGCACAGAAACAAGAAATTAAAATAATTTCTTTAAACATTTCAGAGTTGCAGAGATGGGAGAGAGTTACAGTCTCTAGGTTCCCGATACATTTGTTTTTTCATTGCACATATGGCTTTCTCATCCCCAATCTAAGCAACTGATCTTTAATTTCCATCTCACTGGCACATCAGATTCCAAATTTGTTCACATGAAAGGATAAAAAGTCCAAAGCATTCTGGTGTTACTTTGATAGGGATTGCATTGAATATGTAGATTGCTTTGGGTAGTATTGACATTTTAACAATATTTGTTCTTCCTATCCAGGAGCATGGAATTTTTTTTTCCATTTTTTTGTGTCTTCTTCCATTTCTTTCATAAACTTTCTATAGTTTCAAGTGTATAGATTTTTCGCCTCTTTGGTTAGATTTATTCCCAGGTATTTTATATTTTGTTGTGCAACTGTAAATGGGATCGATTCCTTGATTTCTCTTTCTGTTGCTTCATTGTTGGTGTATAGGAATGCAACCGATTTCTGTGCATTGATTTTATATCCTGCATCTTTGCCGAATTCATGAATCGATTCTAGCAGTTTTTTGGTGGAATCTTTTGGGTTTTCAATATAGAGTATCATGTCATCTGTGAAGAGTGAAAGTTTGACCACCTCCTGGCCGATTTGGACACCAGCATTCTTCAAAGAGCTAGAACAAATAATCCTAAAATTTTTATGAAACCAGAAAAGACCCTGAATATCTAAAGCAATCTTGAAAAAGAAAGCCAAAGCAGGAGGCATCACAATCCCAGACTTCAAGCTATCCTACAAAGCTGTAATCATCAAGACAGTATGGTACTGGCACAAGAACAGACACTCAGGTCAATGGAACAGAATAGAGAACCCAGAAATGGACCCACAAACGTATAGCCAACTAATCTTTGACAAAGCAGGAAAGAATATCCAATGGAATAAAGACAGTCTCTTCAGCAAGTGGTGCTGGGAAAACTAGACAGCGACATGCAGAAGAATGAACTTGGAAAACTTTCTTACACCATACACAAAAATAAGCTCAAAATGGATGAAAGACCTAAACATAAGACAGGAAGCCATCAAAATCCTCGAGGAGAAAACAGGCAAAAACCTCTTTGACCTTGGCCGCAGCAACTTCTTACTCAACACGTCTCCGGAGGCAAGGGAAACAAAAGCAAAAATGAACTACTGGGACCTCATCAAAATAAAAAGCTTCTGCACAGCGAAGGAAACAATCAGCAAAACTAAAAGGCAACCGACAGAATGGGAGAAGATATTTGCAAATGACATATCAGATAAAGGGTTAGTACCCAAAGTCTATAAAGAACTTATTAAACTCAACACTCAAAAACCAAATAATCCAGTGAAGAAATGGGGAAAAGACATGAAGAGACACTTCTCCAAAGAAGACATCCAGATGGCCAACTGACACATGAAAAAATGCTTCAACATCACTCGTCATCAGGGAAATACAAATCAAAACCACAATGAGATACCACCTTACACCTGTCACAATGGCTAACATTAACAACTCAGGCAACAACAGATGTTGGCGAGGATGAGGAGAAAGAGGATCTCTTTTGCACTGTTGGTGGCAATGCAAGTTGGTGCAGCCACCCTGGAAAACGGTATGGAGGTTCCTCAAAAAACTAAAAATAGAACTACCCTATGACCCAGGAATTGCACTACTAGGCATTTATCCAAGGGATACAGGTGTGCTGTTTCAAAGGGACACATGCACCCCATTGTTTATAGCAGCACTATCAACAATAGCCAAAGTATGGAAAGAGCCCAAATGTCCGGTGATGGATGAATGGATAAAGAAGATGTGGTATATATATACAATGCAGTATTACTTGTCAATCAAAAAGAATGAAATCTTGCCATTTGCAAATACGTGGATGGAACTAGATGGTATTATGCTAAGTGAAATTATTCAGTCAGAGAAAGACAAATATCATATGACTTCACCTATATGAGAACTTTAAGAAACAAAACAGATGAACATAAGGGAAGGGAAACAAAAATAATATAAAAACAGGGAGGGGGACAAAACAGAAGAGACTCATAAATATGGAGAACAAACTGAGGGTTACTGGAGGGGGTGTGGGAGGGGGGATGGGCTAAATGGGTAAGGGGCACTAAGGAATCCACTCCTGAAATCATTGTTGCACTATGTGCTAACTAATTTGGATGTAAATTTAAAAAATTAAAAAAAAACCAAATGAACATAAAGGAAGGGAAGAAAAAACAATATAAAAACAGGGAGGGGGACAAAACATAAGAGGCTCTTAAATACAAAGAACAAACTGAGGGCCGCTGGGGGGGTATTGGTGGGGGGATGGGCTAAATCTGTGATGGGCATTAAGGAGGGCACTTGTTGGGGTGAGCACTAGGTATTATATGTAAGTGATGGACCACTAAATTCTACTCCTAAAACCATTATTATGCTATATGTTAACTAACTTGAATTGAAATAAAATTAAAAAAAAGAGAAAAAAGAAAGTCCAAAGCACAGGAAAGTCAATATGCTATAGCAGCATTTCATAGCTACTTAGTAGGAGAACTTCTGATCCCACCCTTGCAGGCATTATTTGTGAGTCAGTCTCTCACTTACAAACCAGAAGAATAACCAGTTAACTCTGGTTCATTCACCGGAGTATTTTACCTTTTAATTACAAAATCTAAAGGACATCAGCATTGTGCCTCACCTTCAGGATGAGGGTGCCATTGGAGAAATCTGCTATTGCTCAGGCCCTTGACCTTCCCCATGGCATTGTGCACATGGCTTTTGTCAGTTCTCAGATCTTTCTGGGAGACTAACGTATGTTTTGGATTTGGTGGATATTTCTTTCTCCTAATTTCACTGAATGTGGAATTCGTGTGTGTGGTTTCTTTATTTTCTATGTGACTTTGTATGCTTTCCAGGAACAGAAGGAGGAGATTCTGATGCAAGTGGTCAACATGTTCATCTCAAATTGTTCATCTCAAAAAACTTTCTGTTCAATTTGTTCAAAAACATGTCTTAGAATTAGCATATTTTCCTAGCTATTTTCTCAGTGATGGAGAAATGATTATGCCTTTGAAACAGTTACATTTAAGAGCTCTGTTAATTTCTGCTTTTATTCACAAAACGTTTTCTTCCAATACAAAATATTTTTTTCTTGATTACTTTTATATAATTTATAATAAACTAACTTTTAATATCTACACTTTCCTCCTGGAGCAAATCAAAAGTACCCCTGCTGGTGACATTTCTGTTGTTTTGATTTCAATACTGTATCTGAAAAATATTGCATTTCTGACCTGAATTAATGGAAACAAAGAAATTTCAGAAAATACATAATGATATGCTATTCCTTAGCAATTTATTTAAGATGCAAAAGAGAATTAACCCTAGAAAGAAAAATCTCATCTTTTTCTTTTTAATTGTAAATAAAAATATCAAGAATTTAACCTGAATCATATAGCCTGCATGTCCCTTAAGGAATACATCAGGGATGGTTATTACAACACAAGACAGGAAATTTAAGAAAATACACCTGGAATTTCCCCCATTTTAACAATCATACTTTCATCAAAATAAAGAATTGACTTCCCACAAAACCCTATCACTTTGGCAAACACAAAAGGATAGCAGCCTGTTATCCTTAAAGGGAAAAAGTGTATTAATTGTCGGATTGCAGACACGTTATCTAACATTTCTGAATCTCTCTTTCGTCATCTATAAAATGAGATTGAGAAGAGTACACCACGTGGTATTGTTGTGATGATTATATAAAACAACAATTTATGTATGTTGCAAAGTACATAGCAGATTTAAAAACCAGCAATTATTATTTTATGGAATGTGGTGAAAAGATCACTTGTCTCCTACCCATAAAAGAAGTGACTGTATGTAGGAGATGCTGTGATGTACTGTACAGATTCTTTCTTGGTGGCTGAAGTGTTCATTCTGCCTGTTGCTGGGACCTTTGATTGTTGACTGATCACAACTAGGCTCAATGACTACTTTATGAGGAGTCCAAAGGCCTGGACCCATTGCTTCAGTGGGGACATCTTTAAAGACCGTCCTGGCTCCAGAGCTCCCACAGGGCGGTTGATTGCTGCCTCTGTTGCAACTGCATTGCCCTTCTCCCTCTGCTCCTTCCTGCTTTGTTCACTCTCTCATCGGTGCTCTGCTTCTAAGAGTGGTTCCCAATAAACTTCCTTTAAGGAAATCTGTCTCCAAGTCTCTGTCCAGAGCACCTAACCCAGGACAGTGTGATTTGCAGAATGCTGAAATCTCTCCCCACTGACCTACCTGAAATGTCAAATACTAATGTGAATCACTCATGCATTCACACCTACTTTCTATTCATTGAGGACCTGCTACATGTCAAGTACTGTGTGTCTTTTTCAGAGTTTTCTGAAATGCGTCTTTTCTAGCTGGAATGAGGCACTGCTCTTAAAAAAGAGCAAAACAGTCTAACCTGTTGGCAGCAGTGAGATTTTCTGATTGTTACCAGTCAGTGTCAGCTAGCAGGAAACTTTCTGTCAGATTTACTAGAAAACATTCACTAAGTAAAAGAGGTATACATTGGATTTATGTTGAGAAAAATAATGTAGCAGCATGAATAAATTATGAAAATATGCCATTATAACACAGGCGGTACATTAGAATAACAGATGCAAACTTGTTTTGTGAATTATGAGGTTATTCTCAAGTTATGTATGATTTTATTCTCAAGCTGTTCATTGCATCTTTTCTCCTATTTCATTTAATTTGAAAGCATGTTTTTCTAAATGGAGACTGGTTTATGCTCTAAAATTAGAGGCAGCAGGGTGAAATGAAAAAGAGCATAGGTTTTAGTGTAAAAGGATTTGGACTGAATTTCTTTGCCACTTTATGACTGTGACCTTGGGGAAATCATCATACTCTTTGAGCCTAGACTTCCTTGTAAGTTAAATGAGGATACTAATATCTATGCCATAGAAATTTTAAGATAATTAAATGAGTCAATACATGTAAAAAGCACCCTGTCACTTAAAAAAGAACTCAATTAATAATAGTAATTACTGTTATTACTATAGTACCTCTGTTCATACAAGATGCTCATCATTTGGCAAACCTCACTATACAATTTATGCATCACTAATACATGGGAATTCATGATTTCCTAAAGTGAGCATTTAATCTGAGAGGCCATATAAGAGAAAACTCTCATCTAGACCAACGAATTCAAATTTTGGAGGATTAGATGAGTTGATGTGTGTATACACATACATATATACACATATATATGCATTTTAAATTGCAAAACATATGATAGAAATCAGCTTTTTATGGTTGTTAATGAGCACATCTCTTAAATAAAACGTTATTAATCACATAAGCACTAGGATGCTTGTTGAACTACAAAACATTTGTTCTATTGTTAAAATTATAAGTCTGCTTCAAGCTACAATAGTATGAGCATTGAAATTTTTAGCCATTTATAAGGAAAGTAAATTGCTCTAAAAGAAATATTGTAGTCTGGTTACAGAGAAGTGGAGCTATGGCTGTATCTATATATTGAGTAGTTAAACTTAGCAAAAGTGAAATAGAAAAAATTATTGAGCATATCTTCTACTTAAATAAAGCTTTTAGAGAAATGTAGTTCATATTTTTTTCCTGACCTTTCTTAGTGACTAATACTATCTTTTTAAATGTTCACAACTTATAGAAAAGCTATCTTGAATATACCTAAGTTAGAGCCAGGCCAAATGCTTTGGCATAGATCAAGAATGGGGCTCAGCTTATTTCCAAGGTTCCAGATGAAAAAAAAATAGGTTTCTTTTTATGGGTCTACACCATTTGGGAGTTTTGAAATATTTCTTACAATGCTGTTTCTAGAAAATGTAATTTAGGGGCAGACCTTGATGCACTTTGATAAAAACACTGGAGTCAGATCTGAACTAAAGACTTAGATATGGCTTCATGACAAAGGGACCATCTTGTAATGTATAACAAATGCATTAGTTTTGAGAAACACAGATTTATGTGTCTTTATCTTCTAATACTTTAAAACTCTGCTGTGATTGCGTGTGGCATGGAAAGTAAATGACTTGCTAGTAATCATAAATGAGAATTTTTCATATGACATGGATCACATTTGTAATGGTTCCCAAAGAAGAAAAAATTACTTTATAATTTATGTGCTTATATTGTGATGGCTTTATTTGCCAATCTTAAAGTGATATTACAGTGCCGAAAAGTTTATGGCAAAGCAGCAGCTGTCAGTAGAGAGGATGCTGTCCTCTCTTCTGTGATCTCGGGGACAGGAGGAGTCTTATGGCAGTTGAGGGGGCCTGCAAATGTCAGAGTTCTGGTTATAGGCTAACCTAGCTGGCAAAATGACAGTGAGGCCCTACCACGGGAGTCTCTGGCCCTCAAGGATAATACAGGATTTGTCTGCTAGTGGCAATGGTTTCCTCTGGTGAGATCAGATTTAGCGAGAAGGAAGGTAAATGTGAATCTTGGGGTTCTGTTATAAGAGATCTTTACTAAATTTCTGTGTGCCTTTAGGCAAGTAACTTTAAGTATCGATGACTGCTCTATCAAATGGGAGATTATGTAGTTAAAAAGATTTTGAAACACATAAAGTGCTACATAAACATAAGTTATTACCAGTATAATTTAATTCATTTTTAGTAGCTTTTAAATGTCAAAGATATTTAAATGTTTCATTTGCTTCCTCTAGACTAACACAGTGCCAAGAATACCCTTTCTAAGGTACAGGGCAGAGGAGGGTTCTGTTTGCCTTGTCTGATCCCAGGATCCTTCTTTTTCATGAGCAGTTTACAGAGGTACTGTCAGAAGGGCTATGTGACTAGCTTAAAAGCCGTTTTAACAGAACTTTTCTAAGGAGACAGTATTGGCAGTTATTGGAGAATAACCATAAATTCTATTTTTTTAAAGCATTACTATTTACTCAAATAAGATCTATTTATAGATATAGTAGGGAGGATTGTTTTTTCTCTTATCTCTTGCAAAGACCCATCAATGAAGCTGCATTCAGCTTCACAGATTAATGTTGCCCCATTTCACATGCCCACCTTTTTCCCATCCTAGGAAAATGAGAATAGTAAGGTTCATGAATGAAAGTGTGTTTATTTAAAAGGACTTCTCTTTTCCCTTTGACAAGGCTGCTAGTTATATGAACAAAAAGAAGTGGCAATGCCAACGAAAAGTGAACGAGGGGAAAAATCTAAAAATGTGGCCACAAATTGAAAGAAAGATTTTCCATTATTAGTTCAACATAGAATGATTGGCAAATGTGGCATACATTAATGGCTGCCTAACCATTCTTCAAACTCCTAATTCCTGGCTGGTAGAAGAAAATTCCAATCATAGAAACTGTAAGACGTTCGACTCGCACTTTCCCATCTGCTTGCTGTAAGGGCATGGGCATAGAATATAAGTTGAAATAGGCAGAACTCACTTCATAGAGTTCCTAGGAACTGCACAAATTCAGGTGGCATGAGATTTGGGCTTTGTCTTTTTTTCTTTTGTCTGCATATAATATGTAACAAGATGCCTAGAGGCAGAATGTTTGTAGCCATAAGGACAAAATCCATACCAAAAACAGAGTGAAGTGAATTACCCTCATGGTACCAGTTCTGGACTGTTTGCCTTCTGAATTTCCTAAAAGAGAAAAACAGAACAACAACTACAACAACAACAACAACAGCAGCAACAAAAAGCAAATAAAAGTCTTAATAGACTTAAGCCTTGTTAGGTTCTTTGTTGTCTGAGGTAGAATTTTTCCCCCTAATACAACTAGACTCAATTTATAATAGTGTCTGGGTTACTATTTTCAAAATACCTTCTTTGACCGGCCATTAAAACATTTTGTTTGCTAAGAGATACATACTATGGGGTACCAGTAGTGAGTGAATTTGAAGACGGCCTTGTTTTAGGAAAGGTCAATTCCACTTATTCTCCTGCTTTGATAACCTTTGATGGGTAAGCTCAACCTGACCACTGGACCCTCAGTCTATGTTCAGTGGCTAAAGCTCTGAGCCCTTGTGTAGTGACAGATTCATTGGTTTATTCAAAATATATTCATATATGTTTTAAAAAATATTTTTTTAGAAGAGCCTGGGTGGCTCAGTCGGTTGAGAGTCCAACTTCCCCTCAGGTCATGATCTTGCTGTTCATGGGTTTGAGCCCCGCATCGCGGTCTGTGCTGACAGCTCAGAACCTAGAGCCTGTTTCAGATTCTGTGCCTCCCTCTCTCTCTGACCTTCCCCCCCTCATGCTCTCTCTCTTAAAAAATAACAGTAAATATATATATATATATATATATATATATATATATATATGGTTTGGCACAGCACAACACTAGCTTTATAGAATGAATTTGATGGCATTTCATTTATTTCTATATTTTGTGAATCATTCATATAGAATGGGGATAGTCTGTTTATTGAAAACCTGAAGAAACTTCTCTATAAATATTTCTGAGCCCTACATTATTTGGAGTGAATTCTTTGATAACTTTTCTCATCTTTTTAATTTTTTGGTCTCTTTACATTTCAGCTTTTTCTTGAGGTAATTTAGATATTTTAGATTTTATTTAAAATTTTATTTTAGGGGCACTTGGGTAGCTCAGTTGGTTAAGCATCCAACCCTTGCTTTTGGCTCAGGTCATGTTCTCACAGTCATGAGGTAGAGCCCTGCATTGGGCTCTGGGTTGATCATGGAGCCTGCTTGGAGTTCTCTCTCTTGCCCTTTGCCCCTCCCCACTCAAGCACATGCACACGGGTGCTGTGTGTCTCTGAAATAAAACAATTTAAATTTTATTTTTATTTTTAAAATTTATAATTTAATAAACATACTTCAGGTTCATCATTTGTAAAAAATGATAAATGTGCACAATTAATATAATTTTCACATTGCTTTCCATCATTGTATTTGATTTTTGTGACTTGGTTGTCAAGACTTTGTAAAACTGAGTGTGTTAGAAATTTCATTTGGCTCTTAGAGGTAGATACACAAGATGACACTGGCTTAAACAAAGTTTTCAAAACTCTAACATAAAACAGACACAGTCCAAATTTTATGAGATATGTTCACTATTATCAGAGGCTCTACCTCTTTCAAGATTTCTGTTTTCTTTTTTTTTTTTAACTTTTTTTAATGTTTTATTTTATTTTTGACAGAGAGAGAGAGAGAGACAGAGCATAAGCGGGGGGAGGGGCAGAGAGAGAGGGAGACACAGAATCCGAAGCAGGCTCCAGGCTCTGAGCTGTCAGCACAGAGCTGACGGGGGGGGGGGGGGGGGGGGGGGGGGGGGGGGCTTGAACTCACAGACCGCGAGGTCATGACCCGAGGCGAAGTCAGACGCTTAACGGACTGAACCACCCAGGTGCCCCAAGATTTCTGTTTTCTTTAGTAAGCACATAATTTTCAACCCAAGGGTTCCTTATAACCCAAGTGGTTTCTGGAAATCCAGACTTCACAACTGAGTTCAAGGCAGAAGCAGAAATAAGAGGGAAGGCAAAAAGGGATTCCCCATTCAGTACATTTCCTTTACATGTAATTGACTATTCCTATTTGCAAAGGCAGCTAGGAAATGGTTTTTCAGTAGGACACGTTGCTTAAGTTCTGTTAGTGAAGAAGAAAGGGAAGATGGCAATTCAACAGGCAATTCTCAGTATCTGTCACACTAAATATGGAGAAATTTTGTGTTAGCTTGTTATAAAATCCAAGTTATGGGAAAATCCGCTGGGAAAAATACTCAAAATAATTTATTCTGTTTTTTCAGCTATAAAAAATGAAATTAAGCTTGTCCAAGAGTCATTAAAAAATTTTATTCTGCTAAGCACTGCTAGAACATTCCAGTGAAATTAGAGTGGCAATTGTAGTTTGAACACTAAAATGATCTTACAATAGTCCCTCCTTATCTGTGGTTTTTCTTTCTGCAGTTTCAGTTACCTGTGGTCAACCACTGCTGGAAGCAGATAATTCTTCTGATTTGTGGTCAGAAGGTCACTTGTGATGAGCTCTAGGTATTGTATGTAAATGATGAATCACTGAATCCTACTTCTGAAACCAATACTTCACAGTGTGTGTGTGCATATATATATATATATATATATATATATATATATATATAATAAAAAAAAAAAAAGTTGAAAAAAAAAAAAAAAAAGTCAAATGTTTGACTGAGCCACCCAGGTGCCCCAGTATTGCACAGTATATTGAATAACAGTATATTAAAATATTAATTTGAAAAAAAAAAGGTCAATAGTGGCCTAATATTACATTGCAATGCCTACATCATTCACTTCATTTCATCTCAACACTTAGGCATTTTATCATATCACATCATCACAATAAGAAGAAATACAGTTCAAGAAGATATTTTGAGAAAGAGACCATTTTCACATTTTGTTACAGTACATTGTTATAAATGTACACAGAGTTCAAATTCTCAGTAGACTTTCACAAACACAATTAATCTAAATTAGATGAAGTTTTGTTGAAACTGACCCTATCCTAAGTATATCCTCAAATAGAAGCAGTACACCAAAACATTTTATTCTCAGTGATACGGGGGCTAACTTAAGAGTATCATATCCCTTATATTGATTAAGTAAATGAACTTACCATAATGTTTCTAAGTGGCTTATTTAAAAAATTGCCTGGTACATTTATGTCAAAAATTTTACTATCTGGTAGCACCAGGTACATGTTATAAAAGCACAATTATTTTTTTAATCTTATGATTAAAATTTGTTTGTTGATATAATGAATCTCTTATATTAGCTTTATATAACTTATGATATACCTCCCCCCAAACACGCAAACACACATACACACACACACACACACACACACACACACACACATTCATTTTTGTCACTTAATAGCTGTGCATCCTCAGGGAACCGCTGTCATATTGCTACCATGTTTCTAAAGTAAGTATTATACCTAGCTTTTAAGTTTCTTGCTATAATTAGATAAATTAACACAAAGAACCACCTTCAGAAGGATGTCTGGCATATAGTAAATAGTAATTTTCTTCTATCATGCTAATTATTTATTTTTTTTCAACGTTTTTTATTTATTTTTGGGACAGAGAGAGACAGAGCATGAACGGGGGAGGGGCAGAGAGAGAGGGAGACACAGAATCGGAAACAGGCTCCAGGCTCCGAGCCATCAGCCCAGAGCCTGACGCGGGGCTCGAACTCACGGACCGCAAGATCGTGACCTGGCTGAAGTCGGACGCTTAACCGACTGCGCCACCCAGGCGCCCCTATCATGCTAATTATTAATATAATGATCATCATCATCACAACTATTGACCCATTCATTAACTCACAATAGTATATAGAACACTGTACTTGGGTCTGGTTCCTATTTTGGTTCCCTGCTAACCTGATATACAACATGGGGCAAGTCACTTAAGTTTCTGTGGTCTATTTTCCTTGTCTAGAAGGTGCAACTAGCTGTAAGGATCTAATAGCTGTCCAATAGAGCTTTCTGCAAATGATGCAGTTCTATAACTGCTCTGACCTACATACATCCACTAGCCACATGAGGAACTGAACTTTCTTTTTTTTTTTTTAAAGTAGGCTCCACCCTCGGTGTGGAGTCACAACCCTGAGATCAAAACTTGAGCCCAGATCAAGAGTGGGAGGCTTAACTGACTAAGCCACCCAGGTACCCCAAGGACCTGAATTTTCTACTTAATTTCAATTAATTAATTAACTAATTAATTAATTTTAAGAGTTTCTGTATTTTATTTTGAGAGAGAAAAATAGAGAGAGAGTGTGCGTGAGTGGGGGGGCGGGCAGAGAGAGACAATCCCAAGCAAGCCCCATGCTGTCAGCCTGGAACCCCAAGGGGGGCTTGAACCCATGAACCAAAAGATCATGACAGTGCAGATTTGTAGCATTCTAGGATTCTAAATTTACCCATATTCATCGACAAAATAACAATGTAACTGGAAAAAATATTTTGTTGGTCCATAATATTCATTAATTTCCAGAAGCAGTCTGTCTTCAGGGAACATTTGAGGTGCTATTATTGGCCTGAGATAGCTTACTTCTTTTCACTTACATACATGTTAATTTATTTGTCCCTTATATTTGCATATTTTAATGATGAGTAGCCACTTTTCCTATTAAAGTATGTGTTTGTGGTTTTAATTTACATATTTAAGATTTCTTAATATGTGGTGATCATACTGAAGTTGTCTTACAAAACCCAGAGGAAGAATAAACATATGTTAAAAATGAAAAATATGGGCTAGAATAGAGGGTTTTCCATCCTGGGTGCATATTAGAATCACCTGGGAGGTTTTTTAAAAATCCTCACTCTTTGAATCCTTTTCCCAAAGATTCTGATTCAGTTGGTCTAGAGTGAGGCTATGCACTGGTATGTTTCCAGGTGATTCAAACAGGCAGTCAGGGTGAGACCCACTGGCTAAAACCTTTGGGGAAGAATAACTTGCCATTAATTCTCACAGCATCCCAGGCATTAGTGCCATGTGTTGTTATTCTCATTTCAGAGCCGTATTTATCAAATTTCAGTATGCAAAGAATTCCCTTAGGAGTTTCATTGTGACAGGCACACCAGTGATTCTGATGCAGAAAGAGCTTGGATTACATGTTGAGAAATACTGCTTTAGCGAACACAGAGTTTATACCATCTCATTAGACTTGGGATGAAATATGAAATAAGTAAGAGAAAGAACTTTGACTACTATAAAATGTTATATTCATATGAAGTCTCATATTTGTTAGACTTGGGATTTTTTGTATTTGTTAGATTCTAGGAAATGGATTAGAAATGAATGCAGTGTTAGATGAGATGATGGTGACAGGGCAGGTAGGATGGTGATAGCAGAGACAGCACACTTAATTGAATATGGTCTGGAGGGAGACAGTGGACTCATCTATCTGCCTCCTAGTAATGATGGATGGTGACATCATCCCTTTTCCATCTGTGGCTGTAGAAAGTTAGTCAGGAAGGGAAGGCTTTAGTATATAGTCCATAACAATAAGTTTTTGATTTGGCTTCTTGTTGTATCTTGAAAGGTCTACTAGGGTGCCATGTAAATTGAAATTGGCCTGGTTCTGGTCTCTAGTCTTTGCAGACTTAGACACCTTATTTTGTCTGAAAGTATATACAACCATTGGAGGCTATGTTTGTTAACCAAAGTAACTCAATTGATGTAAACAGATAAGAATGCGGGGCGCCTGGGTGGCGCAGTCGGTTAAGCGTCCGACTTCAGCCAGGTCACGATCTCGCGGTCCGTGAGTTCGAGCCCCGCGTCAGGCTCTGGGCTGATGGCTCGGAGCCTGGAGCCTGTTTCCGATTCTGTGTCTCCCTCTCTCTCTGCCCTCCCCCGTTCATGCTCTGTCTCTCTCTGTCCCAAAAATAAATAAAAAACGTTGAAAAAAAAATTAAAAAAAAAACAAAAACAGATAAGAATGCCAATTTATCAATTCACAATGAGAAATATTGGTACACAAAGTGGAATACTTATGTTTCATTGATTAATGCATTTTATTCCTATAGATCATGTACATAAGTCATGAAAACATAATCTAGGATTGTTTACTAGCCATGAAATAAAAAGAAAGAGAGTATATTAATTGATGTATCATGCCTCCAGACTATAAGGAGACGGAAACATCCATATCACAGCAGACATGGTCTAATAATGGTCCAGAACACCTGCTATCCTATAGCTGGATTTCCTCTCTCCTGGACAGTGTGAGGATGGAATTTGCCAACATTTCCTTCTGTGACTTTCCTTCCATTATGCTTTCATGGCTAAATAAATCACTCTTTTGTAGGTACATTCTTTCTCTAGATATAAGAATGCATTGAATTGGGCTTTAGTCTTGTGTTAGCACTAGCTCCTTGAAGTTGCAAAGAACAGACACTCTCAGATTTCTACAAGAGATAATGAATGAAGGTTTACTATATGATTTCAAGGAAGGAATAATTTTGTAGCTGATACCAATCAACTGTGGAGGAATTGAATGTATTTCATGATACAACAATGATCCCAGTGACCTTGTATTAACCAAGCTGTTTTTTATATTTCTTTTCCATTGTCTCCTGTCCTCTGTGAGTATCTCACAGTCAGCATCCTGAGGGATGTTATGATTTTATCTCATTCCTAAGAGAAAACACTCACATTGGGTGGGGTTCCTAGGTCATCTCTCTCCATAAGCTACTTGTCTTCTCAACGTTCAATTTGTTGATAGCTGCCTTTGTTAGAATGCTGGTCTGTGGTCTCAATATGAAAGACATGGATACTTGTGAACAAGTTCCTGCTTTGTACAGCTTCCTTCACAGGGGCGACTGTAGACTTGTCAGGTTTAGGCCTTCATAGCCTTTGTTCTACATCCCAAGTCTTACAGGGCTAGGGGCGAATGTGTTTTCCCGAAATGCTTCATAACTCTTTTCTTATATATTGATTTTAAAGTTTATGTCTCAGAGAGCAATGTAATTTCCTTTATTTATAAGTTCTTGAGGGAATTTGTCCTCGATACTCCAACAGAGATTAAAATGGACCAACTTATTTTAAACAGAATTTATTGATCAAGCAAGAAAGATGAGATATGAGATCTGATCAAAGTAATCAGGAGGCTAAAAAAGAAGCTGCAAAATAACATTTGTGCAAAATCTAAGACGCTTAATGTAAAATTTTTACAGTCATCTTAAAAGTTATGGTTATTATTTAGATGAATTTTTATATAAAGATAATTTAAAGTCAGGTTTACATATTATAACACAAAATACAAATTACTATGTACAAAATAAGAAAATGTGTAATTTTTTCATTAGAAGAAATGAATGAATATCTATTATGTAGTAAAATGTACTTCCTGTTCTTTGTAAGATATATAAATTTTAAAGAAACCATGCTCTGCATGAATGTAAAATTGTATATATTCTATATTTCATAAATATTAAATGTTGAATCCAAAGTCAAATGCTGTGTGTAGTAATATTCAGTAAATTTTTATAAATGTGTCAATTAAAATTTTAAAGGAAATGAATATTAATATCTTATATTCATTGCCATTTGAATTTTCTCAAATCACTTATTAATTATCCTTCCTACAGATTTAATTTTTATCCAGTATATCTTACAGAACGCATATCATGTTGGACAGAAAAATCTACTTATGTATAAAGTTAGATGATCTCAGGTATTTGTATTTTTGACATTTGCCATCATTATAAAGCAATTCCAAATTCCAGTAATTTATTTCAGTACTAAAAATCTCAGGGGGTAAGTGGAAAAATACGTAAATTTTGAGTTAAACTTAACTTGCTTTGTATTTTACAATACTATCTTGCATACATTCTATGCATAAATGCTTTGTGTTGCTCCGTTATGCAGGTATAAATGTCAATATAAATAAATGCTCAGAGTGTGAATCTAAATCTGGTTTGTCGCACACCCACATTATTGAAGATATGGTGACACTGAAATAAATGATTCTTAAAAATAGGAACAGATGTTTTTCCTACCAGAAAAGGGGGAAAACCCACAAAAACTCTGTCAATGATTTACTCATGATTTCTCTGTTAAGAAAACCTAAAAATGAGAAAGCTATATAACTTATAAAATACCTTTTGCTTTTGTAACATTTTACATATACTCTGCTACATAAGTGGGTAAAGTGTACTATTTTGTGGTCATTCTCCACCATAAAGATAAGAGAAAATCTTTAAGGTGGGAGGTGGGGAAAACCTTGGACCACATATATCTTAATTGCATTTGCGTGAGGAAAATGAGTCTCAGAAAGTCTTCAGTGCCTTGATCAAAGTTACTTATTTTATAATTATTCGTTTTTTTTAATGTTTATTTATTTTTGAGAGACAGAGCATGAGCAGGGCCGAAGCAGAGAGAGAGGGAGACACAGAATCAGAAGCAGGTTCCACCCTCTGAGCTGTCAGCACAGAACCCTACCCGGGGCTCAAACACATGAACTATGAGATCATGACCTGAGCCGAAGTCATACTTAACTGACTGAGCCACCCAGGTGCCCCAGAGTTGCATATTGTATAGATAGATGATCCAGGAAAGTTCACAGTACTGCAAATCAAGAGTTCTTTCCCTCATCCCAATGCTGTCATACTGTTGAATTCCAAATATTGTTTTTGATAAAGTCTTCTATAGTGGTCTATTTTCTGTCCTAAGGTTCTTACTATACATAAGGAGGGCAGTATCTTAGGCTTGGTTGTGCCATAAGTTACTAACTATTCAAAAGCCTGAGAATGGTGTAGAAAGGGAAGATTTGAAAGTAAGTGTAGGCTCTACGACTCTAACTCTTTCCCAAATAGGCAGAGAATTTGAAATACTAAAACAATAAAAATAAATTTTAAAAAATCTTAGAAACCTTTCAAAATGAAAAATGGAGAAACTAAATCTTCCTTTAAAATGTCTTTGTGGCTTCCTTTAAAATGTCTTTGTGGTTAGATTATTGTCAACATTATGTAACTTACCTGGCTGATTTTTAATACGAAGGAATTCTATATTTCACCCACATGATTCTAGTATAGACAAACATCTCAAAGCTTTATCTTAATGAAAGCAAAATATGTATAGAAAAGGATAAAGCAGTTTTAATTCTGAAAAACATCAAAAGTGCTTGATTTGATTCTTCATATAGTTGAGGCTCTCTTATTGGAAGTGTATGGATTTATGATTGTTAGATTCTCCTAATTTATTGAAATTTTATCATGAAACACAGCTTTTACTTTCTGGTTATACTCTGTGGCTTGAAGTTAATATATATACAGCCACTACAACTTTTCTATATTGACTGTTTTCATGGGACATCTATTTTCCATTTACTTACTTTCAACTGATTCCTTAATACACGACTAACTCCAAGATATTGCAGGTTCTGTTCCAGACCACCACAATAAAGTGAATATATCAAGGGCATCTGGGTGGCTCAGTTGGTTAAGCGTCTAACTTTGGCTCAGGTCATGATCTCACAGTTTGTGAGTTTGATTCCTGCATCTGGGTCTGTGCTGACAGCTCAGAGCCTGGAGTCTGCTTCAGAATCTGTGTCTCCCGCTCTCTCTCTCCCCTTCCCACACTGACACTCTCTTCCCTTCTCAATAATAAATATTAAAAAAAAAATTTTAAATGAAGCGAATATTGCAATACCGCAAATCAAAATAACTTTTTGGTTTCTCAGTATATAAAAATTTATATTTATGCTATACTGTAGTCTATTAAGTGTGCAACTGCATTATGTCTAAAAAGCAGTTTATAAACCTTAATTGAAAAACATTTTATTGCTAAAAAATGCTAATCATCATCTGAACTTTTAGCAAATCATAATTTTTTTGCTGGTGGAGGGTGTTGCCTGGATGCTGATGGCCAACTCACTGATCAGGGTGGTGGTTGCTAAAGGTGAGGGCGGCCGTGGCAACTTCTTAATATGAGATCACAATGAAGTTTGCTGCATCAATTGACTCTGCCTTTCCCAGGCGGTTTTTCTGTAGCATGCCATGCTGTTTGACAGCATTTTACCCACAGTAGAACTTCTTTCAAAATTGGAGTCAGCCCTCTCAAGCCCTGCAGCGGCTGTCTCAATTAAGCTTATGTAATGGTCTATATCCTTTGTTTTAATTTCAACAGTCTTCACAGCATCTTCACCAGGACTAGTTTCTGTCTCAAGAATCTACTTTCTTTGCTCATCCATGAGAAGCAACTCCTCATCTGTTCAAGCTTTTTCATAAGATTGCAGCAATTCAGTCACATCTTCAGGCTTCATTTCTAATTCTTCTCCTCTTGCTGTTTCCACACATCTGCACTTACTCTCTCTCTGGTGAAATCTTAAATCCCTCAAAGTCATCCATGAGAGTTGGAATCAACTTCTTCCCAAGTCCTTTTGATGTTGATAGTTTGACTTCTTCACATGAGTCATGGATGTTCTCAATGGCATCTAGAATGGTGAATCCCCTCCAGAAGATTTTCAATTTACTTTGCCCAGATCCACGAGTAATCACTATCCAAGGCAGTGAGGGCTTTATAAAGTGTATTTCGTAAATAATAAGACTTGAAAGTTGAAATTACTCCCTGATCTAATGGCTGCAAAATGGATGTTGTGTTAGCAGGCATGAAAACAACATTAATCTCGCTGGGCATCTCCATCAGAGCTCTTGGGTGAGCAGGTGCATTGTCAATGAGCAGTAATATTTTAAAATATATTTTTTCTGAGCAGTAGGTCTCAACAGTGGGCTTATTCAGTAAACCATGTTGCAAACAGACACGCTGTCATCTAGGCTTTATTGTTCCATTTATAGAGCACAGGCAGAGTAGATTTAGCATATTTCCTAAGGGCCCTAGGACTTTCAGAATAGTAAATAAACATTGGCTTTAACTTTGAAGTTTTCAGCTGCATTACCCCCTAATAAGAGAGTCAGCTTGTCCTTAGAAGCTTTGAAGCCAGGCATTGATTTCTGTCTAGCTATGAAGGTCGTGAAGGACATCTTCTTTAGATAGAATGCTTTCATCTACATTTGAATCTACATTGAAATCTACAATTTCAATAAGAAATTGAAAATTTCTTATTTAGTGTAGCCACCTTTGTGAACTCTCTTAGCTAGATCTTCTGGATAACCTTCTGCAGCTTCTACATCAGCACCTACTGCTTCACCTTGTGCTTTGATGTTATGAGATGTCCTCTTTCCTTAAACCTCATCAAACAACCTCTGCTGGCTTCAAACTTTTCTTCTGAAACTTCCTCACCTCTTTCATCCTTCATAGAATTGAAAAGAGTTAGGGCTTTGCTCTGGATTAGGTTTTGGCCGAAGGGAATGTTGTGGCTGGTTTGATCCCCTATCCAGACCACTAAAACCTTCTCCACACAGCACTACATTTGTTTCACTTTCTTATCATTTGTGTGTTCACTGGAGTGGCAGTTTTCATTTCCTTCAAAACTTTTCCTTTGCATTCACAACTTGACTAACTGACATCAGAGGCCTAGCTTTTGGCCTGTCTTGGCTTTTAACACACCTTCCTCACTAAGCGTAATCATTTCTAGCTTTTGATTTAAAGTGAAAGATGTGCAGCTCTTTCTTTCACTTGGACAGTTAGAGGCCATTGTAGGGTCCTTATGGGCTTAATTTCAAAACTGTTGTGACTCAGGAAATAGGGAATCCTGAGGAGAGGGAGAGAAATGGGGTAACGGCCAGTTTGGCAGAGGAATCAGAACACACATAACATTTATAAAGTTCACCATCTTACATGGGAGCAGTTCATGGTGTCCAAAACAATTATGTAATAGTAAACATCAAAGATCACTGATTACAGGTCACTGTGACAAATATAACAATAATGAAATAGTTTGAAATATTGTGAGAATTACCAAAATGTGACACAGAGGCATGAAGTGAACAAATGCTGTTGGAAAAATGGCGCTGGCAGACTTGCTCATTGCAGGGTTGCCGCAAACTTGCAATTCCTGTAAAGTGCAATAAAGTGAAGCCCAATAAAATGAAACGTGCCTTTACTTAATGTAAGTTTTATAGATAGCAGAGTTGGGTTTCATTTGTTTGTTTGGTTGGTTAAATCCATTTTGGTAATCTATGGGTTTTAATCAGAGCCCTTAGCCAATTAGCACTTAATTATTGATATGGTTATATTTAGGTCTACAATTTTACTATGTTTTTTGTCTTTATTTTTCTTTCTGTTGCTATTGATGGTATTTTGCTTTTTTTTTTCATTTTTTCCTGCCTTGTTTAGAATTGTTAAATATGTAATCAAACTTAGTTTCCATTTATCTATTGTTTTCACCTACATCACTTTGCATTTTTTTTTAGTGGTAGTTATAGGAATTACCATACGTATCTTTAAAATCACACAGTATACATAGAGTTCATATTGTATCACTTCACATTAAATGTAGAGATCTTACAGAGACTCATAAATATGGAGAACAAACTGAGGGTTATGGGAGGGGTTGTGGGAGGGGGGATGGGATAAATGGGTAAGGGGCACTAAGGAATCTTCTCCTGAAATCATTGTTGCACTATATGCTAACTAATTTGGATGTAAATTAAAAAAAAAAATAAAACAAGTGACAATAAAAATAAATAAATAAATAAAAATAAATGTATAGATCTTACTCAGTATAGGTCCATTTAACCCACCTCTTATCCTATATAGAGTTACATAAGAGCTATCATATTAGAGTTATTGATACACCTCACAAAACAATATTATAATTTTTTAAACAGTTATATTTATTTTAATAAAATTAAAAAGAATAACAGACTTTTAAATTTACCCACACATATATCATTTTTAGTGTTCTTCAGATTTTCCTGAAGATTTGAGTTTCTATCTGGGAACATATTCTTTCAGTCTACTTAGTCTTTCTTATAGTACATGTCTCCTGGTGAAAATTGTATAGTTTTTTAAGATGCTTTCTGAAAATGCTTACTTTTCTTCATTTTTGAAGTTTGGTTTCATGGGATATAGAATTCTGGTTGACAATTTTTTGTTAGCTGTTTAATGTTATCTTCACCTACAGTTAAGCAAACAAAGAAAGAAACCCTTGAACCTCAGGATGGTGTGATCTCCAGCATCTGTGTCTGCATTCCATGTCTGTTTAGTTCCATAAGTTGATTCTAAGTAGTAGTTTATAGTTTGTGTAGTTTTGATTTCTTTGTATTAATCAATGTTACTGTGATTCTAACCTCTGTTTATATTAGAATTAGTAATATTCGAATTGTTTTGCTCATATATACCTTCAACATACTTATGTCGAAAAATCATGTACTTTCTTGTACATTTTTAAGTTGAAATAAGAATTTTATTACAGTTTTTAGAAAATAAAGATGTCTTCTGAATTCAATTTTTATAAACTAGAATGTACTCGAAGGTGTTTTTAAGAGATCCAGGTTAGATAATGGCTAACATTCTAGGGTAGACTATTTAATTAGAAATTAACTATTTTTAACAGAATTTTTGGAATGTAAGACATTCTTAGGGCACAGAATTAGAAATAATACTTTTAGATGTCCTTAATTTAAACAGTAATTCAAAAGTTAATTTCTGACACATCTCTTTAGCAATTAGTATTTACCTATCTTTTAAAATAAGTGGCCCTCGGGCGCCTGGTTGACTCAGGTCAGTAGAGCATCTGACTCTTGATCTCAGGGTCATGATTTGGAGCCCTACATTGAGGGTAGGGGTTACTTAGAAAATGGCTTAAGCAAATAAAGGGAACCTTAAAAGAAGAAGAAAGAAAGAAAGAAAGAAAGAAAGAAAGAAAGAAAGAAAGAAAGAAAGAAAGAAAATGCTTGTATAACTTCCACCCTTAAAAAAAAAAAAAAACTAGTCCTTGGGGCACCTGGGTGGCCTAGTTGGTTGAGTGTCTGACTTTGGCTCAGGTCATGATCTCATGGTTTATGAGTTGGAGCCCTGCTTCAGGCTCTGTGCTGACACCTGAGAGCCTGGAGCCTGCTTTGGATTCTGTGTCTCCCTCTTTCTCTGCCCCTCCCCCACTCATGCTCTGTCTCTGTCTCAGAAGTAAATATAAACATTAAAAACAAAATTAAAGAAAAAATAGTCCTCAATCTTTTTTTTTTGCCTTATACATGAAGAATAACTTCACCTTTTTGTAAAAGATAAAATAAAATCAAAGTATCACCTAATAAATTTCATGTTTTTCCAACCTGCAAATGCCTTTTGCCTTCTCACTTGTCATACACTTTTTTTTTTTTTTTTTTGGTGTTGGTAATTTTCACAGAAAATCAGGTCATTTCTTCATTTTCTTAACTTTCTTTTTATTTAGTCTGTTTGCATCACTTGAATGCAAGATTCGTGTCTGGGTCCTCTGTACCTCCATGTATCTGCTTGAGCACTTAAAGTTGCTGTGAATATAGAGTATTCAGTAAATATATTTTTTTTTATGTGCAAAGAGATTGCTTAAAACTCCTTTTATGATTTTTTTTCTGCTAAGGAAAGAAGAAGTTGTTTTTTACAGTAAAAACAGCCTGTTTTTACTGAGGAATTACTGAAAGATATGATTTTTTTTCTTGGTAAAAGGAAAGTAATATTCATGTTGAAAGTGTTTAAATTTTGATAGTATGTGTGTTTGGGCATAAGTGTGTATTTGTGAAAAAGTGAATTAGAACCCATTTAGTGCAATTTAGCGAGATTTGGTCATAAAGATATTCTAATTTTAATGCATTATTCACTTTTTAAAAAATATTTATTTATTTTGAGAGAGAGAAAATACACATAAACACTGTAGGGGCAGAGAGTGAGGGAGAGAGAGACTCCCAAGCAAGCTCTGTGCTGTCAGCACAGAGCCCAATACTAGACTCGAACCCAATAACCGTGAGATCATGACCTGATCTCGAAATCAAGAGTCTGGCACTTAATTGAGCCATCCAGGTTCCCCTATTAACTTGTTATCAAAGTAGTTGAGCTTTTAAACTCTTGCTAATAGTAACAGGTCTTACAAGGAAATAAAATAATGAAAAGTATACTCATATTTCTGATGTAATAAAATTGGATTGTGAATCAGTGAGAGTTAGGTGTGTGTTTGATTGAAAGATGAACAAGAAGGGAGAAGTGGGGCACTAGGAAGTCTCAAGGTTAAGGGGAGATCTGTGAATGCTCTCTTGAGATCTGATGCATCTTCTACGGGCTTCTTCTGATCCGTAGTCAGATGTGTTATCCATGGCACCACCGGCCTACTTTCTTAGGCCTTCTTAAGAAACTTAAGAGATGATATGGGAGTAAACTAGCACGTCGAGAAGGAGCCATTACCATGCCACAGACATCCATCTTCAGTGAGTAATGGCCTACTGTTACAGTATCCTGAGTTATAATAGAGGCAGTAGGAATTTGATGCCATTTGTACTTTTTTTTTCTAAGTGACCAATCTTAAATTCTCAGACTACTGAGGTCACTGGAGAAATAAAATAGGTTGTTTTTGTTTTATCTGGTTAATGGAGAAGCCATCTGTAGTATTAAAATAAATAGATGAACCAATAAAGGTAATTTTCAACATTATAAATATGCTACGATTTACTTAAAAATTAAGGAGTTGTGTGACTTAGGATGATTTTGGTTACAAGTAAAAGAAATCTTGAATATATTAGTGTTTCTTAACTCACAGAGAAGGAAGTCTAGAGGTAGGACAAGATCCTGGCTTGATAACATCCCAGGTTCTGATTCCATTTCTCTGCCACTCAGTATTTCTTTCCTTTTGGTCTTGATTTGGGCTTTGCTCATGGTCAGAAGATGGCTGCCAGCACCTTCTGAGTGGCATATATCTTGTTTGTCTAAATAATAAATAGAAACTCTCTTCTAACTATGGAATTCAAGTCCTCATCTTCAGTCTGATTGATCCTTATATGCTCTCCAGACCAATAACAATCGCTAAGAGAATGCTTTGTAACATTGGCTTAATTCTGGCTTTCTGAAGAAACGTTGCCAAAGTTTCATATGATTGACTTAGGATAATAAAAATATAGATAAATATTTTTAAAAGAGAGGAAGGAAGGAATGGTGTTGGTTAGACCACCTCTGGATTAATGGAAAAAGGACCCTGCTATTGGTAACATAATAAGTGTAAAAGCAGAGAAGTAAAAGACAAAAAAACAAAATGAATCATTGTGTATTTTTCTGCATTGAAATACCACTTAATTTCATGTTACTAACTGCCTTTTCCCATCAAGACATTCAGTTATGTAAATGAACAAAAATATGTTTAAAGAACAAATGCCATTTTAAAATACCATGGGAATTAATCACTTTGCTTTTTAGAATATGCGAGAGAACACCTGAAAACACGGCAAGATAATCTTGCTGCCTTCAAGAAAGCCAAAAAGTTTGACAATCCTTATTCTAAAAATTTTCCTGTGGTTATCTTTTAAAACTTATAACATATCCTCAAGATTTATACAACTTACAATAAGAAAAGATATAATAGGTCAGATGTATAATTTATGTAAGGAGGTTGAAATATTTCAAATGACTTTTTAAATGGGGCTTTGATAAGTGGCTTACTTTGTTTGGGGACTCAAATCACAATAGAGCTTCCTCTGGGATGAAAAAAAAATGTGTCTTGAAAATTTTCATAATTAGCAGACAGTTGGAGACTCTGAATGACTATGACTAAAACAGTATAAAATGCTTCACCTAAATTGGCTCCTCTGTCCAAAATATTTTGCATATTACAGGTCACAATTTGCACCTTGAACCATTAGGTATAAATCTGATGCAATATATTTAAGCAGTCTTAGTGTTCTTTTAGAAGTTATTACTGATTTGCCTAAATCTATCAACAGCCTAGTCTATTGCCCCCAACCTGTGGCTGCTGCATTTCTCCCACGACACAAATCTGCCTGCTAGCTCAGGGGAAATGAGTAAAACCTACCTTAGAAAAAGTGTAGGTAGAAAGAAATTTCCTTTAAAGTAAAAGTGACTTGATTTGGTGCTTAATTCTTTCATAGACTAGGAATTTGGCTCTCTCTCTAAATTCGAAACCACAGTCTATGGTAATGACTTATAGTCATTAGGAAGCTCGAGGCAGAAACTGAATCATGAAAGGGAAGGGATACCTTGTTTTATCATCTACCAATCATAGGTCTGATTTCTGCCTAGAAATTTAATACGCACCAAGTCTGTCGAAATGATTCCATTACTGTAACTTCTTAATCTGCCTCTAAAACTACTGTAACTCCTACTAGTCAAAGAAAAATGAATTGAATAGAAATAGATAACAAAAAATAGGTGACCTGAAAAGATCTCTCTTTTCAGGATCACATAAGCTTTTTAGAAAGATGCTGATAAAGTTTATGCATAAACATGTCAGAAAATAATTATTTAACTTGAATATCAAGGAACTTTGAAACTGCACTATAGTAGTGAAAATTAAATCAATGGCTATTGTTTCTTCTATAGGAACTTAAATCATTAGGGAATTAAAGTTGGCAACACTTTATTTTTTACTGGGAGCTCCATAGAAAATATCTGATGAACATGGAATGTGTGGAAGATGAATAACAAAGAATCCAGCTAAATTTATCTGACTTAATTTCAATAAAATGTATTATTCTCATTGATATTTATGGTATTTTATAGTA
The DNA here is from genome assembly GCF_028018385.1 of Neofelis nebulosa. Lineage (NCBI taxonomy): Eukaryota > Metazoa > Chordata > Mammalia > Carnivora > Felidae > Neofelis > Neofelis nebulosa. Next base: position 60,555,671 of record NC_080787.1, on the reverse strand, counting down.
GTAAAAATAAGTTCTGTCAACTATCAAGAGACATAGCCAGAACCTTTACACCAATTTAATCAATTTTAACCAAATGAGTGGCTCTTCCAGCTTATATAGACATAGCATTTATTAAACAAATACAACAAAATTAAATATGGTTTGGATCACTAGAGATAAAATGGTAAAAATTTTCATTCTTTAGGGAAAAACATTCTCCAATATATAGCCATTAACTACTGTATTAGTCTTCTTTATTTTTTCAAGGAAGATTTTATCAAATCTCCTATTAAGGTTTATCTTTTGGGCTTATAAATTAGTAAGACAAAGACTCTCATTCTTTTAACTATAATAGCAAGTTAAAAAGCTAAGCCAAACCCACAGTAAACAAAGATCCTTCTAGAATAATTTTCAAGTCTCTCTCATGAAACGTATTTTTTAAAAAAAATTTTTTTTTTCAACGTTTTTTATTTATTTTTGGGACAGAGAGAGACAGAGCATGAACGGGGGAGGGGCAGAGAGAGAGGGAGACACAGAATCGGAAACAGGCTCCAGGCTCCGAGCCATCAGCCCAGAGCCTGACGCGGGGCTCGAACTCACGGACCGCGAGATCGTGACCTGGCTGAAGTCGGACGCTTAACCGACTGCGCCACCCAGGCGCCCCTCATGAAATGTATTAAAAAGAAAGTGGCATAATCAATAGGTTTTTCATGTTACTATTTTAAGTGAGAATGAGTATACATGTGTACTTAATACATAACCAATTTAATATAAGTAATATATTAATGTAGAGTTTTAGCAATATATTAAATGTATACTTGATATAGATTTAAAAACTGCTATTCAAAGTGAACACTTATGATATTCCTTTTGATGTCTCAGAGATTTGCAACTAGCTTATCAAGTAAGCAAATAAATGAATGATAATCCAGTGGTAATTTACACAAGAAACAGCATTGAACACAAATATTTTTCAAAGTACTAATTTGGAAAACTAAGACTCTGTTTCTAAATGTGTAATTGCTATTTCCTGTGATATAAAAACAAATATAAATATTTACAAGTATGCTTTCAAAGCAGATTTGTATCCAATATTGCTTCTGGTTGAAAATAACCATATATGTTTTCTTAAATAAGGTTTCTTCAACTTTCTCTTTCCCCCAAAGCTAAGTGCAATGCTAACCTGTTTCACTGTATTAGGTATGGAGTATTTAATGCACCTAAATGAATAAGAATTTATTCATGGCTTCTGGGAGTATTGATGAATTTATACTAAAAAAAGGGAAAAAAAGGTCATGACTAATTACAAAAAGAGCAAGTAAAAAGAGTGCAAAACATATCCATTTCAGCAGACATTCAGCAAAAAGAATGCTGTGTGTTCTCAGCTGACCTTTGGAGTTCTTCAATGCCAGTCCTGGACAGCATTAGTAATGCCTCTGTGAAGGGAATGGTGGGAGCTGAGTGAGTGAATCAATAACTCATGGTGAATCTATACACAATTGTGGAGCTAAAAAGACCCAAACAGTCAATTCTTTCATTCTTAGCTAGAATCCACACTGGGTTAAAATAAGGATAAACATGGAAGCACCAACCTCTACAACTACTAAGACATTCTTATAAGTGTTTCTCTACTTCCATACCAATGCAGAAACCATAGATAGAGCCCTCAACAACTTGAGGGTATACAAGATAGTAGAGAATACAACTTAACTCTAAGAGGACATAAAGGAATTGACTTCTAACCAAACTGAATTGCATGATTCACATATTTCCCAGGATTGGCTTTCTGTCAATTCCTTTTAACTTACTTAAAGAGTACATCAGAATGCAAAATCTGATCTAACTTGAAAACTGTTTTTTGGCTTTTATTGGTAAAATTACACGATATAAATAATGTGATGATCATGTTAAAGGGTATATTTAAAAACCTTATATGCATGGTCTTCTTAAATGTAAACTGAACTTAAAGTATTATATTATTGACAAACCTAGACTTTTGTAACTCTCTGAAAACCATGCTGTGTTTTAATTCTACCAATTGCATCACTACAAAAAGTGAAGAAAATTTACACTATTAGGTTTAGTTTTTCACTCAATAAGCATTTATGGGTCATATATACAGAGTGCCTGCCTTGTGCAAAGAGCTTATAATGTAATGGGGAAATCATTCATACACAGCTAAATCTAAAATTGTGATCGATGGGAATAATACTTGGAATTACTAAACAGAAATTTTCTTCTATAAAAGCTTTCTAGTGGATTCAAGATTTTCTTTACTGGTAGATCTAGTGGCTTTCATTTCTTCAGGGACCCTGTGGCTTGCAGGTGAAGACAGTAGGCACCTTGTCAAGGACCTAGAAAACATCTAAACTCTGCTCAGATTCCCCTTAATCTTCTCTCAAAGTCTGTTCCTTCCTTACTTAGAAAGGGTCTTGATCATCTTTGCATGTGCAATGAAATTCAGTTTATGTTATATGCTACGTTCTGCTAAACTCTCTGATTAACTTTTCTAAACCCTTATCCTTGTCCTCTTCATTTGGCCTCAGATCCTAAAGCTAAGTTCTTTTGGAACTCAAAAACCATAACAAAAACATTTTTTTCCAACTTTAATATATTGGAAATATAAAATGGTTTGGCCTCAGACTCTTGAGTACACTCTGATTAAAGAAATTCATTCACCCTTTCAATATTCTAGTGTGATATTATGCTATTGCTAGGGTCAAAAAATGAGGAAGAGCCAGTAAGAAAACTGAAAATGGAAAAGTGGGATTCGAGATTAAAATATTTAAATGTTATCCCATTTTATAAAAAACAATCACTACTTTCTCGAAATTCTGACTAAAATAGATAAATCATGCTATTTCAAAACTCTGAATCTCTGTGGGCTTATCTTTATGTGGCTTATTGAGGAGAAACTTTAAAAGGAGAGCAAGTGAGTAGTCATTGAGTAGTTGGAGGGAATACAGTAAAACCTTGGATCGCGAGTAACTTTTTCTGCGAGTGTTCTGCAAGATGAGCAAACATTTCTAATAAATTTTAACTTGATAAAAGAGCAATGTCTTTCAAAATGAGTAGTACGTGATGCCGACTGTCACAGATCATGACTGAGCCAGTGGTTCTTCTCTCTCTCTCTCTCTCTCTCTCACTGTGGAATTATGTGTCATTGTCATTGCAATGTCACATTTCCATGAAATCCTTCAAAAGAGGCAAAAATAGGTGTCATTGGATAAGTTCCTTGTTAAAGTTGCATGAAAAGAAAAACAATCCATTGAGCAAATAGGTAGCAGTGATTCCGTTAGTGATAGTGAAAGTTGTCCTATCCAATAACCCTCCTCTCTCTTGTCTCCCTCACACCAGGCCCAAAGGTTTTCAAAGGTAAGTGCAGGTAATTTGTTTATTTTTCTCTATATTTTGTATTTTTTATTATTTTGTATTATATTACAGTATTTTAATCATTTTTATATGAATATTTTTTGGGTTGTGGAATGAATCATCTGAGTTTCCATTATTTCTCATGGGCAAATTTGCTTTGATATACAAGTACTTTGGATTACAAGCATGTTTCTGGAATGCGTTACACTCAAAAACCAAGGTTTTATTATACTTCTGAATTTCATTACTAGCAATCTTACATTGCTCCTCACTACCTCTTTAAAAAATTGCTTCAAATGTTTCTAATTATGAGCAACACATGGAGGATATGGAGCTGAAGAAGGCTTTGGAATAATATTCAAGTGTGGGCATAAGTCAAAGAAAATAGTAATAAAATATATTAAAGTGAATGATTTATAGGGCACCTGGGTGGCTCAGTCAGTCAAGTGTCCAACTTCGGCTCAGGTCATATCTCACGTTTGTGAGTTCGAGCCCCGCATCAGGCTCTGTGCTGACAGCTCAGAGCCTGGAGCCTGTTTCAGATTCTGTGTGTCTCTCTCTCTCTCTCCCCCTCCCTTGCTCATGCTCTGCCTCTCTCTGTCTCTCAAATATAAATAAATGTTAAAACAATTTTTTTTAAAGTGAATGATTTATAGAAGAAAATAAGTATTTCCTAGAATTTTGGTTCTGGTTGCAGTTGCAGAGCTCCACCAGTTTAGGCATCTTCCTCAGGTTGATGCCCTGATTGGCTGACTGATGGAGGCAGGGAAACACAGATATGTGTCTATGTCACACATAAAGCCAGGTTCCTTTCTTTCCCTTTCCAGGGAAGCATCTAGCCTCAGATGGAGAATCCAGGGGAATAAATAATAAACTGATCATAGTCTTTTCCTTCTCTGATTTGTTGTGGGGCTCCCCACTGATCAACTATAACCAGAAGCCAGAGGGCAAGGAACTCCTATTCCTGTAGGATGATATAGGGTATATATAGGTGAGAGACAGACAGGTGGATAAGGGTGGAGAATAAATCTGGAGGGGAAATAGAGACAGCCAGCATGGCAAGTTTTCTTTTCCCTTTAAGTTTTTATTGTACTAATTAAAAACACTTTATATTGTGATCTCTATTCTCTTTTTCACTTTTATAATTAAAAAAAATTTTTTTTAAACATTTATTTAGTTTTGAGAGAGAGAGAGACAGAGACAGAGAGAGGAGGCCAGAAAGAGGGAGACAGAGGATCTGAAGCAGGGTCTGTGCAGTGTAACCAGAGCCCAACTCAGGGCTCAAACTCACGCCCTGAGCTGAAATCAAGTCTGCTGCTTAACCAGCTGAGCCACCTGGGTAACCCACACTTATATAATTTTTTAAGATACGGAGCAAACAAATACATTTTCCTTTAGAAAACCAGATTAACCAGTGTTTTGCCCACCACTCCTACCTAGTTTAAATGGCATAAGACAAAGATGTTACAAGTAATTTGAGATAGAGTGACGTCAGTGAAGTAGAGAATTAAAAGTCATACCTCACCATGCCGATTATGAAACTGAGTTCCTTTACTATTGTGTTTAAAAGTAATTCTAAATGTGAGGGACTTGTTTACATATTGTGTAATGCTTGTGCTATCTGTAAGTGTTTTCTTTCCTCTTAAAATATTTTTATGCTTGAGAAAGTAACTCGGCCACATCACACACACAAAAATCAAATGCTGAATACATAGGCAAAAGGAAAATCATTCCTGACCCATGTAGGTGAATGGTTCGCATCCTGAATATAATGTTTTATTACCCATATCATTGTCCTAGCTTGAAAATATTTATGAGTGGTCATAAAATTAGCTATCCCTTTTCAAATATTCAACTCGCAGCCTGTATGCTGCTGACCTCCAGGGAGAAGATATTGCTCTGCTTGACTATTTTATATATATTATTGAAAAAACTACTTCTTTTTATTGGCTTAAAATTTGCCTATTTTAATTTTATTAAAAATTTTACACGTTTTACAATTTTGTATTATGAAAACTTTAAGTTGAGAGCTTAACCGGTTTTCATTGTATCCTTCAAAATAGTTTCCAGACAAATATATTTTCATGCTTAACTATTTCAGATAATTAAACTTGATGGATATGCATATTTATATAGAGAAAATCAGAAAAACTGATTTCTAAGTATTTTCTTAATAGGAAACTAATTTCACCACTTAGCATCTTTACCTTTTCTATAGAAAGAAATGTTGCTTTCATTCGAGGTCTTAACATAGGGATTTATGCAATTGAGACCATGTCCTAAAAATATAATAAAACAGTTCAAAATTCTGTTGTAATTTTATCCAGGTTCATTGCCTCGTGAAGGTGAAAAGTCTGTGTAATAGAGAAGAAATACAAAACACTGTTGTGTTGCATTTTTAGGCACTTTATTAGACTTGGTTCTTTAGAAATCAAATCCTGAGGCAAAGATTAAAGTATTTCCACTTGCTTTGGGAGGTGCAAGCCCACAGTGCCCAGGACAAAGGAAAAAGGAAGCCAGACAAAGATATGAAACTGGCCATTGATCACAATTAGCAAAGCAAAATAAGGCCTTGTTTCAGCAAGAAGGCATGTTCTTGAGATTTTTTTTTTTTGTAAGAATTATAAGGAGAAAGCAGACTGTAGAGAAGAGTAGGAAAGGAGTAAGGAAAGGAATTCATCTGTTTGTGCATCATTTCATGGAATGGGATTTCTTTAAGTTCTGGGTTTTATCATCCTTCCGCTTGGAAGCCACTCAAGAAGCTAGCCCATGCTCAACAGAATGGCATTCCATCTGAGTAAGAAAATGGCAGGGAGGTGAGTACATCAGAGCTTGTAGGGAGAGGCATGGGGAATTTGAAAAGATGGGTGTGGGACTGAAACTTGGACACCAACCAGTTAGGTGAGCTTGTCAGAGGGAGGCTTCTTTGAGTGGGAGGAATTAAGGGAAAGATTCTGAGAAGGCACATAGTTTGTGCACAGGAAAAATAAATTTACCAAAATGGTTTGAACTTGATACTGGCTTTGAAAGAGGGAGCATTCAAGACAATGAAATAACAAATATTTACTGATAATTGTGTTATGTTAGAATTATATGTGTACTTGTCTCTTCCATTGGATTGTGAATATTTGGACAAGACTTTTTCTGACATCGTTGTGCAATCCTTGTATGCTTAGACTTTATAATTAGTGGACAAATACAAATATATATATATATATATATATATACACACACACACACAAATATATATGAACATATTTTAGTTACCAAGGTATTTCCAATAATAGAGTTTCAAAAATGCTTTGGATTTTGTATATATTTATAATCTCTAAAGGTGGTAATTTGGAGGGAAATTATGCTGTTTTTTGGTTAAAATTTTAGATAATATTGGTAGGGAAACCTTATGGGAGAACAGAATACCCACAAGATAAAAAAAAAGTTGAAAATTTAAAGCAGCGAATAAAAGAAGTACCATACTTCATTTCATTTTACAAGTTCTTGGTTGGATACTAGTAAAAACTAGGATTTATTTTATTCATTAAAAATTTATTCAACAGTATTCATGAAATACCTTCTGTATTCGATATCCGTATACTGGCACTGATGTCAAAATGAATAAGACAATATTCTTTCTAGAATCTTAGAATCTAATGAAGGAAACAGGCATATAAACAATTCATTATTCATTACAATAACTTTTAAGAGGTCCTTTAATAGATGAATAATGAACAAGGATTCCCTAAGCCAGCTTTTCACAGCTGCAAAATTACTCTGGACTAGTTCCACCTAAAATCATAGCAATGACAAATAGAAAATCAAAATGATCCTGAACATTTACAACACCTCCAACATATATAATGAAGTAAACAGAATGAAAATACTAGAATAAAATCTGGTACATACCACTGGCATTGCATAATTGTAATTTAGTGCACGCAGACTGCTATCATTTTCTATAAAATAAATCAAAATTTCCCAACATCAGTAGAAACACAAATGTCTATATATAAGAATCCCATATAATTTATTGAAGAAAAATCGAGGTTTATTGAAAATATCATGTGGTCTGAAGTTTCTCTGAAGGTTTTTTCTCCTATATTTTGATTCTAGTGCCTGAGAGCAAGTACATGTAATTGAGCAAGAAGAAAAGAAGAAATGCTAAATTATAATTTTGATAGTGTAGATTAAAAAAATAAAAACAGAATATACTTACATTTTTTTCTTGTTCCCTTCTACCCCCCCAAAAAAGATTTAAGGCAATTTAAGAAGATAAAGCAAATTAAACATAGAAATGAAAGGTAAAGGGAAAATAGAGCGCAAAAGTATGTTGCAAACAGCTTTTAATTTAAGTTACTTAGAATAGTATATAGTATACTTCCCAGGAGCAGGGCACAAATGTGACAATGAACTTTTTAGTGTGCGTGTGTGTGTGTGTGTGTGTGTGTGTGTCAAAGAGACAGGTGCAGAAAGAGACACTGCAAGTCCTAACATTGAGTTTATAAGATAACACTGTTTTCTAAACAGACACATGATTATTCTTGATACTGAAATTCAAGTTATTTCTATAAACCTAGTGACATATTTCATAAGGCACTTTTGTTAATATAAATTAGTGGCATAATACCAAAGCATAAAAATAAAAAGCATGCTTCGTAGGAAAGCATAAGTACAAAAAAAAGCAAAAGTAATTGGACTAAGGTGTGTGGCTCTCTGATGATCTAGTTTATTCCAGGGATAGATTTTAAATGATCTAAAGAATGAATGAATTGCACATCCTTCCTGCTCTATTGCTGAAATAAGGAATTGAATATCCATTAACTCCATTTCTCTACTGAGCTTTTAAAAGCTTTCTATTTAGTGACAGAGCTTTTGAAGCTATACTCCTTGACAAGGGCTGGGGTACTTGTATTCTTTATCAAATAAGTGCACAGCTGTGTGTTTTTAATAGCAGAGCTGGAGATAGGGTAAAAATTGAAGGATCCAGCAAAGAAAGGGGGAGTGAGTCTAAATATAATGCCATTCCAAGTTCATGGAAGTAAGCAAAAAGAGAACTAACTGGATTCACATTTCTGCTGGATTTTTGGCCTAATGGATTTTCAAAGCAGATAAAAATAAAGATAAAAATAAAGTTTTATCTTATTTTATTTTTACTTAAACATAATTTGCAGATAACATTGTATAAATTTAGGTTGTGCAATGTGTTGATTCAATATACCTATACAGTGCAATATGATTACCACTGTAGTGTTAGCTAATGCCTCCATCACATTGTATAATTGTCATTTCTTCTTTGTAGTGAGCACAACTAAGATCTAGTCTTTTAACAGCTTTGAAGTTTACAATACAATATTGTTGACTATAACCTCTGTGTTGTGCATTAGATGTCCAGGACTTACTTATCTACTAGTTGGAAATTTGTTCCCTTACACAACATCTCCCCAATCCTTCCATCCTTTAGCTCCTGGTAACCACTATTCTACTCTGTGCTCCTATAAGTTCAACATCTTAAGATTCCACAAATAAGTGATATCATGCAGTATTTGAAAAGACAGTTATTTTAGTTGTGATAAAAGCCAAGATAAATGCATGCAACAACACAGTATTAGAAAATATTGATCGTGGAGCTATGTAAGCTTCTTATGTACCTTCTAAGATAAACTAAATGACAAAATGTACATATGGGTGATTAATTGAAGTGACTTAAGTAATATAGTGGAATACTTTTTTTCAGTTTTATTTCCTAATTCAAATTTAGAAATGTTTATGTAAATGGCTTTGTTAATAATGGTTCAATTATTTCGTCAGGAATATATATACAATACTAGTTTATAATAAAAATTGATAGCAGAAACATCTGTCTACAACAAATATTCCTAATTCATGATAACAACCCCACTTGATTTTTAAAAACCATGGAAACACATATAATACAAACAACAGGCAAAGAACTTGCATCAGACCATCCAACCTGGTGTGAAATCATTAAGAAACAAATTTAAAAACAAGGTTCAGTTCTCATCCCTTTTTAAGTACAATAGTTAGATAATACTTTTGAAATTCTGGTTTAAAAAATCCCATAAATTCATATGGCTCTTCAGCTTTCTGCCCATGGAAATTAAGGCATTCTTTGTTTTGAGAAAGGGAGAAATGGCCAGAGAAAAGGAACAAAGAAAGTTATAGGCAGCTCTGATTTTCAAAAAATGATTTTAATATCCAAAGAAGAAAAAAATAAAGTTTTAAAAGTGTGGATTTCTTTTGCAGAAGCGAGGATTTTGAAAGAATAAAGATTTGTGGTCCTCTGAGCCAGAGTAAAAAAGAATGCAGAAAATCACATAAAGGAAGTTTCCTGGCATGCAGGGAAGATAATGTTTCCTTTTCAGGCTGCAGATGAAGTGGGAGAGAAAAAACAGAAAGACAAATAGATTTAGAAGTTATGGCCAGAGATGGCCAGAACCCACTGCATCCTGGGACTGCAAATTAGACTTTTCCTTTTCCCAGAACCCCTGAAAGGGGGGCCCTACACACTAGAGAATTAGCTGCTGGCCTGAGTGCTAGGGGCTGGGGGCCTCAGCCACTGCCAAGAGAATTCTGTAGGAGAGGACGCCTAAAGCAGAGTTTGGCTGGGGGATATGGCTTTGTGTCACAAGTTAAAAATGTCACCGCAGCTTAAGGAGGACAGAGCTGGAAGATATGTGGGTTTGAAGGCTTGGGTTAGGCCAGAAATGGCGGGGGGGAGATAGAGCAGCAAGGGTGCCATCACTGTGCATTGATTGCTCTGAGGGGACAGACCATACATATCTTATACAAATCACAATAACTAAATAGTAGCTGGTATGAGGACAGATATCACTGTCACTATAAAGCATCATATCAATTATATGCTATGAGAAATTATCTGATCCGTGTGGACCTACTCCTTCTGACATTGACTTGTAATTTTATTGTGGTTTCAGTAGGATCATTGGTAGCCACAGATCTACGGTGAGCTCATGGAGGTTAGGTCATAACTGATTTCTGTCCACAGTGTCAAAGAACAAAAGAAGGACACTGAGAGCTGTTAACAATCCCATACACACGATTTCTTTACAAGGTTGTACATAAGGAAAGAGTGATCTTCAGCAGAGTATTTCATGTTAAAGAACCACTTGCCACTTGTATTATCCATTGTCTGGAGAGGTTTGCAATTTACCAAAAGCAAACATTTATTGAGGCTTATATTTTTTATGTTTTACCATGTATTACAACTCACTGTACTTATATGATTTTTGAGTAGGTGGAAGATACAAGGTACGGATTTCAAAAGGTGCAAACGGTATACAGTGAAAAACACTCTCACCTTCTTCATTTCCCACTCATATGTTTTTTCTTCAAGCACAACCACCATTACCAGAGTCTTGTGTCTCTTTCTTCTCTTTTTCCTATCAAGTCAGCCTAATTTAATCTGCTTTCTGGACCCATCATTTCATGGAAAAAATATCTCATTTAAGTCACTGAGTCACTAACTCCAATAGATATTCAAAAACTATTTTGTCCAGATCTCTCAATAAAAATCAGTGTTGATTCTTGGCATGCACATCCTTTCTATTTGGAGGAGGTAAGAAGTCCTAAAGGCTTGCTCTTAGTATTTCTATCTTCCCTTAGGATTAAAATCCACATCTGTAGATTTAATTACCATCAGATATAGATGACTCACATTGTAACTCATGCTCAGGTCCAGACATCTTTTCTAGATAGATAGCCAACTTTCACTGAATACTTTCTATTGGATAGCCTAAATCCATCTTAAAATCGTCAAGTACAAAGCTGAACTCAGGGCTTTCTCCTTCAAAGTTGACTTTTCAGTTTGTACACCTCAGTGAATATCAACACATTTCAGAATCCTTAGAGCAATTTTGGATGTCTCTTTTTCTCTCTCTTTGTCTCATTGTATTCAAATCGTTAGGGAAAACAAATTCCTTTATTTCTTTAAAATGAATTGTCCCTTTTCTTCATTCAACCACAATTACAATTATCCATGCTGCCTTCCTTTTTCACTTGCAATGCTACAATGACCTCCTCAGAATTCAACTTATTTTGGGTGTTATTTTTCAAATTAAAAACTTTATCATGTCACCCTCCTTCCTTGAAAATGTTAATGTCTTGCTCTTGTCCTTAGAATGACACGAATGCTCCCTAAAATGGCTTATGAGGTTATGCATGATCTAGCCTCTACACATAAAATCACTTCTAGCCAATGTAGCAAGTCTGTGCGTATCAAAACAAGGTGCCTCTTCTGGGAGATAGTCTTCTCTGGGAATTTCTAACTATGATTCAAAGTAAAAATTTTTGTTTGCTCCTAATCATTGATAATACTTTATTGAATAGCAATGGTTACAGGGAAATATCTTCCATTACTGGCTTTAGGCATGTAGCTCTGTAGTCACCCCTAAGAACTGAAAGTCCCAGATGCTTAAATATATACACAGTTGCAATTTACTTGTACTTTCCAAGGATTTGACCTATTTACAGCTTCAGCTTTGACTACCCTTCATATTTTTGGCACATGTAAATTTTATGGCATTTCCTTTCAGAAATCTGCTATGTATTTAAAAATATTTGGTAATATTTCACACAGCATTGGTATGATATGTTTCCTTTTCCTTATCAATTAGAAGTTCACTGATTTCTGGTATGGGAAGTTCTAATTTTTCTGGGTAAATCCTGCTTGGACATCATTTACTTAACATATTTTTGAATTTGGTTTTGAAATATTTCATTTAGTATATTTCACCTTAATTGATAGGTGTGGTGAACCTATTATTTAGTTTTTCTTATATATTTTTTGGAATAAACATTTTATTTGCTTTGTAGAATTATTTAGCTGACTTCCTCTCCCCTACCACCCACACACTCCAGAATAATTTATATGAATTGGAATATCTGTTTCTTAAGTTATAGAGCAGTTTGTGTAGGTAGGGATATCTCTTTCTTTTTTTTTTTATTTTTCATTTACAAATTTTTTTTAATGTTTATTTATTCTTGAGAGGGACAGAGACAGAATGCGATTGGGTTAGGGGCAGAGAGAGAGGGAGACACAGAATCTGAAGCAGGCTCCAGGCTCTGAGCTGTCAGAACAGAGCCCGACGCCGCGTTGGAACTCATGAGCTGTGAGATCATGACCTGAGCCAAAGTCAGACGCTCAACCGACTGAGACACCCAGGCACCTCAGGATATCTCTTCGTCAATAAAATTAAAAGGTACAAACTTACAGCTCTAAAGTCAATAAGACATGGGATGCAGTGTACATCACAGGGAGTATAACTAATAATATTAACAACTGTCTGGTGCAGGTGGCAGCTAGATATCTCATGGTGATCACTTCATAATGTATATAAATGTTGAATCACTATGTTGTACATCTGAAACCAATCATAATACTGTATGGTAATTAAACTTCAATAAAATAAAATTTAAAAAAATTAATAAATTTAAAAAAAGAGGTTAGAGAGGGAGGGAGCCAAAACATGAGACTGTTAAAAACTGAGAACAAACTGAGGGTTGATGGGGGGTGGGAGAGAGGGGAGGGTGGGTGATGGGTATCGAGGAGGGCACCTTTTGGGATGAGCACTGGGTGTTGTATGGAAACCAATTTGACAATAAATTTCATATTTTAAAAAAATTAATAAATTTAAGTAAACAAGTTAGTAAACCTAGATAGGCAAATTCCTTGAAAGATTAGCCACAATCCTCACTGAAGCACAGATAATCTGATTGGCCTTGTATCTATTAAAGGCATTTAATTTATAGTTTAAAAATATGCTGTAATAAAAACTCCAGTCCCATATGGCTTGACTGGTGAATTCTACAAAAATTTAAGGAAGAAGAACTGCCAAATCTGTGCAAATGCTTCTGAAAAATTGAAGAGAGAAAAATGTATTCCTACTCATTCCATGAATTTGGGTCAAGAATTATACTTTATTTTTCTTTGCTTGTTTAAAATGCATTTTGGGATTTCTCAGTATCTTTATAATGATAATTGCCACCATGGAATTTCACTGGCACTATTCTGGTTACAGCTGTGTTTTTTGTTTGTTTGTTTGCTTTTTATGCTATGATGTTAGGATTTTATTTTAAATAGACCAAATGGGTCTTTCATTTGAGAATTTTCAGTGGAGAATTACATCTTGGTGGATTTGAATTTGAAATTTCTTTAATTGTCCAAAGTGATTTGAGTTTGTAAAGTCTTTTAAATATATTTAAGTATTTATATTATTTGTGAAAACTGAGATTAAACTCTACATTATATGATGGTATATGATCGTTGTTTTTCATAAGCTTCTCACCTTTTTATAATATTGAAATATTTGATAACTGTTAAAATACATGAAATAAGCTAATAAATTATTGGCTTATAAAATGTTGATATCTGCATAATTATAATATTAAAATCAAGTAATTTTTCCTGATAATTAAGAAGAGAATAACCACATAGATTGTTCTTTCTATAAAAACAAACAGTAAAAATATCAATACTTGTAGATATTTCTTTTGGATAATTCTAACACATAAATATAATAGGGAGAGTGAGAAAGTACACAAAGACATACTAATGCATATCAGGAAAATACTACTTAAAAGAACAGATTTACCATTCTACCACAAAATACTAAAGTTCAGTAATGATTCAATTTGATTTCTTACTTTTTTCACAAATTCTCAAATATAATAATTTGCACTTAATATGAGATTTTTTGGTGTATAACCGACAAATATAATTGTAGATATTTAAGGTGTACAGTGTGATACTTTAATGTATGTATACATTGTGAAAAGATTTCCCTACTGAGTTAATTACATATCTATCTCTCACATATTTATCTTTTGGGGGAAGGTGAGAGCATTAAAATTTCACTCTCTGCAAATTTTAGTTATACAATATAGTATTATCAGCCATTATCACTATGTTATACATTATACAATAAGCTCCTCAGATCATATTCATCTTATAATTGAAAGCTTGTACCCTTTTACTGGCGTCTCTCTATTACCTATACCCTCAGCTCCTGGCAACCACTTTTCTACTGTCTGTGAATTTTAGTTTTTGTTTGCTTTTATTTTTTTAAATTTTTTATCTATGTTTTGTTTTTAGATTCCACATACAAATGATACCATCCAGTATTTCTTTGTCTACCTTATTTCACTTAACATAATGCCCTTTAGATTCATCCATACTGCTGCAAATGGTGGGATTTCCTCCCTTCTCATGGCTGAATGATCTTTCATTCTATGTATATGCCACATCTTTCTTATCCATTCATCCATTGATGGGCACTTAGGTTGTTTTCAGACCTTGGTTATTGTGAATAATACTACAATGAACATGGGAGTATAGATAACTCTTTGAGAAAATTATTTCGTTTTCTCTAGATACATACACAAAAGTGTGATTGCTGGATCATATGGTAGTTCTATTTTCAATTTCTTGAGGAATTTGCATAACTGTTTTCCATAGTGGCTACAGCAGTTTATATTCCCACCAACAGTGTATGAAGAGTTCCTTTTTGTCTACAACATTGCCAGCACTGATCTATTGTTTTTTTGATAATAGTCATACTAACAACTATAAGGTGAAATCTCATTGTAGTTTTGATTTGCATTTATCTGATGATTAGTAATATCGAGCATCTTTTCATGTACCTGTTGGCCATCTGAATGTCTTCTTTGGAAAAAAAAAATGTCTATTCAGGTACTTTGCTCATTTCTAAATTTTTTTGTTGTTCTTGCTATTATGTTGTATGGGTTCCTTGTTCCTTGTATATTTTGTATACTAATGCCTTATTGAAAATGTGGTTTGCAAATGTTTTCTCCCATTCCATGGGTTGCCTTTTCATTAATGATGGTTTCCTTGTTCTGAAGAAGCTTTTTAGTTTGATGTAAACCACTTGTTTATTTTTGCTTTGGTTTCCTTAGCTTTTGATATCAAATCCATAAAGCCATTGCTTGAGACTGATTTCAAGGAGCTTATCCACTGTTTTCTTCTAGTTTTATGGTTTCAAGTCTTAGGTTCAAATGTTTAATCTATTTTGAGTTAACTTTTGTGTATGGTGTAAGACAGGGGACCAGTTTCATTCTTTTGCATGTGGCTGTCCAGTTTTGCAAACACAATGTATTGAAGAGAATCCTTTCTCCATTGTACATTTATTGTTTCTTTGTCATGACTTAATTGGCTATGTATGCATGTCATATAACATGAGATTCTAAGCATTGTACTGGTATTTCATTCTTAATGTGAATTAAGTTAATATAGATAAGTCATATCTGAAATGTGAACAAATGATATAACTGATTGAAAGTTTGGGAAAAAGTTATTTCTGGGAGTGGTTACTGGATGGAAATATTTTTTTTTTTTAATATATGAAATTTACTGTCAAATTGGTTTCCATACAACACCCAGTGCTCATCCCAAAAGGTGCCCTCCTCAATACCCATCACCCACCCTCCCCTCCCTCTCACCCCCCATCAACCCTCAGTTTGTTCTCAGTTTTTAACAGTCTCTTATGCTTTGGCTCTCTCCCACTCTAACCTCTTTTTTTTTTTTTTTTCCTTCCCCTCCCCCATGGGTTTCTGTTATGTTTCTCAGGATCCACATAAGAGTGAAACCATATGGTATCTGTCTTTCTCTGTATGGCAGAAATATTTTTAAATAATTTTTATCATAGAATTTAGTCTGTTTTCAAATAATAGACTTTAGCAGTGCCCAGTGGTTCAGTTGGTGAAGCATCTGCCTCTTGATATCAGCTCAGGTCATGATCTCATGGTTCATGGGTTCAAGCCCCACATTGGACTCTGTGCTGATTGTTCAGAGCCTGCTTGGGATTCTCTCTGTCTCTTCATCTCTTTCTGCCCCTCCCATGTGCTCCCTCTCACTCTCTCTCCAAATAAATAAGTAAACTTTAAGAAAAAACAAAACAAATAATAGAGTTTCAGGCCTAATGTTCTAGCTTCTGTAGTGTCATAGTGAGCCAAGATTTGGGGAGCCTTGGTTGTCACCAGAATTGGCGGTTTTGAAATGAAGTAATAAAACCAGTGGGCCTTTCCTGCCTAATTTTCCTAGAACGTATCTTCTATCCAATAGATGGTTCTTTTGAAGTATAAGCAACATATTTAGAATGGATTAAATAACATCAACTATAACAAGTAATTTTTTTTTAGGAAAAGCTACAACCACATTTCAATGATTCTTTATGTTGAGTTGTATAGAAATAATTGCCTTTTAGGAACTTATTTCATGACTCCAATCTTCTCTAGAATTTTACATGTATATAAAGTTACATATACAAACTAAATTATAAATAAAATTAATATTTAACATTAATGATGATAAACATTAAATTAATTAATTAATATAAATATGTATAAATGTCTGATATATTTTTAAATTACTTATTTCACCTGTCAAGATGTAATTTAAATAAGAAATTTCGAGCTTAAAAACTATTTAACCTTGGGGCACCTGGATGGCTTAGTCGTTTGGGTGTCTGACTTCAGCTCAGGTCATGATCTCAGGGTTGTGAGTTTGATCCCCACATCAGGCTCTGTGCTGACGGCTCAGAGCCTGGAGTCTGCTTTGGATTCTGAGTCTCCCTCTCTCTCTCCCCTTCCCCTGCTCTCTCTCTCTCTCTCTCAAAAATAAATAAATATTAAACAAATATTTAACCTTTAAAAATTAAAAAAATTTTTTTTAAATGTCTATTATTTTTGAGAGAGACAGAGACAGAATGCCAGTGGGTTAGGGACAGAGAGAGAGGCAGACACAGAATCCGAAGCAGGCTCCTGGCTCTGAGCTGTCAGCACAAAGCCCAACACGGGGCTCAAACCCACAAACCATGAGATCATGACCTGAGCCAAAGTCCGACGCTTAACCAACTGAGCTACCCAGGCACCCCAACTTTTTTTTTTCTTAATTTTTTTTTCAACGTTTTTTATTTTATTTTTGGGACAGAGAGAGACAGAGCATGAACTGGGGAGGGGCAGAGAGAGAGGGAGACACAGAATCGGAAACAGGCTCCAGGCTCCGAGCCATCAGCCCAGAGCCTGACGCGGGGCTCGAACTCAGGGACCGCGAGATCGTGACCTGGCTGAAGTCGGACGCTTAACCGACTGCGCCACCCAGGCGCCCCAGGCACCCCAACTTCAAAAAATTTTTAAAAATTAAAATTAAAAAATAAATCTGCTCTGGAAGGAAATTTTGTGTTGTTAAGTATCATTGATAATTTGTACTTTTTGGTTAAAATATTTATTCAGATTCCCAATGCGATTTTTTAAGAGGGAGGCTAGAAAAAGAAATATAAACAGATGCTATTTATAATAAAAAAGCCATGGGGTACCTGGGTGGCTCAGTTGGTTAAGCTTCTGATTCTTGGTTTCTGCTCAGGTCATGATCTCATGGTTAGTGAGTTTGAGCCCCACATCAGGCTCCATGTAATGATGGTGCAGAGCTTGCTTGAGATTCTCTTGCCTTCCCTCTCTCTCTTCCTTCCTATCTTTTTCTCCTTCTTCCTCTCTCTCCCTCCCTTTCAGCCCCTCCCTCGCTTGTGCACTCTCTCTCTCTCTCTCTCTCTCTCGAAACATAAATAAATAAATAAATACATACATGCATACATACATGCATACGTAAATACATAAATAAAATAGAAAAGCCACACTATTTCAAATATTTAAATACTTAAAAAAAATCTCAAGTGGATTTTCTTTGCAAGAAAAGTAGAATAAAGTGCTACGTTAAAATTATTTAGTCTCAATCTGCCCGTTCATCAGAAAAAACAATTTCTTATTATAATTCAAGTAAGTATATTGTTGATAAAAATAGCAAATCTCTAAATATAATCCACTATACACAATGTATAAATGCTATGTGAAATTATGATAATCTGTGTAAATAAATTATAAAGCACTTTTATGGAAATGTAAAGAAAAAATACAGCTTATAAAATGGCGAAAATATTTAGCTATCATGATGCCACGTGATAAATCAAACCAGACAAATTAAAACCTCAAGTGTCATAAATTTGTTTTTAAAATTGTCAATTGCCAGAAATTCAAAAGTGCGCTGCTTTATATTATTAAGTTTATGTCAGACAGAACAAGAATACAACCAATCATCCATCCAGAAAATCAGTCAATACTTTTCATTTGAGTTCTGTTTCGAGTTTTTCCAGTTCCACTATCTATATCAAATTCCACAAAATTTCTAATACGGGTTTAACTTATAAATTGTATATTTTATGTGTTTGCTAATTTTACATTTATTTATTTTATTTATGTTTAGTTTTTGTAAGGTTTATTTTTGAAAGACAGAGACAGGCAGAGCATGAGCAGAGGAGGGGCAGAGAGGGGAAGACAAAGAATCTCAAGCAGGCTCCAGGCTCTGAGCTGTCAGTGCAGAGAGCCCAATGTGGGGCTTGAACCCACAAACAGTGAGATCATGACCCAAGCTGAAATTGGACACTTAACTGACTGAGCCACCCAGGTGCCCCTACTACTTTAACATTTATATTGTAGCTTAAAGTCTTTTAAAAAATATTGAGTTTTAATTGATGGGATATTTGCTAATATTCTTTTGTACTAAGTTCATCCATACCATTTTTCAGATTAAAATCTTTTGTGCCCTTAATTTGTAAACACTCTCTTACAAATTGGTAAGTAGTTTAAATGACCTATACTCTTTTCACTACATAGTAGGCACCTTTAACAATGATTCAACATCTCTAAATGCTTAATTTCAAATTTTCATAAATGGAGAATAAACAAAAAAAGCAAATTGCACATATTTTAAAATGTATTAGTTTTGCTTGTAATCAATTATAAATGTCAAAATTTAGAATTATCACTATAAAGTTGTATATTTTATATATTTTAAAATATTAGATATAAATATATTGTTCTTTTCTACTCTATTATATGTTATTTATATAAAAATTTTATAATGCATATTTTACATATTTTTATATATTTTTTGGATGGAATGTTTTTGAGTATTCTTTCCTATTTGGAATTCCTACTCTTCATTTTTATTACTCAAAAGATATGTTTCCTTTTTGTCCATATATATATATTTTTTAAATTAAGTTCAAAGTAGAGTTTCAGTGGAAGGCAGATGTCAGCTAGATTATGACAATTCCCTGAAGAGGTCATTTTTTATGTCAAGCAGATCAATACAGATTAATTATAATTTGAAAACTGAAATAAATAAAACAACAGATTAACAAATGTTAGTGCGACAGTTTTGAAAGTGAAAAGTTTATTTTGATGACTGAGTCAGAAGATTTCATTAACAAAATGCACATTTAATTATGTATTTTGAGCAATATTGTACACAAAATGGAAAAAGAGTAGAACTCATTACTAGTTTACAGATGTTTTGTGCAATTTTTAAACTGCATACAAAAATTGACGGTACTTCTTTGTCTATAAGCCATCTGGTCATATTTTATTAAGACATCTGTCTATTCTTTGTATAAAAATATAATGAAATCAGAGTAGATTTAACTTAGATGCAAACTGTGGAAATTGAGATTGTAGTTATTCAAAGAAAAAACAATAAAATGAAATATATACTGCTTGCTTATTGGCAGTGTACCTAAAAAGTCGATACAAAAAACTTCATAAGCAGCACAAAGAAATACATATTTTCTGCCTGGACTGTATTTCTTTTTTCCCTACCAAATCTTCCCTCTTGCTCTGATCCCATATTACTCTGCTTCTGCAGAACCAAATGTACTGAATCATTGTATTTTAAAATTTTAATATAACAAAGCTAGTTGGCAACTCCTAAAATTCTGATTTAGCTGAAGTGAAAGAAAACTTTTATAATTCCAGCAGCTGATTGAGGGGAAGCATTAATTATATCCTCCATGATAAAAAGCACGTAGGTGGTAGACCTCTTCTCCTACTTGTCTGTTTCTCATTTCAGATCTAGGATGTGAATCCTCTTATTTCCCAGAAGGTATTTGACACTGAAGCCCAAGGCTGGTGGAACTCCTGGTTTGTTCTCAGTTGTCTCTGATGGTAACTTTTCTCAGTCTGATCTATGGTCTTGTTATAAGCTGAATGTTGTGTTCTCTCAAAATTGTAATGTTAAAACACCACCTCCCAGGATGATAATATTAAGAAGTGAGGCCTTTGGGAAAGAAATAGGATTAGATAAGGTTATGAAGGTTGAGACCTCATGGATAGGATTAGTGCTTTTTATAAGACTCACAAGCGAGCTTGCTTCTTTTCTCTGCTCTCCACCATGCAAGGATAAAATAAGTCTGCAATCCAGGGGCACCTGGGTGGCTCAGTGATTAAGCATCTGACTTCATTCAGCTCAGGTCATGATCTTGCAGTTTAGAACCCCATGTTGGGCTCTGCACTAAGCGGAGTGTGCTAGGGATTTGCTCTCTCTCCCTCTATCTCTGCCCCTCCTCAACTTGTGTGCACACATGTGAGCACGTTCTCTCTCTTTCTTTCTCTCTCTCTCTCTCTCAATAAATAAATAAATAAACTTCAAAAAAAGAAGCCTGTAATCCAGAAGAGAGCCCTCACCAGAATCTGACATGCTGGCACCCTGATCTCGAACATCCAGCCTCCGAACGGAAAGAAGTAAATTTATATTGTTTGTAAGCCACCCAGTCTATGGTATTTTGCTACAGCAGTCCTAACTAGACAGAAACTGGCAGCAAGAGTGAAGTGCTTCTGTAACAAATACCTAAAAACATGGAAGTAGCTTTGGAATGGGGTAATGGGCAGAGTTTTGAGGTACATGCTAGAAATATGAATGCTAAGGGGGATTCTGGTGTGGACTCTGAAAGAAAAGAGAAGAGCTGTAGAGAAAGCTTCAATCTTTTTAGACAATACATAAATAATAATGACTAAAATGTTGGTAGAAACATAGATACATAAAGGCCATTTGATGAAGTCTCAGAGAGAATGATTTGTGTATGTGAGTATGATCAAAGGCAGTTCAGAGGTCTTTGGCAATGATGAAAATAGATGGAGACTTGATAGAAAAATATGAGGAACAAATAGAATTCCAAAGGCACACAGCAAAGGATATACCAATTGAGTAATCTGTGATTGAAAGCAAAAAAAAAAAAGACCAAAACTGTGTCATGCCAGACAGGAAATATCTCTGTGGTGTACACTTTCAGGGCATCTCAATTTAACTCTGCTACTTGATTTGTCCTCTGGAAGGAGGCCAGCAGTGGCCAGATGAGTCCAGGAATAACTCATTCCACAACACCTCAGGAAGTTACCTTCAGAAACCTGTGTGGTTCTATTATTAAGAAAGTCTCTATCTCTATGACTGACAGTTGTGGGTGGGAAACAGGTAGCTTACTTGTTTGTCTTCTATTATTGGCTGACACATCCCAAGCAAAAGTTCAATGCTTGAAGAGGTTCTGATTTAGGTTTATCCTCAGTCAGGGGAGGAAAATATAAATGATGGTAGATACAGAAAAGTGATTTATATATTTGACAGTTAGAATTAATCTTGGAAATAATTTAAAATTCAGTTTCCATTAACTGTAGTAACAAAGAATGTTAGCCCTTCATCAGTGGACCAGTGGGGA
Organism: Neofelis nebulosa; assembly: GCF_028018385.1. Taxonomy (NCBI): domain Eukaryota; kingdom Metazoa; phylum Chordata; class Mammalia; order Carnivora; family Felidae; genus Neofelis; species Neofelis nebulosa. The sequence goes on along the minus strand of NC_080787.1, from coordinate 60,533,730 downwards.
AGGGGACGAGATTAATGGTATTAACACTCATTTAATCAGATCTTCAGATAAGAATCTCTGAGCACCTATGGAGAAATCGTTGTATTTCTTTTGGGTTAGAGAATTAAGATGGGAAATGATTGATAAGATTCAGATGGTATATCTAAACCCAGTCCAAGCAAATGAGATTGAGAACCGGGGTTAATCTCTTACATTAGGAAACTGAACTGAAGTCAGGAAACCAAACCCACCTGTATCACCAGGGCACATGACTGTGGAGTTAGGAAGAGAGAGTGGCCAAGTGCTCAACGGCTGTTGGATGGCTCTAAAGGAGTAAATTTTATTCTAGAATCCACTTAGTAATTCATAACATAGTACAGACTTGGTCAGAACCAGCTCAAACTTTGGTTAGGGTGGTCCTACAAATATAAGAGTTAGAGGAAGGAGACTTGACACCTGATATTCTTCATTCATATTAAAAACTTCAGCAAATTTTAAATCCACTTATAGTAGCTTCAAATACAGCTTGAAAATGAGAAATTCTGATGTTCCCAGAATATCATAACAACACAAATAAATATTTACTGTATCACCTTGAGCTTTTTTATTGCTTAAGCATAATATTTGACCAAGCTAAATAAGTGCCTGAAGCATTTATGATTTAGTTTAAATTTTTTTTTACATTTATTTATTTATTTTTGAAAGACAGAGACAGAGCACAAGTGGGGGATGGGCAGAGAGAGAGGGCGACCCAGAATCCGAAGCAGGCTCCAGGTTCCAAGCTGTCAGCACAGAGCCTGACGTGGGGCTCACACTCACAAACCGCGAGATCATGACCTGAGCCAAAGTCAGACGCTCAACCGAATGAACCACCCAGGTGCCCCTATGATTTAGTTTAATAAGAAGTTAGAAATATTGAATGTCTTAATCCAACTCAGAATCACTTGAAGAGTTTTACTATTTAAGTTGGATTTGAAAATCACCAATTCTTTTAAAACGTTTTCAATTTTTTTTTTCCTGTGTGGATTATTCTCTTCTATGGGTACTAAAACCTGATTTGCACAGACCTTTCATACTGAACGATCTCTGGACAAAGACTGAAAGTCACTGCTATCCTGTGCGATGGTGGGCAATAAAGGTTGCCTGAGTATAGAGTTAGCCCTACCCAATTCCTTTACTTAATAAATGCTTCTTTAGTACCTTGTATGTATCAGAGACTATGTACCATGCCAGAAATATGAATAAGGAACAATTATATAATCTAGTGAAAGAGTTGGCAAATATACAAACCAACTAGTGAATATAATAAGTACTAAATAAAGCAAACACAGGGTTCATTGGGAGCCTTCTTTGGACTCCCTCTTCCTCTTCCCAACTGGGTAAGATTCTCAAGTAGGAAGGGGGTGAATTCTGAAAGGCTTTCCCCAATATATGCCTAAGTCAAAAGCTGAAACAAAGCAGGTAAGAGAGAAGCAGTGCTTTGGAAGATTATCTCAAGGGGAAGTAATAACCTAAACTAATTCCTATTACCATTAGAGATCTTGGTCTCTAATTGATGCATATTTCGGAAATGTTGAAAGATAGTGTATGGAGAGAGGCATAGAGTGGTGGGTAGAAAGATAGGCTTTGTAAATAAGCAGACGCCTGTTTAAGTATATTTTCAAGCCAGACTATTACATAGCAGTATAGTTGGAACTTCTTCATTCATCTTAGTAAGTGGAGCTTGGAAGAGTTCTGCTGCCTGCTCAAAGCTAAGCTTTGAAGCTTTCTGCAACCCTCCTCGTTTCTACTCTTCTCCTCTGGGACAGAAGATTTTCCTCACTTCTATGTGGCTTGCCCCCCACCCCTCTCTTTTATGGACCTCTCCCCTGGTTTTCATATCTCTCTAAACTTGGTTGGTGTATTAGGGTACTCCAGAGAAACCAGAACCCATAAGATATATATAAAAGAAATTTATTATGAGGGATTGGCTTATGTAATTATGGAGGCTGAGATGTTCTGTGATTTGCTGTCTGCAAGCTGGAGGCCAGAAAAGCCAGTGGTGTAGTTCTAGTTCTAACCTAAAGGCCTGAAACCCAGGAAGCCAATGATGTAAGCTCTAGTCCAGGTCAAAGTCCTGATACAAATGCTCATCTTCCAGAAATACCCTCACAGGCACACCCAGAAATAATTTTTTCCAGCAATCTGGGCATCCTTTAGCTCAATTAAGTTGACATATAAAATTAACCATTATAGCTGGATGCTATTTCCTAATGCTTTCTAGCATTGCCTCTCCTGGTCCTTTCTGGTCATTAATTTACCCTCTCAAGACCATCTTGGACATAGTCAGTTATCAGTCAGATTTAGACTACAGTAGTCGTTCCTTATCTGTTCTGAAGAATATCAATTCTTATGAAAAAGAAGTGTTCCATGTTCAAACATGTCAGGACAATGCTGTGAAGGGGACAGTTCTTCCATGGGCCCTGCTGAACTTGCACATATCCACATAAACCACACAGGCAGGGGCTTGAACCACACAGTTAATCTGAGTCTTGGAAGAATGCCTTGTGGATTCTTCATAAGGGATGGGAGACTTAATAAAGAGCTACTACAAGAAAATCTCCCATTTGCTTACATATGTCCCTTGAGGGGCTATCAAGAGATAGTTTCTTATCACCTCCCTAAGTTCTGATGGAGTTTGGGCCTTCTTGCCATACAGCTGCAGAATGTAAAACCACTTAGCTACAGTCTAGACTTTGCTCTTCAGCAATGGAATCCATCAAAACTCACTGTAGTTATCTGGCCCCTTTTATTTCAAATCCTTTCTGGTGTGTGGGATACAGACTGCAGGGGCTGGTACCTTTGGCAAATCTTCCTTTCACTATGTAAATAATAAACTGAGTCTAAAAGTTTCTTGTCATATCTTTCCTAGTCAAGTCAGTGAGATTTTGCCTTGCCTTCTCTTGTGTGTGTGCTGATCTACAGTAGCCAATGTACACCTCCTGGAAACTCATAAGGTGGATCTGTTCTTACTGAGCAGCCAGTAAGAAAGGCATCTATTTAACTTTGCTCAACTCAGTATTGCCTAACTGATTTAAACACAAAGCTTTGTTTCTCTCACTAAATCCTTACTAAAACCACATGGAACACACTCTTAGAGTCAGTGGACAAAATAGTACTTTGGGGTTAGTGTTATTCTTCTGACAGGTTTATAAATTCCATTTATCATTCATTTAAAAATTAATATTTCCCTTTTATGGTCTAAAGATTCTTTTCATCTTCAAAAGAGAAGCTCTAATTCCCTAAAGTAAATATCTGCATTTATTTATTTTATTTTTAAATGTTTATTTATTCTGAAAGAGAGAATGTGAGTGGGGGAGGGGCAGAGAAAGAGAGGGAGAGAGAGAATCCCAAGCAGATGCCACACTGTCAGTGCAGAGCCCAACACAGGGCTCCATCTCATGAACCTTGAGCCAAGATCATGACCTGAGCCAAAACCAATCATCAGACACTTAACTGACTGAGCCACCCAGGTGCCCCCTAAATACCTGCATTGAATTAATTCTCTTCAGAATTTCTGTAAATACTCCACAAAATGATATTCTCTGGAACACAATGGCACAGGGTTTTTTTTCCATCCACATTCCTAAGTCTCAGATTCATAAGACAAATATGATCTTGGATAGCAAGTAGTCATTGTACTTGAGGCACTTGCCATTTCTACACAAACTAGTTTTCTTTAGAGATAGCCTCACCAAAGGGTGCTCCTTGCTGTTTAAAATGTTAGGTTAGTGGAAGGAAGGTGGGACAGTTGTTATCATGTGGAAATATTGTATTCCTCCAAACTCGTAAATTTTCTCCACTAGTACATGATTTAAAAAAATCTATTTAATCTATTTATTTGGAAGACAAATTATCTTCTTTTTTGACTAGCAAGTGATCAACTGCTTTTGAATAGTTCAAAGGATAATTTTGGATGATAAATGATGCCATAACTGATGATGGTTAAAGAAAAACTGTATCTGGAAATATTTCCATTAATTAATCTATTAATTAAAAAAAACCTCAACTTCTAAAAGGTACTCTCCAGAATCCAGAAAATGATATGAGGAATATTGACTACTTTATCTAAAAATCATAGGTTTATATTTTATTTTTAAATGAGGAGTAAAATGTAATAGAAGTGAAGTGATATTTTAATAACTGATGTAATTAGTGAGTGGGTTTCACAAAGGCACATTGACATTTCACTCACTGACCATATTAGTAAGGACTTCTGGTTGGCATGTTTCTGTTGTGTGAATATTAACCAATATAAAGTTATGAATGCAGTAATGGTTTATGTTAAAAGCAGGGCCATAGATTTTTAATTAGTTATTAAATGTTTAATTATTAAATCAGCATTTTATGACTAAACTGATATTCAAGAATAAAAGCCTTGAGCCATTAAAAATAGATATTATGAAGATATATAGATGTAGATATATCCTTAATTTTGAGAACTCAAAGTTCTTAATAGTTAATCAAATTTTATTTCATAATATGAAATTGATAGAATTTAGTAGGCACTTCATAAAATATTTACTAAATGAATAGGTGATTTTAATATTGGTAGTCAATTCTAATAGGTTTTATTGAGTGGAATAAAATCTTAATAGTTTAAGAATTTATAATATTTCTGACCACTAGAATACTCCTTCCCTTTCTCCTTCACCCACCCACCCACCCACAATACAAACACACTTTCAAACTCAAGTACATAAACTCTTGCACCTGAACAAGTTTAAAGGATGCCTTAATGAGACATATAGTTAATTAAAAACTTGAAAACGTCATTCAACTGATCCCATTCCTAAAGAAAGGATGCAGGTGGATATACTGGTCACTGGCTTCTCCTTAAGTTTGGAAGATAGAATAGACAGATACAGAAACAAGGAAGACCTTTCAGATATGGTTCTTGGATATCGTAGAAAAGAAGCAAACAAATTGTGTATAAGGGAGGAAAAGTAAATTACATTGACATGAATGAAATACTTATGTTGTGGAGGTGTTGTAAAAGGAGTTGATGAAGTGAAGGTAACAATATAGAATAAAATATTAAAAAATTGTAAGACTTATTTTACTACAGCAAGAGAGAGAAAAAAACTTCCAAAAAAGAAATAAACAATGTGTAAGTTACCTGAAGAAGGAAGGGGATTATGCATTGTTAAATCTCTTTGCCTATCAGTGTCTGACATAGTGAATGCTCAATAGTGATGACCTGAGTCAGATATGAGCTTCCTAGGAGAGCAGTGCATAGTGGATAAAGACAAAGATTTGGGAACCTGGCTGCATGGGTTCATATTTGTGCTTAACCACTTACTAACTATGTGACATCGGACAATTCTCTCATTAAAAAAAAAAGGAGAAATGATTGTCAAGATTAAATGAATGAATATATGTAAAATGTTTTAAACTGTGCTGGTATATTACTTGCTATATGAAGTATAATGTCAACTTTTTTTGTAAGTTAAGGGAAGTTTCTATAAAACTCTAAGGAACTTGGCAAAGAGAGTAATTGATTTATTTTCTCTTTTTTGGAGTATTTGATTTGATGCTGATTGGAATTGGACTTAGAGTTTAGTCATCAAATATGGGACCAAATTCACACAAAACTGTGGTAAATTCTTCCCCAAACTTCTTGAACAAGAGACCAAAAAGACATGTGCCATTGTGTTAAAGATAATTTTATCAGATATGTATACAAGTTACATACAGAAATATGTATAATGTATAGAACTTTTTTGACTTTATAATTAATGATATGCATTAGTAACAGAATTTTTTTTATTTGTTTATTTTGAGAGGGAAAGAGTGTGTGTAAGCAGAAAGGGGCAGAGAGAGAGGGAAAGAGAGATTCCAAAACAGGCTCTGTGCTGTCAGCACAGGGCCCAATGTGGGGCTCAATCTCATGTACCATGAGATCATGACCTGAGCTAAAATCAAGAGTCAGACACTTAAACTGAGACACTCAGGCACACCAAGAATAGATTTTTTTAAACATAGGAACCAAGAGGAACATCCATACCTTTTTTAAGAGTGGCTGCACTAGTTTTCATTCCCACCAACAATGTAAGAGGGTTCCCCTTTTTCCACATACACACCAACACCTGTTGTTTCCTATGTTGTTAATTTTAGCCATTCTGATTGGTGTGAGGTAGTTTTGATATGTATTTCCCTGATGATGAGTGATGTTGAACATCTTTTCATGTGTCTGTTAGCCTCAATGTTTATAGCAGCATTATCAACAATAGTCAAATTATGGAAAGAGTGCAAGTGCCCATTGACTGATGAATGGATAAAGAAGATGTAGTATTTATATACAATGGAATATTAGTCAGCCATTAAAAAGAATGAATTCTTACCATTTGCAACAATGTGAGTGGAACTAGAGAGTATTATGCTAAGTGAGAGAAGTCAGTCAGAGAAAGACAAATACCATATGATTTCACACATATATGGAATTTAAGAACCAAAACAGATGAAAGTAGGGAGAAAAAAAGAGAGTCAAACCATGGAACAGACTCTTAACTTTGGAGAACAAACTGAGGGTTGATGAAGGGAAGTGAATGGGGGATGGGCTCAGGGAAGTGTGATCGTTATTAAGGGGGGCACTTGTGATGAGCATTGGGTGTTGTATGTAAGTGATGAATCACTCAATTCTACACCTGCAACTAATAGTACAAGGTATGTTAACTAATTGGAATTTAAATAAAAACTTGAAAAAAAGAAAAAAAATGTAAGCACCAAGAGGTTCTTAGAGTCTTTCATTTTTCAGATACAAAAACAAAAATTCAATGAAAGTAATCAAGATATCAAGGATACACAGCCATGAATCTGGAATAATTCCAGATCTCACTACAGCATGCTGCCATTCAATCACAGATCCTTTTTGTTGACAAACAGGCTGTCCCTGTAGAGAGATAGAGAATTTGTAAATATCATTTGTCTTAAGCCATGTAAATCTTACATTCTAACTTTCTTTTCTTTTTAATTTTTTTAACATTTATTTATTTTTGAGACAGAGAGAGCCAGAGCATGAACAGGGGAGCGGCAGAGAGAGAGGGAGACACAGAATCTGAAACGGGCTCCAGGCTCTGAGCTGTCAGCACAGAGCCCGACGCGGGGCTCGAACTCACAGACCGTGAGATCATGACCTGAGCCGAAGTCGGTCGCTTAACCGACTGAGCCACCCAGGCGCCCCACATTCTAACTTTTTAAAGTAAAAATTTTGTTAGTTATATAAAAGTTATGAACATGCCTTATAATATATCAAGCAATATGGAAAAGTACCAAAACACTTCCTACAATGAACTCAACTCTACACTCCAGAATAATAATCTTCAATAGAAGAAGAATATACTTCCACATATCTTTCTAAGGATAAATACAGATACAAAACCAAATTGTAAGATACATAGAAACTGTTTTATGGAAATATATTAGAATATAGTTAGTGTATATTTTAAAATTAAATTATTAAATATATGTAAACTTAATTTGAATTTAACTTGAAAAATCAACTAATCTGAAACTAAAGGAATTGTTGAATTATAGCTAGCTTCTCAAAATTCAAGTTATTAATTTTGATTCATATTTTGGTTAACTGAATTTTATTATTTCATTCTTGAAAGTTCCTGGTTACAAACAATAGAAACTGACTGGGTAACATGGAAATAAGGAATTTATTTTAATGGTATTGAGTATCTCAAAGAATATACAGGATTGTTAGAGAACTAGTCTCAGTCAGGGATCAAGGAAGTCAAGATGGACAAGATGCTGCCATAAGACCAATATTCTCATAATGTATTTGGCAGTTGGATATCTGACACTGCTTTGATCATTGAAATGGTTAGATACACATTGCAATGATGATGGACTTTTCTGCCATAACATATTCTTTTTCCAGGCTTTTAGACATTTAGCACCTTACAAAACTACTTTTTATTTGACCTTAGCGTCCATGAAAATATCTAAATATGCTTACACTGGACACTGCATTCAATATTGAATAGAAGTATCTTGGCCACATTTCAGTTGTCAGGGCATTGGGAAAGGGAATGACTAATATTCTTTATATATTTTTATCCGTAGAGAAGACCCAGAACAGATCTCCCCTCAAAATAGGTGGTGGATTCAAAAGCTAAATATCCAGATTGACAATTATCCATTAAATACAGTCACATTGCTTTTTTTTTAAACATTCAAAAGTTTAGTATTTTCCAAGTTCATTTTTGCTTGAGGGATTACTTTTTGTTATCCTATAAAACCAGTGCATTCTGAGTTAGCTATTTGTAAAAGTCTTGATTTATACTTGCCCTTCAGATTTTGAAGATAATATCCCATTATCATCTGCCATCAAGCATGATACTAGTTCTTTTATCACAGCTTCTCTATTCAAGGTGCCTTGTTTCTTCTCTCTAAGTATTTTTTTTGTTTATTCTTGAAAAACAACCACAGAAAGAGAAAATGTTTCTGATACATGATGATAAACGTTATTTGTCTTAGAACATAGTGTGCTCTTACAGTGTGCAGATATCATTTTTTACCTTTAATTTGGGTAAATATTCTCCACTGGAAGAGTGTGTGATCTTTGTTGAGAAATTTGTTTGTTTGTTTGTTTGTTTCTGGAATTTTGTGAAATGTTCTATAGCACGATTCAATATACAAAATTGGAAAATTACCTTAGAGCCACCCAGCATATTTCCATATTAGTTTATTCTCAATCCCTATCAAAATTCTAATGGTACTTTTTATAGAAATTTTAAAAATCTAAAATTCATGTGGTGCCATAGAGGATAACAAATAACCAAAACAATCTTGAGAAAGAAGAACAAAGCTGGAGACCTCACACTTCCTGGTAAAATATATTTTGAACATATTACCATATTACAGTAATAAAGTCAGTATGTCTCTTCAGAAAGACAGACGTAAACTAATGAAATGAAATAAAAAGCCAGAAATAAGCCCACACATATTCAGTCAACTGATCTTGAACTAGTGTGTCAAGAATATACAATGGGGAAAGGATAGTCCCTTCAACAAATGGTGATGGGAAAATTGGATATCTCTATGCAAAAGAATTAACTTGAGTCCTTATCTTACACCATACAAAAAAAATCAACTCAAATGCATTAAAGTCTTAAGCATTAGACTTGATATTATAAAACTCTAAGAGGACTGCAAGGGGAAATCTTCATGACATTGGTCTTGGCAATGATTTTTTGGATATGACACCAAAAGCACAGGTAGCAAAAGCAAAAGTAAATAAGTAATACTACATCAAACTAAAAAGTGTCTTCACAGCAAAGGAAAGACTCAACAGAGTGAAAAGACAATCCTTGGAATGGGAGAAAATATTTGCAAATCATACATCTAATAAGGAGTTAATATCCAAAATATATAAGAAACTCTTAGAACTCAATAACAAAAAGCCAAATGACCTGATTTAAAAACTGGCAAGGAACTTGCATAGGCATTTCTCCAAAGAAGATATACAAATGGCCAACAGTTACATGAAAAAATGTTCAACATCACTAATCATCAGGGAAATTCAAATCTAAACCATAAGGAGATATCATGTCACATCTGTTAGCATGGCAATTAAAAAAATATATATGAAGAAAAATACATGGATCCTGACATCAAGAAATGTATTCTTAACTTTATAACAGCACTGGGGAATGAATGAACTGTACTCTTAGTTTAGAATCAGAAGATATGGGTGCTAATTCCACCTCTACCAGATGTGAGGTTTTGGCCAATCACTTAATTAATATATTAATTCATATATATTCACCATTCATCCCTCAATGTTCTGAGCTCTTAGTTGACTCACCTTTGTTGTGCCATAGTTTCATTAATTGTCTTCTAAAAATTATCTCTGGGTATAGAAGCATCAACAATCACTCTGATGAAGACCCTGGATATCATAAATACTCCTCCCTTCCCCCGTTTTTAGCATCAACTGTGGGTCCTCATGGAACTCAGAACTGATTAGCCATCCAGTTTAATGATTCCTCTCTTTGCCTGTTGATTCAATCAAGAATCCAGTTGATCCAGACAGAATGTGAGAATGAGCTACAGAACCAGGTGAAATATATGCAAAGACATAAGGGAAAATTTAGCATTTGGAACACTGGACAGTAATGGTGAGAGGCCCAAATCATACCTCTTTCCCTTGTTTCTGAACCATAGATGCTAGCTGCTTGGGGAAAAGCATTCTGTATCAGTGGTTGGTCAACAATATATACTCATCATGGAGGACAGGACTGAGCGTTGTCTCTGAGCTGCCCCTTTAGCTGAGACTTTAACAAAACATTCACTGTTCTATCACATAGGATGCTTCTAGATGAAACAGTATGTAGTAAGACAAATAGACCCCAAGGACATGTACCTATTGCTGCAACTCCTTTGTTTTAAAATGAGCCCCTAATCTGAGGCAATCTGGTGGGGGATATCAGACAATAAATCAGACAGCAGTTCAGATGAAGATATTGGCAGAGACAGTAGGGGCAAGAAAGACAAATCATAGAAGATAGTAGGTTTCTTCTCAGGAAGGTGAGTTCTTACCCCAGAATCTCTGGAGTCTGTTCTGTGACTCTGAGATTTATTTCCAAGAACAATAGTGCATGCAATCACTGGTATCCACAGCGACCCCCAAAGCACAACAATTCTTTATTAATTGAAGGTGATGAAAGTTGAAGCAATTTGTCCTTTCCTTAGAATATATGTCCTGGCATTCTTCAGATCACTGGGCAGCCACAATTTTCACAGATGTTGCTTTACTTTGAATTTTTAGGTTGAGAATCTATCTACAACTTTCTGGAATACATGTAGCCTTTTTTTTTCTTTTTAAAGTAGGCATCACATCCAGCATGGAGCTGAATGCAGGGCTTGAACTTATGACCCTGAGATCAAGACCTGATCTGAGATGAAGAGTTGGATCCTTAACCAACTGAGCCACCCAGAGGCCCCTGGAACACATGTATCTTCATGTTTATTCTTTAAGAGCCCTGAAACCATGAGACAGTAGATGGTACTTTGAGTTCTCTGTTATTAATATCAGTTTAGGCCCCATGTCTAATAGCTTTCAACAAATCCAGAGTATTCTCCAATCTCCAGGGCACAATTACCAAGAAAATTGTTTTAAGTTTCTTGGGGATATGATCATAAAAATATTGCTGTATATATGCAGAAACAACCTTTACCAGCGCCCCACCCCCCCAAATCAATAAAACAACAAAACCTTATAGAACTATGTGTATATTGGGAGTAGATTCAGGATGATCAATAAAGAGGTTTAAGAACGGTTTTGAGCTGTAATTAAAACATGGTACTTAAGAAGACTAATTCTTAGAACATATGAATGGAAAATGAAAATGAATGGGATTGAAATGAAAATGAAAATCCAAAGGATACAACACTTGAACTCCCTAGTCTTTTGTTCTTTTTAACTTAAAAAAAATGAAATACTAGCATATTGCAACAAATTTGTCAATACATAGGACAGTTAATAAAAACAATTAATATTTTTACATTCTTGGCCCCCAATCTAGTCTTTTGAATTATTACATTAACAATTGGATGTATATCATATTTCACCTTTCACTAAATCCATGAAACGTGTATGCCTTCAGATACATTTGTATGCATTTATTCACATTTGTTTTGCTTGTCGTAAATTGTGGTTGGGAACTGAGACTGTCTTTGCCAATAATTTATTTAATGCAGGTTTGCAGAAGTATTATAATTTATAATAGTGTTTCATAAGCCAGTAGCATACAGGATAATGTCTCTTAATAAGCCAATAGAGAAATAACATACTCCAAACCAAGAATAGATAAATTATACTATTGTTTCAGGCAAAGGGGAGATGAAAAAAACAAAGTCCACATTTAGTTGAAGTGTACTTTTCTACAAGTTAGTTCTCTGAAGAGTTGGCCAGTCATGTTAAGTCCCTTGGCAACAGAACACAGTGTTAGCGGAACAAAGGAGCCAGGGTTGGTGAATGGGATGATCTCCTTCAGGAGCCACTGTGGTTTTCACCACTGCCACAAAGAGTTGCCTTGTGACATGAGTTATGGTCCCAAGGTCTTTGGAGAGCATTTAGATCAGCAAAGAATAGCCTTGCCAGAACTAATACTTTCTGTAAATTCTACAAATTCTTGCTATTTAAAGTTTAAATGTCCATTATGTCATAGTTATATGTTCATATGCCTCCACATATTCATATTGATAAGCACTCAGTAGCACAGCCATTTTGATAACATCATCCTCAGACAGCCTCCCCAGTGTAAACAAATTCACCTTATATCAAAACAACAAATAAGTGGATTTGAAATCATAAAAGTTTTAAATAAATAGTTGTAAATTTTTTTTCATGTTTTAAGAATAGTTCTGTGATATTCTATATCTTAGGACTATCATATACTAGATTACTATCAGGTTTTTATTTAAAATAATCTATAGCTTCAGGAGCCTTCTTTGTACATACATTCTAATACTCTGCCTGAAGGACATATTTTTAAAAGTGGATTGCTAGGTCAAATGAGATACATATTTAAAATTTTAATAGGTACTGCTAAATCATTTCTTAAAAAAGTTATTATAATTCACACTTCTCCCTGTATAATAATAAATAATAATTGTAACAGTAATAATAAGTAGGTAAAATTAATGAATAAAATAAAAACAGATACAATTTTCTGTTTATATACATCCCTGCCAGTTCTTTACATAATCTATCAGTATTTTGATTTAGGTTATATTGACATATTAGAAGAAAGTATATTGAAATGAGCAAAGCAAATATGATCATAAATGTAGACTTTGAATATATGAATATAAAGGCTTCCACGAGTCCTTAGGATACTTTGGAAAGCAGTGTTTCTTCCTTAGGACAGACAGAACCCCCAGTCAAGTCTTAGTGAGAAGAGGTTAAGCTGGATTTCAGACACCATTCAACCTTTAACATGAGTACCCTTATGGAGAACACAACATTCACAACCTAAATAAGAGCCCTGGTTGTATTCAATTGGAATGAAACCTGACTGAAAAACAGTCACAGCTTGGAGAGGGGTACTTAAGCAATTTATTTCTGGGGAAGGGTAATTGGAAGGAAAATGCAGTCTACATAGTTGACTAGAATAATCTGGTTTTTGTTTTTGTTTTTGTTTTTGTTTTGTTTTGAGAGAGAGAGAGAGAGAGAGTGCAAGCAGGGAGGAGCAAAGGGAGAAGAAAAGAGAAGAATCCTAAAAAGGCTCCATGTCCAGCACGGAGGCAAATGTGGGGCTCAGTCTCACAATCATGAGATTATGACCTGAGCCTAAATCGAGTTGGGTGTTCAACCAACTGAGCTACCCAGACACCCTTGGAATAATTATATTTCAAACAACCTGTATAATATTACATGGTGATGGAGAGATTCTAGGCATTAGCATTACTTATTTTTCTCATAAAATAATTATTGCCAATTAGAAATTAATATCTGAAAGTTATTGATAATACAGATATTTTTCATACAACCTCAAAATTTGTTAATGTTTTAGTTTCAGAGCTAGAGAAAGAGGAGCGTATCTTGTTAACAAACCTGGTATTTCTATATAAAGAAAATTATAAAAGGCAGAAAAAAATCACATTACTCATCACAGGTTTCCATGGGCTAATGTTAGCAAGTAAAAATTTTAAACATCAAAATTAATAGCTATGGTAACTTGTTGGTTATTCTTTGCATAAAACTTGCTGGGTCTGCATACTTCAAAGTGTTTAGTAGAAGTATTCAAAATCATGACATGTATCTCATTTCTTAACTATGTGTCTCAAGTATAAATGTATAGATTATGTTTATTTAAAAATATGGCTAAGTACATAAACAATTCCACTCAATTTTCCTCATTTATATTCTTGCACATGTCAAACCATTTGTTTTATTAAAAAATGTATGCACACACTTGGTTATGGTAAATTGTTTCTTATAATCTCATAATTTAAGATAATTGAAGTTAAACTTATAATAAATATATGAAAGCACTTATCTGCAAAAATAATAACCAACAACAACCCCCTCCTAAGACACAGTTCATAGCCATGGGAAAATACTTCCCTAAATGAAATCAAAATGAGAAAGGCATTGCTGAAATTTAGTCAAGTAATTTAGGGAAGTAACTGAGGAAGGCAGTTCCTCAGTTACTTCAGAAATACAATTGATATAAAAAAACCATAATCTAATAGGTGTTATTTTGGCATTTTGAATGTGAAATAAGAATATGTTAAGTGAACGTAGAAGTTATGTATGGAGTTCATATAATAAAAGAGCAAGAATACATCAGAGTAATTTTAGGACTGTCCAAGGAGAGGGACATATATTTCTGATGGCTGCCTCAGACCATCACAAAATGGTAACACTAACCGTTACAATCATCTTCCTAATTGCCCTTGCTCACCAAGCAATGTTCTGATTATACCTGCTCTCCATAAAGACTTTATTACTGTGATCAGGATGTACTGACCAGCTGACAAGAATATTCTTGACCTTTGGAAGTTCTATTTCACTTGCGTTAATACATCAGCAACCTGTTTTATAGGTTAGTTTCTCATGAGCTTAATTAATGTGAGTTTGTCACTGAGTCTGACACATTGTGGGTGTCCTGACAAAATCAAATTCTTATTGATGTGAACCTGGAACATGGACTCTTTCCATAGTGATTCTGGCTTTAGAAGTCTTTGCTTTTGTAGTCATCCCACTTAGACTTCTCTCTTAAATGTAATATTCTGTAGGCACACATTTTCTGTCTCTCACTCTGATGTTCTTAGGAAATAAAAGTGTCAGGATAAGTGGACAATGCATGCATTCATCAAGAAAAAAATTCGTGAGCATCCACAATAAATCTGGCACTATGCTAAGCACTGAAGTATGGGAGGAAAAAAGAAATAACAGTTCTTTTGTCATTGGGTCTTGGAACATGACCAATGTTCCAGACTGAAGCTTTGTTACTAAATTTGAACCTGTTTGGTTAAGCTCTGGATTGATTCTATTGATTACATGAAACATGGTATGTATAGAACCTAGCGTGGTCCTTGGCAGATGGGTGCTCAGTTGGTTATGTCCTTGCTTTTCTTATTTACATTTCTTATTTTGTGAATGATTAAATATTGCAAATTTTAGATTTATTTTTTGAAATTAAGTCATTGTCTGTCTGAAAGATAATGATATATTGCATGTCTATTGGGTGACATTTTAAGAAAAAAGTATTGAATGTACTAGTACATTTTCACTAATATTTTAATCACCTATGGATCATTTAGATGTTCAATACCACCTTATTTAACTTATCTTCACCTAGATACATAATTATCAATTTTATTCATATATTTTTCTGAAACTGTATGAAGACCGATAATATATATTAAAATGTTAGTCCTTTATTTCAGATATATATGTTTAATTTGCCAATTATTCTAAGTCAGGAGATCCAAGAAATAAACGATGAACATTTATCACTAAAGCACTTAAAAATTACTTTTGACATTAGTACTATTTTATACCTTAGTAGTTTGCTAGCAACTTATGAAAACAAATCACAAAACTTAAGAGTATATAGTAAATAATCTTCCTAAAAACCAGGCGAAGATGTCAATTCAGTTGCTGGTTATGAAAGTACAGCAAATAATAACAAAAAACTGAGAGTTAGTATAGTATTAAAAATATGTGTCAATTCATAAGTCAAAATTAATTTTCTTGCTCTTTTTATGCCTCTCTCTGTCTAGTTAGTAACACTTCAAATCAGGTAAAATTGACATACAACAAACTGCATATAAAGTGTGCAATTTGATAATCTTTGTATATGTGTGTACATTTATAAGACCATCACCGCCATCAAAATGATAAACATATCCCTTACCCCCCAAATTCCCTGGTGTTCCTTTGAAATCTTTTCTCATACCACCCCTGCAGTCACAGGTGTCTGCATTACATTAGTTGTCTATCATATAATTTAATATAAATGGAAAAATGTATTATGAAATATTGTTTTTGGTTTCTTTCAGTCATCATATTTATTTTGAGATGTATCTATGTTGTTGGTGTATAAACAATTTACTATTTTTTTATTGCTAAATAATATTCTATTCCATATCATGATTTACTTACCATTTTCATGTTTATAAATACTTGTGATGCTTTCAGTTTGGGGCTGTACAAATGAAGCTGCTATGAATATTCAGGTAAAAGTCTATATTGATATATGCTTTTATTACTATTGGGTAATACATTGTAGTGAAATGGCTGTGTATATGGGGAGTGTATAGTTAACTTTTAAAAACAACCAAACTTTTTTCCAAAGTGGATATACGATTTTACATTCTCATTGGTCATCCATAGGAGTTCCCAGTTCACATAGTTTTGCCAATATTTGATTGGCAATGATTGACTTTTCCAATTTTATTTATTTATTTTAAAATTTTTAACGTTTATTTATTATTGAGAAACAGAGAGAGACAGAGCATGAGCATGGGAGGGGCAGAAAGAAGGGGAGACACAGAATCTGAAGCAGGCTCCAGGCTCTGAGCTGTCAGCACAGAGCTCAATGCGGGGCTTGAACTCACAAACCGTGAGATCATGACCTGAGCTGAAGTCCAATGCTTAACCAACTGAGCCACCCAGGCGCCCAGACTTTTTCAATTTTAGACTTGGTGGATTTAATCTTCATTTCCTTAGTAATTAATGATGTTAATTTTTTCATATGACTCTTTCTTGATGAAGTGTCTGTTCAGATCTCTTCGTTATTTTCTTTCTTTCTTTCTTTCTTTCTTTCTTTCTTTCTTTCTTTTTTTTTTGTGTTTGGATGTTGTTAATATTATTATTGGAGTTGTTTGTATATCTAGATACAAATTCTTTGTCAGACAAATGATTAGTAAATATGTTCTCAAAATTCTGGCTTATCTTTTTTATTTTATTTTTTAAAATTCTTTTTTAACATATATTGATTTTTGAGAGACATTGAGAGATAGAGCATGAGCGGGGAAGGGCAGAGAGAAAGGGAGATACAGAATCTGAAGCAGACTCCAGGCTTCGAACTGTCAGCACAAAGCCTGACACAGGGCTTGAACTCACTGTGAGATCATGACCTGAGCTGAAGTTGGACTCCCAACCGAGCTACCCATGTGTCCCTGGCTTATCTTTTTTTAAAAGCAGTTTTATTGAGGTATAATTGGCATGCAATAAACTGCGCATATTTAAAGTGTACAATTTGAAAAGGTTTGCAAGTTTTTCTTTTAAAATTGTCTTTCAAAGAGCTTAGTTTTTAATTTTGAAAAAATCCAATTTATAGGTTTTTTTTTCTTTTATGGAACGTGGTTTTCATGTTGTAGCTAAGAAATCATTGGCAAACCAAGGATACTGAGCATTTCTCCTTTGTTTTCTTTGAGAAGTTTCATAATTCTGTATTTTACATTTAGGACTAGATATATTTTGACTTAAAAATTGTTAAATGGCATAAAGTATTGGTCAAGGTTTGTGCCTTTTTTTTCATATATCTATCCAATTTTGTTAGCACCATGTAAATTCATTGTTCATTTATGTGTGGGTTTATTTCTGGACTCTATTCTAGTCTATTGATATTATTGTGTATCTTCACAATACATATTATTGGTTTATAATAATGCTTGATATGAGGCAGACTAAGTCCTCTAACGTCATTATTATTTTTTCAAACTCTTTTGACTATTCTAAGTCCTTTACATTTCCATACACATTTTAGAAAGAGATTGTTAAGGGGCCCCTGGGTGGCTCAGCCGGTTAAGCATCTGACTCTTGATTTCAACTCAGGTCATGATCTCATGGTTTGTGGGTTTGAGCCCAGTGTTGGGCTCCACACAGACAATTTGGAGCCTGCTTGGGATTTTTCTTGGTCTCCCTCTCTCTCTGCTCCTGCCTTGCTCATGCTCTCTCTGTCTCAAAATAAATAACTAACTAACTAACTAAATAAATAAATAAATAAACTTAAAAAAAGAAAAAGAAAGAGATTGTCAATTTCTATAAGAATTCTGCTAGGATTTTAACAGACATTGTGTTGAATTTATTGATCATTCTAGGAAGAGTTGACACCATGAACATTGTATATCTCTACATTTATTTCTTTAATTTCTCTCAACAATTGTTTTTAGTTTTTAGTTTACAAAACTTGGATATATTTTTGTAAAATTTATAACTACTCATTTTATATATTTGAATGCTATTATTAACATCATTGTTAATTTCCATTTGTGGTCATTATTAGTAAATAGAATACAATTAATTTTGGTATTAAGTTTGCGTATTACAACCAGGCTAACCTCATTTATTAATTCTAGAAACATTTTTGCAGATTTCATAGTTTTTTTTTAATTGATGACCATAGATCTGTGTGTGAATAAAGGAGGCAATTTTATTTTTTCCTTTCTGATCTGTGTGCATTTTATTACTTACTATTACTTTTTTAAAATCCCATAGTGAGAATTTCCAGTATAATGTTAAATAAAAGTGCTGAGAGCAGGCATCTTAGACTTGATCCTGATGTCAGGATGTCAGTGTGAAAGTAGTCAGTCTTTCATTATTAAATATGATGTCAGTCAAATGTCCATTAACTGACAAATGGATAGAGTTTATATATATATATATATGTATGTGTGTGTGTATATATATATACGTATATATACGTATATATATATATATATATATATATATATGTATATATATACTCAGTCATCAAAAAGAGTGAAATCTTGTGATTTGCAATGACATGGGTGGAACTAGAATATTATGCTAAGCAAAATAAGTCAGAGAAAGACAAACACCATATGATTTCACTCATATGTGGAATTTAAGAACCAAACAGATGAACATAGGGGAAGGGGGGGAAAAAAAGAGAGAGAGAGAGAGGGAAGCAAACCATAAGAGACTCTTGGGGCGCCTGGGTGGCGCAGTCGGTTAAGCGTCCAACTTCAGCCAGGTCACGATCTCGCGGTCCGTGAGTTCGAGCCCCGCGTCAGGCTCTGGGCTGATGGCTCGGAGCCTGGAGCCTGTTTCCGATTCTGTGTCTCCCTCTCTCTCTGCCCCTCCCCCGTTCATGCTCTGTCTCTCTCTGTCCCAAAAATAAATAAAAAAAAAAAAAAAAAAAAAAACCATAAGAGACTCTTAACTATAGAGAACAAACAGGGTTGATGGACGGAGGTTGGCAAGGGATGGGCTAAATGGATTATGGGTATTAAGGAGGACACTTGTGTCGACCACTGGATGTTATATATAAGTGACGAATCACTAAATTCTGTCCTGAAACCAATATTGCACTATAGGTTAGCTAACTAGAATTTAAATAAAACTTTAAAAGATTAAATAAATAAATAAATAAGGTATTAAATGTAGGTTTTTCAAGATGTCCTTTACAAACTTGAGAATACTCTGTTCTATTCTTAGTTTGCTAAGAGTGTTTATTAGGAATGGTTGTTAAATTTGTCAAATCCTTTTTCTGCCTTTATTAAGATACTCAGTTGTTGTTGTTGTTGTTGTTGTTGTTTAGTCTATTAACATTAAGCCTGATTAAGTTTTCAAATGTTGAACCAATGTTGAATTCCTTGGATAATCCCGCACGTGGTCATGATGTATCACCCTTTTATATTTGTTGGATTGATTTGATAAAATTTTGTTAAAATTGTTTTGTATATGTTTATGAAGGATACTAGTCTATAGTTTTCATTTTCTTTTTTGTGATGTTTTAGGGTGGTGTTGGTATTGTTTTAATACTGGCCTCACAAAATGAACTATGGAGTATACTATCCTCTTCAATTTTTCTGGAAGAGTTTGTGAAGAGGTGTGGTGTGATTTGATATAGTTTCTTCCACAAATTTTTGGTAAATTTTGCCACTGAGGCCATTTGTGCCTGAAGTTTTCTTTTTGGTAAATTTCAAATTCCCTTTCTTTAATACATAGAGATTTATTCAGACAATCTATTTTTAGGAGGTTTTTTTTTTAGTTTGTCTCTTTTAAGACCTTTATCCATTTTATCTAAGTTGTTGAAGTTATTATCACAGAGTTATTGATGTTTCTTACTACTCTTTTAATATGTGTAGAATCTGAAGTAATGTTACTGTTCTCATTTCTAATATTAGTAATTTGTTTCTTCTCTTTTTCTTGGGCAGTTTGCCTAGTGACTATCATTTTTATTGATTTTCTTGGAAACATAGCTTTTTATTTCATTGACATATTATATTATTGTCTGGCTTTCTATTTCATTGATACTTGCCCCTATATTTATTATGTACCCTCTTCTGCTTATTTGGGTTTGATTTGCTCTTCATTTTCTAGTTCCCTATGTTGGAAGCTGAGCCTTCTGAATTGAGATATTTTCTTGTCTAAAATAGGCTCGTAGAACACTTTCCTTCTAAATACCACTTTAGCTCATCCTGCCAAATTTGCTATGTTGTGTTTTATTCTGTTCAATGTAGTTCCTTATTTTTCTTTAGCCATTTTCTTTGAAACATAGGTTAGTTTCCAAATATTTTGGATCTTTCAGATATTCTCTTATTGATTTCTTTCTAATTTAATGCCACTGTGGTAAGTGAAAATAACATTTATTAGTTTAATCCTGTTAAATGTATTATTGCCTATACTGTAGCCCAGTATATGGCCAATGTTGGTGAATGTTCCATGTACATTTGAAAACAATATGTATTCTGCCATTGTGTGAAGTGTTGTATAAATGTCAGTTAGGTCATTTGGGTTAGAGTGTTTTCAAGTTTTTTATATTCTTATTGAACATCGATTATTCTATCAATTACTGAGAGAGAGATGTTGAAATTTCTGACTAAATTTGTGGGTTTGTGTATTTCTTCTTCCCATTCTGTCAATTTTTCCTTCCCATGTTCTGAAGTTCTGTTATTAAGTGTAGAATTGTTTAAGATTGTTTAGTCTTTTGATAATTGACTTTATCAGTATGTAATGATTCTCTTTATCCATGGAAATATCTGTTCCTCTGCAATTGACATTGATGGTAACATAGCTACACCAGCTGTATTTTGATTGCAGTTAGTATCTTTTTTATCCATAGTTTTAAGCTATTTATATCTTGATACTCAAAATGGCTTGCTTATAGGCAGCATATAGTTCTTACCCAATATCTATTTTTTTTTAAATGTGGGTATGCAAATTACTTAAATTAACTTTGGTTATTGATTTGGTTGTGGTTAAACTGCTATCATTTTTATACTTATATTTGTTTCATCTTGTTCTTCATTACCCTTTTCCTCTTTCTCTGTTTTATTTTACATTAATAAAGTATTTTTAAAATATTTATTTATTTTGAGAGAGAGATATTTACTTATTTTGACAAGCAAGGGAAGGGCAGAGAGAGAGAATCCCAAGCAGGTTTCACACTGTCAGCGCAGAGGTCGCTGCAGGAGCTTGATCTCAGGAACCGCGAGATTATGACTTGAACTGAAATCAAGAGACAGACACCTAACAAACTGAGCCACCCAAGCCACCCTTTAATAAGTATTTTTGAAGACTCTATCTTCTTTGTTGGCCATGAGCCATTAATCTTTGCTGTGTGACTTAGTGGTTGCATTAAGGTTTATAATACAAATCTTTACCTTATGCCAGTATACTTTCAAATAATATTATTAACATTTTACATATAAAATCTACAACAGTATACTTAGATATCTTTTCTTCCTGCCTTTGTACTATTTTGACGTCTAGTTTACTAACATAACTGTTACTATAATGCATTGTCAATACTTCTACCTTAAACAATCATTTCTATTACAAAGGGATATTAAAAATAAAAATGAAATCTTTTAATTTACCCTTTTTATTATTTCTGGTTTTCTTCGTTTCTTTATTCAGATGCAGATTTTCATCTGGTATCATTTCCCTTCTGCTTAAAAGACTTCCTTTACCATTTCTTTTATTTTTTCCTTCAAGTTTGTATTTAAATTCCAGTTAGTTCACATACAGTGTAATATTAGTTTCAAGTGTACATATAGTGACTCAGCACTTCCATACATCACCCAGTGATCATCACTACAAGTGCCCTCCTTAATCCCCATCACTTATTTAACACATCCCCTAACTGCCTCCCCCTTGGTAACCATCAGTCTGTTCTCTATAGTTAGGAGTCTGTTTCTTGGTTTGCCTCTTTCTCATTTGTTTTGTTTCTTAAATTCCACATATAAGTAAAATCATATGGGATTTGTCTTTCTCTGACTGACTTATTCCTTTACTATTTCTTGTAATAAACGTCTGCAGAGTTTTATATGAGAAGCCTGCTTTCTGATCCTTGTTCCTCTATATGTAATATTTCCCTTTTCTTTAGATGCTTTTAAGATCTTTATCTTTGATTTTAAGCAATTTTATTATGATGTGCCCTGGTGTAGTTTTCTTCATGTTTCTTGTGCTGGGATTTATTGAGCTTCTTGGATTTGAGGGCTTATAATTTTCATCAAATTTGAAAAAATTGGCCACTATTTCTTATTTACAGGAATTCAAAAATATCCAGCAAATAACAATATAATTGTCACAGTGTCTGGCATCTAATTAAAATCTACCAGTCATACAGAGAACTAGGCAAATTTTTCCATAAAATGAGAAAACACCAATCAATAGAAATGAATTCTGAAATAATATAGATGATAGAATTACTAGTCAAAGATATGCCAGAGTTATAATTAAATCATATATGTTCTAAAAGGTAATAAAAGACTGAAAAATTTAAGGTAAGATATGAAAGAGATTAAAAAAACCCAAATTGAATTTTTGTGATGAAAAGTATAATTCTCTTAAAAATATACAGGATATCATTAATAGCATATTAGACACCGGGGTGCCTGGGTGGCTGTCAGTTAAGCCTCTGACTTTGGCTCAGGTCATGATCTCACAGTTCATCGGTTCCGGCTCCTCGTCGGGCTCTGTGCTGACAGCTCAGAGCCTGGAGCCTGATTCAGGTTCTGTGTCTCCCTCTCTCTCTGCCCCTCCCCTGCTCATGCTCTGTTTCTCTCTCTCAAAAGTAAAATAAACATTAAAAAAATTTTAAAATAGCATATTAGAGCAGAAAAATTTACACAGGTAAATTTATTTACCTGAAGACATATGTAGCAATATAAACTATCTAAAGAAACAGAGAGGAAGAAAAGACCAGATAAATAATCAAAAGGTAAGCAGTGAACTATGAGATAACTTCAAGAGGTGAATTATTTATAGTAAGTATATTGGGGACGGAGAAGAAGAAAAAAAAATTGTATTCTTGAGCTCTGTTCTGAGACACAGTTAAAGTGCTTGGAAATAGTTTGACTGCATTTAGTTCTTAAAGTTTTCTCAGAAGGGACCAGAACAGCCCTTAGAGCTAATTTTCCTCCAGAAGTGAAACAATACCTTTCTGAGCTCTCCAACTGATGCCCCAGATTTGTGAAGTTTGCTACTCTTGCTTGTAGGAACATGAACTATTCCCTTCCTTGTGTAAGCTTCCAGGAAAGCTTTTCAGTGGCTCTTTTCCCAGGTTTGGGTAGTTTCCCCACATGCCTGTGCTGATTCATCAGGATAAAGCTGATGACTTGGGGGGGAGGGGGGGCTGCAGGTGTCCAACACTAGCATTTTGTATGCCTAGCTCTCTCTTTTCTGATACTCTGTTCTGTGAACTCTAGCTGTATTTGATTCCCTGGACTCCCAGCTTAACCTTCTCAAAGTATTGAGACTGCTGAATTCCACCTGAGTTCTTGTGCATGCGCTGTACCTTGGAAACCCTCTGCAAGCAGTGACCTGGGAAATGTAACCATAGGTCTAACTTTGTTTTCCCACTCTTAGGGAACATTGTACTTTTGCTAGATGTACAAAACAGGAAACCATCATTTTGTTACATCATGCCCTGTTTTTCAGTTTTTTGGAATCAGGGATAGCTCCTGTCTTGTTATTCCATCTTGGACGGGAGGCTAAGTCTTTATGTGTTAGTCCATATAATGTTCATTATATGTTTATATTGAATAAGAAGATAACTGCACTGTGTCTTTAAATGGAATGAATGCTTCTATTTGTTATGCTAGTTTTTAAAAACTGAAGCTAATGAGCAGTATTCTGTGCCAATATTCAAGTAACCTTTGTACCTGCATCATAACAATTGGGAAATAAAACTATTTAGGCTTTAGAAAACTTTCATTTCAAAGCAGAAAAATATACTGACCGGGTACAATTTTTTTGTGACTATAATAGAGTTAAGAATAGTTTAATATAATTTAAGTAGTTTTCCCAATGAAAAAGATGGTTATTAGCTTGTAAATTACTCATTCTTTAGTTCTTCTTGGTCTTGACATGGACAACTTATTATAGAGGACCAGATACTCTAGAAAGTGCTCTATTATTTCTAAACAATCCAGATGGGATAAGGGATGGTAAAAACTGAAGGGTCAGTGTACATGAGAGGAAAATTCCTCACTTTGCATAAGCAATTGCCTACTTGAATATTCAAACACAGTCTTTAAGCTTATACAAATTTTATGACTGTGGCTTAAGGAACAACCTTGAAAAGCCTGAACTGATGTTCTTAAATGAAATTCTATTTATAAATTCTGGTCAAAGCTATAGTTATAATTACACTGTTTTCAGTGAGTATAATATGAATCCTACACAGACCCTTTTGAATTTTTTTTTATATATTAGTGTCTTGATCACAATGAAACATCTTTTATTTGTGCTTAAGAAAGCAAATTTCAATATTACATTTCACTAGTTTGAAATGTGTGTTTTTCCAGGGCTTATCACATACATTTTAACTTACCAACTCTACTTCAGATTTATACTGACATAATTCCAGTGAGATATAGAAATGTTACTCCTGTATAATTCTATTCTTTCTTATGCCTTTTTCTGCTATTATTGTTATATCTATTATATCTATCTATATATGTTACAAATCCATCAATATATTGTTATAATTCTTACTTTATATAATTTTGAGAAAAGACACAGTAAAGGATAAACAGAGGAACAAAAATTGACTTGAGACATATAGAAAACAAAACATAAAATGGTAGATATAAATCTAATTATATCAATAGCAAATGTGAATTAATTAAATTATGAAAAGAAGGAAATGTGTACTTTTGTGTATATTTTTAAAGAAACTAGATTAGGCCCAAGATGGAGTTGCTCAAGCAACTATGTCAGCAAATCAAAATTTAACTATGTTTAGCTTTTCCAAAGTAGGAAGGCTTATGTGAACCAATCAGTGCTTACCTGCTCAACCAAGCTCCTAATCCAAGTCCAAGCCTTCCCTTTGCTCCATATAAGAAAAGTCATCTTGCAAATACCCAGTAGAATTTCCTTTATCCTGTTCAAGTTGGTCTTTGAAAGTTTCTTGCCTTGTACAACTCTTCAAAGCACCTTTCTATCAATTAGATTGGATACTACTTGATACATGAATCATTGACTACAAGCCTACTAGATCAGTAAATAGTCTGTGGAAATTTTTCTTTTAACAGTATGTACAATAAACCTTTTAGTTCAAATGTATCAGGAGACATTTTTTTTTATGAAATATAGTTGTTGAATTGATAGGAAAAGATAGGATTCAGTAGGCAGAAAGGGAAAGATTAGGACTGAGGTCCTGGGTGGGGAAAACACATTGTTTTGGAACAATGCTGGGAGCCTCTGACTACAGCAAACCCCCTCAGGCATAAACTTCCTGTTAAGAATGTAATAGACATCACCTACTCCCTCCTCAGGTTTCCCTCAGGAATTTGACACAAGACCTAACTAAAAATAAGTAGCAGACCATGAAACATATGCCACCCAAAGAATGATAGGGCCATAGACCACCACTTATACAATGGAAACGAGCCAATCAGGAATGGGCAACCCAGCACCTATAGCTATCAAGTCAATAAGGTTAGGACAGGAGAAGGACCAAGGGGGAAGGCAAGGAAGGCTAACCAGAATGGTATAAAACAAAGACCTTTGTCTATAGTCACAGGCATTCATTTTTGAATGTCCCCTCTCTTCAAAGAGAGCTTTCATACTATTCTTACTTTCTAATCTTATACTGTAATAAACTTTTGCCTGCTGTTTTGTGTCCACCTCTTCATTCTTTGAAGCAGCGAGACAACGAACCCCAGGTATTGAGGTAAAAAATCCTACAACAGAATCTCAATAACTTGTATTCCCACTTAGAAGCCATACTTTCCTAGATTTTTCTTCCCTTTTAATTTTAAAATTTGACCTTTCCCTTTTAATGTTTTGTGAAGATTTTAAAAAAGAGGTGTAGTAGACATTTTGGATTTTTCCTGACAGCCACTTTCCTCTTCACTTTCTTAATGACAACAGGGCAATGAACACAGTGGCTGTTGAGTGCCTCAGTTGAGGTTTAGACCACACAAGATGGCTGCCAGAGTCGGGAGAGACTTGTTTTCACACATGGAAATCTCAGTAAGGCAAGTTCTCTATTCTCCAGATCAGTGCTTCTTACTCTTCAGCATGCATTAGAAACACAATCCTCTGGAAAGCTTGTTAAATAAGCTACAAATTACTAGGCCTCTCTCCTAGCTTGGGAGAACCCAATGTATTACATTTCTAATAAACTATAAGCTATTGATATTGGTGTATGACATTTTGAGAGCTGCTGCTCTGATCAGCTCTGATCAGTTCATAACTCTGTCAGCACTTTGGAGATATCTGAGAGTTTATGAATACAGGAAGTGCCCACTTTGCATGAGAGTACAGGATTGTAGAAATGACCATGCAACCTGACAACGATCTTAACAATCATTAGGAAAATTATAGTTGCTCCTTTATCTTTAAATAGTTTTGACAAAATATGAAAAAGCCCTCTTACTGTCTTTTTTGTGTCGAGTAAAAATTTTAAAGTGAAACTAATATTTATTTATGACTTGGTAATTTAAAATGTTATAAATATTGAGAATAATGTTTTCTCTTTTTTTTGTAGAAAATTTACTAAATATAATCTGAACAGCGCTTGCCTTCTTGTATAACATGATAGCAAGTGTGCATTTCTCTATGCTTTGGCAAATTTTCATACCCTATTCTGAGTTTAGATTCGCTTCCAACATTGTATACTTTGGCCTTTCCATGTTGTGAGATTATCTCTGAGAGTTTTTTTAACGTGAATTTTTTTGTCAATGTCACTTCCTCAGTGACATCTTCATTCTTTTTTTCATAACAGGTTTCCTCGTTTATGTTGGTAGATTTGCCTTTACTGAGTTCCTCTGGCTTCATATTTAGAATCTATTGAACAGCATTAGTGTCAAAATTCCTATGGTTGGCTATTTTTTTCATAATTCCATTACATTTGATTTGCACTTCACTTCCACTATTTTCACTTTTTCTTTCTTTACTACCCTTTTGTCTTTGTTGGCCAATTTCCTTTTTTGATGATCCATTTTTGTAACACATCACATGGGTTTATGACTGAGTAACACACTTTGCTGTTTATTACTGAGGAACACACTTTGTGAACTGAATAACAAATATGCAGGGACCAATCAGAGACATGCTTTAAAGAAAGAAATGTTATTGGTCACTGAATCTAAGGCCTTTTTGTTATTTAAGTAGAGACTTGTGGACTGAAGGAGTAGCAGTGAAGTCTACACTTTATGCAACTACTAGCAGTTAATATGACATTACAACTGAAATTTCAACCGCATTAATGGGGACTGGTGTTAGTTAATGAAACTGTGAAATCTGCATACAAAGCAAGGACTGCCTTCAGTAGCACTGCCTGGTCCTTATCTCAGACCAATAAAACTAGAATCTCTGAGATGAGACTCAGGCCATGATACTATTTTTAAATCTCCCTCAGGTGATACTTATAAACACCTAGGTTTGAAAACACTGCTCTAGAACAGTGTTTCTAGAAAATTTAGTGTTTATAAAAATCATGTGGAGGGCTTGTTAAGACAGATCTGGGGGCCCCATCTTGGAAATTCTTATTTAGAGATTTGACCTATTGACAAATGGCTTGTTCTAACCACCTGACATATTACCTAGAATTTAAACTTTTCACAATCCCCTAGGGGATCCTGATGATGCTCGTCCATGGCCTACACTTAGAGTAGTTATCTGAATGTAAAGCCTGGAACAGTGGCACTAACTCTTGTTACAAGATGGAACTCTACAAAGAGGACATACTTGGCACAGGAAGGAAAACAAGGCAGGGAGTTACTGTAGCTCAAGATGGAAATCTTGTGACTCAGTAAACCTCAGGATCAAACCACACTGAAGTTCCTTTCTTGGACTTTTCAATGATATAAACCCACAAATATGCATGAATTTAAAGCAATTTTCTGGTAGAGCTCAATATTTAAAACATTGAATTCAATCTCATGAAAAGTTTAATTCACTGTTGTGTAAAATTTCCTTTCATTTTACTAATTTTGTTATTTTTCGTTACGTTTTAGAAATAGACAAAGTGTAAAAGACCTTCACGTTAGATGCAAGTAGGAACTGAGAATACCTCATTCAGTTTTTCATTATGATCAAGCCCACTCAAGTCAGGCTTTCCTGTCTTTAAGGATGGTATTAGGAGTGATAATATTATCCATAAATTTGTTCAGTAATACCACTTTATTGGCTGATTTTGAATGATGGGTTGTTGGTTTTTTGTTTTCTGGTTTTTTTTGTCTAAGTTGATATTAACACTTCATTAATGAAAAATTATGATGAATATTTTAGTGTAATTTATTATAATCAGCTAGCAGTCCACTTAAAATGTCGACCAGAAACACCAATTATTTGCCCTTTCATTTCATCTAATTATGGACACCCAATAAATTTAATGAAAGCTTTCCATTTAAGAAGTCTTATAATTAAACACATCTATTACATTGATACTAAGTATTCTTTCCATTGCCCAGTGTATTAGCTTGGTGGGGCTGCCATAACAATGTAACAGACTAGGCATGGTTTAAATTGCAAAAACTTATTTTCTCACAATTCTTGATACTAGAAGTCTGAGATCAAGTGTTGGCAATGTTGGTGTCTTCTGAGGTCTTTCATTTTGACTTGTGTATTGTTGTCTTTTCCATTTGTTTGTGCATAGGCTTCCTTCTCCTGTGTCTAATCCTCTATCTGTGTCTAATCTCTTCCTTTATAAAGACAGATTATGCTGGACTAGGGCCTCCTTTATGATCTTAATTTAACTTAATTCCTTCTTTATTTTTAAGACTCTACTCCAAAGAAAATTATATTCAAAGGTACTAGGGGTTAGAACATCAATACATGAATTATGTGTGTGTGTGTGTGGGGGGTGCACAATTCGTCCCATAACAACCAGGTAATTTTAATCTCCTAATCTATAATTTTAGGTTCTGTTTATAATTCCTTCCTTCCCTCCCTTGTCTTCAGGTTCTACGCTTCCTTTAATAAGTGGAAATAGATGTTGGGTCTGATAATTTAATGCCCAGTGATGATGCTTGTGCTGTGCAAACTACAGGAACATTTACTTCTTCACAAATGACACTGTGCTTGGTAAGGTCCCAGGAAAGGTTAAAAATGTATCATAGCACAGAATCAACCTCCAAAAGCCATTTTCTTTTTTTCTAAGAGGAATGACAAATTACCTGTTCATAAAATAAAGGTAAATTTATACCAAGCCTTGCTACAAGGTTTCCAAAGGTGACATGGGAATGTATGCTTTGACCTTGGCTGAATGTGAAACTTGTGAGTAATATAGCAAGGTGTGCTTGTGGTGGACATAAAATGACTTATTTCTGTTCTTGGCAAACAAGCATTTCCAGTGCTTGGCGCTTTATCCCACCTTTAAAATAAAGTTCTTAAAAATATAGCTGTATCATACCACTAAATGATTACTTGGACAGTGTTTGCCAGATGACTCCATTAAAAGCTTATAGTTAATTAATGACTGTCAGTTAATGAATGATCTGCAAGGTAATGCATATTAGATTAACTTATTGTTTATAGATATATTGAAATCCATCATAGAAATGCCCCTGACAGTGATTCTCCCCTCATGAAAAATTACAATTAAGACAATAGCAAGAGCCTGTCATTCACCTATTTTTATTGAAAATTAACGGGAAAACTTTTGATTTACATGCTTTGAATTTGAACAAATGTGTCAGACATTTAAACATTTCCCTTTAAAAGGGATTTCCAACTTGTTTTTTCTAATCTATTTATTACAACATTTTTTTTTTCTTTTTCCTCTTTTTTTTATCATAAAAATTCATCTTTCTTTCCTTAACATGACATTTTAAACAGTTCCTGTTTCCTTCAGGAACAACAATAAAATATCTTGTTTGGTATTTTCTGTGATATTAAAACCTTAATAAAAAGCAAACAGTATATTTGAAATGATAGTATTTCAAAACAATATGTAGCTTTTTGTATAGGAATACAGTTGATTTGGACACTATGGTTCCAGGAGTGAGTATTTTTTAGATGTTTTACATAAAAGAACTCTTATATGTTACTCCAAAATGTAAAATAATAAAAAGGCATTTGCTCTTGTTGAAGCAGGCTTCTCCAAGGTCCTCTGGACTCCAAAGAAACTCTGAGAGACCCTGGGTTCCTAATGAGATGAATTTTAAACCATCAGTTTAAGAGTGGCACATGTTCTAGAACATTTTCTTTTCCCAGAATTTCTTGCAATCCTTGCTTTATGGAAAGTCTAATCTCTTGCTAGGATTCCTACATAATAAGATTATGGGAAATATTTAATTCATATGAAACACAAGTGACACATGATGTGGGACCACAAAGCAGATGGTCAAGAAAGAATTATTGAGGTGTTTTCAGTGCAAAAAGGTACTCTTATTAAAGCACAGGGTCAGGACCCTTGGGCAGAAAGAGCCGTATTAAGATTGTGAGGAGTGACTGATGATATATGTTTAGTTAGTAGGGATTAGGGATAGTGTAAATCTCTAAAGAATCTGTTCATGTTAAAAACAAGGTCTCCAGGACCTTGGAGGGGCTAGTTGCTGTTAAGATAAAGTTATTTACCACTGTCTTGTAAAACATTAGTCATGAGCCCCTTCAGATATATATCAGTGGGCTGTATCTCTGAAAGATGATTGCTAACATATATCTTGCGGTGGGGGTGGGGGGGAGCAGTGTTTACAGTTATCAGAGGGAAGTAACACTAACAAGAACAAAGCTATAGTGGTAAAATATTAAAGGAAATCCTTGAGGGAGCTGTAGGAGTGTTACAATCTGTATACCTCAGGAATCTTGCCTGAAGACTATGAGCTTCAGCAAAGTCTGGCCTTTGTTTCTTTCTCTCCCATCAATATATATGACAAATAAAGATTACATTATTGGGGTACCTAGCTGGCTCAGTCAGTTAAGCATCCAACTTCAGGTCAGGTCATGATCTCACGGGTTCTTGAGTTCCAGCCCCACTTCAGGCTCCCTGCTGTCAGCCTGTCCACGCAGAGCCCACTTCGGATCCTCTGTCCCCTCTCTCTGCTCCTCCTGTGCTTGCACTCTCCCAAAAATAAATACATTAAAAAAAATATGACATTATTATACCTAATGGTTTCACCAAATATTGATATTACTAGATGAAAACTCACAGGTGCGCAGGAAAAAAAAAAACCCAAAAAACGAAAACAAAAACAAAAACAAAGATGGGGGATGCAGGGATTGTTTGAGCAGTGCTGGCACCAGAGCCTGCATCCAAACTGCCTGTATTCTACCGAACTCCTCTGTGGGCCAAATGCAATTCTAGGAGGTTCCATTGTTGTTTATCCTTCAACTACCCTTCCACAAGTGCTCTGTTTTCTTTTTCACTGCCCCATTCACATGGCCATCCCTGGACAGAACTTGCTTGTTCCATACCGCTCCCCCCAGACAATTTCCTGAACAGCAGTGGGCACTGATCCTATTTGTTATTTCAAGGGAGCTCATGAAGATCTTCTATTGGACAAAAATGAAGGGAAAAAATAAGCCAAGTTGTAATCTATTCTGATCAACAGATATTTCCCTTAAAACAGTATTAACTTTACATTTACCAGATAATATAGTAGCTTTGTCTTTTGTTAAAATATCCTCATTTGGATGTTTTGAGCTATATGCAACGAAATAATCATTCACTTCTAATAAGTCTTATTCATAACAGTTGTGACAGAATCTTTTAAGAAAAGATCGGTAGCAGCAACTCTGGTGAACAGAAAGGATATCCTATTCTTCTGTACAATGATTCTTAGATTAAATGATTTTTCACATAGGTTAAGCCCATATATAGTGTAGTCAGTAGCCAGCTGAATTGATATAAGAGATTATGCTATTCAAATGGAAAAATCTATGTAGGGCCCGTACCTAGGAATACATCTAATCTTATAGAGCATTTATTTATGAATACACTGAGAGCCAGTGTTTGAAGACCTTTATGTGAGGGGGATAAAAGATTATGGAACTCAATTCTAGCAACTTAAAAGTAAATAATTAAATAAGAGTAGTTGCATAGTTAGAAAAAAAATTAATAATGAGACCCAGAGAGCACAAGTGACTCATTTAAGGTTAAATGGCTAGTTCATAACAAAGCCAGGGTAGAAATTTTGTCTTCACATACTATAGCAGTATTGTTTATGTATATAAAGAATTAAAGATTTGATTAACATAAATACTCAAAAATGGTAAATATGACAAATCTTATATTTATTAAATAATTATTTAAAAACCCGCGTACAAACTTGTTATTGTCATCTCCATTGTAACGCTGAGGAATCTGAGTCTTGGTGACATTTAAGTTGCTCAAGGTTACCCAGATGGAAAGTGACTGAGCAGGGTTTTGGACTATCTGTATTCAAACTCTGTATTCTCTTTACAATGCAGTATTATTTTAAATCTCTAAGATAAAAGAAATGTTGACTGAGTTTACATTCTAAATAGACTGTTAGACAATCATGATAAGCTGGATTTATTCAAGGTCTAATAGTACAACATGTTCAGGGAAGTCATCCCGTGGTTAGGATCCAGGTACCTGTGTTAGATCACAAGACTAGATGCACAATTGATTTAGATAAACTTCTGGGTCTATGTTTCTATACCAATAAAATATTGGATCAGGGGGGAAAAGATAGAGTTCAAGACCAGCAGCTGACTAAAAGCTTCAGACAATTCAGATTAACTTTACTTTTTGGGTCAAATATCTGATTGCCCCCCAGAATAGTGCAAATATGTCTGCCATGTATTATGTACTTCATATCTTGATATGTTCACTAAAATTGTGATCACAAGTTAAACAGATTGGACCATACTGTTCCCACTTATCACCTAGAGATGATGTAGCGGACCAACCAGAGGCTGGTACATGAGGGAGGCTAGTAGACTCCAAGTGAGAAGCCCTGAGTCTTAGTTTCTGGGTCTACCACTCAGTAGTCATGTGACATTGGGTTAATCCATTCTTTACCTTTCAACTTTAGTATGTAGTAAAACAGGGACAATTATTTTGTCTGCCTTGCAACATTGCAAAAATAAATGAAATAATGTATTTATAACATGCTTTTAAGTGGAAGGAATATTATTAATCAGTATATTTTACTGATGGGCCTAGTCCATTATGAATTAATTTAGACATTTGAAGCAGACATTTACCAAATTGTACCTCATATAGCAACTATAGCTTTCAGAGAACAAAGTAATAATTTATTATTAGCAAACTATGACATTTTATTTTTTTAATTTTTTTAAATGTTTATTTTTGAGAAAGAAAGAGAGAGAGAGAGAGAGAAGCATGAGCAGGTGAGGGGCAGAGAGAGATAGAGACACAGAATGCAAAGCAGGCTCCAGGCTCTGTCAGCACAAGCCTGACAGGGGGCTCAAACTCACAGACAGTGAGATCATGACCTGAGTCAAAGTCAGATGCTTAACCATCTGAGCTACCCAGACACCCCAGGAAAATATGACATTTTAATGTGTCCCAGAAGAATAAAGAGAATGATCATCATTTTGGGGGATGATTTGAGGAGAAGAGAAAACTTGGGGCCAAATCCCTATGATACAACTGGTTCTTGAAAAATTATAATGAAATAGTAAATAATTAATTTAGAGAAGAGAAAGTAGGGAAGCTAATTATCAAACTTGTAGGAAGGCACAGGTGATATAGTGGATTAAAAAATAAATTTAGAGTATTATTTTTTAAGTAGGTTTCATGCCCAGCAGAGAGACAGCCCAGTGCAGGACTTTAATTCATGACCCTGAGATCAAGACCTGAACTGCTGCTGATCAAGAGTCAGCAGCTCAAATGACTAAGTCACCAAGGCACCCCCTAAAGTATTTTTGTTGATGCATCCTATCAAAATTTTTAAGAATCTAAAAACATGCCTACTAACTTACATGAAGACTACAAATTCTTTCTGTTTGCACCCCAGAGGACTTAAAATATACCGATTTGCTAAACTTGACATTGTTCTCACTTAGAATCATTTATGGAAAGATCTGAATCTTGCTGGAAAGAGGCTGTAAATTGGAAACTTGAATAAAAAGAATAAAAATTCTCTTTTCCTATACCTCTGCAGTTTGGTGCATTTTAAAGTGGACACTTGGGGACAAAAGACACTGAAAACATTGAGGCTGGAAATTAAATATGCTCTGATAGCTGCAGTCTTATGCTGTTAAAATGATGAAAAAGAAAATGGACACCTCACTGTATACAACTCAGATTTTGCTTTGCTCAAGTTGTGCAGAAACCATTAAACCTTTCTATTTAATATGCAATTTAAAGAACATATTTTAGCATCTTCCTCAAATCCCATGATTTTTCAGATCTCATGCTTCACCTCCCTATCACTTGGCATGCTCTATTTGTCAAACCAGTGTTATTTTCTACAATCAATCTTCATGTTCATGTTTAAAACTTTTTTTAAATTTTAGTTTCAAATTTTTACTTTTCTTTTAGATAGAATTTGATTCTTTTTAATGTTTATTTATTTTTGAGAGAGAGAGAGAGACAGAGACAGAGACAGAGTGTGAGCGGGGGAGGGGCAGCAAGAGGGGGATATAGAATCCAAAGGAGGTTCCAGGCTCTGAGCTGTCAGCAGAGCCCTATACGGGGCTGGAACACGTTGAACTGTGCGATCATGACCTGAACCAAAGTTGGACGCTCAACTGACTGAACCACCGAAGCGCCCCTAGATAAAATTTGAAATGGACTATTTCAGTAGTCAACTGTTATGGAAAGTCTAGTTTAATTGCTTTAAAATATCAGGGGCATACATGACATGTGGAAGCTTGTTAAAATGCATATTTATATCCCTTATTCTCAAAGATACACTCCATAGTTGGAGCTCATGAATCTATCATCCATCTATCTATAGATCTATAGATCTCTATTTTGTACTAGTATAGTCATTCGGATGCAGGTGATTTCTCAATACATTGAGGAAACCATGAACTGTATACATGTGAACGCAGGTGAGAGGAATTCGAGATTCGGTATTCTGAGGAATTTAAAAACTTGTCTCAAGGGAAAGAGGAAAGGATTAACATTAATTGAGCAGGAGTTAAGTCATTGTGCTAAGAGCTTTACACATGATGTCTCAATTAATCTTACCCAAACCTTCTTAGGAGTGGACATTATCCTAACAGTTTTAGTACCATGAATCGTTAAGTAGTGGAGCTGGAAATTAAATGTATTTTTTAGCATCAAAGCCTACTGAGATTCTGCTTTTTACTATAATCCATTAAAAACTTTCACACCAGGGTGCCAGGGTGGCTTATTTGGTTGCATGTTTGACTTCTGCTCAGGTCATGATCTCACAGCTTGTGGTTTTGAGCCTGGGGCTGGGCTCTGTGCTGACAGCTTAGAGCTTCAGATTCTGTGTCTCCCTCTCTCTTTGCCTCTCCCCTGCTCACTCTCTGTCTCTCCTCTCTCTCAAAAATAAATAAACATTAAAAAAATTTTTTAAAAACCCCTTTCATACTTAAAAAACAAAAAACCTCACAGGGGCATCTGCATGGCTCAGTTGGTTAAGCATCCGACTTTGGCTCATGTCATGATCTCATCATTTATGGGTTCGAGCTCCACATGGGGCTGTATGCTGTCAGCAGAGAGGCCACTTGGATTTTCTGTCCCTCACTCTCTCTCTCCCACTGGCTTTCTCACTCTCTCTTCCCCCCCACCTCAAAAAAACAAAACAAACAACAACAACAACAACAACAAACCCTCACAAGTACTGTTAAGTAAATCTGTCAATATTCAGTGTGATGAGGGCAAGGAAAAAAAAAGACTTTTACAGAAAATACTTTTACAGATATTGTGAATTAAATCGAAGGAACTAGTAGGATTCGGGGCACCTGGGGACTCGGTTAAGTATCCGACTTCGGCTTAGGTCATTGTCTCATGATTCATGAGTTTGAGCCCCACATCGAGCTCTGTGCTGACAGCTCAGAGCCTGGAGGCTGCTTTGGATTCTGTTTCTCTCTCTCTCTCTCTCTCTCTCTCTCTCTGCCTCTCCCCTACTTGTGCTCTGTCTCTATCTCTTACAAATAAACTTTTTTTCAAAGAACTAGTCCGATGAAGAATTAGTGAAGGGCAAGTTGTTTTAGTCGTTATGAAGGGAGGAGGAAAGAAATAAAGGATTGTGTTTCTTTAAACAATTTCCTAGGTTTGGAAGAGAGTGGGTCCCATCATCCAAAAAGGGGATAATACCTGTAAAGAGATGGAGTTGATTAAGATTATACAAGGGAAACAATTAAAGCATTATTGAAATTCAGAGACTGAGTACTAAAAACTGAGCCTGTACATTTATTTGGCAGTATTATCATTTAACATTATATTTGACATTATACTATTTGACACAGTAACACATTATTGTATGGTGTGTGCTTGCTTGCGTGCATGCGGAGTGTGTGTGTGTGTGTGTGTGTGTGTGTGTGTGTGATGGGAAGGCAGGGCGTTGGGAAAATTTTGATGTTTATTCCCAGCCTTGAGCTGCAACTTTATCTAATTGATCTTAACTACTTTTGCCCAAAGTTGTCTTCTTCACCTTTTATTTTGTCCCTGGTCTTTCTGTGTTGTAAGAAAAATGTTCAGTGATTTTCATCTTTCCATGAGTCACAACCTAGCTTTACATTCTCCTCACCTCTCCAAGTTTCTGAACCATTTCTCTTGCTTGTCTACATATTCTAGCCCAATCCCTTTGTAGGACTGAAGTCCAACAATCACAGATTCTCTGCACTCACTTCACAACTCCGATCTTTGGAGCTTTTCCAGGAACACTGCTCTGTGATTGACAAATTTTTTTCTTAGATGCAGTGATCATTCTAAGTTCAACTTCCTGCAAATGACCTGGTGAAATTAATAAAAAAAAAAAAGTGACTTCCTCCCATAGCTTACAATTTGAATAGGCCACTCCCATGATTATTTAACTTGAAGACCATCTCCATTATATACTTGGCTTACCCATCTTTCTTAATTCAGAGTGAAAGCAAATCTCATAAATGAAATAAAACTTCTAAGAGAAAACAGTACTTTGAATATAATCTGACAGCTTTAATTTTTCAATTAAGAATGTAGAAAACTAGTGACAGATGACTTTACTAATGTTATTAAGCATTCCAAAGAAATCAGTGTTTTATTTTTCAAGAACAATCAGCAATTATACATAAAATTTGCTTCTGTGAACCAGTGTATTAGTTACATGAGATTATTACATATTTCAAAAGGTAAAATTTTTGGAAAACAGTGTATGATGACATATTTGTTCTTGAGTCAAATAAATATGTAAAGAAAAATTAATTCATGTCTTTTTCAACTAGTTCTTTCTAATATTTATGTTATATTATATATATATAATATACTGCTCCCTGAGAACTCATGTAATCTAACTCCCATTCAATCATGGATCAGTCAGGAAAGTGGAGACTACTCCAGGCATTTTAAGTAGGAAGAAGCTCAATGCAGGGTATTAGAGGCTTAATACAGGAAATATAACTGGAAGCAATCTGTAGCAGAGAAGTGAGAGATTCTCTAGAGGACATCTAGATCAACCTGGTAACAGCAGGAAGGGGTCCACTAGTGATCTCAGCTACCTGCAATGAAAACATAGGCAGAATTCCATGTTCATTTACAGCTGTTGCCAGAGACTAATCAATTCTCCTCTTCTGCTTTCCAAATCCAGCATGAACAATTCCTAGTGCCATCCTCTAATCAGAAACTGGCTTGAAAGGAGATTGTTGAAGGATGGGGATTATACTGAGTGTAAACAAACTACATCTGAAGTGATGAAAAAGTGATAAGTAGTCATTCACATGTTTTTGTGAAAATGTTAGTAATGACCAATTCACAAACTCTCAAAGGAAGCTTTCCCTTTTTCTTTTTTGATAGCTCCAATTACAAGAACATTTACCTTAGTTTGAACAAAATCTCACTTATCTTTAACTTGCATCTTTTCTCTTGATCTGCTGTCTGACTTGGAGCATGCTAAGTCTTCTCCCTTAGACTAAACTTCTCCATTTAAACTAAAATGCTAAACAGCTTGGTTATTTTATAATTTTCTCACATAAAGTGAACTTAAACTGCAGATCATTTCAATATTTTGAATGCCCATAACAGAATGCACTTCAGTTTTTTGATGGTAGCATTAATGTGCTAATGTGGCCTGACCCACATGTAACCTATAAAGGAAATCGTAACTCTACTAATTTAACCCAATATTGCAACATAGATATTTATGACATCAACATTAACCTTATAAATACAAAAAAATCTAAGATTCTGTCCTTTCATAATTTCACATGTTATTTTAAATCTAAGTGTAGGATGTTTTATGAAGCCCTATTACATTTTATCTTGGTCATTTTTGACCATTGCTCTAACTGGTCAAGATTTTCTTGAATGTAAGTTTTTATTAAAGACTAAATTAACTTTAAATGAGTGAATTGAATAAAAAATACACTTTTATAGGAGTCAAGACATACTTACTCACATATATTTTGTTTTCTTCCTTGTTATTGTCTGAATGTATCCCCTCAAATTCATATATTGAAACTAACCCCCAAGGTAATGGTGTTAGAAGGTGGAGCCTTTGCAACCATCAAAACTCTAGAGGAGAAAGCAGGAAAAGACTTCTCTGACCTCAGCCGCAGCAATTTCTTATTTGACACATCCCCAAAGGCAAGGGAATTAAAAGCAAAAATGAATTACTGGGACCTTATGAAGATAAAAAGCTTCTGCACAGCAAAGGAAACAACCAACAAAACTAAAAGGCAACCAACGGAATGGGAAAAGATATTTGCAAATGACAAAGTGAACAAAGGGCTAGTATCCAAAATCTATAAAGAGCTCACCAAACTCCACACCCAGAAAGCAAATAATCCAGTGAAGAAATGGGCAGAAAACATGAATAGACACTTCTCTAAAGAAGACATCTGGATGGCCAACAGGCACATGAGAAGATGCTCAACATCACTCCTCATCAGGGAAATACAAATCAAAACCACACTGAGATACCACCTCACACTGGTTGGAGTGGCTAAAATGAACAAATCAGGAGACTATAGATGCTGGCGAGGATGTGGAGAAACGGGAACCCTCTTGCACTGTTGGTGGGAATGCAAATTGGTGCAGCTGCTCTGAAAACCAGTGTGGAGGTTCCTCAAAAAATTAAAAATAGATCTACCCTATGACCCAGCAATAGCACTGCTAGGAATTTACCCAAGGGATACAGGAGTGCTGATGCATAGGGGCACTTGTACCCCAATGTTTATAGCAGCACTTTCAACCATAGCCAAATTATGGAAAGAGCCTAAATTTCAATCAGCTGATGAATGGATAAAGAAATTGTGGTTTATATACACAATGGAATACAACTTGGCAATGAGAAAGAATGAAATATGGCCCTTTGTAGCAACGTGGGTGGAACTGGAGAGTGTTATGCTAAGTGAAATAAGTCATACAGAGAAAGACAGATACCATATGTTTTCACTCTTATGTGGATCCTGAGAAACTTAACAGAAGACCATGGGGGAGGGAAAGGAAAAAAAAAGTTAGAGAGGGAGGGAGGCAAATCATAAGAGACTCTTAAAGACTGGGAATAAGCTGAAGATTGGTTGATGGGGGGTGGGAGGGAGGGGAAAGTGGGTGATGGGCATTGAAGAGAGCACCTGTTGGGATGAGCACTGGGTGTTGTATGGAAACCAATTTGACAATAAATTTCATATAAAAAAAAAAGAATTACAATAAAAAAAAGAAGATGGAGCCTTTGGAAGGTGATTGATTAGGTCATGAAGATGGAGCCCTTATGAACGAGATCAGTGACCTTATTAAACAGGCCCCAGAGATATACCTTGCCCCTTCTGCCATGAAAAGTTGGCAGTCTCCAACCTTGAAGAAGGTCCTTACTAGAAACAGATCAAAGACTCTGGAACTACGAGTAATAAATTCTTTTTGTTTATAAGCCATCTAGACTATGGTATTTTGGTAAAGCAGCCTCAATAGATTAAGACATTCTAAGAAACCCACACTCTTGGGAAAATTCTCCCAGTTATGTCTTTCCTTATTCTTCTTTTCCCTTTTCCCATTCCTTTTATCTGTCTCTCTTACTGCCTCCTCTCATTCTGAATTTTTATCATTTATTTATTTATTTTTAATTTTAGAGAGAGGGCGCAAGAGCATTCATGCACAAGCTAGGGAGAGGGGCAGAGGGGGACAGAGAGAGAATCTCAAGTGGTATCCATGCCCAGGGCCCAGCCTGTTGCAGGGTATCTGAGCTGAAATCAAGAGTCAGATGCTCAACCAACTGAGCCACCCAGGTGCTCCTGAATCTTGATTTTTTTTTAAACACTTGAGCTCCAAGCCCTTCACTGACATTGTTAAGAAGTAGCATGGAGATGACAAAGATGCTGAGGGTTATTTCCTACTTATAAGTAAGGAGGTTTAGGTTAAAATTCTGTAAAAATAAGCTCCATCTTTTAAAATAGTAAGGCATAAAGAGATAAAAAAATATAGAATAAATATACATACCTTATTTTCCTCACTATATAATAAAAAATATGTTTTCTTTATCCTTAGGAACTGATAATCCCTAGATTATGACCGAAATGAACAAAGGGAGAAAAAACACAATTTTCTGAAAGATGACAATTTACTATGTAATGGTGCCATTTTATTATCCTACTTAATTGCAAGAAAAATATCCTTTTTCCTTATCCAATGATTAAAATGCCTTTGATATCACTGCAACTAAAGAACAGTTCATTTATTTTTATGGAGCATTTTATTATTGAGATAATGATTGAAAGGTCAAATGTATATATTAGATTTTGTTGGTGGGGAGAACATGTAAAGAAGTCAATTGAAAAGATTTTTCCTGTGTATTGCAACATTGCATTTCTAAGTGCAAATGATATAATAAATATCATATAATAAAGCAAACATCTCACCCTTACAGGGTTAGACTTTGGTTCGATTATTGGTGCTGGTAGGTGAGGAGGAGTCGAATAATATGGAACTGCTGAAGATGGAGTTAATGTTGGTGCGAAGAGCCTCTCAGGTAAGTGCTTCCAGCTTTAACCATAGTCCTTACTGAGTAAAGCGACATTAAAAAAAACAAAAACTGTGTCTCCAGTTACAGCTTTCTTATTTGTGAAAGTTACAAAACAGATGAACATAAGGGAAGGGAAGCAAAAATAATATAAAAACATGGAGGGGGACAAAACATAAGAGACTCTTAAATATGGAGAACAAACAGAGGGTTACTAGATGGATTATGGGAGGGGATGGGCTAAAGGGGTAAGGGGCATTAAGGAATCTACTCCTGAAATCATTGTTGCACTATATGATAACTAACTTGGATGTAAATTTAAAAAAAATAAATTAAAATACATGCAAAAACAAAAAGAACAAACATACAACATACACAGATATTTTGGTTCTCTGGATAGCTGTACCTGATAAATTATTAAAATAAGACAAGATTACTCTTTGTTTCACAGTTATGAGATGAGTGGCTATCTTATGTACATTATTTCATTGTAGCACTTACCTGATTCTAAGAGTGGATATTATCAGTCAGCTTTTATAGATAGATAAACTGGTACTCAGACCAGTTAAATAACCTTCTTAAACTTATGGAAGTAATAATTGTCAGGGTTCCAAATTTAAAAAAGAATCTATCTGTAACAAAATCCCCTGCTCTTTTCCTTAAAAAATGCAATGCTTCAGGAAAGGAATAATTGACTTTTATTATGTCAGGTTCTGACCATCACAGAATCGTAAATATTATTGAAATTAATATATAGCCCTTTCTTCCTGGAGACTTCTTGCACCCAAGAAAAGTCAAAAAGCACATGAAAACCATTGTTATTTTTAAAAACTACAGTTGCCAAGAGACAGATTCTAACCTGTTTGCTGAGTCACTGGAGAAGGATTAGAGAGAGGATAATGTTCATGGAGACAAATCATGCTTTATGAATTTCATAGGAGAAAGCTAAAAGAAAAGGAATTTAATACTGAATTTAACGTCTTAAGCACTGTGTTAGTGATTTTCGCAGATTTTATATATCAGCTTTTCTCTTTCTAAAATCGAGAAAGGACAACTAAGGATTTGGAAAGTTATGTAACTTCCTAAGTGGCCAGTCAGCCAGTGATGGGATCAGGATTTAAAGCCATCATTCTAATATCAAAGTTAGCGTTTTTTGTTTCTTGGTTAGTATGTATGCAATATTTTAGTTCAAAGTTCTGATTATTTAAGATTACATGAGATTGCTAAAATGATATT
The DNA here is from genome assembly GCF_028018385.1 of Neofelis nebulosa. Classification (NCBI taxonomy): domain Eukaryota; kingdom Metazoa; phylum Chordata; class Mammalia; order Carnivora; family Felidae; genus Neofelis; species Neofelis nebulosa. The sequence goes on along the minus strand of NC_080787.1, from coordinate 60,491,016 downwards.
TATTTATTGCATACTTACTACATGCCAGACCATGATTAGGGCTTTATTTGAATTAGCACTAATCCTCACAGTCACTTTTTATGTGTTTTCTTATTATCCTATTTTACAGATGCAGGAACTCAGACTCAGGGAAATAAATGATGTGAGAAGTGGAAGAGTCCTTGTTCAAATCGAAATCTATCTCCAAATTAATGCTGTTAAATGTTAAAAAACAGTGGATTATTGATTTCCCTGGAATAGGGTTTAAAAAAACAAAATAATTAGGAGCCAATGAAGCATTGGGATTTTAATGCAAACATTTAAATATTTAATGAATTAAATGGTGAGATATTTTATTATATTGTTTTCTTAAAAAAAGGACTTGAATTATTATGTCTATGATTGCAACTATATAAAAAATAAACATATTTGTGGATAAATCTTAGAAGATAAAAATTAAACATGAGTAATTTGGTAGAATGGTGGTATTATACATTAATTTCATCCAAGTTTTACTCATTGTTATGGTAATATTACCTTTTTAACTTTTTAGGATAACAGGGGAAAGCAAAGACTGATACCTAAAAGTGACATGAAGTTTAAATCAAGTAAAAAAGACATATCTGTAAAATTATTTTTACTGCAAAAAAATTAAATTTTATTTTTTATTTTTATATCCTAAATGTTTAGTTTATTCATTTTTGAGGGAGAGAGTGTGAGTGGGGGAGAGGCAGAGAGAGGGAGACAGAGGATCTGAAGCAGGCTCTGTGATGACAACAGAGAGCCTAATGTGGGGCTCTGTGAGATCATGACCTGAGACGAAGTCGAATGCTCAACTAACTGAGCCACTCACGTGCCCCAAGAAAATTAAATTTTATACCTGAGTATGAGATCTTAAAAAAAAATCCTTCTAATTTACACTAATCCCTTTGTCTCTAATTTTTATGTCACTGAGTTATAAAGCTTTTGCATAAACTTAATTTTACAGCATTTTCTTTTTAAATCTGTCTTATATATACAATTTGAGGGTATATATAAGATGAAAATGAAGCAGTTCAAGTCTACTCAATAACAATTTTTTTCATTAGAATCTACTCTTTTTGGTTCAGAATCTTCATGTAAAATTTTAAGGCTGAGTTTCTGAAACTGGCAAACATCTATCTACCCAATGTTTTTGTTTCTCTGATCCCTATGGATCTACTGATTAGAACTTGTTTTCTTATGACTTCAGTAATAAATTTATGGGCAGATTTATGCTTTCAGTCATGGCAAATTGAGAAATTCTCTTGCTAAGAAAAATGAGAAAAGTTAAGGACTATTTACTTGAAGGCATGAAAAACCAATAAGGCAATGGAGAATGAGAAAGCTAAGGTCTGGGGAAAGAGAGGTACACCCAATATTTGGGGCTGCTTTTGCCTCAAGAGTTTCTATTGATTTCAGGTGAGGTAATTGAGTGGCTGGGAAACTGAAAGGACCTTTGAAATGTTATGAAGCTGGAGGAACAAAAATTCCAGTCTAGGCACTCCAAGAGAGGGCACCTTAAATCTCTCGTATTTGGTTAAGATAAGTAAGGGTGCAATCAAAATAGGTTACTTTTGTATACAGGTTGGAGCCCAGCTTTAAATCATTTTAAGCCTTAACATTGGATGAAGATGCTTCCAGAATGCTCCCAGTCTATCAGAGGTAAATGTAAATTCTCTTCTGAGAATTATATCATCATCATCTGAAGCCTCATATTATTTCCACAACTTCAGATTTGCAATGCTGAATACTCACTCAAAAATAACAGGCATGGGGCGCCTGGGTGGCGCAGTCGGTTAAGCGTCCGACTTCAGCCAGGTCACGATCTTGCGGTCTGTGAGTTCGAGCCCCGCGTCGGGCTCTGGGCTGATGGCTCGGAGCCTGGAGCCTGTTTCCGATTCTGTGTCTCCCTCTCTCTCTGCCCCTCCCCCGCTCATGCTCTGTCTCTCTCTGTCCCAAAAATAAATAAAAAACGTTGAAAAAAAAAATTAAAAAAAAAAAATAACAGGCATACAAGTAGTTAAGACCACAAGGACAAAAATAAAGGAAAGGCAATGGGCATTAGAAACATAACCCATGGAGCTCCTGATAAAAGATTTATGAGACATAGACTTTAAAATAATTATGGCTAATATGTTGAAAAAGATAACAGATGAGCTTGGAGATTTTAGTAGAGAATTGAAAGCTATAAAAACCAAATGCAAGATCTACAACTGAAAAAAAAGTACAATATTTAAAATTGAGAAATCAATGGCTGGGTTTAACAGCAGATTGGACACAGTTGAAGAGAGAATTAATTGAGATATGACTCTGCAACAAAATCGATGGAAGCTAGAGGAGTGGGATGTTAAAATGCTAAAATTAAATAACTGCCAGTGAGAGTACTAAACTTAAGGGATTTTCTTATAAGATTAAAGATAAAGACAATTTTTTAACAGCAACAACAAAAATCCTGAATTTATCACTCTAAATAAAATAAAGGAAATAAAAGATAGATTTCTAATGGAAAGAAACAAATCCCAAATGGAAGTCCAATGAAGCAGAAGGGAATAAAAACCAGTAAAATTATAATTATCTGAAAATATATAAATAAATATTAACTGCACAAAAAAGCAATAACAGTCTTTTCTAGATTTTATTGTATACATAAAATGAAAAACATGATAACAATAACCCAAAAGACAGGAGGTGGAACAAAAAAGTTAAATTGTTCCTACACCTTGCATTCTGATAGCTTCACCCAGACACCTTATGCCTTTCCCATCCTTATTTTTTCTTCATAGAATTTTCGAGCACCTATCCATGTGTATTGGTTGCTTGCTTATATATATACTCTGTCTCTAGCACTTGTTGAATGTAAGCTCCATGAAAGTGATTTATTGTATTCCTGGTGACACCTGACATCAACAAAACCAGAATAGTAGGTACTCCATAAATATTTGTTGAATCACTTAATAATAAATATAATTGTAAACTATTTGCAAATTTACTTTTTAAAAATAATGTGGTGTTATAGAAACAATTGCTTATATGTAGGAAGTACTGTTAAAAATAATAAATCTTGGGGTGCCTGGGTGGCTCAGTCAGTTGGGCGTCTGACTTTGGCTCAGGTCATGACCTCATCAGCTTGTGGGTTCAAGCCCCACATCAGGCTCTGTGCTGACAGCTCAGAGCCTGGAGCCTGCTTCAGATTCTGTGTCTCTCTCTCTCTCTCTCTCTCCCCCACTCATGCTCTGTGTGTCTTTCTCAAAAAAGAAATAAATATTAAAAATAATAATAATAAATCTTAAAGAGGTTATTTGGAAAAGACATGTCTGTCTTGCTCTGTCTTTTAGCTTTGACTTATCAAAATCAGCTAGGTTGGTAATGTTATATACTGACTTAATCTAAGTCAACATGGCATTTTAATAATAGGCAAAGTCTGAAAAATGATGGTATGACTGGATCATAGTGTCATGGCAACTACGATTAATGACTACCTTTATAAACGTTAACGTGTTTTATGCTGTAGAATATCAGGGATATCACATTACTTCCCATATATATGTTTGCAAATTAATCTGAGAAGAAGTAGATTATCATCTTATCTTTATGTATAAAAATACTTTATTTATATTTTTAAGTAATGATGCAATCTTCTTGAATATATTTGGAACTTCTCTCTCCACAACTACTTAGAAATGTAATCAAAAAAAGTTTATTGAATTAAGATGTTTGATAATATTAAATTCTTCATGCCAACTGTTTACTTTTCAATTAACAAATCTATGTTAGTAGGAATAAATCTTTTTGGAAGACAGAGTAAATAAATCACATTTCCAAGTGAATCATTTGGAAGAAGTAAAAACAGCTTAAAAATGCACCTATTGAAGAAACTGTCTTGCATCAGTCAGGGTCTTTGAAGGGGAATAATGGCACACTTAAGTGAGTTAATTCTAGAGAATTTAATGTGGGGACTATTTACAGAGCCATAGATAGGACGTGGGATATGAATAAGGGTTGGTGTGTATTCAAAGCCAGCACAACAGGGAGTTGTGTCTGTTTCTAGGCTGAAGAAGCAAGGAAGAGAGCGGTTATGGAGAGGTCTGTACTTCCAGGGGAGAATCACCCAAAGGAGGTAGGGTCTTCCATAAAGTTACGCAGCCCTGCAGACAGGGAACTGGGGCAATCAGTGTCCCACCTTATTCTCCCCCTTTAGAACCACTCCCTCGGCCTCACAGTGTCCAAGCACACCTCAGAAGCCATAGGGCAAAGGAGGCTGGGAGATCCAGTCTATAAAATTCAGTTTCCTGGGGGCTATGGAAGGTGGAGAAGGGCAAAGAATTCTTCCGGAGTGCAAAGGCACAGTGTTCGGCATATACCCTCAAATAACTCAAAGACATAAAAGTGAAATGAAACATGAAGCTGTAAACATTGCATTGTGTTTTCCACTGGTGCTTCATGATTCTGAAGTTATTCTATGTAATTACATGAGAGGACATCATAACATTTAAACTGAATAAACAAATTTATCATGCAAAGAAAACTATTTCAGAGAAAACACATTCTAAAAGCTTGAAGTCAAAGTATTTTTCCCATAACCATATTAAAACCCCTGTAAATAAACTCTAGTAATGCAACAGCTAATCACTTAAATTGAGATTTGTGAAGAGTTAATGGATGCTAAAACAAAAAACAGAATACATCAAATGAAAATGGAATCATTTCACTAAAACATTGTCCAAAAGATTTGCTTTTTAACAAATGATAATTTTTAATTATTCTAGATTAAGCAATTCTTTAAAAATATTTCAAACCATAAATTCATTCATTCAATTAAGCATTTAATTAGCATCTCCTACATTCTAGGGACTACATGAAAACTTTAGGCTACAAATCAGTCAGAAATGGGCGTTTGTCAGACATAAACACTGCTCTTCTTGAACTTACATAAATACTAGATATCTAAAATAAGTGCTTGTAGTTTTGCATATTAGAAACATATTATATAGTTCTGGACTTCGATTAAATATTCATGTTTGGAGTGATGTCCTGATAGGTGCCCATGAATCTATCAGAAAATATTATTGTACTCAGTGGTACTGACTCATTTCATTTATGATAAACATTAGCAAAAGGTATTTCTTTAATGACAATGGTTACTCTCAAAAGGGAGATGATAAGAGATTTTCAATCAACTTCAGAATCAACATGGAATATTGTATTAACATTAAAATCATTCTAAGTAATGCAAATTTGAGTGTATATTAAAATAGGAACACTGAAATAAGTTCAATGAACTCTTGTGGGTTTTTAGATAGCTGATAATTATTTCTGAAATTATGAACATTCCAACACATTGAGGCAAATTACCAAGAGTTTCATGATTATAATGTACATAAGTAATAAGATTGACCTTACTTATTGAAAGATTCAGGGGTGGCATTTTCTTAATGTCATATTACGTCAAAATGAAATAGAGACTAATATGTTTTTAAATTCTTATGCAATATTGCTTCCAAGTCATGAGACACATCTAGTGAAGAAAGGATGTTTTCCTTAAGGGCACATAGAATAGATTTTACCTCAAGAAAAACTTCATAGCACATAGAAATCTTCACATGCTGAATTGTACCCTTATATTTGTACTTATCCTTATGAAATGATATATGAAAATAGTACAGAAATCCTAGTCCATTATTCCAAACACAAGCTAGTTAGATGTAGTGACTGCATATGAGTTATGTCTGAGCAGAAGACAGAAGCTATTGAGATGACTTAAATGAAGAGCCTTTAGTTGAGGTATATGTATGGATATAAAGGCAGGAGTGAATAAGGGATGTGGTAGCATTCAGAGACTAACAACACTAGGAAATGATTACAACATCTAGAGAGGGGTGAATATTTTACTGGAGCCCAATGAAGAGCTGCAAAGAAAGAGATGCAGTGGCTGTCAGAGTTAGAGTGCCGACAAAGGGAAGAAAGCAAAAAGAAATACTCCAATTTCTCCCTGCCTTCAGTCTCTTGCTGTTGCTTCTTGTTGTCCCAAATCACTCCAGGTTAGAAGGGAAGGGACTCCATGTAATATTTCCTACATTTTAAAAACAATTGATGTGGGAGCAATGAGGAGACTGACTAGCAGAGTAAGTAAAAAATGTTCATCACCTCCATCTCTGCAAAAGTACTAATTACATGTACAGGGAATTCATTTTTTTAAAATTATTATTTATTTATTTATTTATTTATTGAGAGAGAGAGAGAGAGAGCATGCACGCTCCTGTGAACATGTGCATAGGTGGGGGAGAGGCAGAGGGAGAGGGAGAGAGAGAGAATCTTAAGCTGGCTTCACATCTGGTGCAGAGCTGGACATGGGGCTCAATCTCATGACTGTGTGATCATGAAAGCCGAAGTCAAGAGTCAGAAGCTTAACTAACTCAGCCATCCAGGGGTCCCTACAGGGAATTTTTTTTAGCTGAAAATTCAAACCTTTATTTTCTTAGTTGTTTTTCTTATTATTTTTACCATATGTTGGTGGTGAAGAAAACATTTTTTGTAAAAAGCAAAATACATTAATTCATTTTTTTTCAAAATACCTTTCTAATTTCAAAAATAAATCCCAGAGCACTTTATTGGTATAAAAGCAAGAAAAGTTTATTAATGACTTCAATTTCAAAGTACCTTCGATTAACTAGCACCAACTACATTGGGAGGCAAACTACTTTTCATTAATGATTCTTTTTATTGTTTCCATTACAAAATGTCTCTAATTGACAGCACATATTTTCCAAACAGTCTGTACTATTAGATTAGAAGCCTGATGCTGTTCACATCTGGGTACCTGAGCAAAAATTAATTAAATTTAATAATAATGAAAAGAACCCACAGTAATCCATCATGCCACCACTGTAGCTCGAGCTGTGAAGTTGAATGGGTGCCAAATTAGAAAATGAGTCCATAAAAATATGCCAATTACTGTAATCATAATAAAATTTCTGTCCCAATTCAGCTGAATGCAAACCATGATCATCACTTCAAATCAAACTGCTTAGGGTCCCATGTCTTCTAAATGTTAGAGCTTTCCAAATGCACATTTGATACAAAAATTGTGTGAAAGCTTAATAAGAACATACGTTCTCAAAACAATGATGACCCCAATGGGTTATGTAACTCAATGACTGAAACTTACTTTGCATGTGATTCAGTAGGATTTCTTCTTCTTCCTTTTTAATTTATTTTTTTAATGTTTATTCTTGAGAGGGCAAAACATAGTGTGTGCGGGGGAAGGGAGGAGAGAGAGGGAGACACAGAATCCAAAGCAGGCTCCAGGCTCTGAGCTGTCAGCACAGAGCCCAGTGTGGGGCTCAAACCCATGGAACTGTGAGATCATGACCTGAGCTGGAGTCTGAGGTTTAATCGATTGAGTCACCCAGGCACCCCACCCCATCTTAATTTTTTTTTTTTTTAAATGAAGAGGATTTCTTCTGAGCCTTACTTGGACAAATAGAGGAGCACCACCATAGAAAGTTGAGATGATCATATGTAATTCACTGTATTTTCTATAAAACTATATTTCTATCCAGATATGAAGTTATTACCATTTAAGTAAAATGTTGAAAATAATCTTTAAGTTAAAAAGTACTCTCATCAATTTTATATTTTAAGAAAAGAAGGTTTCTTCTCCCTCCGATCCTTGAATTTCATGGATTTGTGTTATTATTCAAAATTCACTGAGAACCTAACTTAAATATATTTTCCTGTATCTTTGTAGTCATGGCATGAAAATAAACTTACAGTCAAGTTTTATTTATGGGCAAGATAGTGAAGAATGGGAGAGAGAAGAGAATCTAATTGTGCACTGATTTCCAGAGGCCCCAATATTTGTATCATGTGTTGCTGTCTCTGCAAGCACCTGTCCCTACTTGCTTGAAATTTTTTCTCGAAGCAAAGTACTAAATTAATCTTGTACAATTCTCCACTTAATGTCAAGTAAAATATATAGGTGAGGGACTGAATTACAACTCTTAAATATTTAATATGTGGACGGAGAAAAATCTATCAGACAATTTGTAACTAAAATAATTACTGGTCTCAAATTGGACGTATGTTTATGTCCCTAGAAAAGGGACACAGAAGTGGGACATTGATCCCTAAAGTCTTGATATTCTAGAAGTATTTGTTCACTTCCAAATAGAACTTCCCTGCTTACTGAGTTGTTTTCTAAGTATGCTATGAATGTTGTGTCACACCCTTTCCCAAGTAGGTTTTAAGAAGAAAGAAGGAAAGAGAACACAAGGAAATCAGGTAAATCACTCTTACAAGAAGAGGAATGGCACAGGTTCATAAAAGAAATATACCTACTGCACAATTTCTACCAGGTCCAGACTAGATGTGTTCCAAATCATTGGCAGCATGTGAACCACCAAAACAAAGTCACTCAGAAACAAGAGAAATTCACTGGTGAATTGAGGTGGTTTGAAAAAATGAACCCTTGCATCTTTTTTTCTTGCTAAATATAATATCATTCTTTCACAATTCTATACAGTATGCCTCTATTTCTTATAAATATAAAATCTAAAGAATAAAAATTCTTGATTATTTATGCTCATATTCTGTGACATAGAGGTGTTTTTCTTGTTCACTTATACTTGGACTTATACTTTGGTAATGGTTGAAGATGTTAAGTTTCATTTTCTTACTTGCACTCATCATATTTCCCTTTCTGCTCAGGACAGCAGATTTTCTGCCTACTGTTTCCCAAACCCATAGCCTCAGGGTGGGAGATGATAGACAGAAGCAGTAAAGTGAGGTAGATTCGACAACCAAGGCTGGCGTGGCTCCAAGTCTGGGAGAATGACTTAGACCTGTGCAAGGTTGCTTTCAGTTTGCTTACTACCAAGCCAATTGCAAAAGACAAACACAAGATTAGGATATGAGTGAGTGGATATCGCTATACTCAGGGGCCTGTGTCTACATAAAGGTGTTTTGTGAATTCAGGGGTCTTACAAACCTGCATGAAATGAGGAATCTACCAGATGAGAGGAACTCAGAACTGTGGGCTCCCTCCCTCCATTCTATTCCAAGTCCAGGATGATAGTGGCCATGGTGGTACTCGTCTCCACACAATTTATCATGTGAGGGGATTCTTACTTGGCCGCAGCTATAAATTTCAAGTTCCTTTTCTGACTACATACATCATCAGGCCTACTTGAAATTTTTACTTAGTAGTCTTGTCCATATGAGATTAAAAAGGTATTTTACCAGGGAGGGGAAGAGATGAGAGGGAGAGAGGAGAAGAAGAAGGGAATTGATGGGTTCTATGCTTATAGTCAGGGCAGCTCACCAGTAATGTAACATGATCCAGAGAAAAATGCCTATATCAAGAATCTAAGTTGATAGAAAGAACCTCATGTCTCAAAGACTCAAAGACTCAAAGTCTCATGTCTCAAAGGGACTGTCTGCTTCAATGGCCAAGCTGGCTGTTGAAGTCAGTACTGGGCGATGTGGAGGTAACCTGGGAACACAGCCTCAGCAGAGCATGCTGTAAGATTTCAGAATCATGGTACAGAAGTCAATGGCTGGGGCAGAGGCTATGCCCATAAGGAACAGATCTTAATTTATTTTTTTTTACCTACCCAACAGAACAGAGGCTTAGAATCCAAAATTAAGTTTCAGAAGATGAAATTATATTTCTTTAACAACTGAATCTGTGAACCGAGTTTTATGTGTTTCATGCTCATTAATTATTTTCTGTATTATATTCGTGGAGTTGACTCACCCTGCCCTTGAACTTAATCCTCTTCATTTTTTCCTCACTGACTTTTACAGGTACTTTTTTATTTCATCTTATTATCTAAAGTCCATGCTGCCATACCCCATTTGTTGTTGCCAACCAGTTTAAGCATAGCTCTTATTCTATCATTCAGACATATGATACAAATACACACAGATGTGTTCATTTCTTACACTGAACAAAACTGAAAGCATTTGTATGATATTTACCTTTTGGCTTTTGAAAAATTACATCTGTTGATCACCTAAATTTCCTTAGGTGAATATTTTCATGATATATGTAATGAGATCCCTATGCATATTGGATAATTTAAAAAAATATTTCCATTAGGATAGTATTGACTTGTTCAAAGAATGAGTAGGAAAAGGTGTAGAAACTGGAACATTAGGCCTTTTCAGTCACATTGCACCATATTATAAAAAAAGCTTTCTTCTTTGAATTGTTACTTTTTCCTAGCAAGAATAGTACTGTGTAAATGTCATCTTAAAAATATATTGCATACATCAATGTCAAAGCTATGTTTTTTTTTTTTCATATGGAAGAGAGGACGTCTCATAAGAGTTACCTTCATTGTAGATTCTCCAAGATGACTTGTGGCTGTTCTCATGGACCCTTAAGCTGAACATGAACTTTTTGAAATACTTTTTTATTGGCAATTATATTGTGAGATCCTTGGCTTGATTGTAACATTTGCTTTTTAGGCCACTTAGAAAGATTTATTTCTTAAAAGAAGCTTAAAAACTCTCAAAAAGTTGATCTACAATTTTAAATATAAATAAATAAGCATATCTATGTGCTTAATGTGTGTGTGTTTGTGTCTTTACAGAAAATATAATGTCAGAATGATGCCAGGGAGTGACTATTGCTTTAATATTTAGAGTGGTGTGAGGTACATCATTTACATGTTCAAAGCAATAATTTTCTGTTCTCTTATTGAACGAAATATAATACTATGAGCTGTACACATAGTTTGAAAATTTGGAAATCAAAAAATAATGTGAATTCCCAATGGTTAAGGACTTTGAATTTTTATTTACTATAAATTCATAAACTGCTATATCTAAACACAAAATTAAATTTGGATTCACTGGGTTATTAAAAACATTCTTGACATGAATCTCAAAACCTATGTAAATTAAACTGACTGAAATGGAAGATGCTCACAATGCATACATATCTCTATACTGAATAAACCTGGAACATTACCAGTCACCATTGGTAATTTCTGTTAAGGGGAATAGGGTGGCTCTGCTTTTAACCAAGGATATGTGTGTCTGTGTGTGTCTGTGTACTTGGGCTTGTTTGTATCTAAACTTGTGAATTTTCCCAAGATGGTTCTATTTAAAAATATTATCTCCCTCTGTGCCCATGAGTGTATTCATGTTTGTCAACCAATTTGTCTCAGTTTTGGGTTTAGAAAAATGGCCACCACAGGCATATAACCTCTAGGTAAAATTTCAGCCATCCTCTTTCCTATTACTGCATATCTGGTTAACACCTAGCATATGAATTAGATAGCAGACACTCCCAAAGTGAGGACTGTCACAGAATAGGCACATAAGGTCAGATAAACATTGATATCTGGGTCATGAGCACATGCTGTGCACCAGTGAGCAGAGCATCAATCACTGTGTGATAGACATGAATTTGGACCTAATCCAAACAGAGGTGAACTAGTAGGCTGTCACATGGAGAGGTCTCGGGAAGATTTTAATCCGAGAGCATTTAGAAGTAAGCATACAATTTGTGTTTTGATTGTTAAGCAGAACACTTTTCCCAGCAGATTTCAAAGTAACACAATGGCAAAACAGTGTTTTTGTCACTTTGAAAAATAGTCTTATTTAACAATGAACACAAATTTCTGGGTAAACAAAGCCCACTTAAGATAAAGCTAATGAGGCGTTTAGTGAAGAAGAGAATATCTGAACATTATGAGGAGCTGGAAAGAAAGGTCTTTTACTCTTGGAGTTCAGGATACACAGAGTAATAAGTAATGCAGTTAAGGATCCGCTTCCTGAGTGCCTTCCATTACCATCACCTCCCACCGTGCGTGCGTCCTCAGACATGTACCGTACATCATATAGTAAATTGTTGGTTGGAAGCTACAGAAAGTGGGTCATAATATTCTACCTTGAAAATTATATCCAGAATCTGAGAAAACAGTCTCCATACAAACATGAAAGGGACTCTGAATTTTTACAAGAAATGCTCACAGTCAGTAAGAAACTTCAGTTTCTGTGAGGTATTATAGCGTATCTACAGAAGGTAGTGATGGTCAGTGGATCTTTAATGATTACAGTGCTTTATTTTTCAAAGCATCTCCCTAAACTGCAGAGCCGTGCCATCGAGGCAACTACAAGACCCGGAAAAAAGTTAGAATCATCTTTATTTAAGTGTGGGATGCAAGGAAAAACCAAAACAAAAACCTTGCTTAGTGCATGGGGATGAAATGCCACCAAAGATGTCTAAAAATGGCAATAATAGTTTCAAACACACAATGCCCTTTACTCTGTAGCCAAGCTCCAGTGCTGAGTTGGCTGCATAAAGTAATGAAAATAAAATTGCTATTAGAGAAAATGGCCTGAAATATAATGTCACAATCCTTCCTCAGAGCCAGAGTCACCAAAACCGTTGAAACTCTCAGTTGTTTAACACACTGTGCTCACTTTGGGTTGGTTGCATAAAACCTGACTTGCAACATTTCCCCAGATGGAAAAATAAAACACTCACATCTCTTTATTTTTATTTTTTTTTTAATTTTTTTTTTACATTTATTTATGTTTGAGAGACAGAGAGAGACAGCATGAGCAGGGGAGGGACAGAGAGAGGGAGAGACAGAATCAGAAGCAGGGTCCAGGCTCCGAGCTGTCAGCACAGAGCCCGATGTGGGGCTCTAACCCACCAACTGTGAGATCGTGACCTGAGCTGAAGTCGGACGCTTAACCGACTGAGCCACCCAGGCACCCCTCACATCTCTTTAAATATTAGAAGGACTAAAATGTTTTTTTTAAATTTTAAATAAATACACTGTATCCATCTAAAGGCCAGTTTTGTAGATGTTAATGTTCCTGCCAAGGAGATTGAAAAGAGAAAAGGTGACCGCTCTGTTGTTCCTATTTTTATCCCTTTTATTTATTTATTTATTTTCACACAACTAGCAAACTATCTTTCACTTGTTTGCAGCATATTATGATGAATGTTCCAATAATATAAGCACACAAGATGTCAAATCTTAATGTTTGGAGTTAAAGTCCACATTTGGGACTATTAACCTTTTGCATTGAGATATGGTTTACAGAGAAGGAATTAATTGTTCATTTTACATCAAAAAAAATGTTTCAACACTTTATTAAGTAAACTCATTTAAATAACATACAAGAAAGCCTCCCTAATATTAAACTTAGTGTTAAAAACAGCATTGTTACCACAAAATAGTGGATGTGAATCAAATGAAATTAAATATCAGTCTGTCTTCCGATAATGATAGATAGTAGATTGAGGTAAAAAGGAATCAGAAAAATGCTGTTTGGACTGAAATTCTTGCAAAATCAACAAGAGGAAACAGAAATGCACTGAATGGTAGGAAAAGACATTAGGGTTTAGGATAGTAACATAGATTCAAGGAAAAGAATGGCTCTTTACAGATGCTTCATGTAGTATTAAGTGGTGTAAGTAGACTACACATAGTTCAAGAGTTTTAATAACATTTTTATGTGCAGATACTTACTCATTTCTGTTTATTGGGTCTAGTCTGTCCCAGCCAACTAATTTTGTGCTTTAATATCTTAAATTGATCCTATGTCCTACAGCTGAAGGCTCATTCCAAGCACATTACCCTCCTGACAATTTTTTGAACCTGCCAAGCCTTAATGTTTCTGCCTGTGCTGTTTCTTTGGCCTCAGACGCTGTGTCACTGGATATCCACAGGGTTTACCCTGTTATTACTCCGTGTTTCTCCTCCCTTCCCTGACCACCAATACAACAAAGAATCCCACTCATCCTCTTATTCTGCCTAAATTTTCTTTTATATTCTATCAATCACCTCATAATTCCTCTTCAAACAATCACATATACTTTTGTGTGCAAAGTCTGCTTATTTCCTTCAAATGTATTGTTTATTCCCTGAGCCTAGAAGTGTCTGGCAGCTCAATAAATATGTTCTAATAAATTAATGCATTTTAATGGGTAATTCTTTTTTTTTAATTTTAAAAAAATCTTTATTTTTGAGAAACAGAGTGCTAGCGGGGGAGGAGCAGAGAGAAAGGGAGACACAGAATCCAAAGCAGGCTCCAGGCTCTGAGCTGTCAGCACAGAATCCGATGCAGGGCTCGAACACACAGACTGTGAGATCATGAACTAAGCTGAAGTCGGACACTCAACCAACAGAGCCTCCCAGGTACCCCATAAAACTACTAGTTGTATTTGAAAAATTAATTTGCCAATCTCTTTGTATTTTTTTGTATCCCCATTCTTTCAGACTACATATTACATTAAAAAAAAAAGAGTTTTATTATTTAGGCAAGTGATAAAGCTATCTCCTTAAAACAAGAGAGGTTAAATGGATCACTGACTGAAAGTTAAGCATTACTATCCCTTCATGAAAGTGAGATAATAAACTCATGTTCCCTGTTTATAAAGTTGAGAGTACTATAACCTGATCTACCTTAAAAAGATCCTTTGTGAGCTACAAGCAGGTCAAACAGTTCATTTCAATGAAGCTATTTTGGCATAGTCTTGTCAAAATACTCTGGTTAATTACATAAATTAACTTTTGTCAATATGGGCCACAGATATCTTTTTCATCCTATTTTTCTATTGCCTAAATTTCTTGTTTTGATTTTCATAACAAGTTTGTTCTAGCTTCAGATAAGGGAATACTCTTCACTGAATGAACAGAAGAGTCAGCAGAAAATTATCAATATATTCAAAATTCTTCTGCTTTTAGGAGGGCTTTCACACTTCCTTCTCATCCTCTGCCTTATACTTCCTAATGAGTCCTTGCACTTTGTGAATCCTTACCATGAAATTTATTTCCTGCCACAGCCCCTGAAATTAGCTATCTTTCTTGATAGCTCCTTTGACAAAATGAGATAAGGAATCTGCCCAGAGATTGGAGTCACTTCTGTCTCTATACTCCTCTTCCAATTCCAAAGGTGATTCAAAGGCTGCCCACAGAAAGACAAAAAAGTGACAATCTCGTCTTCATTTCTGCATTGCCAATATCCTTATCATGTCTACCACTGTTGAAAGAACACATGGTTGAATAAATGAGTAAGTAAATAAGAGTGATTCAGTCTCCACAAAGGCTCCCCAAACAATGGAGAAGTTTATTGAACACAAGACTTCATAGTGACTTTAGATTATACCATTGGGAGCATTTAACTGAAGAGGCTGTACATTAGTTTTGCCCGTGACGACTATAATACTTAAAACTAGATTATTATGTATCAAAACTTGTCAACACAGAAATATATTTTTGAATAGATTTCTTTTCAGATGACAGATTCCTTCTTTTCCCTTTCCAATTTATTATGTAAAAAATACTGAGCCATCTTCATTAACATTTAATTTTTCTTCATTTGGGGGTAATAACATAAGGTGGAAAAACCATATCATTCATAAGCAGAAATAGTTTAGTAGGAAAGGAATCCAAAAAGAAGAAAATCGCTGGAGAACCAGTTTGCAATATTACAAAGTGTTAATGGTGTTCGTTTGCTTGCATATTTGCTTTACACAGTGTTAAATCTGGGAGCATTGCTTAATGGTGAGGAGTATGCCACAGACTTATGTCCATATTTTTGATTAGGATTCTGACTCTGCTGTTGACTAGTTATGAATCTGAGCAAGTTATTTCACTTCAGCTTCTTTACCTGTCATTGGATTTATAACCAAAGGGTTTATTCTAAGGGATAAATCTTGTTGCGTTTTCAGAATATTATCTATGTTCAATACACATTCAATAGCATTTTGCAATAGTGTTATTAATAAAATAATTATCCATCAGAGTAGGAATCTCTAGCCTTTAGGTGGAAAAGAAGTACATATTTCTAACAAGACAATGATTGATTGTTATGCTTATGGTCACGGGTCATGCCAAAGGCATGTGCACTAATAGTGACTTTGATATGTAGGAAAGGAGGGTTTTTAAATGCTAATCTGGAGGTAAAAATATCAAATAAGCAAGTGCCCATTGTGGCAATTTTCTGCAACCACAAACCTATTGCAGTTTTGGTGAAAGTTCTTGACAATCATTCCCACCTTGTATCATTTTCCAATTTCACTGGCCCAAATCCATATTTCTTCAACCCTAGGGTACATATATTTACTCTAAAATAGTCTCCATCACCAGACTCTCTCCACCAAACCTATCATGCTCATCAATTTGCAAATTAATTTTCAGAAAACACTGTTTTCATAATATCACTCTCAGGCTTCAAAACCTTCATTGATTTGTCTCATGCCTATTATAGAGCAAAGTTCAAGTTCTTTAACTTTCACTCAAAAAACTATATTAGCCCCATATCCATTTCTAAATCTTGATTTGATTTATAATCCTGCATAATATTACTTCTCTAGATACCTTATCATTACATTCCATCACATATTATTTTATACACCACCTTACATATCTAGTCATTTAGATTGTGTCTTAGGCACTCTTTGAGGCAGATAATAAATTGAGTAAATATATGAATTCCATGTAATGCCTAACAGAGTGCTTAGCATAAAATAGATGCTCAAGTGATATATTTTTTTTTATTAAATTTTTTTTAACGTTTTATTTATTTTTGAGACAGAGAGAGACAGAGCATGAACGGGGGAGGGGCAGAGAGAGAGGGAGACACAGAATCGGAAGCAAGCTCCAGGCTCTGAGCCATCAGCCCAGAGCCCGACACGGGGCTCGAACTCACGGACCGCGAGATCGTGACCTGAGCCGAAGTAGGACGCCCAACCGACTGAGCCACCCAGGCGCCCCTCAAGTGATATTTTTTAATACAGTGGTAGAAACTTATATTCAACCTCAGGTTGGGAAGCTCCTGAACCAGAGATTATATAGCCAGTTTAGACAAAAATAAGTCATCTCACATCTCTCCCTCTTTCTCATCTTCAATGTTCATGGTAATAATTTTTCTTAAATATATTTTTATATCTTATTTCTCCTTTTTTTTCTCCCTTTTTCCCCCCTCCTAATTCTTGCTAAAATTCCCATCCTCCTTTCTCTGGTTTATTGAAAGAGTGTGCGAACCAATTCCCCTATTTCCAAATCAGTCTATTGTATCCATCTTTCTCACTGGTTCCAGACTGATTGTACCCAAGTTCTACTCTGAATATTCTTCAATAGCTTCTGACTGGATGGAACATGGGATCCAAACTTTTTCAAACGATACTCAAAGTTAATAGGTTCTGATCTTTATTTACCTCTACCCATGTTACATTCTATCTTGCTACTGTATGGAATTACAGTACTTGCGGTTTTGCAATACTGTATTATTTCATGAGTACTTGTCTTTGCCCATTATGGCAGTCAGACCCTAGAGTAACTCCCAACCATTCCCAGCCTCTGGTGGCCACACCTTTGAATAATCCTTTTCCCTAAGTGTGGGTGATAACTGTGATTTGCTTCTAATCAATAGAATATGGCAAAAATGATGGAATATCAGTCTTGTGATAAATGTACATTCTATAGCAAAAGTAAAGGGATTTTTCAAAAGTAATTAAGGTCTCATATTTTGTATTAATGAAAAGAGAGATGCTCTTAGGTGGGCCTGACTTAAACAGCTGAAAGCCCGTAAAAGGGAGAAATTACCTTGCTGGCCTTAGAGAGACAAATATCCATGTTTGAATCGCCCATATTGAAGGGACCTGGGTATGGTCTCAACCTAATGTCAGCTACCCACCTTCAGATGGTAGCAAGTCAGGATATCAGCCATACAGCCACAGGGAAATTAATGCTACCAACAACCTTAAAGAGCTTAGAAGCCAATTCTTCCTTAATGGAGTATCCAGATGAGAATGCAAACCAGGACACCTTGATCACAGCCATGTGAGACCCTAAGCAGATAACTCAGATAAGCATGCTTTAGCTAAGATGACACATGGAAGCTATAAGATAATAAATGTGTGTTGTTTCAAACAAACAAATACAATAGTATTTGTAATGTAGCATTATATAACTAATAAATCATGCCATTATCTTTGCCTGCAATATGCTTACACTCTGCTCTCTACTCAGTTCTATATCCCACTAAAATAGTCCTTTAAGAACCAACCTAAATATCATGTCCTCCATGAATCATTTTCTTATTTACTACCATTGGTTAGTGCCTTCTCATGTCTTCTCAGAGTGTTTCCTACCTATCTTTATGAATACTAAATCATATCATATTGAAGTTTGATTTTACCTATTTTTCCTCCATGAGCAATGACTTACTTAAGAGGAGAGCTCATATCTAAACAAACATTCAATATTTGCTTTTGAATACACAAAATAATAAATTAATATTAAGTCTAAATATAAACTAATGTCATTTTATATGTTTATCAGCACAGTTTTCTTATCAGCAGAATTTATGGGTTAATATCATACTTTGGACTATTTATATCTCAGAGTTTCCTATTTAAAAAGGTGGGGGGGAGGGAATAATATCCTTGCAAAAGTACAGGTAACAGAAATTGTGAGTGGTAAAATTCAGGGAGAAGTATTAAGATGAAACCTTAAAGGATGATTTTTTAAAAGTTATAGTTGGGCATGAGAATACTAGTTTAAAAAAGTGACTTGATCTTAATGAGAATGACTTCTCCATTTTACAGTTACTCTAAAAAAAAATAAAAGGAGATGAATTAAACAGAAACAAGAGAAGAAAATGGTTGCTTGTATCTTGAATTCTGACAACGTGAATGAATGATGATAGTTTCATAGTATCTAGTTTATAACATGAGAAGTAAAACTTCAAAACCTACATAGCAGATGGTTGGATTAGAGGGAGATAATGTATGCTAAAAGACTAAGCTAAGTATAAAGAGTCTGATACACACGTGCTACAAAGAGTGATGACTGGATTTAAACATATCTCCTATACCATAGAGAAAGAGAACAAATATTTAAGTCTCTTCCACAGTTGGCAAGGTTTTCTGAGATGGCAATATGTTTTGATGACCCATAGGATGTAGTATGTCATCACAATGCAGAACTTCCTCCAATCAAACAAGTATTTTGTTCAATCTCTTAATATAACCAACCATATCAAATGTGAAATATCTAGAACTGACAGAGTGATGGTAAAGTTATCCACCATGATGATATCATATAGTCTATGATTTATCCTCACATCAAGAATTTAGTTTTATTAACAGAAAGAGAATGCAAAACACCTTCAGCAATGGCATATTCAAGGGCTTCGTGCTGCATTTTATTTCTGGTTGTAGAAAGTCACTTCCGCATAGATATTTTAAAAGCTATAAAACTATAAATCACATAAGATATCAAAGCATGTATTTTTCAGAGTGATTATTTTTGCCAACAATTATACAGCTAACATGTGGCAAAGTATAATACCCCTCTCCAGCGTGGATTCTGAGATTTTTGTTGGTCAAAAGCCAATCAACCAACATACCAGCCTACTCCCACTCTGGCATATGAGGTAGGGGAAATAATTGTGTAAGGAATTTTCTGTTGTTTCTGTACAGATGGGTGATTCTCTGAAAGAAAAGACTGAACCACACTGAATCTTTGAGAGAAGTGTCAGACTATTTGTAAAATTGGATTAATTATTCCTGCCCTGCCTATATCACAGAGCAATTGTGAAGATATGATGCAATAATATGGAGGATACTTATTTGAAAATTACATTATGTATTAGAAGTATATGCTACTATCTTCACTGTATATAGAACTCATTCCTAAATATTTAAGTTGATTATTCAGCAAAACCCCTTGAATCATGTAGAAAAGCAGATTGTTGAAGCTCTTTCTTGCATTCACCAACATAGGCCATTCTTTTTGATGCTTCATAAGATATTAATTTCATTTATTCCTTAAAGGATCAAGATTAATTAGTAACAAAGAAAAGAAATTAAGTCCTTGTCTATGCTTGTATTTCTCCATATGTAGGACCACATGGTCCTCACTTAGTTGATGGACATTGATCAAGCACATATATAATTTTTAAAATTCTCTTTCAGTATTTTTAAATTAAAATAATTTATGTATATAATTATATACTACATTATAATATAGTATTATATAATAATATATAATATATAATAGACATAAATACTAATGTATGTGTGTGTGTAGAGACAGAGAGAGAGAAAGAGAGAAAGAGATTGAAAATCCCTACCTTTGCTGGCCTTGAACATGAAAATAAGAGGCTCAGGAGCCAAGGAATGTAATAGTCTCTAGGAGCTGTGGGTGGCCCTCAGTTTAGAGCCAACAAGAAGTCAGAGACCTAGGTCTTATATCTTCAGAGAACTTAGTTTTCCAACAACTCAAACTAAAGGGATTCCTGCCCTCCCTCCCAGTGCTTTCAGAAAGGAACACAACCTGGTAACACTTTGATTTTAGCTCAGTGAAAACTGTGTCAGATTTCTTCCTTATGAATCAGTAAAAAATCAATCAATCTATCTATCTGTGCTGTCTTAAGCTATAAAGTTTGTGGAAATTTGTTATGTCAGCAACACAAAACCAATACAACTCTATTAGAGATTATTTATCAACCACAAACAGAACATATTCTCCACCTTTGAGAACATTACAAATTTTCAGTTACTAGATAATAGTGGTCATTGGCCACTTAGAAAACTGGTTGTGTTAGCCATTAGTGCTGTTCAGAGATATTCTGTCTCTCTTCCTAGACACATAGTAAGATTTAATGTCTCTGTGTCCTTGAAGTAAGGCCTAGCCATTTCACTTGACTTGACTAACAGAATGTGAGCAAAAGAGATGTGTTATATGAAGGTGGAACATTTTAAGAGTCGTAACTTTATGTTCAGTGTCTTTTTCTATCTTCCACTATGGCTAGAGATGTTCCAGATCTCTCCAGATCTTTGATGAGATTAAGCAAAAGCAGAGCCCTTATTACCCCAAGACACATGAAGTGTGAGTATTAAACAAAAATGGGAAAAAAAGTTTGTTTTAAGTCACTAAGTTTGGATTTTGTTTATTTCCACAGTATAACCAACTTTGTCTATCCTGGCTGATGCAGTGACCAAAAGCGGGGGAAAAAGCTCTTTTCATGTTCTGGACTTATTAATAGCTAAGTTCAGACTCTTAAAGATAGAGAAAAAACTGAGGAATGATGGAGAGAGGTAGGTGGGAGATGGGCTAGATGGGTGATGGGTAATAAGGAGGGCACTTGTTAAGGTGAGCATTGGGTATTGTACATAATTGATGAATTACTGAATTCTACTCCTGAAACCAATATTGCACTGTATGTTAACGAACTAGAATTTAAATAAGTTTGGAAGAAAAAAATAATAGCTAAGTCCAATCAGTTTCACCATATAAACTCAGTTTAATCATAAGCAGAAGTAAATACAATTACATTGTTTTGTTTTACAAAATTACACAGAAATATAACAGTGCAGACCAATTAGATGAAGTAATAAGAAAATCAAATGAAAAAGAGAATTCTACTTTCAGCAATAGTGGACTAATCTAAGATCAACTTTGTTACTGAGAATAATAGAAAAACTGACTAACATTACAAAATCATTGTGAAACCATCAGAGACCTTCCAAGGGAATAAAGATACACAGGACTTCAACATATGAAGTTGAGGGAATATAATTCAACCCATAGCACACATCACTGACCCAACAACTGTGCACTGGAAATTTCTACCAAGATTGACACATACTAGGTCGTAAATCTAGCTTCAACAAAGTCAAAAGAATTGGGATCAGAAGTCAATTAAACTAGCAATTCCTTTAAGAAAAGAAACAGATCAATTCTCATTATTTCCATTAGTTATATTCTATAAAGTGAACTCTGAATAAATTAATACTGAACAGCACTGCTCTTAGGGGAAATACATACATATATTTACAGATCTCACATAAATTATATTCTTAAATAATAGAAATACTTATTCTGGTGGATTTTATTTTCTTTCTTTGGCAAAAGAAAAAACAACGTTCAGGAATGTTAAGTGACTTTCCTGGAGCTGCCCCACTAACAGGTGCCGGAGTTGGAGTTCAAATCCCATCCAGCTGGCACCAGAACCAGAACTTCTCATACTATACACTGCTATCCTTTATCATGCCCATCCATTTCTATATAAAAGCTGAAACAAGAAGGTTGTGTGTTGCCTTCTCCAAACTTAGCTGGGAACATATGCATCAGTTACTCACTTTTTTGCCACACTATTCAAGTCCACCAATGCCCAGCAAAGTGATAGGAGTACTGATTTTGGGGTTGCAAAAAAATTTTAGTGACTCATCAAATTCTCAAATACAGAATCCATGAATAGTGAGGATAGAGTGTAACTAGAAAATATTCATAAATATAGAAATTAAGTAATATACTTCTGAAAACCCAAGGGGTGAAGAAGAAATGCAATGGAAATAAAAAATATTTTAACATCATAATAATATGCAAACAGCATATCAAAACTCCTAAAAGATGAGAAAGCACAATTAATTAATATCAGGAATGAGGAAAAAATGGTTTCAGCTCAGATCCTACAAATGTTGCATTGTTTATAAGTTTTGACAAACTTTTTAATACCAGTGAATAATTTTATGGCAATAGGAGATAGTAGATGCAATAAAGATATCCTAGAGGGAAATATCTAAAAAATACAATTATTAAGAAGACAAATGGAACACCTAAATAACTTTTGTATATTTAATGAAGAAATTAAATCTATAACTTAAAGCCTTTCCATGAAGAACATTCTTGCTCTAGTTGTCTGTTGAATTCTTCCATGCATTTTAGTACAAAAATAACACAACACACATACACACACACACAAAACACTTTTGTTGATATTATGAGCCAGCAGAAATCTTGATAACAAACCTCAACAAGAATACTACACATATCCAAAAAGAAAAAAATGAAAAGAAAAAAAGAAATATAGGTCAATGTTTTTCATGAAAGTAGAGTTATATGATATAATGTAGAATAGAATTTGTAAGCTGACCCATAATAATTTGGACACTTGATTTATGAAGAAGGTATCATTGCAGAGGACAGAAGAAGGCAAAGCACAGAGTTGGAGATGTTTAGAACATTTAAACCTGAAAATGAAACATCTATCCAGAATATATTAAGAAATCTTTCAAATAACTAGAAAAATAGAGACAATTCAATAGCAAAATGGGCAAGAATCTTGAACAGGCACTTCAAAGGTGAACATATTAGAAAGCCAATAAAAACATGAAAAGATTTTCAGCTTCAATGATCATTAGAGAAAGGCTAATAACATCATAATGAGCCATCATTATGTACCTTCCACAAAACATAAGATGACAAGGACTATTCTGTTAATACCAAATATTGGAAATATTGTAATAATGAAGAATTTACTAGATGTTTTTGGGAGTATAAATTATGTTCAATCCCTTTAGGGAGCCGTTAGGCAGCATCCCATATAATTGAATATATTTGTGTAACTCAACTGCTAGGTATACAAAACTGAAAGACATGAACTAGAATTCCAATAGCAGCATTATTTATAAAAATCACAATATACATACGATAAATACACAAATAAAGTACATGGATGAAGTAGAGATGATTTGAATGATGGTATGTTATACAAAACAATGAAAAAGAATTAACTGCTACATGTAACCACATAGATTAACCTCATGAAAATTATGCTGAGTGAAAGAAGTTTAACAAAAAAGTAATATTGCATAAGTATTACAAAGTTTAAAAACAGTAAAACCTTTCTATAGTATTGGAAATTTGAAGATAAATTAAATTTGAATTGAGAGGGAACACAAAACCTGATACAGTGACTCATAATGTCCTATTTCTTCATCTGTGAGTCTCTTACATTGTTGCTTTTACTTTGTGACAACTGGTTGAACTGTTCACTTGTGGTTAGTTTACTCTTCTGTAGCTATGTTATAATTCAATGAAAAACTTTAAATAACTTTCAAATGCTAAACTGTGATTTAGTTATTCGAAAACAATGAGACAATCTAATAATATACAGCAATTTTAGAAAAGAGCCTTTAGAAATCACCCCTCTAGGACTCTGCTTTGCTGGTAGAATATTTATAATATGTTATTTGGACTTACAAAATGACAAAAAGGTTAATTATTTAGATGAGTGATCCAGTAAAAAAAAAAAGTCAACATAAATATTATAATATTTAGTTTCAGCCTGCTATCCTGGAAAATTAACTTTATAATTAAAATTGTAAATGTTATTACAGAAATAGACTGCTAGAGTTGATTTTGGTTTGGGAATCTTATGGAGTACACTTTAATAAAGTTGAATAAATTTTTCTAGAAAACTCTATCACTTTTTAAAATTAGCAGCCCCAACTTCATATATTGTTAATTATAACTATGAATTACCTGAAAAAAGTCTTCTCTTATCTAGTCTTTTCCACATACTCTCAGTAATGAAATCCATATTAATGTAAATGCATTTTAAATAATTACCTTCTGAAATAGCTCTCTGGTTGGAAGTTTGTGGACAAAACAAATGCAAAAGTATTGAAGTTGCCTCTATAGAATTAAATTAGTGATAGCACTTCTCTGTTTTGGACCATGTCTCATAGTTTGAGTGCTGAAGATCCAAGTATATCAAATCATGAGACTTCAAAATATTGCTACCTTATCAGGCATGTAGCCATTTCTCAACAAGATACTGTAGTTCTTAAAATTACCACATACTAAGAAAGAAGGGATCAAAGGATTACTCAGGACTTTTGAATTGAGCCAGCTTCACAACAGTTAGTTTACCAACCATTTATCATAGAAAAATATAATTATAATTATACATTTGATTCTAATGATGAGCTCCATTTGGATAAATGCATACTAGCAAACACTGAGATTTACATCAGAGATTTAAAAAGTTAGCAATCTTATCACCTCTTCTTATTCCTAATCGCTTCACACACATACACACACACACACACACACACACACACACATGCTCATACACATGTACACACTCCCTGTTTCTTTCTTGAATCTTAGAAAATCTCATAGACTGAAATAAAATGCGGAGACGGGCAAAAGAAGGTCAGTAAATATGTGTTCATAAAGGCAAAATAGGCAAGTAATGAACAGGCCTTAATCTAGTTATTGTTTATTGATAGAACAACTACTACACACATTTTTAATCTTTTCAGATTAAACAACCGTTCTTCAAAAAGAAAACCAGTTGTTTTTTATAACAATTTATGGTGCATAAAGCTATTTCATATGCCTGATCTCACTGTGTCCTTATAATCTCATACACTTGTCAAGGCAGTTTTATAGATGAGTAAAAGATACCTCAGAGAAGTTAAAGGAACAACTCAAAGTCATATATACTGATAAATGTAAATTGTAGCTAGAACCTTTTGATAAATCAAATCAATGCTTTCTCAGTGTGGTACTTACTATTGCATTTATGTTGTCATACCAGAAAATATACCAAGAAACATTATGATAATAAACAGATTCTTTCCACTCACAAACATAAAATATACTCCTAATGTCTTCAGTAAACAATGGCTCAGAATTTCTTGGTTCTAATCTTTGTGTCACTTTTAAAATTTTAAGTATCTTCTTCAGGGTTCTCAGCTTCATAGATGCATAAATATTGAAAGTCAGACCTTGGAAAATTTTGTAAGTAATTGGAGCTTGATATTGAATAACTGACGAACTACTTGGAAATGATTTTTACATGACCAATGGAGAGAAATGAGAAATACAGATCTTTTATTTATTTTTTTTAAATTTAAACCCAAGTTATTTAACAGATAGTGTAACAATAATTTCAGGAGTAGAATTTAGTGATTCATCCCTTACATGTAACAGCCAGTGTTCATATCAACAATGCCTATCGCCCCTTTAGCTCTTCTGCCCACCCAACACCTCGCCAGCAACCCTCAGTTTGTTCTCTGTATTTAGGAGTCTCTTACAGCTTGTCTCCCTCTCTGCTTTTATATTGTTTTTGCTTTCCTTCCCTTATGTTCATCTGTTTTGTATCTTAAATTCCCCATATGAGTGAAATCATCTTATGTTTGTCTTTCTGACTGATTTATTTAATACTTATTTCTATGACTGGCTTAGCATAATGCACTCTAGTTCCATCCATGTTTTCGCAAATGGAAAGATTTCACTCTAGTTGATCGCCAAGTAATATTCCATTGTACATATACACCACATCTTCTTAATCCATTCATCAGTTGGTGGACATTTGGGCTCTTTAAATACTTCGGCTATCATTGATAGAGCTGCTATAAATATTGAGTTGCATGTGCCCCTTCAAATCAGCACTCCTGTATTCTTTGGATAAATACCTAGTAGTGCAATTGTTGGGTCATAGGGTAGTTTTATTTTTAGTTTTTTGGGGAAACTCCATACTGTTTTCCAGAATGGCTACACCAGTTTGCATCCCCACCAGCAGTGTAAAAGTGTCCCTCTTTCTCTACATCCTTGCCAACATCTGTTGTTACCTGAGTTGTTAATTTTAGTCATTCTGACAGGTGCGATGTGGCATTTCATTGTGGTTTTGATTTATATTTCCCTGATGATGAGTGGTGTTGAGCATTTTTTCTTTTCATGTGTCTGTTAGCCATCTGGATGTCTTCTTTGGAAAAGCATCCATTCATGTCTTTTGTCCATTTCTTCACTGGAGAAATCCAGTTCTTTTAAAGTCTGGGTATTGAGAAATATTAATATATATATAAATGGAAAATAAATAAAATATATAACAAGTTAATGCTTCCATGAAAAAGAATTCTGTGTTCTAGAAAATATATGTGTGCAAAGATTCAGTCAATGACAAATTTTTTAAACATATAAAATGATTACAGGCCCAGAAATTCAGTTCATAAGTTGCTATTCAGAAAAACATCTGTTTTGTAAAAAATGGTGAACCATACAACAGTCACAAGATCTTGGCTGTAGAAATCCTTTCGTGGTCCTGTCCAAGGTCAAATAGACCTTTGAAACTCGAGTTGGAGCTACAGCTGAGGCATAACACTTCTCCCCCATGTCTATTACTCCAAAGGAGGTGACCACCACTGTCTCATTACATTAAGCAGTCTTGAAAAAGGGGTAAGGCGTGTAAACTCTGAAGATAGTCTTATTTTCAAAATCTATTACCTATGTCACCTCAGGAAAACTCTCTGAGTTTGGATTTCTCTATGCATAAAATAGTAATAATGATGAAATCTAAAAAAGAAGTGAGAAAAATAAACACAAGGAGAACACTTTCTCACAGTTCTTGTCACATAGTAAGTACTCAATATATAATAGTTACTATTTCCATCTTTATTATTAATGTTATTTGTTTCTTTTAGTCTTTGATGTAACTAATGTAACACAATTTCACACCCTCAGAGTCATGCTGATCTTGTATTTTAAGTTCCCTGATAAGTTTAGCGATCCCTGAGAAACTAAGGTGTTTGTTTATTTTTATGCTGTTTCATATTTCTCATTGGTCAAGATGGATAAATCAGTGAGGTTTCTCATACCTGGGAACACACTTGTCTCACGACAAAGGCTGGGCAGTTTTGTCAATTAGTTTTCAACAGGTCACCATCTGCACTGTAATCTACTTAAACTCCAGGAAAAGAAAAGGTCTCAATCATACTTCACAGTATTGCATTTTACTTGTTGGAAAAAGTGTGGCAGAGTGTTTTGGTTTGAGAAAAGGTTATTTTTTTGAGAAGTTGTAGGAAATGAAAATTGGAATTAAAAAAGCAAGACCAGATTTTAAGGAATCTATTTAGGACATTAAGCTTAAAAAATTAGACCAATGCTACAAAATTTATTTCATCTTTCAGGTCTACTTTGATGGATTATTAGAGGCTTTCAAATTTTCTGAGTTAAAAATGATTATAAGGGTATATCTTGTCTCCTCAGGAAAACTTACGGTCATCAATTACCAATGTCAGTGTTGAAATATGAAAGAACACATGAGCTGTATCTGCAATACTGAGCTAGAATATGTGGTCAAAAATAAGGACTAGAGGAATCTCAGATTTCAGAGTCTTTAAAGAAGATCAGTTTGGTTAAGCTCTGTAGGGCAGATTGAAGAAGCAAAGCTGAATCAGGGGTGTTCAAAAAATCATGCAGATTCTTCACTACAAATATATATATGTGTGTGTGTGTGTGTGTGTGTATATATATATATATATATATATATATATATAGTGTATGTATTTTGTGAAGTTATGCCCAGAAGACTTACATCACTGAAGTATCTAAAGCCAACCTGCAATCTTGAAGATTGGTACTGAAAAGGAGATGTGCCTATCAGTCACAGTAGACTTGCTTATATTAACAACCCACTCTAAAATCTCAGGGGCTTAATGAAAGAAATGTTTATTTTTTATTTATGATATATATTGACCACCTGCCAGCAAGGAATCTCACTTATACTCAGGGACTCAGATTGATGGATATTCCACCATCTAGAAGAACCAGGCAAAAGAGAGAAGAGACCACTGAAAAGTCTTACTTTGGCAAATAAATGTTCCTACTGGAAAGTGGCACTTTAGTCCTGGACCACTGACCAGATTGGTCATGTGGCCCTGCCCAACACAAGGGATTAGGAGCAGTGAAGTAAAATCCCTACATGTGCCTGGCCACAAAGAAGAAGTAGATATGGAAGAGCATTAGAAAAAAAAAATATTGGGGCGCCTGGGTGGCTCAGTCGGTTAAGCGTCCGACTTCAGCTCAGGTCACGATCTCATGGTCCGTGGGTTCGAGCCCCGCGTCAGGCTCTGGGTTGATGGCCCAGAGCCTGGAGCCTGCTTCCGATTCTGTGTCTCCCTCTCTCTCTGCTCCTCCCCCGTTCATGCTCTGTCTCTTTCTGTCTCAAAAATAAATAAACGTTAAAAAAAAAAATTAAAAAAAAAAAGAAAAAAAATATTGTAGTATCATAGAAAAGACATATCTTACTTAGAAGGTAATGGAAAATGTCAATATATCTGAACTGGTGAAATAAGGGCTCCCTATTAGAAAAGTTAATAGTAACAGTGATTGATAATCTAAGATTGTCAGATACTTTGCTGCATGTCATAGCTCAATGTTCATAATAACTCCATTTGAGTGTCAGCACAGATTATTATTAATTATTGAATTGATATGGAGCCTAAGGCTCAGAGAAGTTAAGGGAATGGCGCTGGCTGTATGGAGCCATCTGTATCCCATATTCAAATGCAGTAATCTTTTAAATTATTGTTTATCCAAATGCTCATACAATTCATTTGGGGAATCTTATTAAAAGAAGATTGTGAATGAGTGGTTTTGAGGTGGGCATAAGAATCTGCATTTGTAACAAGCTCCCATGTGATGCTCAGGCTGCTGATCCACAGACCGTACTTTGAGTATCAAGACATTAGATGAACCACACATCATTTCCTGTAACTTCTCAGTCACCATAATCTAGATTCCCTCTCTGCCACTCTTCCATGTAGGAAGGCCTTTCCTACAAAGGCAGAACAGGAAGTGAATGATAAATTACACAAATGTCCTTGAACTTCATAAAACTTTTAGTAAAACTTTCCAAAGTGTACAGATGATAGGAAAAAAAAACACATTATTTTTGAGACTATCATTTGGTTCACCTCTGAATTGCAGTGAGATTTCAGCTGATGTGTGGACTGGTGATGTATGCTCTGCCTTCTCAGCAACAGGTCTACACCCATGGAGGTGAGAGTTAAGAAGACAGTTGAGTGCTGACTCAGTACCAATTGTAAATTTCATTGTGTTTATAACACACTGATAGCTATTAAAACTGGTGTTTTGTGAAAATTACATTTATTACTTTCTTACTTAAGTCTCCACAGAGAAATCACTTTTTGCCACCTGACTACACATTTGACATTTTGAAAGGTAGGTGTAGCTCTCTATCGTAAATAACATCTTGAGGTCACCGTGTACTATTCAATTCAAAGCAGAGGGGCTGAACAGCAAAAAAAATCATTGTGCTTCAAGGACAAAACAAAAGACAATTGTCTAAAAGAATCTCTTTGGGTCTGGTTAGTCAGAGAGATTTGGGGGAGAATTTGTCTGAGACTTTGGTGATCAAGTTGCCTGCCAGAATCTGAAGGGACACATCAATCAGGTTTGACACACTGCTGATTGCAACATTAAATCACTATCATGGGCTTGATTTGTCTCATCAGGTCAAGTGAAAAAATTTTGATGGTAAGCTTTTTTTCAAATTTTCTTATTGAAACTTCTCCAAATAAATCTGTATTTTGCATTGAGCTAAGCTAATCAACCATTAAGTTCTATACTTAATAACAAGATATTTAGAGCAGGTGCCATGCTTCCTGAAGCAGGGTAAAATTACTATTTTTACCAAGCTGGGGAATATTCACAATGTTAACTCTCCAGAAAGATATTTTAGTGGACTACAGGTCATTTTGACTTTAACTGTATAGGAAAAGGGAAAGATATAGAGGTTATCATAGATTATTGGACAAATGACTAATTATCCATAAAATCCACATTTGAATACAGTTAATGTTATAACTTAGCACTCATGGAGATTGTCATGAGTCAATTTTTGGTTTACATTATATGCTAAGTGAAATAACTTAAGATGCTAAATATTTATGTCTTATTTAGAACCACTGGAGTATAAATATGTGAAATACTAATATACTTTAGGGATTCAGATACAATTGTTTACTTATTAGGGTATAACAAATCTGAGATCCTATTCCATTCCAAAACACTAGAGTAGGTATTATGAGTATAACAAAGACAATTTACTGATACAAACACTCTATCTTCATTCTAGTGATAATCACTGTTCTTCTAAGAGCTTAGATATACAAAACTTATCAATAACTATTATAAATAGGATGGTACCAATTTATATTGCCTCCAGTTGTATAGAAAAGTGGACATTGAATGAACATTCATCAGCACTATTACCATTATTTAACCTTTTCTAAGAGAGAGAGAGAACTCTCAATTTGGAGAGGTTTTGGTTATATGTCCTTTTATTCATTTGTATTTATTTTCTGAATTACTTGCTCATGTTAGCAGACATCTTCATCTTTTTATTTATTTAGAAAATGTCTTTGCCATATTTGCAAAATGTTATTTATCATGTCAAGATATATAAGGATTAAAAAATCTGCAAGACTGTTTTTAGAGCTGTATTAGATTCAATTTGGCCATATTGGTATCATCTGTAAAAAGTGTAATGCCTGCTTTTGTAGACAAAGTAGTGGTTAAATAAATTGCCAGATAATAAAAGCCTAGATTTTAGAAGTGTGCTCTTTAAACATTTAAAGTATAGATAATTTCAATCATATAGAATCTCTATCAGAGAATAGAAAAGGAGATAAAATTCCCCAACTATTTTTATGTAGCTGGAAAAACCATTGAACCTAAGCCAGACAAAGACAAGAGAAGAATAAAAATTACAGACTAGTTTCACTTATAAATATAGATGCAAAAGCTCTAATAAGAGTAATGGCATAATAATTGTGGAGATAATCCTAGAAATAAAAGGATTAAGTGAGATAAAAGAAGAATAAAAAGAAAAACCATCTGGTCACATAAATGGAAACAAAAAAATACCATTTGATAAAATCAATAACTCTTCATGGTAAAACTATTTCTACTTAAAAATAAAAGCAAAAGAGGGGCACCTGGGTGGCTCAATCGGTTAAGCGTCTGACTTTGGCTTAGGTCATATCTCGTGGTTTGTGAGTTCAAGCCCCGCGTCGGGCTCTGTGCTGACAGCTGGCAGCCTGGAGTCTGCTTCAGATTCTGTGTCTCCTGCTTTCTCTGCCCCTCCCCCACTTGTGCTCTGTCTCTGTCAAAAATAAATAAATGTAAAAAAAACCTTTTTTTAAATAAAAAATAAAAAAAAATAAAAGCAAAAGAAACACCTTCAACATACGGAAGATTATTAAGTCAGTTGAAGGCTAGCTACTAAACATTTATGAAATAAATTATAATTAATGGTAAAATATTGAAAGCATTCTATTTAAAATATGAAAATAGATAAGGATGTTTGCTATTCTTGATAACATTAAATATTATTAATAAGTTGATAAAAGTTAATAAAATATGTAAGAAAGAAGCAAAGGTATCATTATTTACAGGTAATATAATTTTATATAAGAAAAATAAGAGAAAATACAAACATACATTTGGAAGTAATTTTATATGTCAATATATAGCAACCAATTGCATTCTTACACAACCACAAAATTACTAAAAATGTAATTTAAAAATGTATCATTTATTAAAGCAACAAAAGCAAAGAATGAAAGCTATCTATAAATAAATCTAACAAAATATGTGTATTACTTTAATGGAGAATTTTATGTTATTAGTTACTAGTTATTTATAAAATTCTTAATAAATGAACACATAAATAAATTATCATTTTGACTCAATATCAATGATGAATTTTTTTCCATGTTTAAATATTTAATGCAACTCTATTGAAAATGCTAACAGAGTTTTCATTGACATTTTTAGGATGACTCTGACATTGACTCTGACATGACTCTGACTCTGGTATAGAAAAGTAAAGGACTAAAAACTACCAAAATTTGTTATATTAAAAGAACAAAGTGAGGTTAACTGTCCCATTAGATATCGAAATTTACTCTAAAGCTATAGACAGTCATATATTAACCCTATGGATAGACATATTAATCAACTACTTAGTGAATCAAGAGAAGTATTTCTATACATGAAGACTTCATAAATGGCAAGAGTGACATTTAGATCAGAAGAAAAGAATGTACTAGTCAGTAAATAATCATGAAACAATTGGTAGTCTATTTTTTAAAAATCAGTTCACTCTTTCAGGAACCACATAAGAAAGAATTACATGTAATTGAACTAAATTTGAAAAGCAAAATTTACAGTTTTTAGAAAAGAAATGAATGTCTTTATGATACTTGGGTAAGGACTGTTTTTAAAAAGTACCAATGATAAAGGAAAGGAGTTAATTTGCATTAGAATTACAGAAAAAAATTTGTGTTATCTAAAATTGTGATAACAATTACAAAGATAATCCACACATTTGGAGACTATATTTGTCATGCATAAAATCATTATACATAAAGAGCTTCTACAAATTAATACAAAAAGGCAACTCAATAGAGAAGTGGGCAAAGGATATGAATATTTAATTCATAGAAGACAAACTGGGTGGGCCAAAAAATAAAATAAAAGGATAGTCAACCTTACCAGCAATCAGGCAGATGTGAATTAAAATCACAATAAAATGATATGCTTACCAATCACAAGAGAACTTTTGTACCTAGAATTAGCAAGCACTATGAGAAACAGAAACCCTCATTCTCTTGTGGTGGGAGTGTAGTAGAACTCTGAAAATGCGATTTGATTCTTACTTAAGAAAGTCAAAAAGGTGGTATTCCCTAGGCCAAGTAATTTCACTCCCAAGTTTTCTCTCATGTGAATACAAGAGGACATCAGTAGGGTTTGCAATAGTAAGAACTAGAAACAAACGGTGATCTGCTCGAAGCCGAGCTATCCCAGCCTGATGGCAAGGCACAGGCTGTGGACGGATTGGTGACTGCAAGGCGGCCCATCAACAGTGAAGCTTCTTGTACTCCGCTTTTAGGTAATTTGGCCTTAATAAAAGTACCTTGGGTATTGTCTGTTGGGGAATTGCCCTCGACAGGCCCCCCTGGGAAAAGAACCATTAGGAAAGAAAAGGTTCCGCAAGAAATTGTACGGCCTAACATTTAGCCCTTGCCATCCCCTATGGAGACTCCTCTACTTACAGGAAAGATAGCCTCATACATTTGCCAGCAAAGGAGGCTGACAAAGGAGAGACATATGGATTTGAAAGCCCCACTCCGGCAACTAAGGAGTGTATCTCTGGGCACAGGTGACTTCAACCCCTAGGCATTCCAGATGATGACTGAACCTAGTTGGTTAAGGTACAGAATGGTTCATTGGTTCCTAGGTGCATTGTCTCTCTAAGAATGTATGAGGCATGGGTTTCTAAGGCTGTTTCGGTCCCTTCCTGGCACCTTGGACGGAGGCAAACACATTGTTCCTCTGGCTTCAAGTGGTTCAGGGAAACAACTAAGAGGTCATGTCCCTGTAACTGTTCCACTTGAGATGTTGAGAGATGGAAGGCCTTTCATGTGAACAGCAAAGCAAATGCTTTATAGATTATAGATAAAGGCAGATGCATAATAAAATAATGTATGAAATTAATCAATAAGCAAAGGGCAGGAGGGAACATTATGAGAAAATCACCATGTTATTTCTTAAAGGTTGATTATACATAGGAACATTTTCAAAATTAGGCAATGTTAGCAAAACATAGATGACGTATGCTACAAGGAAATCACTAGCAAACATAATGCCACGTTTGCTACAATAAATAGGCCAGTTCAACACACTGCTGTTGCCTGTGCCCATTTTTATTTTTTGTTTTAGCTTTTTATTTGAGTTGTTTTATTTTAGTTTTGTTTTATTTTCACTTTTTCACCGACGCTGTCCTTCCTTCGGGAACCCCTGGACCTGTTGGAGCTGGACTCTGGCTGATTCTCTTTTCCTTTTGAGGTTTATGGAAACTACTGTCCTGAGCTGAGCCACATGACTGGTTCTGGACAACAAATTTGGAAGGAAAGTGAATTGTACGATAATTCTGTTTCTTTCCCCACATCTGGATGACTGTCATTTTCTAGATGAAAGCCATTGTCACCTGGAACCCTGACAATTCCATAGAGCTGAACATCTTAAATTACAGCAGCCTGCGTGAGCAAGGAGTAAATTTTTTCTGATATTTTTGGGGTGCTTCTTATTGCAGCCTGAACTTCACTCTCCTAACTGACATACAACTCAGATATAATCAATAGAAGAATTAATAAAGAAATCATGGGGGGTTCTGGGTGGCTCAGTCGGTTGAGCATCTGGACTTTGGTCAGGTCAATCTCACAGTTCATGGGTTCAAGAGCCCCACGTCCAGCTCTGTGCTGACAGCTCAGAGCCTGGAGCCTGCAGCCTGCTCCAGATTCTGTGTCTCCTTCTCTCTCCCGACCCTCCCCTGCTTGCTCTGTCTCTGTCTCTGAAAAATGGATATACATTTAAAAAAAAAGAAAGAAAGAAACTGTAGAACACTAATACGGTGAGCTATTACAAAGCTACGAAAGATTAGTAAGCTAGAATTATACATCCAAACATGAACAAATCTCTCCAAAATAATTATAAGCAATTGCAATAGAATATATAGAGGATGATTGTCACATCCACATATATAGTTGTTAAAGATTAACAACTTGAGGGGCGCCTGGGTGGCGCAGTCGGTTAAGCGTCCGACTTCAGCCAGGTCACGATCTCGCGGTCCGTGAGTTCGAGCCCCGCGTCAGGCTCTGGGCTGATGGCTCAGAGCCTGGAGCCTGCTTCCGATTCTGTGTGTCCCTCTCTCTCTGCCCCTCCCCCGTTCATGCTCTGTCTCTCTCTGTCCCAAAAATAAAAAAAAAAAAAACAAAAAAAACAAAAAAAAACGTTGAAAAAAAAAGATTAACAACTTGAGAGATGGTATTCTATATTGTTTAGTAATGCTAAATACTTATTAATAAAACATAATAAAATACTAGAAATTGAGAAACTCAACTTCAAGACAGTGGTTGAACTCTTAGAAGGGAGAAGAAACAAACTTGTTGAAACACTAAGGTGTTTTTATCTGTCCTCATAATGCCTTATTTCCTATGGTTGGTGGTAAATCTGTGGTGTGTGTTATATTTCTCTACATTCATAGTTGTCTGAATTAGTTCAGCTTTTTTTTTTTTTTTTTTTTTACAGCAGACTTCTTTGAGATTTCTGGATACCTCTGAAATATCTGTTTGGGGATAAAATGGTAAGTTATACTTACTTTTTTTTTTCTTCTCCACTCTGCAGATGTACTTCTTTCAGATTTGGAATGATGTCACAGCTGATAATTTCCAATTTTGTCATCCAGAGTGGCAGCTTAAATATTTTTGGTATCAACCATAATAATGATTTCTTAAACTTAAATCAAAAGCCATTCCTCAGTTTATGACCAAAAGCACTCACAAATTCAAGCATGTTATGAATAACTTCTCTTTATGTACCATTTTGGGAGTTGGATTTGCTTTGCCTTTCAAAAATGTGAAATCTCTGCTCAAATAGTGATCAAGAGCTTTCAGTTTTACTAGCTAGAAGAAAAGAAAAAGGAAAAGGAAAAGAAAAATATCTGTGCTTGTGGAAGCCGTATTATATTTATTTGCCAATTTTTGAAAATCATGTAAAAACTAGAAAGTCAAATTGCCGGATCTGATGTTTTCCATGATTTTGGGGGTGATGGCCAAGGCTACATGTAGATTATTAGTAGAGCCTGATACAAATACAGTGGGGAAACTATTAGGTATAGCTTTTTTCCAAATCAAGTCAACAAAATCACTTGTGTTTCCAGGCATAGTCCCACTTATCTGTGCATCGGGCACTGATATTTTTTTCTAATCTAAATTTTGCCTGTCAAATTTCAACTTTTTGATCAACATTACAGTTATAAAAGGATGTTGTCAAATAAGAATTTTTCCCTAATGGAATAAAAATTCTCAGGATGAATGAAAACCAGGAGCTGGCTATATTGGGAAAGTTAGAATTTTTATCATCTCACATGCCAAAAAAGGTGCTATTGTTGCCAACCAACTTGCTTCAAAAGATGAGAAAACGTTATTGTTGAACCCAGAGTAAATGTTATTTCGAAAAGGAATTGTTACATTGTACTTTTTTTGCCTTAAGCCACAACTTAGCAAGAACATGTCCAGGGCACATGGTTTTTACCAAGAAGTCCAATTGTGCATGACTTCTTTTGCTTGGCAGTGCAGAAAAGTAAACATTTAGAGTACTTCAAAACTTGGCTCTTTCGTGACAGCAAATTGAGTTTTGCTAAAGTCCTATCCATTTCAAACGGATCATTCTCAAAAAAAAAAAAAAATCCACGCAGTCAAAACAATTTTCAGGTCATTTTAAAAGTAAAAGTATATATAGCTTTCTTTTCTTTAATAATCTTTAATATATTCTAACTTTATTTGACCTCATGGAAACAAAAATGTGTCATCATCATAATGTTACAATAGTTTAATTCCTTTCAAAGGGAACTATTTTAGGAGTGAGGTTTGGTAATATCAGATATTTCTTTCTATGTTAGAAGAATCTTTCATTAAATTATTTTGCCCTTATTAGAAAGAATTCACTAAAAGATTCTGCTGAGAGAGAAAGAGCTCTCTATATATTATGGATAATAATATTCTCTACTACTATTTTTCATCATCACAGAGACACTTTTTTACAATATTATAAAGAGGTTATTCCTCAGTTTGGAAAATGATGCATTCTAAAATATGCCTTAAAGATTTGAGGGCTTGTGAGCATGTTTAATTTTTACTTCAGTTTTGAATATTCACTTTGATGTGATATTCATTTTTCCATGCCTCTTGACTTACTCCAGGGAATTTAGCCCTCAAATCACTGTATTATTTTTATGGTTGTTTAAACAGAATATGAAATTAAATGCTTGAAAATGCTTACAGTAGCTGAATTTATCATTGACTTTCAAGTGTTTATAAGAATAATCAGAATAGAAGACTAAAATAAAGGTGGTAAATTCACACTGTATAAACATTTTCTTATATATACATATTCAAACATTTGCCTATGAAAAAGCAAAAATGTACTTATCAAATACTTCCTATTGAATATAATCTGTAATTGATACTATCATATAATAATTCTTCACAATAGATACTTCACATCTTCTGAAAATTCGTTTCTGTCTTAAATATTTTTTTTTTTAATTTTTTTTTCAACGTTTTTTATTTATTTTTGGGACAGAGAGAGACAGAGCATGAACGGGGGAGGGGCAGAGAGAGAGGGAGACACAGAATCGGAAACAGGCTCCAGGCTCCGAGCCATCAGCCCAGAGCCTGACGCGGGGCTCGAACTCACGGACTGCGAGATCGTGACCTGGCTGAAGTCGGACGCTTAACCGACTGCGCCACCCAGGCGCCCCTCTGTCTTAAATATTTTATAGTCAAAAGTCCCAAGATCTTACTTAGAACATGCCTTTTTTTTAATGTGCAAAAATGTTTATGGCTATAACTGTTCCAACAATATTTCAAAATTTTGATGCAAGTATACCATGGGGAATAGCAGACAACACTATAAAAAACAATGAACAATCCTGATATTCCATAACAGAAATTTTTATCGAGTGTTCTATACAAGGGAGGGATAGTAGATAAGGAGAAACAGTTAACTTCTGAAGGTTTTCAGTTGTTGAACAACTTAAAAGCAAAAACAGTAATTGTAAATTAACATTAATAATCATGAATTCTCATTCTCGCCTTCAGTGTGGTGACATTTCAAACTTTTAGGACATATTTTTAATTTTTGGTGTTTGGTCACGCATGCCTTTCATAGTCATTGACAAGTATAAATAAGCCTTTGAAGTAATGAAATATCCTGTTATAGGAATAATAGTGATATAGCTTCAGAATAATTTAACTCCCTTGAACCAGAAGGTCAAATATTTTACATTTAATCCTTTAAATTGAGTTTCATGCCATTTATTCAGATTTTGACAAGGTCTTATAGTGCAAGTTTCTATATACTCCATGTGAATATTGAATATTTTTGGAGGTTGCTGAAGACTACAAAATGTTCACTACTATTATGTTCAACAGGGGAAAATAACAAATAACCCAGCATTAGTGAGTTCATTAATCTCCAGAAATATTTATGTGATATTTAAAAACAGATTTCAGTTTGCAAGGCAGATTCTTCATGCAAAGTGTATTAAGTCCTACTTCAAATACTTTGATAAAATCTGTGAAATGAACCACAAAAAATGTCTACTGTGCTCTTGCCATATATCAAACTCATTGCTAGACATTGAGTGTACAACAGTGGGCTTAGCATTCGAAATCTCTGTCTTCACAATGCTGAAATATACAGGATGTCCAAAGAATTGGGATGTGATCAGGGGTGGTTAAATAATTAGATAGCTATTTTACAAATTTAATTATAAAGTGTATAAAACAACGCAAATGAATTCAAACTGGTGGGTTGCTTTTGCATAACCATTTTAGGGAAAACTTTGTAAAACCTATATCAAATACTAATTACTTATTTTGAATAATTAAGATAGCGTTTATTATTTGAATAATGCTCAACTCAAAACCGTCAGTCTGCGATTTTAGATTTAAAAAAATCTATGTACCATGAACTATTGAAGTTTTTATTTTGGCATATTTCCACCAGGGGGCACTAGCCCTTTCTAAGTTGTAAATGTGCCAATCTGACAAATATTTATCTACAAATAATAATTTGTTAGTCTAAAAGTTAACCTTTTTAAAAAAAAAATGTTTATTTTTTAGAAAGAGAGAAAGAGAGAGAGCAGAGGAGAGGCAGAGAGAGAGAGGTGGACAGAGGATCCGAAGCGGGCTCTGCCCTGACAGCAGGACCCGGATGTGGAGCTTGAATTCATGAACCTTGAGATCACGAGCTAAAGTCCCACGCTTAACCGGTGAGTCACACAGGGGCCCCTAAAAGTTAAGGTTTTGAACAAAAATACAGTGTTTTATTCCAGCATATTTACCTCTAAAATTTAGGCAGGCCATTTGATTTAAAAATGCCCTTTATGATATCAGCATTTAGACTGCTTCACTTTATTTAATCAACAACTAAAATTCATACTCTTGTGACAAAAGGATTTAATTAATTATCCTTTGAATAGCAAAGAAAATATTTTCCTTAATTGAAATTAGTGGATTAAGTAATTGTTAAAGTAAAAACCATAAATCCTAATTCAAATGGATCAAAAGAATTTAGGGATTTTATTGAGATAGAATATATGTGAAAAAAACCCTGTATTTTTTGTAGTCTATTCATGAGGCCTTACACTCTGTTAGTTCCATTAGTATGTCAAAATTCTGGTATATATTATTGTAAGTTATTTGTATGATTACAGGAATTAAATGCTTTCTTACCCTAAGATACATAGTGTTAGTATCTATAGCTCCTATAATTAAAAGTATTCCCTACATTTAAAAGAGTTGATTTTCAGGTTGCATTTGGTTTTCTATTTTTATACCTATAAGAAAAAATGTGTAAATACATTTTCATGAAACAATGCATCTGAAACATTAGTTTATTTATAAGTGTAATTGGAAAGAAAGGTTGCTATTTTTGTAATTTTATTGAAAGATTATCAAGGTACACTACAAAAGTAACAAATAACAGCAGATATCACTGTCTAAAGTGCAGATAATTACATTGCTTGAAAGATCCATCTTAAGATAATAAGTAAGAAAGCAGAAGTCTACAGCTTAGATCAAGAGAAAGCATTGCTCACAGTGTTAATCTCTTAAACACTTAAAAGCCTCTATCACTTAAATGACAAATCAGTTATAGGGTCCTCTGTAAATCACTAGGCTGATAACCCTTTTGATTTCTTAATCTTGGTAACACTGCTGTAACTGTAGGTATAAGATTAACATGGCCTTACAAGTTTCAAAACTTAATCAATCAAAAAACAACGGCTTATTGAGCATCTGAAAGACACCCAGATAATTCCACTATGATAGAATTTGAACGTTAAACTCCTCCCAGTCAGACCCTACTCTCTCATTATTGTTTTGTATCAAATATCAACTTTCCTTTTAAACAATGTAAAAAAAACACACATACAAAAACTCTCTTGTTCATTCAAACAAGCAGTTATAATTTATTTTAAAGGGGTATAAACATATGTTTTTTCATATATTTTACATGGACAAGAACAGGGAAGGAGAAAGAAGGTGGAACATGGTTACAAATTACTGTAAGTGTAGGTTAGTGGTTTCAGAGTACATTTTCTATTTACTCATATGTTCCACATTTTTGAAAGCTCATTGTGTGACAAGTACTATGCCGTGCACTGAAGATACGGAAAATAAGACAGTATGTGCCGGTCTCTCAGCAGAGTGTTAGCAAAAGATTCAAGGGGAGAGTCTATGATGACTTCCCTTCTTTGAAAGTGGATATTCCAAACAATAAATGTGTGTTTCAGTGGAATGCTATGCATTGTCTACATCGAGCATAGCCTGCAGGCCACATGATTCTACCCTGTGCATTGTCTTGAGCAATTTTGTGACTCTAAATTGGAGGTGACTAGTTGACATGTAGATTACGTCCCATCTGGTGGAGGTCCAAATGACTTCGTACTTCCAAATTCTTCCTTACCCTCATCCCCACGGCAAAACCATTTTCGCCTCTGTTTGTACATTTATTTCAACATATCTTTATGCTCTCTATAATTTGTTAAAACTTTTGTGAGCTGGTATAATATATATGCTTGCCAGCTCTGGTATCCTCATGAATGAAATAAAATTTTTAACACAGATTCATTTTCTATCTGTATGACAGTCACAGTTTTGCCTCATTTTTGAAAATTGTCTTTTAACTTGATACATACTTAGATTGGATAGGAGAGTTTGGATCTCAGAAGTTTCCTGGTAGCAGGCACCTGAATTCATGAGAGCAGATGACATCTCCCAGGGAAAGTGGATATAGAAGGAAGAAAAGGATGAATCCTGAATCTTGAGGAAGGCTACAATTTAAGAAGCAAGGTTTCAGAAGGATTCCCTTATATCAAACTTTTTTTTTTCATTTAAATTCTATTAATGCAATTTTTATTTTTCAGTTCAGATTAAGGTTTTTATTGTTGTTATAGGAATTTAGGTTATAGGAATATAGGAATATAGGTTTTACGTTGTTATACGAATTTAGAATTCCATATTTTAAAGCTAAATTTGTAAACTAGAGCACATCAAAGATAGTGGTTTTCAATTGCCAACCTTGTAATTATATGTGAGATTTCAAAAGCCTCATGACTTGGGGTGCCTGGGTGGCTCACTCGGTTAAGCATCTGACTTCAGCTCAGGTCATGATATGGGTCTTGAGCTCAAGCCCCATATCGGGTTCTGTGCTGATAGCTCGGAGCCTGGAATCTGCTTCAGATTCTGTGTCTCCCTCTCTCTCTGCCTATCTCTCTCTGACCCTCTCCTGCTTACACTCTGTCTCTCTTTCTCTCTCTCTCAAAAATAAAAGAACATTAAAAAAATAAAATAAAAGGCTCATGACTTGATTCCATCCCTGGAGATTTTGATTTAACTGATTTAGGGTGGGGCCTGGGATATTTATAAAGGCTTCCTGGTAATGTACAGCCAAGGTTGAGAAACACTGATCTAGAAAGGGAGGGTGAGGATGGTAAAGATAATGAGGAAGTGATAGAGAGGATGCTTTAAGGAGGTAAGGAGAGGTATGGAAGAAGTTAGTCTATAGGAAAGAAAATCCAAGGAAATAGAGCTGTTTAAAAATGTTTAAATGGTTGTCAGATAATGTTCAATTTTGCTCCATACATAGAGAAATAGGACATTCAATAGAGACAGTTAGGCTTCCACTAAGAGAGAAACTTAAAAATTTTAAATGTATTGAAATAGTATATAGACTGCTTTGCAAAATAGCTAAGTCAACACATAGGCATTCGAGGACGTCCAGCATAGTTATTTCTCGGACACAATATCGTAAATGTGTCCAAATCAGTCATCTTTTTCAAAAACAAACATTGACTATCGTAAAGATTGGCACTTGAAAGGAACTGGAGAAGTCCCATTGAATATATTCATTATCTGGGGGATTTAATACCTACCTCATGTTCTACATCCTAATCATGACAAATCTAGTGCTATCAACTTTCTCTTTCTCAAGGTCAAGATAAGGTCATTTTCATAACATGCAAGTATCTCTGTCAGACATGGGTCACTGGTTTGAATAAGGACTTTACAGACATGTGGCAGAGTAGAAGGACACTGAGAAGAACATTCAGAAATTTTCAAAAGCATAGAAGTTATGTTGGGGGCACATAACTTATGGCAAAGAGATATGCATGTAGCTTTTTGGTTCTGTGGGAATCTACAGCAAGATAACAACAAAAAAAGACGAAGAATTTAAAAATAGCTTACAGCACATCAAAAAATATGAACTACCTTGAAGAGATGCCTAGGTGGCTCAGTCGGTTGGGCATCAGACTTTAGCTCAAGTCATGATCTCGAGGTCTGTGAGTTCAGCCCCATGTCAGACTCTATACTGGCAGCTCAGAGCCTGGAGCCTGCTTCGGATTCTGTGTATCCCTCTCTTTTTCTCTGCCACTCTCCCCCACTCTCACTCTACCTCTCTCACTCTTTCTTTCAAAAATAAATAAACATCAAAACAAACAAACAAGCATGAACTACCTTGGGAAGGCAGGCAGTGGGGACAGGGTTGTGTGGCATGGCGTGAATCAAAAGCTCTAGAGACAACGACAAGGATATCTTCCGCTCTGAGTATTTCCTAAGAGTATGAAGTGGAAAGTCTTGTTGGTTTACAAAACAGTTTCTTTAGTCACACCTGCTGCTCAAATCCTAATCACTGTGAGTTTTGCTTCCCGCAAAATAAAAGACTATGATACCTGTATACTTGCACAAAATTTTACTTTCTTGTCTTTATTTATTATAAGCTATCAATCTCTTAAATGTCTGCTTTATTAAAGGAGTACTCCAAAAATCACATTTTAGGGGTGCCTGGGTGGCTCAGTCAGTTAAGCATCCGACTTTGACTCAGGTCACCATCTCGAGGTCCGTGAGTTCGAGCTCCCCGTGGGGCTCTGGGCTGATGGCTCGGAGCCTGGAGCCTGCTTCGGATTCTGTGTCTCCCTCTCTCTCTGCCCCTCCCCCATTCATGCTCTGTCTCTCTCTGTCTCAAAAATAAATAAACTTTAAAAAAAATTAAAAAAAGAACAAAACATAAGATAATGAGTAAAAAAAAATAATGAGAAAATTCATAGTAAAGGAGGCAGAGAGTCGAGTGGTGGTTGCAGGGATTGGAGAAGGGAAAATGGGGAGTTATTGTTCGATATTTCTGTTTTGCGGGTTAAAAAGAGCTGTGTGATGTGTGATGGTTGTGCTACAACAATGTGAATGTACTTAATGCTATTGCACACTTAGCAATGGTTAAGATGGAAGATTTTACATTGTGTGTATTTTATCACACCTAAAATAAGTAATGATAAAATAATTTTTAATTTAACTTAAAATTAAACTAAGCAATGATAAAATAGACCAGAATTTTTAGTCCTCCTTCATAATTTGTTTCTGATTTTGTATTTATATAAACATTTTAGAGATTATTTTTTAAATTTTACTTGTCTGAATACCCGAAAATAACCTTCATACTTTTTTGTAATACTTTTTCTAGTCTATTTTTCTTAATTGAACATTGTGGGTTATTTTCTTTACAAAATCAGGTTTTGTAGTTAAATGCCGGTGCTTACTGAGCTGTGTTCAGTTGAGAGCAACTAACAAGATTTATGCTCAGTCCAGAGTAAAACTTACTAGACCAGCATTCTGATCTTGGTATCTATTTGGCTTTAGTTTAAGAAAATGTAAATTCAACTCTACTTCATTCACTTTAGCAAGAAAGACAGACCTATTACATATTTAAGTTCTCTCTCTTTTCCATTAAAGGATATGGTTAATAAGAAAAATGAAACTGTTGCTGAAATAAAACATTATTAAGCCAGCTTCTCTCTTGAATAGAGTCACTCATAATTTTATTATATTATACTGTCAGTTGGTTCAAGTATTATGTGATGCTGATATTAATCTTTTGATGCTATTTCTATACATAAAATATGTATTATCCTTTAGCCACCAGTAATGTATATAGTAGGGCACCTGGGTAGCTAGGTTGGTTAAGCGTCCAACTCTTGATTGAGGCTCAGATCATGATCTCACGGTTCATGG
This sequence comes from Neofelis nebulosa, assembly GCF_028018385.1. NCBI lineage: Eukaryota > Metazoa > Chordata > Mammalia > Carnivora > Felidae > Neofelis > Neofelis nebulosa. The sequence continues at coordinate 60,446,243 of NC_080787.1, read as the reverse complement.
GTTTGAGCCCAGGGTCAGGCTTTGGGAGCTAGCAGCATGGAGCCTGCTTGGGATTCTTTCTCTCCCTCTCTGCCTCTCTCTCTCTCTCTCTCCTTTAAAATAAACAAATATTAAAAAAAGTATATAAAACAGAAAAATGAATAATCCTTTCTTCCTCTTTCCCTCCTTCCCTGTTTCCTATATAATCTTCCTTCTTCCCTCCACCTTTCCTCTCTTCTTCCCCTCCTTCCCTCCATGCTTTTGGAAATATCTTCATTCTTTCCATCACTTTGCCTTATTCCCTCATTCTCTTCTCTCCTTTAATTTCTATTTTTCTTCTTTTATGTCTTTGGCTTGACTTAGAACAACTCTACAAAAAGAGTCCAGTCACCCTGAAGGCAACTTTCCTTAACTGAAATATACCTATCAATAAAAAGAAGAAAACATTTATATTATGGATAGCTCCTTTCTGAACTATCTTCCTTATTTTTATCTTCCTTGATATCTTTATTATATAGAGAATTACATCTACTATCTTAAAACTCTCCTTATTTACAAATTTCCAGTATATAACACATTGCTTGTTCATTCCTCCCTAATTTGAAAGGCTTTCAATCCCATTCTTTTTTCCTAACTGGTATTTTCCTGACACTTCTTCCCCCATTCCTTCCCCAAAGCTTTCTTTTTTGTTTTCATTCTTTTAAATAAACTCACAAATTCAACTTTAATTTATAAGCAAGTAGTTTATAATTTAGCATCTCCTGATAATTTGTGCCTACCCCAAGCATGTATTTTTAATTAGGACAGATTGACCTTTGCATTACTCTTTATCTTTCCCCTTCCATGGAGAAGCAGAATATTACTAATCTTTCTGAGTCTGTTTCCTCATTTATAAAATAGAAAGAATAGTAGTACCTGCCTCCTAAGATTCTTGAAAATCAAATGAAATACTGCACTTATAACACTTTTAAAAGTACCTGGCACAGGGCGCCTGGGTGGCGCAGTCGGTTAAGCGTCCGACTTCAGCCAGGTCACGATCTCGCGGTCCGTGAGTTCGAGCCCCGCGTCAGGCTCTGGGCTGATGGCTCAGAGCCTGGAGCCTGTTTCCTATTCTGTGTCTCCCTCTCTCTCTGCCCCTCCCCCGTTCATGCTCTGTCTCTCTCTGTCCCAAAAAATAAATAAAAAAACGTTGAAAAAAAAAATTAAAAGTACCTGGCACAGAGTGAAATCTTCAGTACATGATACCTGGTATTGTTGGGTTGTAGACATCAGTTATCCTCGTGTGGATTCCTTATTACCTTTGGCCTAGATTATGAAAGTATTTTTCTAAATGTATCTATTTTTTCAGGTCTGATTACTGATTTATTAATCATTGTATTTTAAAAATAATCTTCTAAAATATCATTTTTATCATTTTACTACACTCCTCAAAAAGTGCAAAAAAGTACTGAGTATTCCTGATGTTTTCAAATATTACATAAACATTCTTTCCTGACAATTCTGAACTTAATGTTTGCTACCCCCTCAAATTTGAATATATGTCTCTCTCCCTCTTCCCCAAGTGCTTGCACTGAAGAAGGGCCATGTGAAACATAGCAAGAAGCTGGCCATTTGCATCCTAAAAAGAGGACTCTCATCAGGAACCAAATTCCCTGGCACCTTGATCTTGGACTTCTCAGCCTCCAAAACTGTGAGAAAATAAATTTCTGTTGTTTAATGTACCCAGTTTGTGGTATTTTGTATGTCAATCTGAGCAAGCTAAGACATTGACCAGAGTGATATTTCCTGAATTTTAATTTTCCAGCATGAGAAATTCTCAAATATCTATATTTGATCTTTGAAACTTTTCTGTACTTTTGAATTGCATTTCATAGTAAGTCACTTCCATTGAGATTAATTATTAAAATAGGAACCAGTTGTTGGGAGGAGAAAAATGGAGATAAAATATGACACAGAGTAGAATAGACACTGTGTTCTTTTGCAAGGGAGCCATGAGAGTAATCAAAAAAAAGCTTGGGCTGTCTCTGGAACTACATTTTTGTCGTTGTTGTTGTTTAGCTCTCACTACTGTTTTATTATTATTTTTATCGAAATATAATTAACATACAATGTTATATTAGTTTCAGGTGTACCACATATTGATTTGACAATTCTGTACATCACTCCATGTTTGCCACGATAAGTGCACTCACCATCTGTCACCATACAATGTTATTATAATATTGTTGACTCTATTCCCTGTGCTGTACTTTTCATCTCCATGAATTATTTATCTTATAACTGGAAGTTTGTATCTCTTAATCTCTTTTTTCTATTTCTTTTCTATTTCCCACCACCCACCTCCCCTCTGGCAAGCATTAGTTTGTTCTCTGACTACATTTTTTAATATTTTAGGAGAGAGACAACAGACCCACCTAAGAATAGCTATTTGGAATGTACTCCAGTAAATTTGCTCATTAATTGACTTAGAACTTGCTAAAACTATGTAATACAGGGTACTAAAAAAAAGGTAGTGATGGAAACTAATAGACCATAACAAAACTTGCATTTATATTGAGAAAAGCAAATTGAATATCGTACATTTTAAACTTCAGTGCAGACTTAGATTGTAAGAAACATCATATTTTAAAAGAAGAAACACCCTTTAGTTAAACTATGAAACATGCTGTCTTTTCATTTAGAAATTTTATACTTATTGAAAGAGATCTTTTCATCTTAATTTAACATAAATTTTACTATCTGCTTTTGTTCATCCATAAAAAAATGAGCAAATAAATAGCTTAAAGTATGACTAAATTTCTGACATCCAGAGTCTAAAGCATTTTCCAAGTCATCAGCAATGTTTATGATTTTTCTCACCATTTGATCTGATTTGTCATCAGATGCATTGGTGACACAGCAGTTCCTTTAAAATTCCATAAGCCAATTAAATTATTAGTAGCGTGTTTCTAAGCAAAATTTGTAATTATGTACAGCTAGCCTGCTTTTGACTCCTCTTACATCATATTAATAAACACCCCTGATCACCACATTTCTTATCCCTTCCTCACCACAGTTTGACTCCTAAGGGTCAATAGATTACATCACTATCATTCCTTGGATATTTTTTTTAAAATTTTTTTTAACGTTTATTTATTTTTGAGACAGAGAGAGACAGAGCATGAACGGGGGAGGGTCAGAGAGAGAGGGAGACACAGAATCCGAAACAGGCTCCAGGCTCTGAGCAGTCAGCACAGAGCCCGACGTGGGGCTCGAACTCACGGACAGTAAGATCGTGACCTGAGCCGAAGTCGGACACTTAACCGACTGAGCCACCCAGGCGCCCCTCCTTGGATATTTTTATAAATTGAAACCCAACAGACAAGATTTGATTCTGGATTACCTGACATTTGAACATGCATTAATAATGAAAAATTGATGAAATTTTTGCCTTTTTGTTACTGATGGTAAAACATTTTCTTTTTTTTTTTTTTTTAATTTTTTAAATCTTTATTTTTGAGAGAGAGAGAGAGAGAGCAAGGGAGGGGGGGAGCAACAGAGAGAGAGGGAGACACAGATCCTAAGCAGGCTCCAGGCTCTGAGCTGTCAGCACAGAGCCTGATGCGGGCTCGAACTCAAGATCCGCGAGTTCAAGACCTGAGTCGGAGTCAGACTTTAAACCGAGTAAGCCACCCAGTGCCCTGAGAGTAAAGCATTTTCAACTATAGGATGCTGTTGATGAAAAGATATGACCCAACTTCATTTAACAAGTTAAAAGTTCAAAAAAACTGTGTCTGTTTGACTATGAAATTTGGTAGATATCATTGAAAACTTTCTTCCATCTCAAGTCTTTACATCCTTCTCCATCTCTGCTTGTTGTTGCAATTCTAGAAGTGGAAACAATTCCAAGTAGAGAAATCAAAAGGCATCAAATATTTATTTATTTATTTATTTATTTATTTAAAGTTTATTTTGAGAGAGAGAGCGTTTAAGCAAGGGAAGGACGGAAGGAGAGGGAGAGAGAGAATTGGTAGCAGGCTCCATGTTGTCAGCTCCTAAAGCCCAATGTGGGGCTAGAACCCATGAACCACGAGATTATAACCTGAACCAAAATCAAGAGTTGGACGCTCAACCAACTGAGCCACCCAGGTACCCCAAAAGGCACTGAATATTTAATTGGAGTACTAGAAAGCAAGAAAGGTAGGAAATAAAAAAGTTTCTGGGTACATATATATTTATAACAAAGCAAATAGACAGGTCTCTGAAACTGTTAGGAAGAACCTGAGTGGTGCAAGGAAACTCAGGTTAGAGGGGAAACTGTTGGAGGAAAGTTGGGGCGGAATCAGGATACAAAAGGGAAATAGCATTCATTCACCAGGCTATTACATGCTGGGCATTACACAGATGTTTTACACAATTCGCTTATTTAATCCTCACAAAATTCCTATGAGATAGGTGTCATTTCCACATTATTATTATGAAACTGAGTCACATTAATTGAGTCACATTATGTAAAAGTAGCACGATAACATACCAGAAGTGTCAATACCAGTATTTATGCATAAACTTGCATATTACTCTACTTTGGCCTAGAACATTGTTTCACATCTTATTTTTAGAAGAATACTATCAATTATTTCCAAACACATTTCCATCCCTAACTTCTCTTACTGCATTGATTCTCAAAGAATGAGGCAGGAAAGACAAGAATGGGGCTCAAGCTGGAAATTCTCCTGGACAGAGAGAACACCAAGCATGTCAACCCCTTCCTTTGAGAATGTTTAACAAATACACAATGCATTTTCAACAAAGATAATTATATCCATACTAAAGAAAGAAAAAAAAAATATATATATATATATGATTGTCAAATGCTGTTTTAGGACATCAGTTGCATTTAAGATATCAGTCTAAGGCATGCAATCTATTGCATCATTCAATTAAAAATAAACACTTGTCAAAAGTAGATGAGAAAGGACAGTTTATGGAAGAGATAAATGAAGAAGGGAGTGCATCAGTTTGTACTGTAAACATGACTGACTGACTCACCCTTTACTGACTTGGTTGGGATCAGATAGGAATGGAAAAGGCAAGCTGAAAATAATGACCTAGATGATTATCATCATTTTCACTATCATTATAGCTACATGAATGCTTATTATGGGTCAGGAACTATGCTATTTACTTTATAAACATTAACTTGTTCAATCCTCACAAGAAACTTATTACTAACAGTGAATAACCAAGTATAATGGAAGGATTTATCCAATTAAAAAAAACTCATTTTAAGGCAAAATTCACAGCTTTTAGACATAATAAGTGAAATCTGTTATTATTCCCAAAACACACGATACTGATTACATTAAAATTTTTAGGGAAACTCTTTCTGAGTTAAAAGTCTTTTGATAATGGTTTCATTAATTTGAAATATTTGATTATTAGGTGAAATGTGGGAAGAAAGACACCATGAATTTTAACCCATTTCACTGCAGTTCCATGGGCTGCTCTCCAGTGGCTTGGAGAGAGTGAGAATGCTGGAGGAAGATGTTCTTTAAATGAAGAGGGTTCCATGATCTCCTTGTAGGATTTAATGGAACCCCAAGAAGTTCATGGAAGACTGTGCTAATAACAAAAACCTTTTTCTTCATTTTTCTTGGTCAATTTTTACATATTTTCACACATTTTCGACTAAAAAAGGGAAATATTTTAATACAAGGAAAAATATAAAACATATTCCACTTAAACCTTTGGAAATCAGATTAGACATTCCTCTGTGCTCTGATCTGTTGTAAGTAATGTATTAGGCACTGGGTCAAATTTAAATATTCAAATCATTCCACTTCTGCCTTCAGGAAACTTGTAATCCAGCATTCAGCCCTGGGGCAGCAAGGGATAATAACTGGAGTCCAGGAACGGCTGTGTGAATTCTACTATCTGTTTACATTATTAGAATCTTATCTTAGTTCCACTGGCTGCACTTTATTTGGCTTAAAATGACTCAGCCCAATTCTGATTTTAATGGTGTGTGTCTAGCACCAGCCATCAATTGTTCTTATTAATCCACAGCTTGGAAGTGAACATTGACATATATGTTGGAAAAATAAACAAGACTTAATGAATGTTTAAATTGAACCATGACCTTGAAGGGCTTGCACAATATTGATAATTTGTCTTTTCAAAGTTGAACATTATCTGAATATAAACCCAAGGATCTGTATATGGAAGAGAACTTCCTATTCCTAAAATACATCATTTGATAGTAACAACGTTTAATAGACACCTACACTAAGTTAATGACAATCATTTGTTTCCTTAGAGATGAGAAGGCTTCCTGGCAGGAATCATTGTTACTATGAAATTAGGTTTCCCTAAATTGTTGTTACTCACTTTTTAATTAGTAGTTGACTCATATTTATTTCATGATAATCTATTATTTCATGAGTTACATGCTCTATCTGATTCTTGGAGACTGCTCTATTAACAGCTTTGAATGCAGTTTCTATCCTTAGTGCCCCAACTTTCCTTCTTACTGAATGCAATAAAGATTTAAAAGTATTCTAAAAGCAAAATTCATGTATCATATTTTTCATGCTATAAGATTCTTCGAACAAAAATCAATTAAGCTCAATAAGCTATTATTGAAAATTGGCCTTGAACTCGGGACTATATCCAGTAGGAGGGTCTAAGTGTAGGAAAGTGTCAAAAGAAATTATTACCAGTTGTAATTTACTCTTTCACTGGAGAGATGCAGCATTTATGTCATATATGTTCACACAGATATGAATTTATATATGATGAGTAGACATACAAAGCACATATGTATACATGTGTATGCATATATATATATTCGTACTCTAAGTAATGTATTAGGCACTGTACATATATGTGTCTATATGTTCAACAGTTCAAGGTACTGAAAAAGTTTTTATTCTAAAGTAAAAACTAGGAGTTTTTTTTAATTTTTAGTGTACTATATTTTAAAAGGAAGTATCATGCCAAGGTTATAACAACATAACTGTTAACTGCTCATAGAGTCTTCAAAGTTTTATATTTTTAATTTCTTTACTGAAAACATGAATGAAATGCTTTAATTAGAAATTTCATAGAAACGGTTTTTTAACCCAAAATATACAGAAAAGATATTCATATGATCATAGTACTTTCTCTCTTGCTAAATTTTCTCCAAAATAGTTTCGTTGTGTAACTCTAACATTTTCCATGTTGAGTGCTAACATTTCTTATACAAAACTTCTATCAGACTCAGAACACATGAATCATTCATAGCATAGCTAGCTTTCATCCCTTCCTCCCCAAATCAAGATACTGGTGTAGAAATGTAAATTGAAACATGTCCAGGTCAGAAACAGTAAGCTTAAACTAATGATATACTCCTAATGATTTCATTAATCATAGTATCTCCACATTGGAAGAGGCTTTAATCTAGTCCAAGCTCCTGTCCAAAGCCAGAGTCTTTTCCAGAATATGTCATACATATTGCCATGTAGCTTCTGCTTGAACTAACTGCCTCACAAGACAAGCCTTTCTAATAATGGATATCTCAAATTGTTAGGAATTCTTTAAGATCTCTCCTAAAATGTCTGCTTGCTTGTCCTAATCCCACTTTTTTATACATATGCTTTAAATATTTAAAGTCAATAATTATGTTCTCTTCTATGTCTCTTGTACATACTAAATAAATCCTGTATCATAAACTATCCATCATGTGACTTGCTTTACATATCTCTTCAGGTGTCTTACTTAGTTGCCTTCCTTGGAGCATATTTCAATGGGTTGATGTCTCTTTAACATGGAACATAACTGAATGCCTTGGTTTAGGCAGAGTATGGCTTCAGATTTCAAAGAAATGATTATTTCCCCTTTTTGGTGCTTGTACTTGTGCAATATAAACTTGCATTGGGTTTTTCATGAATATTTCATATTGCTGATTCTGAGCATGCTTTTTGTCAAATAAAATTCTTTCACATAAATTTATGGTAAGCCCAGATTCTCCATTTTGTAGTTGAGATGAGAAGCGAACAAAGAAGAGAGAACAAAGAACAAGGTGATAGAGTTTAAGAAAGAAGAGTGGCTCACAGCGTGTAATGCAGCAGGAGACTGAGGAAGATGAGGCCTGCAGAGGAGGTTTGACCCAGGGAGGTCAGTGCACTCAAGCTTGAGATGATAACTTCAGTACAAATGAAGTGATATAATACAGATATTAGGAGATTAAGGAATGAATAGAGTAAGTATGAGAAATTCCTTCAAGAATTTGGCATTAGAAAGCAAGGATGGATGCAGTTCTGAGAAAAAAAAAATTGCTCTTGTGGTTTGTTTTTGTTTTGTTTTGCTTTTTCTTAGGACAGAGAAGACAGGAAACAAGTTTATAGCAATGGAGAAGGAGCTAGGGACTATTCTGCCTTCTTTTATAGTTATAGTTATTTGTGTGCTGACATTCTCTGTGCAGTGTTATAAGCATCTTGAGAGTGGGACTGATTCCCATTCGGCTTCTTAGCACTGTGTCATTCACATAATAGGTGCAACACAGATATTTGTTGAAGTGAATTGTGTCATTTCTCCCAATGGGCATGTTTCTTCAAAGATAGCTGTGAGTAATTCTTCAATCACAGCAGCAACTTTATTTCATTTTCTGGTTTGTTTCTACCTTGGTCCATAAAAAATAAAATAGGAAGTAGAAAGGAGAAAAAAATAATTAAACAAAGAAAAATTATGGAAACATATCAGCAAATTTTTGTATTTTGGTTTTCTTCAGCATCTGAATAATATATAAAGTTGAGAGAAAGGAAAGATCATCAAGGGAATGAAAGTAAATAGACAAGAGAAGAGAAATGGGGACTGAGCCTTGAGACACTCCAATATTAAGAAGTGAAAGAAAGAACAGTTAAAGTACTTTGGAAATGAACAGCCAGCAAGGGAGGAAAACAAAGAGAATTTGATACCCTGAAAGTCAAAAGAAGGTATTCAAAGAGGAGGAAATGATCTCAGTGTCAAGTAACTGTAACTGGGAACTGACAATTACCTTCAAAAACCTAAAGGTCATTGGTGACTTTAAAATAAAGTTTCAAAATATCCAGGTATCACATACCATTGTGACAAAGACTGTGTGTCCTATTTTTCTAGTCACCTTGAGATTGGGCTACTTGTCTCCTATTTTGCTGTTCGGGGACTATACATTAGTATATTCATCAATATTAGTATTTGTATTATTCATGAATCCATTTCCCAAATAATTGATAAACTCCTACTGTATAACAGGCACTGCATTAAGCCTTTGAGGTACTGCAATGAATAAGGAATGCCTGAGATTTGCTTTCATGGAGCTTATAGTCTATGGCGGAAGTGATTCATTTGTTGCCTATCCACATACCGATGTCCTCATATTCTTTGCAAATAGTCATAGTCTTCCTTTTTTTTTTTAGCCATTGGACAGCTTTGTGCTACACTCCTTCCAAATCACAAGAATGCTGAATACTTATTATAGCCCATTATGTTAATGCCATTTTTCTGCCAGTGACTAAAGAATGGGCATGTCAGCCACCTATGGCCATGAGACCTGAAGGGAAGTCTGTGGGTGGACTTCTGGGAAGGATGCCAGGTTAAAAACATTTTTTTTCAATGCTTATTTATTTTTGAGAGAGACAGAGACAGAGACAGAGACAGAGAGAGACAGACTGTGAGCAGGGGAGGGGCAGAGAGAGAGGGAGACTCAGAATTCAAAGCAGACTCCAGGCTCTGAGCTGTCAGCATGGAGCCCAACACAGGGCTTAAACTCACAAACTGTGAGATCATGATCTGAGCTGAAGTCGGATGCTTAACTGACTGAGCCACCCCTGATGCCCAGGTTTTAAAAAGGGATCCGTGAAGGTCAAAGGAGTTTCTTTCTACTTCTGGACTGGTGCCAATGATGGGTTTCAGGACATGCTGTCCCAAAATATAGCATCTTGGCATATTGAATATTTTAAGCTGAAGGAGTTGAGAAAATGGCAGAAGCAAAAAGGTCACTCTGACTCCTCTCCCTCATATGAGAGGTGCCCTTCTTATACCTGGAGAAAAGGGACAACCTATCTCCAAAGATACAAGGATGCCAAGAAGAATCTAAATAGGCCTTGCTAAATTTTCCATAGTTTACTACAATTACCTCAGACTCCTTAACCTATCATGTCTATAGGACTGCCCACTCTTCCTTAAACCTAGTATAAAATACTCAGGTCTATTTCTTCAGATCTTCCTTTCCTTATGAAGGCTTCCATGTCATGCAGAACTTATATTAGATATATTTGTATTTTTTTTGTTGTTAATCCTAGAACTATAAGACTAAATAAAGCATCATAGGAAGGAAAAATAAAAATGGCTACTAAGTGGAAATATGAAAATTAACCTGAAGGTGTCCTGAATACTTATAATATTTTGTTACTTGGGCTACTAAGCTCTTTATATTGTGGCTACTATTTGGATGTGTCAAATACATTCTGATATCAATCAATAAAAGCATTCTTGGTCGGTTGGAGAAGACCTAGGAAGAGTGATGAGGTAAGTGATGGGGTTTTTGGGGGTGATAGTGGGGTTCGTGGGATCCGGAGCCGATGGCCAAGAGAGAATTCTTGAAGACATCTTTGGTGCAAAAAGGTGATTTATTGAAGCATGGGGACAGGAGTGCCAGCATGAAGAGCTGCCCAGGGATCATGAGGAGAGACTAGTTATATACTAAGGGAGTTGGGGAAGGTAAAATCCAGGGGAAGTTTCTAGGGAGATTTTCACACGCTAAAGAAGACTCCCAGGATACTGGAGGCCTAGTTATTGTCAAGCTAAGGTTGCATTTCCCTCTACCAAAGCATTAGCATTAAGACAGTAAAAGGAGTTCCTAGAGGAATGTTTTACTCTGCCTTCCTCAAGTATTTGTCAATGGGCTGCAGGCTATAAGGAAATTTAGCTCTATTTGCCATTTCCTTCTGCTTTGTTTCCCACATCACTAAGGAGGGGTGATGGAGACTTCCATCCAGGAGGATTAGGATCCCATCAGTTAACCATTTGTTTTCCCCCTTTCCTTTGTTCTTGGGCAGCCAGGAGTGCTATCATACTTACCCCATCTGGGGGTGGGAGTGGTGGTGTTTGCAGCCTGTCAGCTTGCCTTATGCTCCTGCATCACTAAGGGGAAAGAAAATGAACTGAAAAAATAAAGTTAAATATCATATATTTGGTATATTGGAGGAAAGATGAATGAAGTAAAACAAGACAAGATAGCAAAACCAGTTTTGAAAGCAAATGACGAGTACTAATCATTTATGATGAGAAGAAAAACTAGTAAAAACAAGATAAAAGGGGCCAGCCAAATGTCCAAGGCTGGATACTCCCCTTGCATACTTTTGGCTTCTGTAATCTTGCTTGCCTCCTGCGTCCACCAACAGCCTGGATAGCACCACTGATAAGTGCCCCCTCCCTTTTTCTTTTGTCTCTCAGCTCTCTACCATCCCAGCCATAACAGGAGGCAGATACCAAGGTTTCAGGCTCAGCCTTTGGAGGTGACTCTGCTGGGGTGGCACCCACGTGCAATAAACAGTCTTTTCTGATTCCCTGAGTGTGTGTGGCTTGTCCTTCCTGAGCGCTGAGTATTTGCTGTAACAATGACAGCAAATTTATGTAACAAACCTGCTGGTCATCTTTCCTCAAAGAAGGAATCATATATCGAAGATACCACACAAGCAGACTCCATTTGGATAATGAATTCTAATATTAACCTAGAAATGTAAAGATTGGATGAAAGAGATTGTTAAATAACAAAAGTGACCAAGAGCTACCAAATACATTCATTTACAAAGTTTTTTTTTGAAGCATATATTGTTAGGAAAAATCTGTTATAAGATGGCCGACAGGACTGATAAGGAAATTCTGGGATTTCCTTCCCACTCTGCTTACCACAGGTGCCAAATTACTACTAATGAGGGATGTGGAAGTAACAGACTATACATTGTCCCCTCTGTTGATGCTCTGGGCTCAGATCTCTGGAGAATGATCTCCTCTGGGCCCACCGGTGTAAAATGAACCTCCTTCCTTCCAAGATCTCCAAGTGTCGCTTAATTCTTCTGCCAGGTGATCCAGATCAGTTTCCGTAACATTATGACTTAGTGTAACTTTAAAAGCTAGTTTAAATGGTAAGTTCATGCAATTGTCTTCAGCCTAGTTAAGTTAGAGCACAGAGGAATGTTAATTCAAAATTAACCTCGGAAAATTCGATCTTGGACTTGTAAGGCAGAGTAAATACATTGGGGAAAGGCACATGCCATAAGTAAGTACACATCAAGAAGGAAAAAGGAAATGTAAAGAGGAAGAGGGAGAACAGCAAGATAAAGGAATGCTGAAGACAACTACAAATTTAAAAACATTATTTTCTTGGGTCCTTATGATCACCTTCAAATATAAGGTAGCCCAGATTGAGACCTTTCTCATGGGAACTGATTTTTCTATCTTTAAAATACTATTCAAGTTCTAGTTTACGTCTCACATTTCAACAGAAAAGCTTTTTCACTTGTAAAATAGCACGTTACTTTTAGGAAGCCTGCAAAAGTCATGTGATGATCTGTTCTTAGTGTAAAATCAATTTTATGATAAAGAAGGTTAAAAAAATTTGCCATTTAGTTTCACTGTCTAGAGATTTCCATCTTGAGTGTGTTACAAATACAACGAAAAATATACTTTTAGACTTTAAGATAAATATTTTTAATTTTCAGCAGCTTCTAAATGGTTAGTAATAAATATCAAGTTTATAACAGTGGAGCAGTGTATGGATTGTTTATAAGAATGAATCTACCATCAAGAGACATGGAATGTGATGGAAAGAAGTGAACAATTCAGAAGGTGATGCATCTAAAAACCACATAATTCACTTTGGGAAGAAAGAACAGGGATTTTTAAAATACTTTATGATTCATTCAACAGGATCACTTTAAGTAGGAAAAAATATGCTTACCTTCAATCTCTGTTCTTTTAAAAGAATTTCATCGTTTCCATTCTCATTTTTAAATTGTTGATGTTAGAACATTATATAGAAATTTGAACAAAGGAAACAGAAGTATTTTAGAGCATGCCCTCCTTAAATACTACCAAATGTATTATCATTCTGCCTTGTGGCTGACCCCCACCTTCTATACTATTCAAATCAACATTTACAGAATTCAGAAAGAAGAAGGTGGAATAGAAGAAATGCCTTTATCTAGTCCTGTCTTGGGAACAATATTGTAATAGGTCAACTTATAAGATATCAGAAAGCTTATTGTATAAAAGTTCGGCTTAAACTCACCTTTCATGAATAATTGAGATAAAAGCTTATGTAGTTCCCTATTAGGGTTATCAGAAATTACTAACCGCCCTATCTCGTTTCTGTAACTTCGCCTGCTTGCTAAATAGATAACTTAGGTTGCAAAACGCTCCCCGCCCCTTCTACCAAGATCTAGCCTAGGCAAGACCAACATGTAAAAAGTCAGGAACTCACTGCCCCACGGTATCTTAGGTATCTATGATTGGTCATTTTAAACCCTCTTAGGACAAAGAACTTTAAATTGATAGGCTCCTGCCAAGACTAACATCTGTGCGTCATAATATGATTGGCTACCATGAAATGCTTGTAAATTGTAATTGGTTAACTAAACAATGACATACTCTGACTTGCTAAAATCCATATAAGCTCACTGCTACCTTTGTTCGGGGCCATTCTCTGCACTTTTCTCCTTAAGATCAGGAGATCAGGTTTGGCCTGGCCGTGAATAAAATCTTGCTTGCTTCTATTAGGCATCTGGTGTGTGTTTTTTTTTTTTGTTGTTGTTGTTGTTTTGTTTTTTTTCCAACAGCACCCTGTTTCAAATATAAGTAACATTTTGTGTATTATTTACTTGCTGTATATTAAAAAATTTTTTTTAACGTTTATTCATTTTTGAGAGATGGAGAGAGACAGAGCTTTAGTGAGGGAGGGGCAGAGAGAGAGAGAGAGAGAGAGAATCCAAAACAGGCTCCAGGCTCTGAGATGTCAGCACAGAGCTCCACATGAGTCGAACTCATGAACCATGAGATCATGACCTGAGCCAAGTTGGATGCCCAACTGACTGACCCACCCAGACACCCTTACTTGCTGTATATTTAAAATAATCATACAACAATCACTTGTTTTACTTATAAACATTTTTTTCATTTAAATCTATTTGTATTAAATAAATTGAGGTATTGAAGGTTGTATAATTAACTAGAAATTTGGGGGAAAAAAAGACTTTTCCATGTAGAAAGAAAGATGCTTCTCAGCAAGATACCCTAACTTAATTTTTTTGACTATTTCTTAAAAGAGCATCCAAACTGAATGCCAAAGATTTAAATTAATTTGGTCAGCTCCCCTACATTCAAGAAGCTGTACTCTTGCTCTCTTACAGAAAAACTGACTGATACATTCAGTTTACATATAAGATCTAAATGAGTCTTAATTAATGGAATTAATGGGCACCTAGAGGCTGAAAAGTCTGACCATCTCAATGAGCACTTTGATTACCATTACCATTTGATTGACAAGTAAAGGAATGGGTTCTTGTTTTGGTCAAAACAGTTGAACTGTTGAACTGATCACACCTATGTGAGTTACTACTAAATAATTCATTTCAACTGGAAATGCATTAGCACCACTTAGGGGAAATAATGCTGCACCTCCCTCAGCTTACCTAGGCAATCACTTGATCTTTCTGACAGGTAAGATATAATTTAGAATTTAAAATATGAGCAGAGCATATATGATTAAACATATTTTTAAATAGAAAAAGAATCCTGAGTGTGTATTGAAATATAAATACGAGCAATTCAAGTTTGGAGGAAATTTAGACTTTGAAACAGACAGCACAACTATAGTAAAATTACTATATGGATTGAGAGATTTAACAACTGCAAAAAGAGCCAGTATTTCAGAAGACATGAGGAAAGTAAACTAGCATCTTTCGTTGTGCTGCTGTATGAGGACTAATAAAATAGAAACGACAAAAGCATTTTTGGAACATGATTCCAATGCAGTCTTCATATACAAGTCATTTTATTGACCAATTTAAGTGTGATGCCCAGAAGGCAGAGTGAAAATACCTATTTAAGTGGTCAGTTCTAAGGGTTAGGTGTAAAAGCAAAACGGGGAGAAAAATTTAAGGATCGGGTAGGAGATAGTTGTTTAGGATTTAATCTTTTATCTGCCCAACCTCTACACATAGCAATTTTTTTTTTATTGTTTACTCTCCAATGTCTATAAGAACCTTAGTCATAACACATCAACAATAAAGGCATTTGAAAGGAATTTCGTGTGTGTGTGTGTTTTAATATAAATATATAAAATTGGATAATTGTTATAGACTGAATGTTTCTGTCTCTCCCAAATTCATATGTTGAAAATGTAATCCTCGATGTAATGTTGTTAGGAGGTGGGGCCTTTAGGAGGTAATTAGGTTTAGAAGAGGTCATCGAAGTAGAACCCCCTCATGATGGAATTAGTGCCTTTATAAGGAGAGAAAGTAAGAAATGTCTATCTCCACATGTTCACACTGAAAAAGGGCCAACTAGAAGGTGGCTGTCTACAATGCAAGAGAGGAGGAAGATTTTTACCATAAACCCACTCTGCCAGCCCCTTGATCTTGGACTCTCCAGCCTCCCTAACTGTGAGAAATAAATGTCTATTGTTTAATTTATGGTATTTTGTTATAGCAGCCCAAGCTGAATAGGACAGTAATACTTGTACATCTTGAATTTCTCTTCTATATTATTTGTTTGTCTGGAACATAGGAAGTTTTTTTAAAGCAATGCAAAAAACACAACTGAGATGCATTAAACCTGAATTCTAGGATTGGTACTTCAATCCATATAATAATATAATATAATATAATATATAAATACTTTTTACTTTACTTACTTTTAACTAGATAAACTTTACAGTAACTTCCTTTTTTAAAAGTGTTTGATTTTAGGGGCCTGGGTGACTCAGTTGGTTAAGCCTCCGACTTCAGGTAATGATTTTGTGGTTCGTGTGCTTAAGCCCCACATCGGGCTCTGTGTTGACAGCTCAGAGCCTGGAGCCTGCTTCAGGTTCTGTGTCTCCCCTCTCTCTGCCTCTCTTCCACTTACACTCTGTCTCTCTTTCTCAAAAATAAATAAACATTAACATTTTTTTAAAAAACAGTATTTGATTTTATAGGTACCATTGATGGAAAATGAATTAGATTGTCTTTTTTATAATCCATGGGTACAATAGAATGTGCTGACTTGAGTTTTTAAAAAAAGAATTTCATAAATTTTGAACAGACTGTCTTACCAAATATCATAAACTAGCTACAATTTGTTTCAGGTTTTTCCTTTTATTCTGCCATGTAGATGTATCTACACATGACCAGTGTTAAGGTGAGAGGAGGTTAATAAGTGACATACCTCTGTCTAAACTTCCTAAGTTTGGAACTGATTGAGCTTTATTATTGATACATCTACTTAAGGGAAAAAAGCTTTGATCTACTGTCAAACTGGCTTTCTATTGTGTCCAGCCTACAACAACACATTCATCCCTTTACCCTTCTTATGTTATTTATTGGCATAATACATCTGAGATTAAAGATGAGTTTGCAGACCAAACACATGTATCCTGAATTGTTGCCTCACAGAGGCTTGGGAAGGGGGAGGTGGGCAGCCAAAAAAAAAAAATTGTTTCTGTAGAGTTTGACTAGATTGCCCTCCCACCCAAATAAAAAGTATGGTTCAATGGATGTCATCAATAATCAAACAGCTAATATTTTTCCCATATGGGCTAAGGATAAATAAAGGAGTGAGTAAAGAGACTAGTAGTGTTACTCTAGTAGATGTTGCTTAATATGGAGAAGTAAGGAAAAAGTATTTTATATCTCCAGCTCAGCACTAGGAATTTTTACACTGAGATCCAGCTTTAATATGCTCAAGAATATTTTGAAAATGATGTGTTGTTTGTGTGTACATGAATGAACACATTTTTCTAAAATGTTCAGTAAAATAAATGGTGAGAATGAATTGTTTTCCTCACTGTATCCAAGTGAATGGATCAATATTTTCAGTTATTTTGACATGCACTAATAACTAATTCAGTGCATATTTAATTATCTGTCTTTGAAAGTCCTTGTTTGATTTCAGGGAAATATAAATTCTATATAAGATGCTTGGTCATTCCCTAAATTTGTTAAGTTTGTACTCTGCATCTCACATAAAGAGTGAAACACAGTTATTACGCCATAACCTGATTGGCTTGAACCATCCATAAACATTAATATGAACTCTAGTCCTTACAGTAATTTTAAACAAAACTCATTGTTAATTCTTTTTTTTTTAATCTTTTTAATGTTTATTTATTTTTGAGTCAGAGAGAGACAGAGCATGAGCAGGGGAAAGGCAGAGAAAGGGAGACACAGAATCCAAAGCAGGCTCCAGGCTCCAAGCTGTCAGCACAGAGCCCAAAGTGGGGATGGAACTCACCAACTGTGAGATCATGACCTGAGCCCAGGTTGGGCGCTCAACCAACTAAGCCACCCAGGCGCCCCAAAACTCATTGTTAATTCTTTAAGTAAATAGTGAAGAGCACATTTAAGAGGAGGCATATGTGGGGTTTTGAGACAGAAGTGGAAGTTGTATTGGGGTTCATGATTACGATGTTGACATAATAACAGTTGTTGCTATTTTCTCTTCCTCCACTGCTTTCTCCTCCAGGTATCATTCTTCTATTCTCCTCCAGTAGGAAGACAGACCGAAGGCTTTTTTGTTACATGCTTTCTTTTTCATATTCAAGTCTGACATCATTTACATAATTGCAGATGTAATAAGTCAAGACATTTTGTCCTTTCATTCACCCAACAAACATTTATTAAGTACCTGCTAGGTCACAGGTGATGAGCTAGGTTCAAGCAATACAGAGATGAATCAAAGATTAGAGCCTTAGAAAAATTTGCAGCTCAGTCATCTCTTCTATGTGTGCATATATACAAACTTATTTTACAACTATTCATAATGTATATATGTATATATATATATATGGTATATATAAGTAAAGATATATTTGACATAAATATTATTTTAATGCACTCATATTTGTGTTAACAATAAATATTCCAGTTTAACATAGTCACTCATTATTTAAATTTAATACAATAGTTATTCAAAGGTTTGTTTTTTAATTTAGTTGTGAGCAATGTTTTAATAATAAGACAATGGATACGTGGGTGAAACAAATATTTTTTAGTCATTGTCAAGTTTTTGCATAGCAAAAGAAAGAAGACTATGTGTAATTTCCATATAGTCAGCTCAGATGAGATACAATTTGTAGCTATCAGAAAAATTCTAATTCACCCGCTGAACTTAGATATGAGGAGGCCAATTGATTTTCCAAAGTTAAAGGATGAATTAGTAGTTGGTCAGGAAATGGAAAAGAAGACACTTTTGATTTGTAAGTCTTTTACTGTAAACACCTGATAACCCAACTATCCTTGGAAAGAAAACAGTACCACAATTATTGGCTTTCTACATTTTGCAACCAAATAAAGTAATAATAAATACCAATTATATTTCTGTGAGACCCTGCAGAAAGGATTATCCTGAAGTCGGCTTTCTGCAAATCATAACCTATATAAAATTTCAGAAAGGAGCAATTTTAATTTGGTGAGATATCTGTTTCTTAGGGAAAAAAAGATACATGACAAAATGTCTGATATATCACAAGTTAGGACAGTTTGGGAAGAATACTGTGACCATATGGAACCATAATGTATTATGTGGATGGAATAGAAATATCAAAAATAAAATGTGACTATCATAACTAGGGCATAAAATTAACAGAATTTTTCCTGATAAAAGAATCTATGAAGTCTAGTGTTTTAGGCAATAACCACTATATTTTATCTCGTTTTCTAAATCCCAAAAACATCTACCTGTAGTAGGGTTTTGTTATATACAATATTTCAGTATAGTCTAAAAGACCTGATGTTGCAGATGAGAAAAGAGAGATGTCAAACTTGAAACAGCCTGCCTTTTGGGTATGACGGTGAGATAGAAATAATGGTTTACCCTTAGTACAGAATGCTCTCTTTACACATACATAAAAGAAAATTAAATTATTTAGTTTCCATGAACTATTTAATGGTTTTAAATTATACAAATATTCAAAACACTGCCAGAGAAATAAAGAGAAGTAATTAACCCAGCCCAGGGGAATTGCACTGGGAAGACTGAAAACTTCTTGATGTGGTGATGATGTTCTGGCATATTTCCTTTCTTTTTTTTTTCTTTTTTATATGTAGAAAGTATCATCCTTATCATCCTTTCATTCCGTAATCCCCACATCCATTTATTTTTTCCTTCTTCACTCTGTCTTGTCTATTTATATTTCTAATTATTCATTTTTTACCACCATCAACTAAAGTTTTGTGACAATTTAGGTAAGAAAATAGGAAAGTGAAATAACTAGATCCAAGTCTTAATTTTTTTGTTTAACATCTTAAGAATCCAATTCAGTAATAATTTCGCAAATGATCCTGGTTTTCAGTGTGCCTTCAAGAATTTTTATACATGAACACACACTCTCTCTCTCTCTCACAGACACACACACACACACAAGAGGAGAAGAGAAGAGAAGAGTGCACCTAACAAAGCAATTTTCAAACCATACTTTGAGTGGGCCTAGGAGAACTCCATCAGGTGCTGTGTGTGTGTGTGTGTGTGTGTGTGTGTGTGTGTTTGAGGTGGGGGCCATAGGTACACAGAAATAATATGGACCTCACCTGATTCAAGTCAGAAAATCCTTTAAGCCTAGTAGTCATTTGGGTAAATTTTGGTTTGAATAAAATGTTCTGAATTTTGAAGAAACTTTGAAAATTAATTCCCTAGGATTTGCATTTGTTTATTAATTGTGAAGTTCAATCCATAAAGTATGTATAAGTGAAAATAGTGGCATAAAATTATAAAATTGCTTTTACTGGTTTTTTTCAGATGTTTGCTGAGTCTTGTGTTCGTGATACTCTGCTAAAATTATAGTGAGGAAGACTAAGATTATCAGAAAGACTAATGATCTAAGGGAAGTAAGACTTTAGCATAGTGATTAGGAAGAAAAGAAAGGGTAGCTTTGGGACACATGAAAGGGAAAAATGATGAAGGCACAGAAATAGGAAATTTTGCAGCGTATTCAGGAAATCTTTTCAAAGGAATTCAGTTTGCTTGACACGTATGTTATATAAAGATATAATGGGCAGCAGATACATTTGGAAAGGTGGCTTAAGAAAAGTTCACAGAAGGCCTGGAAGACCAGACTTGGAGGCATTTGGATTGTATCGTACAGTCGGCGAATTGGCTATTAGCGTCTGCAATAACCTCTTTCTGTTGTGCCCTCCTTCCTGTACAGTAGAGGGTAGAAATTTAAATGTCATGATTCGTGTTCTACCATGTAGCTAGGATTCGGACTGAGGCTTAGGTTCTACCAATTTGATGCGTTTGTGTGAAATTTGGAACCGCAGAATTTTTCTGCAGCAACGTCCAACTTTCCAGTCTCTGGCTTCATGGATGCCAAGCAGCAGACGGTTTGCCAAGCAAAGGATAGTAGCAGCTGTCATTGCTAGAGAGGTGTGTTCCACGGATGGCTCTCCATTTTCCATCATCCTGACTGGGCAGACTCCCCTAGTAACTCAGTTTGCCAATGTTGCTGTGGAGGTCATCTCTCAAGGCCCTGCCTCTGAGCTGTTCGACCATATTGTAAGCCCCTGATTCCTCTCATTAAATCAATGTGAGATTAAAAGGTTTCTGTGTCATGCATCTGAATCCTAAACAAAACATTGAATTTGATAGACAATGCAGAGGTCCTGAGTGTTTGAAGAATTTTGAATGAATTATGTAATATTCTAGATTGACCTACTCAGTCATATTTCACTTAAGCCAATTAAGGCTGAATTACATTTCATGCTGGATGGTGTACAAAGGCAGCTCAAAAGTGTTCTGTGAGATGCGGAAATACCCTTGTGGGAATTAAAAATAGATGAAGCTCCAAATGCAATGTGTGCCTTAGCAGCAGTGCTGATTTCAGATTTGAAATCTTAGGGGCATTGTCTTCTTATTATAGCAGTCCATAATGGAGGAAAAGAGAATATATAAGTTCTTCTGACCATAAGAACAGAGTAATTAGGAAAGTAGCTTGATTTCTCCATTCTTGCATGGAAAATTATAAATAATTTCTTTTTGCTTGTGGAATAGAAAGAAGATATAGAGCAAACCTGTGCTTGTAAACCATTCTGGCTTTTAATTGCCTTGCCTGGCTGATAAATCATAATAATGATAGGAAGAAACAATAAAGAATGGGTTGGAATTACTTTTTAACTGTTTAGAACCATTCAGAACAACATTATGTCTGAAAGAAAACATCAATTGTGGATTATGAATTTTAACTATTGTTAGTTCTCAAGCAGAAATGGTAATAAAGTAGTGAAGTTTCCAAACCATCAGCATTTCAGCAATTTAGTCCCTACACCCGGTGAAGAGAAGTTGACTACATTCTGTAACAATTGTATCAAAGGCTATCAGATTATTGATGACAGTGAAACCATGAACAGAGAAACGGAGAAAGTCAGCCTTCACTTTAAAGGGATTTGTTTTGATTTTCCCCAACCAGCTTGTTTTATGTCAGTGAAATCAGGTCGTGGCTATGGACATGGTGGGACACAGCCTCCAGCTTCCTGGACATTGACTAAAGCTGGCTTATGTCCTCAATTTCTTAGTGTGATTTGGATGAGAGGACATTCTCCAGCACAGCCAAGTGTTTCTCGGTTAGAAGATTCCTATCACTCTCCCTCCTCCCCAGGGTTCCTAAGGCCTAGAACACTCACCCAGTGTTTTGGTTCTCACATAGGGAAAAGAGAAATCCTCACTCACACAATGAAAGGTTTGCAGGGACATTAAATTATAACATTGTGTTTTCAGAGTAGGCATGGAGCCCAGGAGACTAAGACTCATTATGTTTCTATGTTCTTATTAAAAAGTTATATTCTCTAGACTAGAAAATGGAAACCTTCAAACTTCAGGATAAATATTTTATAAAAACTAAAATTACTTCAGACTAAGAAGAAGGAAGTTGCATGTTAGTAATGATGGTTTTCACTACTGAAAATCACCAGCCAAGATAAAACAAACTGGATAAGGAAAAAAGTAATATAAACTCCCTGAAAGTATAAGAAATTCACTCTTTGGTTGAAGGATATTTTTAGTATTTAGAAAATAAATGAACGTCGTCATCTTGATATTAAAAAGAAAAATACAAAAATACCTATTTGTTAGCACATACCTTTTGCAACAAGAGCACACAATCACTAAAATGGCTGTGTGTGTGTGTGTGTGTGTGTGTGTGTGTGAGTGCATGTCCATTTCAGGCCTGCTTCTAGGACTAAAAAATTAACTACCATTTTAGTTGGGGAAAAATCCATTTATCCCTCGGTATTTGAAACAGAACTACCAGTAAGAGTGTCTTCTCTGGTGCAATTAACTTTTTCAATTTAACTTTTAAAAGTATCTAGAGGAATTAGCTACCATAAATCTAAACATTTTTTTCATAATTTATGAAATTTAGCCTGGAATATTTAAATGACTTCATTAAGGACACAAGTAACTGATAACAAGCACAAGATACCTTTTTTAAAAAAATTTTTTTAAACATTTATTCATTTTTGAGAGACACAGAGAAACAGAGTGTGAGCAGGGGAGGGGCAGAGAGAGAGGGAGACACAGAATCCAAAGCAGGCTCCAGTCTCCAAGGTGTCAGCACAGAGCCCAACACGGGGCTAGAACTCATGAACTGGAAGATCAGGACCTGAACCGAAGTTGGACACTTAACCAACTGAGCCACTCAAGCACCCCAACAAGCACAAGATTCTTGAGACCTTGTAAATGCATGAGCTTTGGGTCCAACAGTAGTGTTGGCATTTGTTAGCTATGTGTCTTCACGCATGCTCTGTAATCTATGTCCAATTTTTTTAATCTGCATTTTTATTCTTGATTTCTTTTTTCTTTCAGAGATTATTACATAAGGGTACAGAAAACATCTATTATTAATTGAACAATTTGACCCATTTATTTCCAAAATAAATACTTTTCTAGAATATGAAATTTAGTATGGCCATCTTATAATTATTTGATATTGTTTGTTTTAAATAGTGAAAAGTACCTTCTTACAGTTATTAGAGCCATTTATAATAAGCAAGAGAATAATTAGATGAGTCTAGCTATGTAAACACAAAGAAAACAAACCAATATTAATGTCAGTATATTTCTATTATTTCTAGTCTATCACATTCTTTTGTTGGTTTGATTTCTTTATCAATACATAATGCCCATCATTGTCTCTTATTAGTCTTTGCTTTAAAGTCTGTTTTGTTTGATATGAGTATAGCTACTCCAGTTTTCTTTTGGTTTCCATTTGCATGAAATATCGGTGATGTGAGGATGGCGGCGTAGGAGGACGCTGGGCCCACCGCGCGTCCTACTGATCACTTAGATTCCACCTACACCTGCCTAAAGAACCCAGAAAACCGCCAGAGGATTAGCAGAACAGAGTCTCCAGAGCCAAGCGCAGACAAGAGGCCCACGGAAGAGGGTAGGAAGGGCGGCGAGGCGGTGCGCGCTCCACGGACTGGCGGGAGGGAGCCGGGGCGGAGGGGCGGCTCGCCGGCCAAGCAGAGCCCCCGAGTCGGGCTGGCAAAAGCGGAGGGGCCGGACGGACTGTGTTCCGACAGCAAGCGCGACTTAGTGTCTGGGAGGTCATAAGTTAACAGCTCTGCTCAGAAAGCGGGAAGGCTGGAGGACAAAGGGAGGGAGAGCTGCTGAGCCCCCGGACGGACGGCAGAGCTCAGCTTGGCGGGGAACAAAGGCGCTCGCCAGCGCCATCTCCCCCGCCCATCCCCCAGCCAAAATCCCAAAGAGAACCAGTTCCTCCCAGGGAACTTGCTCGCTCCGCGCAAACACCCAACTCTGTGCTTCTGCGGAGCCAAACCTCCGGCAGTGGATCTGACTCCCTCCCGCTGCCACAGGGCCCCTCCTGAAGTGGATCACCTAAGGAGAAGCGAGCTAAGCCTGCCCCTCCCGCCCCCGTGCACCTTGCCTACCCACCCCAGCTAATACGCCAGCTCCCCAGCACCACAAGCCTGGCAGTGTGCAAGTAGACCAGACGGGCCACACCACCCCACAGTGAATCCCGCCCCTAGGAGAGGGGAAGAGAAGGCACACACCAGTCTGACTGTGGCCCCAGCGGTGGGCTGGGGGCAGACATCAGGTCGGACTGCGGCCCCGCCCACCAACTCCAGTTATACACCACAGCACGGGGGAAGTGCCCTGCAGGTCCTCACCACTCCAGGGACTATCCAAAATGACCAAACGGAAGAATTCCCCTCAGAAGAATCTCCAGGAAATAACAACAGCTAATGAACTGATCAAAAAGGATTTAAATAATATAACAGAAAGTGAATTTAGAATAATAGTCATAAAATTAATCGCTGGGCTTGAAAACAGTATACAGGACAGCAGAGAATCTCTTGCTACAGAGATCAAGGGACTAAGGGACAGTCACGAGGAGCTGAAAAGCGCTTTAAACGAAATGCAAAACAAAATGGAAACCACGACGGCTCGGATTGAAGAGGCAGAGGAGAGAATAGGTGAACTAGAAGATAAAGTTATGGAGAAAGAGGAAGCTGAAAGAAAGAGAGATAAAAAAATCCAGGAGTATGAGGGGAAAATTAGAGAACTAAGTGATACACTAAAAACAAATAATATACGCATAATTGGTATCCCAGAGGAGGAAGAGAGAGGGAAAGGTGCTGAAGGGGTACTTGAAGAAATTATAGCTGAGAACTTCCCTGAAATGGGGAAGGAAAAAGGCACTGAAATCCAAGAGGCACAGAGAACTCCCTTCAGACGTAACTTGAATCGATCTTCTGCACGACATATCATAGTGAAACTGGCAAAATACAAGGATAAAGAGAAAATTCTGAAAGCAGCAAGGGATAAACGTGCCCTCACATATAAAGGGAGACCTATAAGACTCGTGACTGATCTCTCCTTTGAAACTTGGCAGGCCAGAAAGGCTTGGCACGATATCTTCAGTGTGCTAAACAGAAAAAATATGCAGCCGAGAATCCTTTATCCAGCAAGTCTGTCATTTAGAATAGAAGGAGAGATAAAGGTCTTCCCAAACAAACAAAAACTGAAGGAATTTGTCACCACGAAACCAGCCCTACAAGAGATCCTAAGGGGGATCCTGTGAGACAAAGTACCAGAGACATCACTACAAGCATAAAACATACAGACATCACAATGACTCTAAACCCGTATCTTTCTATAATAACACTGAATGTAAATGGATTAAATGCGCCAACCAAAAGACATAGGGTATCAGAATGGATAAAAAAACAAGACCCATCTATTTGCTGTCCACAAGAGACTCATTTGAGATCTGAGGACACCTTTAGATTGAGAGTGAGGGGATGGAGAACTATTTATCATGCTACTGGAAGCCAAAAGAAAGCTGGAGTAGCCATACTTATATCAGACAAACTAGACTTTAAATTAAAGGCTGTAACAAGAGATGAAGAAGGGCATTATATAATAATTACAGGGTCTATCCATCAGGAAGAGCTAACAATTATAAATGTCTATGCGCCAAATACCGGAGCCCCCAGATATATAAAACAGTTACTCATAAACATAAGCAACCTTATTGATAAGAATGTGATCATTGCAGGGGACTTTAACACCCCACTTACAGAAATGGATAGATCATCTAGACACACAGTCAATAAAGAAACAAGGGCCCTGAATGATACATTGGATCAGATGGACTTGACAGATATATTTAGAACTCTGCATCCCAAAGCAACAGAATATACTTTCTTCTTGAGTGCACATGGAACATTCTCCAAGATAGATCATATACTGGGTCACAAAACAGCCCTTCATAAGTTTACAAGAATTGAAATTATACCATGCATACTTTCAGACCACAATGCTATGAAGCTTGAAATCAACCACAGGAAAAAGTCTGGAAAACCTCCAAAAGCATGGAGGTTAAAGAACACCCTACTAACGAATGAGTGGGTCAACCAGGCAATTAGAGAAGAAATTAAAAAATATATGGAAACAAACGAAAATGAAAATACAACAATCCAAACGCTTTGGGACGCAGCGAAGGCAGTCCTGAGAGGAAAATACATTGCAATCCAGGCCTATCTCAAGAAACAAGAAAAATCCCAAATACAAAATCTAACAGCACACCTAAAGGAAATAGAAGCAGAACAGCAAAGGCAGCCTAAACCCAGCAGAAGAAGAGAAATCATAAAGATCAGAGCAGAAATAAACAATATAGAATCTAAAAAAACTGTAGAGCAGATCAACGAAACCAAGAGTTGGTTTTTTGAAAAAATAAACAAAATTGACAAACCTCTAGCCAGGCTTCTCAAAAAGAAAAGGGAGATGACCCAAAGAGATAAAATCATGAATGAAAATGGAATTATTGCAACCAATCCCTCAGAGATACAAACAATTATCGGGGAATACTATGAAAAATTATATGCCAACAAATTGGACAACCTGGAAGAAATGGACAAATTCCTAAACACCCACACTCTTCCAAAACTCAATCAGGAGGAAATAGAAAGCTTGAACAGACCCATAACCAGCGAAGAAATTGAATCGGTTATCAAAAATCTCCCAACAAATAAGAGTCCAGGACCAGATGGCTTCCCAGGGGAGTTCTACCAGATGTTTAAAGCAGAGATAATACCTATCCTTCTCAAGCTATTCCAAGAAATAGAAAGGGAAGGAAAACTTCCAGACTCATTCTATGAAGCCAGTATTACTTTGATTCCTAAACCAGACAGAGACCCAGTAAAAAAAGAGAACTACAGGCCAATATCCCTGATGAATATGGATGCAAAAATTCTCAATAAGATACTAGCAAATCGAATTCAACAGCATATAAAAAGAATTATTCACCATGATCAAGTGGGATTCATTCCTGGGATGCAGGGCTGGTTCAACATTTGCAAATCGATCAACGTGATACATCACATTAACAAAAAAAAAGAGAAGAACCATATGATCCTGTCAATCGATGCAGAAAAGGCCTTTGACAAAATCCAGCACCCTTTCTTAATAAAAACCCTTGAGAAAGTCGGGATAGAAGGAACATACTTAAAGATCATCAAAGCCATTTATGAAAAGCCCACAGCTCACATCATCCTCAATGGGGAAAAACTGAGAGCTTTTTCCCTGAGATCAGGAACACGACAGGGATGCCCACTCTCACCGCTGTTGTTTAATATAGTGCTGGAAGTTCTAGCATCAGCAATCAGACAACAAAAGGAAATCAAAGGCATCCAAATTGGCAAAGATGAAGTCAAGCTTTCGCTTTTTGCAGATGACATGATATTATACATGGAAAATCCGATAGACTCCACCAAAAGTCTGCTAGAACTGATACATGAATTCAGCAAAGTTGCAGGATACAAAATCAATGTACAGAAATCAGTTGCATTCTTATACACTAACAATGAAGCAACAGAAAGACAAATAAAGAAACTGATCCCATTCACAATTGCACCAAGAAGCATAAAATACCTAGGAATAAATCTAACCAAAGATGTAAAAGATCTGTATGCTGAAAACTATAGAAAGCTTATGCAGGTAATTGAAGAAGATATAAAGAAATGGAAAGACATTCCCTGCTCATGGATTGGAAGAATAAATATTGTCAAAATGTCAATACTACCCAAAGCTATCTACACATTCAATGCAATCCCAATCAAAATTGCACCAGCATTCTTCTTGAAACTAGAACAAGCAATCCTAAAATTCATATGGAACCACAAAAGGCCCCGAATAGCCAAAGTAATTTTGAAGAAGAAGACCAAAGCAGGAGGCATCACAATCCCAGACTTTAGCCTCTACTACAAAGCTGTCATCATCAAGACAGCATGGTATTGGCATAAAAACAGACACATAGACCAATGGAATCGAATAGAAACCCCAGAACTAGACCCACAAACGTATGGCCAACTCATTTTTGACAAAGCAGGAAAGAACATCCAATGGAAAAAAGACAGTCTCTTTAACAAGTGGTGCTGGGAGAACTGGACAGCAACATGCAGAAGGTTGAAACTAGACCACTTTCTCACACCATTCACAAAAATAAACTCAAAATGGATAAAGGACCTGAATGTGAGACAGGAAACCATCAAAACCTTAGAGGAGAAGCAGGAAAAGACCTCTCTGACCTCAGCCGTAGCAATCTCTTACTCGGCACATCCCCAAAGGCAAGGGAATTAAAAGCAAAAGTGAATTACTGGGACCTTATGAAGATAAAAAGCTTCTGCACAGCAAAGGAAACAACCAACAAAACTAAAAGGCAACCAACGGAATGGGAAAAGATATTTGCAAATGACACATCGGACAAAGGGCTAGTATCCAAAATCTATAAAGAGCTCATCAAACTCCACACCCGATAAACAAATAACCCAGTGAAGAAATGGGCAGAAAACATGAATAGACACTTCTCTAAAGAAGACATCCGGATGGCCAACAGGCACATGAAAAGATGTTCAACGTCGCTCCTCATCAGGGAAATACAAATCAAAACCACACTCAGATACCACCTCACGCCAGTCAGAGTGGCCAAAATGAAGAAATCAGGAGACTATAGATGCTGGAGAAGATGTGGAGAGACGGGAACCCTCTTGCACTGTTGGTGGGAATGCAAATTGGTGCAGCCGCTCTGGAAAGCAGTGTGGAGGTTCCTCAGAAAATTAAAAATAGACCTACCCTATGACCCAGCAATAGCACTGCTAGGAATTTATCCAAGGGATACAGGAGTACTGATGCATAGGGGCACTTGTACCCCAATGTTTATAGCAGCACTCTCAACAATAGCCAAATTATGGAAAGAGCCTAAATGTCCATCAACTGATGAATGGATAAAGAAATTGTGGTTTATATACACAATGGAATACTACGTGGCAATGAGAAAAAATGAAATATGGCCTTTTGTAGCAACGTGGATGGAACTGGAGAGTGTGATGCTAAGTGAAATAAGCCATACAGAGAAAGACAGATACCATATGGTTTCACTCTTATGTGGATCCTGAGAAACGTAACAGAAACCCATGGGGGAGGGGAAGGGGAAAAAAAAAAAAAGAGGTTAGAGTGGGAGAGAGCCAAAGCATAAGAGACTGTTAAAAACTGAGAACAAACTGAGGGTTGATGGGGGGTCGGAGGGAGGGCAGGGTGGGTGATGGGTATTGAGGAGGGCACCTTTTGGGATGAGCACTGGGTGTTGTATGGAAACCAATTTGACAGTAAATTTCATATATTAAAAAATAAAAAAATAAAATAAAATAAAATAAAATAAAAAGCAAACGCGGCAAGTGAGATCAAAAAAAAAAAAAGAAATATCTTCTTATCACTCTGTAATAATTTTTAATCAAATTTTTAAAAATTATTTTTAATTACACAACTAATATGCCTTCATCATAAAATTTAAACAATAAAAAATGAAAGTGTTTCTAGATGCAGTGATAAAGTTTCTATAGTTTTACCATTAATTTTAATGTCTGCTGAGTTTTCTGTTATATACCACTCATCAAGTTAGAGAATTTTCCTTAACTTGTGCTTAGTGAATGTTTTTATTTTTTTAATATAAGTTTAATTTTAAATTTAATTTTGAAGTGTTTTCTCCTCTTATTGGTAAGTCATTAGTTACATTAACACACTTGATGTTCAACAATTGTTGCTTTTCTGGGACAAAATCCATAGATCAAGGCATATTCTTCCTTAAATATACATTGTACAACTAGATCCAATATCTGATATTTTATCACATTTCAATTATAATATTCTGTGTTCCCAAGTAAGATCAGCCATTAGCTTGTGATTTTGTGTCAGTCTTGGAACTACAGCTATGCTGCCCTTAAACAATGAACTGGGGACTCTCCCACCATCTCTTGTTCTGAAGAGGTTTCTACATATACAGTGTTGATTGATAGCCCTCATTGTTAAACACTGGAGGCTGATGCTTCTATTTTAAAGTAATGTAGCAACAACATTTTCACTTCTATGTTATTGTTCAGGGTTTTCACTTTTTCTCAAGTCAATTTTTATGGATAATTTAATGAGATTATCCTTTTCATTTAGACTCTCAAATTTACTGACATAAAGTTCCATATCATAGCTGTCATAATGAAAAATAAATCAAAACAATCCTCTCTCTATAATCATTTATGTTCTTCTTATTCTTAATGATGTATATGTGTGTTTGCTCTGTTTTTTTGATCAGTGTTGCAAGGTAATTTACTTATACGTATTAAGACCAGTTTTCAGGTATATCATTAACTCTAATAAATTATTCTTTTTTATTAATTTCTGCCTTCGTTTTTCTTTACTGCTGCTTTTACTTTACTCTCTTTATGTTAATTTTATCAATATTCTTCTAGTTTATTGAGTGAGAAATTGTTCAATTATTTTAAATCTTTCTCGTATTCTCACATATGTATTGATGCTTTACCTTTCCTACTGAGGACCTTTTTTTCCCCTGTGTCTATTGGTTTTGACATGTTGAGCAGTTATAAAACTTATTTCAAATATTTTAACTTCCATTTTTATTTAGTCAATGCCAAAGTTATTTAGAAGACAGTTTTTAACTTTTCAAATGATGAGGTTTTTTCATTTTAATTTCCTCTTATTGTGTTTCTCATTTTATTACTTGTGGAAAGTGACTTCTGTGAGTTTTGCATTTTAGAAATTTATAGAAATCTTCTTGAGGCTTACCAAGTGGCTACTTTTAGTGAACACTTCATGCCTGTTTGAAAGGAATATGTGCTTAACTTTCATGAAATATAGGTATATGGTATATAGAAATAGGTATCTGTGTATCTCCGATTCCTCTGAGTCTATTTCTGTACATGTGCTGTAACTTATTTTTTATCTCATAATCTATTGATTTTTTAAAACAATATTTAAAAATTTTCCACTATCATTTTCAATTTTAAAATGTCTCCTCGAGGGATGACTCAGTGGCTCAGTCGGTTAAGCGGTCCCACTCTTGATTTCGGCTCAGGTCATGATCTCGTGACTGGCAGGATTGAGCCCTGTGCTGACAGTGCAGAGCCTGCTTGGGATGCTCTCTCTCCTCTCTGTCTGCCCCTCCTCTGCTCACTCTCTCTTTCTTTCTCTCTCAAAATAAATAAATACATTTAAAAAAGTAAATAGACAAACAAAAAAACAAATAAAATGTCTCCTCTTGTTTCTTTCAGTTTTTGCTTTAAATTTTTGAGGCCTGGGGTATATTTTTTAATCCCATGTGGTTAGTCTTGCTCTATTGATGTATTCTACTCATGTAGTTAGCTGTTAGGTGTTGTTAGATATCTTGTCTTGTGAAGAGCACATAGCTGGATATTTTTCCAAACAATACGAGAATCTTTCTCTTGCATAGTAAAACTTCACATGTGTACATAAGCTTATTCACATTATTTTGATTGCAAATACATTTGCACTTATTTCTATAATTTTATTTTATTTTACCATGGTGTCTTTTGGTTTCTGCTGTAGACTGCATATTTGTATTCCCACAAAATTCATGTGTTGTAACCTAGCACCCAGTGTCATGGTGTAGAGAGCAAAATGGAGTCACTCATGTCAAGAAAAGGCCTGTGTCAAGCAGGGGCCTGTCAGGCAATAGCACAAGCAGTAAGAGGTACCACAGCTACCAGATATTGCCCAGACGAGCACCAGTTGATGACACTCCAGAGCTGAGAACAAGCAGAAGCAGAGGAGGTCTGCAGGGTCCCAAGCCTGATTAAAGCCATTTAAAAAGGATGGGTTTTTGCAGCAAACTATCAGACTCTTCGGACACTGACCTTTCTGTGTCTGAGCACTTAGAAAAGGCAGCTGCTACCCAAGGCTCTGCCTAATTGATCTCTGAACAGAATCGAGATCTTTCACTGCATTAACATAATAAACGGTAAGTGCTGAGAACTAACCGGACAGGACAGAAGTCTTATCTCAACTGTGTGCCACAAACTGACTTCGTGTTTGGTTCCTTCACTTTCTATGCCCTGTGTACCTTGTTTGCTGTGTACTTGTCTTGTGTTCTGCTTTGTGTGCCCTGTAAGAAGCCAAGTTAATCACGTGGTGAAATGTCATTGAGGTTGGAATTCTGAATCTGCTTTATAATTACGTTAA
The DNA here is from genome assembly GCF_028018385.1 of Neofelis nebulosa. Taxonomy (NCBI): domain Eukaryota; kingdom Metazoa; phylum Chordata; class Mammalia; order Carnivora; family Felidae; genus Neofelis; species Neofelis nebulosa. The sequence goes on along the minus strand of NC_080787.1, from coordinate 60,414,005 downwards.
CCTTGCTTTAAGGCTGAATAAAGCTGGTATTGTGGAAAGATACCACTCGTGTGTGCACCTTCATAGTAATCTCATAACTCATGGTATTTGGAGGTGGGACGTCTGGGAGGTGATTAGGTCATGAGGGTGGAGCCTTCATGAATGGGTTAGTGTGCTCATAAAAGAGGCAGAGAGTTCTTTCACCCATTCCACCAAAGGAAGACATAGCAAAAAAGACAATCAACTAAGAACTAACAACTCAGTCCTCACCAGACTCCAAATCTACCAATGCCTTCATCTTGAACTTCCCAGGTATCCAGTCTATTTATGGTATTCTGATATAGCAGCCCAAATAGACTAAGCCAGTTTCCATTCTTCCCTTCCTTTCTCCGTTCCTCCCTCCCTTTCTCTTTCTTTCTTTTTCTTTCTTTCTTTTCTTTCTTTCTTTCTTTCTTTCTTTCTTTCTTTCTTTCCTCCTTTCTTTCTTTCTCCTCAGAGTTTTCCCTAGTTAATAATTATATAGTCACATAATTCTTACTTTTATATTATTAAGGTTTGTGGAATTTATCATTTTTCCTGTGGCTACTGTTCTCATTTATATAATTGTGGTCCTAGATTCAAATATACTTCATGTTCATTTCTTTTACCCAAGCTGTGTTTATCTTTTTGATAAACTTTTTAACTTTAATTCATCTTTGGTTAGTTGTATTTTGCCATCAATAATTTTTTTTTAAACAGCAATTTATAGGGACTTTCATTATCAGGTTGAGAGATGTATCTGTTGCCTTTATCCACAATTCTGAAATTCAAAAGCTTAGACAATGAAAAGGAGTATGTGTACGTGTTTGTGTGATTTTAAACAAATATTATTTGGCAGAAGATTCTGATATGAATAATAAAAGATTATGTAATCTATATTTTCTGAGGGTAAATATTGATAAGTTTTTCTGAAGAAATATTGATGCATGTGATTTGTGATTATAAGATGGTCTTAACCTACAAAGTAGTATAAGAATCATATGTAATCTTTCCAAAATCCAACAAATTCTGAATTGCAAAACAAATCTGTTCCCAAAGGTCTTAAAAAAGGAATTGTGGGTCTGTATACAAGGTACCATACTTTGGGTTAAAAAAAAAACTTGAAGTATAGTTGTTTTCTGTCTGAATTTTGTAGATATAGTTTTAACACCTTTTGTTACTAAATTTTGGTATAGCAAAGACTTAAGCCACTCTGATAATTTCTATCTTCTATGTAACTTGTTTTTTCCTGTCTTAATATATGAAGAAGATTTTTGTTTGTTTGTTTGTTTTTAAATCAGTGAAATTCAGTAATTTGTTGGGGTCCTGTCTTGGTTTTTATTTCTATATTAGCATTATAGCAGCTAACATTAGCTAACTGTATTAGCAGTTAGCACTTTATTAGTAGTGGGCCTTTTTGATTTATTTCTTTAATTCTTCCCCTTTTTTTAGAGAAAATTTCATCATCTAAATGAGATTCTAGATTTTTTTTATTATCTGTTTTTTGTGTTCTCTAAGTGAGAGAGACCATATCCTTATGTTGGATCATTTTTACTTCTTTTTTCTTTATCCATTTTAATTATCTCATGTTTTTTCTTCCGGAAATTCTCTACTTGATTTTGTCTATAATCAGTATGTGTTGTCAATTCAAATTTACTTATAATTTTTGTAGAAATGTACCAGTAAGTTCAGCAGTTTCTATTTTTTTATTTCTATCACATAAAAAAGACATGCCATGTCTTTGACATGTAAAAAGCTGTATGTATTTAATGTATATAACTTAATGAGTTTGGGAATAAGTATACATTTGTGAGACCATTACCACTGAATAGTGCCTGTAGCTAACAATACTGTATAGTATACGGTTGCTTCTTGGACCACATGGGTCTGAACTGTGTGAGTCCACTTATACAAAGATATTTTCAATAAGTATACAGTACAGGACTCTAAATGTTTTTTCCTCCTTATGATTTTCTTAATAGCATTTTCTTTTCTCTAGCTTATCCTATTGTAATAATATAGTATATAATACATACAACCTAAAAAGTATGTATTAATCAACTGTTTATTAGTAAAGCTTCTGGTCAACAATAGGTTACTGGTAGTTAAGTTTTAGGGGAGTCAAAAGTTGTATGTGTATTTTCAACTGTGCAAGGGGTTGGTGCCCATGTACTTAAAAATTTCTGAGAGGTTGAATCTTATGTTAAGTATTCTGCCACATGTCTTAGTTCATTCAGGCTGCTATAATAAAACCAGAGACTGTGTAACTTGTAAACAATAGAAATTTATTTCTCACAGTTCTGGAGATTGATGTGGAAGATCAGGATGCCAGCATGGTGGGGCTGTGGTGAAGGCCCTCTTCCAGCTTGCAGATGGCCCTCTTCTCCCTGTGTCCTCACATAGTAGAAAGGGCAAGGGAGTCCTTGGGAGTCTCATGAGGGCATTGCACTTCCATGACTTAATTACCTCCCAAAGTCCCCACCTCTTACTACCATCACCTTTGGGATTAGGATTTCAATATATGAATTTTGGGAAAGGGTCACAAATACTCAGACCATAACACCCCTAAATAAATAAATGAATAAATAAATAAGGAGGGGAGGACCCTCTGGGAGGTTCTGGATAGGTCTCGACTGGCTTCTTGATCAGTCTTTTGCATGCTATATTCCCTTTCCAAATTGTTTTGGTCCACATAGTTTCCTTGTATTTTTTTGTGTGTGTGTGCTATCTCTTTGCATCTTGCTCATACTTTGTGAGAAACATTCACCCATCCATTTGTCTGATTTAATGATGATGGAGTCTCAGTGTCATTCTTCCTGCTTTTTTTTTGAGCCTTATTTGTCTTCCTATCCAAGCTAAGGTTTGAGGATGAGATATTTTGTTCCCTCTCCATTTTGGTAGCCTGATAGCAGAAATAGTAGATGGAGAAATCTCAGCAGTCTTTAGAATTCTTTGCTGGAAAATCTATTCTTTTAGGGTTTTTAAAAAAATCACTCCACTTTCTTGGTTAGCTAATCTACTCTGGGATACCCTCTTCAGGTTTCATGCTGCCTTCCCCATGGAGAAGTAGTTTTGAAGTATGGTCAGATATGTGGCTTGTTGATGAGGTTTTTTTCTTTTCTTTTCCTTTCCTTTCCTTTCTTTTCTTTTCTTTTCTTTCTTCTTCTTTTTAAAAATCTTCTGAAATGCAATGGTAGTGGAAGTCAGTATATTTGTTTTTAATTCCTATTCCAACATTCTTTAGCTGTATAATTTGAAGGCAATTGTTTTAACCTTTCCCTAACTCAGTTTTGTCATCGGTAAAATTGGAATAATAATAGTATTTACTCATTGTTCATAATAAAATTGAATGTACCAATATAGTAAGTACTGAGGGATTTTTATTTCTTCATTTGGAGAAATAAAAGTTCTGTCAATAGCCTCTCCACAATTTAGAAAGAAAGACCTCTGGGGCACCTGAGTGGCTCGGTCAGTTAAGTGTCTGACTCTTGATTTCAGCTTAGGTCATGATCTCATGGTTTGTGAGACTGAGCCCTGCATGAGGCTCTGTGGTGACAGTGCAGAGCCTGCTTGAGATTCTCTCTCTCTCCCTCTCTCTCTCTGCCCCTCCCCTGCTTGTGTTCTATTTCTCAAAAAATAAATAAACTTTAAAAAAATTTTAAAAAGAAAGAAAATTGACTTATTACTGAATAAACTCATTAATGTACATGTGTGTAGGTAGCCTGCAAAAGACTGCAAAATCAAAATGAAATTTTACCTTATTATATTCTTGACAGATGAATGGTTACTTAAGAGATAGACTCCTTAGTTAACTCTGGAGGTGTGTGACTACATTTCCAAAGATGATGAGTTCCATGAAGTTAGAAATATCTCTGTACTGTAAAACCAGAGCTTGGCTTTATATAAACCCTGGAGAGATTAATTTACATTCCAGAAGGTTAAAGCTAAGACTCAGGACCATTATGTTTTCAAGGAGGTCCCAATAATCACCAATATTATAATTATTACTACTCGATCTGCAATTTGTGTCTCTCCAAATGATGCATAGGAGATAACGTGGGATTAATATCTACTACAATTCTGCTTCTGAGAGATGGGGGAAGGATTAGAGGTCAGGCGAAGCCATATCACACTTTGTTTTGAGATTGTTCATCATTCCTAGCTTGTTGTTGATGAACCCTTTGTCTATTTTAAAATTCTTATTTCTTTCTTGCATTTTGTTTTTGGCATTGGGGAAGGGAAGTTCTATGATCCATCTTCACTCTGTCATGTTACCTAGAAGTGCCAACTTTATGTTTTTTTCTCGGTTTGTATGTCATACACTCATTTAACATTTTTAATTGTCTTTCGTATTCAGACTTAATATCCATAACCTCACCTCAAAAAAAGTTAATCCTTACATCCATATTTATTTATTTAGTTTTAAAGTTTATTTATTTTGAAAGAGAGCATGAGCAGAGAACAGAGAGAGAGAGAGAGAGAGAGAGAGAGAGAGATCCCAAGCAGGTTTCATACTGTCAGCACAGAGCTGGACGTGGGGCTTGATCTCATGAACCGTGAGATCATGACCTGAGCAGATATCAAGAGTTGGATGCTTAACCGACTGAGCCACCCAGGTGTCCCATACATCCATATTTAAAAGAGTTTTCAAAGGACTGAATAGTCTGTTCAAAAGAAATCAGAGATCTGGTGTAGGTACTGACATTTATATCTAAACTATTGTTTTACAGATAATTGCTGCTGAAAATACTTTGTTGCTGCTAACAGTATATGTCCCTCCACTGTCTTCATGACTGTGAACTGATATCCAAGTGTTACTAAAAATGACCAGGGCTGGCATACCCCTGTTGAAGGCCATGAGCTGATCAGCCCGTATTAACACAGAGGGTAATTGAATGCCTACTGTTCTGTATTCAGCCACCTACAACTTCTTGCACAAACACATTTCTCACAGTGGTGTCATCACTAATGAAATTTAGGAGAGATGAAAGTCTCCAAATTAGCAATGCGTCACTTAAAACTTCTAGCCTACTCTTTTTATAGCTTCCCTCCAGAAGCTCATCTTACTTTCTGTAATCATCACCAGAACGAATCACTTGCTCCTTGTTAAGCTTTTATCTCCATGAAGTGAAGGTGACAATGAAACACTTTTCTGTAAGACCTTTTTGGCAGCCGTCCCACAACGCCTGCTGGCCTGTTTTGATCCCATTCCATATGTCCACAATTTAAGTGGCAATACAACTCTCTCTGAATTGTATCATACAGCACTGCAGGGCACAATCCTGTGTTACCTGGTTTTGGAAATAATCTTTTCAGCCTATTTCAATTTTCACATTAAAGAACTGGCTGCCTGAAACTTGATGATTACAGGCTTGTAAGGACAGGATCAAACAGAAGAAGATGCTAGCAGGGAGTCAAATGTGAGGGTTTTATTCTGCATGCATAATAGACTCTTTGTTCTCCTTTAATAAATTTGAAGCCATTGGGAGTGTTATTGACTCAGATATGGGCCTGCAGTTAGCTATTCTTACAAACTCATTCTAATGAAATGCTTAAGTGCAATACCTTGTAGGAAAGTAATTTCTAAGGTGTACTAACAAATATTTATTGATTGCTGGAGAGTTTAAAGAGTTAATATATAAATGAGTTTCAATCTGGAAGTCTTCCCATTTAATGAATCTCAAAGAAAAAAAATGAAGTAATCAATTATTTTTCTCTTGATTAAAGACTGTGTGCATTGATTTTCTCATAGGAAGAATTTCATTTTCTTTAAATGAAATTGGTGTTAATGAACAGACATAGTTGTCCTTTTGCTGAATCTCTCAAGTGTGTTTGTTTTTATCTGAGATTTTCTAGAATTACTTTCTGTTAATTTAGTAATTCTTTGATGATAAGACAATTTTTCCTGTCAGTATATTTATAAATGAGGAAGTAAAGATTCATGACTATTGTTAAGGATTGATTTTTCTGTTCATTGAAAAACAATTTACTTGAAAGTGAATCCACTCTTAGTCACTACTTGGGTTAATAAACACAGATTTTGACATTCAAACATAATAAATTGAAAGATTTGTAGCTACACTTTAAATCAACAATTTTACCACGTATTTCCCTATTTGTACTTTGAAGATGTTGGTGTGCTAATGACTGAAGGATGAAATTAGTCAACTAATGATTATGAAGTTTATCATGACCACATCAGCAATTCATTTTAAATTTAGTCACAAAGGCATTTTAGCTCATTTTTATTGTCACCTCTTTTTCCTGATTGATATGTAATTCCATCTGCAAAATTGCTTGGACTTCAAACTTTACCACGATGATGGCTGTGCAGCTCAATATCTCTTTACAAATAAATTTTAATATCCTCTTTGAACTTACAGGTACAGACAGATAAGACAAACGGCCTATTTACAAATACTAATTTAGCTGCGGCATATCCATCTTGTTTATCCTCACAACTTATATCAGGTTAAATTTCCTGAGTTTAAGAAACAATTTCTTATTATTCTTTCCAACCTGCAGATCTAACCCAGTTTTGACAAATCGTAGCCATTCAGTAAGTTCTGGTTAAATTATTGACTAGAACAGGTGTGACAAAATTGCCAAGGAGGTACCAAGCATAAATCCTCTGAAGGACTTAAAAAAAATCTGTAAGTTAGAGTGTGCTATTTTAACATCAACTTGAGTGTACCATCTTCTTTCATGATATATTGGAGTATTCAAGTGAAAGGCTTAAATCTGAATTTCATTTATCTTGTATATTTTCACAGAGGTTTTATCATTTTTTAATTACTTGTTGAAAACTTATTATAACTCTGCTATATGGTGGGTTGTGAATAAAACAATTTCTCTAATCTCAGAAAGTTTTTTTTAAATGTTTTAATTATTTATTTTGAGGGGAGAGGGTCAGGGAGAAGGAGGGAGAGAGAATCCCAAGTGGGATCTGCAGTGAGATCAAGACCTGAGCTGAAATCAAGAGTTGGATGCCTAACCGACTGAGCCACCCAGGTGCCCCTCATAAACTTGACTTTCTATCCCTATGTTTTACTAAACAAACAAAAACCACATTCTCTGAAAAAGAGAATGGAGGAAACAACTGAAGTGTACTTTTGTATTGGTACATTAAAAAGTTACAGAAATTATAAAATAACAACAATAATAATATCACTTATTGACTATTAACAATTTATATACATTTACTGTATATACAATAAAATGAACCTGGCTATTGCTATTGTCACTTAACAGAATAGAAATCTGGGACCCAGAAGGAAGTATATTTGGGACTCTTGAATATTGAAAACTATGATCAAAATGAACGAAGCAGCACATAATTAACCTTCGATATAAAGTTCTAATTCTTTGATCCAACATTCAAATCCTTTTAGCATTTGCCTTTTGAATTACAGCTATTGATAGTTTTCTTCTTTTTTTAAAAAAATATTTATTTATTTAGAGAGAAAGAGCTGGGGAAGGGCACAGAGACAGGTGGAGAGAGAGAATCCCAAGCAGGTTCCGTGCTTCCAGCACAGAGCCTGATACGGGGCTCCAAGTCATGAACTCTGAGATCATAACCTGAGCCAAGATCAAGAGTCAGGTGCTCAACCAACTGAGCCACCCAGGTGCCCTGATAGTTTTCTTCTTGATATTTCACACTATGATTAGTCTCTCCACCACACTGAGCTGGTATGAGATGGTGATAAGAATACTAATTAGTCTAGTTCTCATGTGACCTTGGACAATTCTTTTCCCACCCTGCCCCCCCCCCCAAGTTTTAAATTCCAGCTAGTTAACATACCAGTGTAATATTAGTTTCAAGTGTAGAATTTAGTGATTCATCACTTACATACAACACCCAGTGCTCATCACTAGTGCCCTCCTTAATGCCCATCACCCATTTAGCCCATCCCCAAACCTCAACCCTCAGTTTGTTCTCTGTAGTTAAGAGTCTATTTCTTGGTTTGCTTCTCTCTCTTTTTTTTTTTTCATGTGTATGTGGAATTTAAGAAACAAAACAAATAAACATGGCGGGGGTAGAACTCTAGTCCATTAAATACTCCTTTGAAAATGAGAAGACTCCATCAGACATTCTCTGAGGCTGTTTTCAATTCTTATTTTCTGCACATTTTGTTTCCTTTTTAATTTAACTTTTGCTCTTCTTCTCTTAGCCTGAACTATCTTCTGCCTGAACCCTGCTTATTACATGAAGTTTATCTCAATTCCTCTAATCTTCCCAAATTTCCATAGACTACGGTGAGAGCTCTGACTTGTAGTGGTAGGAATTCCTATGCTCCGTTGTCAGTTCGAGTTTCCCTTATTGTGTGGTGACCTGTGGCAGAGGAAGAGAAGTGGGGTGAGAAACCAAATTGAAGTCAATGCTTATGTGTTTTGAGTGGGAATTGAAGCATAAAACTCTCAGATGAAAAAGATAGTGTGCATAAAATAGCAATAACAGCAAGTCAAGATTGTGAGATGGCAAGCAGAGAATAATGAGATATGATTTTGGAGACCTTAAAGGACAGATGGTGTTTGTGAAGGTGAATATATTGTTCCCGGCCAAGTTCATGCCTATTATGAGATATTTCACTGGGTCTGAGATTGTTCTGGACTCTGTGTGGTCTTCAATAGTAATTGAAGGTTAATATTGGTGACAAGGCTTGTGTTACAGATAGTTTAACTTTGTCCATTCTCCATTCTCTGAAGATCAGTCTCAGAAGCTTTCTACATTCTCAATTTGAATTGTTTTATTAAATGTTATATTCTTACCCGTTTCAGCATCGATGGAAGTTTTCATAAACTTTCTTTTTAGTCATTTGTTTAAACGTTTCCCATTGAAGTATTTCTTTTATTTCTTTTTTTTTTTTTGCTTTTTAAAACCTTATTTCAACATAACTACGCTTACAGAAATACACTCATATTGGTTCACAGAACACAATTTCATTTTAACTTATCCTATACAATTTGAACCAAAAACATTAAAATAAAAAGAATTTGCAATCTGGTTTATGTTTCATCTACTATAAATGTATGTAAAGGATCCTCCATCAAATGCCACCAAAGCAGGCAATAAGAACCTTGAGAAATTAGCCTTTGGTTTGCCCCAGAAAAATAACATATATTCCCCTGTAAAATTTCTAAAATTGGTCCAACACAACATTGTTGTAATGTGTCAATGCCAGTTTACAAAGTTCAATAACCAATGAATGCTGAAAAGGGTGGAGAGAGCCTACGTACACGTGTGAAAATGTAAAAGCTATCCATTCAGTTAACACTGTGTCTAGATCACAAATCTATACAAACTGAGATTCAGATAATTTCTCGAATCTGAATTAACACTATCAATTCAGTTCATTTGCTGAAGTCAACAAGAGCACTGCACATTAGCTGCCTTTCTGATTTTTGTAAAAAAGAAACCTGAAAAACTTCCCCAGCTTTTCACATCAGAATTGCTATTATACTATTCTCAAGGTATTCCTTCTGTTGCCAACATTCACGGGGTGACGCACACTGAGACCTGCTTGGGTTTAAATTTGCATTAGCACTCATATGCCACATAATCTTCCAAGTTCAAGACCACATGACTTTAGAAGTGACTCTAAAAAATAAAATGGCCCTTCTTGGAATACTAGGTCAAGAAGTCCAGCCATAGTTATAAGAAGCCTTATCAAAAAAAAGTACCCCTTGTAAATTACACCTCAATAAAAAAAGTAGCCCCAAAGAAGGAGCTCAGAAAGGAGGAAAAATATAACAAAATGTTTTGAAAACCAACGTGAATATATTTTCAAAAAGATAGTTAAAAAATACACTTTCATAAGACTACCTAGGATTAGACTTAAAATGTATTCTAGTAGTTCACGTTTATCTCTGGTTAATAAACCTAACTTTATAAACAACATGTTCACGTTTTATTCCTTTATCAGAAAGGAAAATTATAGCCTTAATTCTATTTGGTAGAAGGGAAGCTGAACAAAGATTCAAACAGTTCCATGCAAACAGCACATTTTTCAAATGGAAAAATCTTCCAACTAGACCAGAAGTTCATATTACTAATAGGCTTTTCACCGAAACCATTCTTAACAAGTAAAAATACATGGCATTAAGGTTCGGAACCTAATATATCCTGACAATCAAGTCCTTGTTTTCTAGAAGAAAGGCTTCAAGTCCCTCTTAAGGTCCAGTAAAAATGTTTTATTGAAATAATTTTAGATTTACAGGACAATTGCAAAGATTTGACACAGGGCTACCATACACCCTCCACGCAGCTTCCCCCAACATTAACATCCTATATGACCGCGGGAACATATTTTTTTTTTTTGACAAAAAATTGACATTGGCACAATAACACTAAGCTACAGACATTTTTTTTTTTTTATATTTCACCAGCCTTTCCTCCAATGTCCGTTTTCTGTTCCAGAATCTTTTGTTGTCATGTCTCCTAAGTTTCCTTCAGTCTGTGATAGTTCCTCGTCTTTCCTGGCTTTTCATGCTTCTAAAGAGTACTGACCAATTATTTTGTAGAATGTCCCTCTGCGTGGATTTGGCCGATGTGTTCTCATAATTGGATTGAGGTTTTGCATTTTTTACTTGAATACCACAGAAATCTCTTATCATTCTCAGTGTATTTTGTCAGGGATACATGATGGTAATATGTCATAATACTGGTGACATTAACTTTGGTCAGTTGGTTAAGATAATGTCTGGGTTTCTCTACTGTAGAGCTACTGGTTTTCCCTTTGGAACTAATAACAAAATGGGGGGAGATACTTTGAGATTCTGTAGGTATCTTACTTCTCTTCAAATTTCCACTCACTAATTTTACAATTCATAAATGGATCCTGCTTGCAATAGTTAATATAATGGTTTTCTAATGATAGTTTCTTAGACTTCATATATTCTAAATTTAACAACTGGAATTTTTCTGTGAGGATGAATTGCCTTTTATAATTTACTTATTCAAAATTTATATCACTATGGTTTTATTTTATGAATTTGAATCCAATACTACTGTTTATTTTGTCATTGAAATTATTCCAGTTTTAGCTAATAGGAGCTCTTCTTGGATAAATTCTGTGACTTTTCCACATTCTCCCATCCTTTTTGTGCATGTCCTTATGTTCTGATACTACAAGATGTTCCAAGTTGTGCAAGTCCTTATGTTCTGATACTACAAGATGTACTTTCTGGGACCCAGGGTGAGAATCAAGGACTTTTTTATTATAGAATAGTATTTGGGAACCAAGATCTGGGTGCTAGATGTGTTGGCAGCTACTGGAGTATTATTGATTCCAACCCCCTCTCAGTGAACAAAGCTGGCATATATGTATGTTTACTAATCCATACGCATCCATACACAACAATGTGTCTCTGTAATAATTCATGTTTGCAAGTGTATATGTATCTATATTCTCTATATTCTCTATCTATCATCTATCTATTATCTATCTAATGTGATTGAATCATTTATATTTAAATGATTATTGACATATTAGGATTAAATCTATTATTTTGATAGCTGTATTCTAATTTCTCTCTGTTATTTATTTTTTTCTTGGTTGCTCTTCTCTGGATTTAATTGATTCAGATATATATTCTATCAACTTATTATTTATGCCACGTTTTGTATACACTCAAGTTTACAATATACATCTTTAATTAATAAGAGTCTACTTTCCAGTATTATTAATTTCTTTACATGATACATAAGGGCATCACAAAATTATATTCCCAATCTACCCTGCCATCCATGTACTATTGTCATATTTTTTACTTTTACATATGCTATTAACAAGATACATTGCTACCATTTTTGCTATAGACAGGGAATTGTCTAAGGACAATTAAAAATAAGGTATAATTGGGGAGGAGCCAAGATGGTGGAATGGCATGGAGGTTTTTTCAGTGTCTCTAGTCCATGGAGTACAGTCAGACCAACAGTAGGCCATCCTGCATACCTAGAGGACTGATTTGAGGATTAACACAGTCTGCACAACCTGAACTACAGAATTCAGTGGGTGCGTGGCATGGAGAGGTGAACTTGGGGAGGGGGAGGCTGCAGAGAGTGGGGAGCCACTTTTGCGTGCAGAGAGAGGACAGATGGGGGGAGAGTGTGGGAGGATCACCTCTGCACAAAAGCAGCTGGAGAGAAAGTGGAAAACTGGAAACAGCCATAAGGACTGAGCTAAAAAGGGAGAGAGGAGAAAGGAGAAGGTTTAAATTCCATTAAGACTGTAAACAAGGGAGTCTGAGTCTCTGCATCTTGATGCCTGGTGGTGCTCTGGTGGGAAGGGTGAGTCCCCAGGAGCAGAGTGGGGTCTGGGAGGTTCTCGGGCTACATGGGGAGAAGTGGTTCCACTGTAGGAAGGGTATTTCCCCATTGCACTGGGCCCTAGCCAGCTGGGCCAGCCTCGCTCATCAAGAATGTAGGTCTCACCACCTGCTTAGTTTGTGGACTATGGAGCAATTCATGGTTTGACTTCTGGGGAAGGGGAAAGTAATTTCAGTCATGTTTCAGTCTGTTGGCCAGTCCATCTACTCAATTTTCTTTCTTTCCCTTTTTTTTTTGTCTCCTTTTCATTTCTTTCTCTTGAATACAGAAAGAGAAAAAATACATTTCTATTAAAAATATTTTTCTTTAATTTTTTTACTATATTTTTTACTTTTGTGTAAATTTTTTCAAATTCTATTTTACTTCGTCATTTCATTTTAGCCTATTTGAGTGTATTTTTTTTTCAAATTCTCAAATCATTTCCTTTTCCAACTCCCTTTTTTCTCTAATCTATTAAGCCACTTTCAACACCCAGACCAAACACACCTAGGATCTAGAATCATTTACTCAATTATTTTTATGAGTGTGTTTGTTTTTAATTTTTTAATTTTAATATTTTTTCATTTTAATTTTTTGTTTTAATTTTTTCTACCTCATTAGTTCCTTTTCTCCCTTCAAAATGATGAAATGAAGGAATTCACCCCAAAAGAAAGAGCAAGAAGAAATGACAGCCAGGGATGTAACCGACATATATACAAGCAAGATGTCTGAACCAGAATTTAAAATCACGATAATAAGAATACTAGCTGGAGTCAAAAAAATATTAGAATCCCTTTCTGCAGAGATAAAAGAAGTAACAGCTAGTCAAGATGAAATAATAAATGCTACAACTGAGCTGAAATCTTGAATGGTTGCCACGGCAGCAAGGATGGATGAGGCAGAACACAGAATCAGCGATATAGAGGACAAACTTATGGAGAATAATGAAGCAGAAAAAAAGAGGGAGATAAAGGCCAAAGAGCACAATTTAACAATTAGAGAAATCAGTGACTCATTAAAAAGGAAGAACATCAGAATCATAGGGGTCCCAGAAGAGGAAGAGAGAGAAATAGGGGTAAAAGGGTTATATGAGCAAATCATGGCAGAAAACTTTCCTAACCTGGGGAAAGACACAGACATCAAAATCCAGGAAGCACAGAGGACTCCCATTAGATTCAACAAAAACCGACCATCAACAAGGCATATCATAGTCAAATTCACAAAATACTCAGGCAAGGGGAGAATCATGAAAGCAGCAAGGGAAAACAAGTCCCTAACCTACAAGGGAAGACAGATCAGGTTTGCAGCAGACCTATCCACAGAAACTTGGCAGGCCAGAAAGGAGTAGCAGGATATATTTAATATGCTGAATCAGAAAAATATGACAAACCAAGAATTCTTTATCCAGCAAGGCTGTCATTCAAAATAGAAGGAGAGAGAAAAAGTTTCCCAAACAAAAATTAAAGGAGTTTGTGACCACTAAACCAGCCCTGCAAGAAATTTTAAGGGGGACTCTCTGGGGGGGGGGGGAGGTTAAAAAATAATTACATAAATAAATAAAGGCCAAAGCAACAAAGATTAGAAAGGACCAGAGAACACTACCAGAAACACCAACTCTACAAGCAACATAATGGCAAAAAATTCATCTTTCAGGACTCACTCTAAATGTCAATGGACTCAATGCTCTAATCAAAAAACATAGGGTAACAGAATGGATAAGAAAACAAGATCCATCTATATGCTGTTTACAAGAGACTGACTTTAGACCTAAAAACACCTTCAGACTGGAAGTAAGGAGATGGAGAACCATCTATCATGCTAACGGTCAACAAAAGAAAGCCAGAGTAGCCATACTTATATCAGACAATCTAGACTTAAAATAAAGACTCTATCAAGAGATGCAGAAGGGCATTATATCATAATTAAGGGCTTTATCTACCAAGAAGACCTAATAATTGTAAACATTTATGTGCCAAATGTGGAAGAACCCAAATATATAAATCAATTAATCACAAACATAAAGAAACTCATTGATAGTAACACCATAATAGTAGGACACTTCAACACCCCACTCACAACAATGGACAGATCATCTAATCAAAAAATCAACAAGGAAACAATGGCTTTGAATGGCACACTGGACCAGATGGACTTAACAGATATATTCAGAACATTTCAACCTAAAGCACCAAAATATACATTCTTCTCCAGTACACATGGAACATTTTCCAGAATAGACCACATACTGGGACACAAATCAGCCCTCAGCAAGTACAAAAAGATCGAGATCATACTATGCATATTTTCAGACCACAATGCTATGAAATTCAATGTCAACCAAAAGAAAAAATTTGGAAAGGTAACAAATACTTGGAGACGAAAGAACATCCTAGTAAAGGATGAATGGGCCAAAAAAGAGGTTGAAGAGGAAATTAAGAAGTATATGAAGCCAATGAAAATGATAACACCACAACCCAAAACCTCTGGGATGCAACAAAGGTTGTCATAAGATGAAAATATATGGCAATCCAGGCCTTCCTAAAGAAGGAAGAAAGGTCTCAGATACAAAACTTACCCTTATACCTTAAACAGCTGGAAAAAGAATAGGAAATACAACCCAAAACCAGCAGAAGACAGGAAATAATAAAGATTAGAGCAGAAATCAATGCCATCAAAACTAAAAAAACTGTTGAACAGATCAATGAAACCAGAAGCTGGTTCTTTGAAAGAATTAACAAAATTGATAAACCACTAGCCAGTTATATCAAAAAGAAAAAGTAAAGGAACCAAATAAGTAAAATCAAGAGTGAAAGAGGAGAGATCACAACAAAGGTAGCAGAAATAAAAACAATAATAAGAGAATATTATGAGCAATTATATGTCATTAAAATGGGTAATCTGGAAGAAATGGATAAATTCCTAGAAACATATACACTACCAAAACTGAAACAGGATGAAATAGAAAATTTGAACAGACCCATAACCAGTAAAGAAATTGAATTAGTAATCAAAAATCTGCCAAAAAACAAGAGTCCAGGGCCAGATGGCTTTCCAGGAGAATTCTAGCAAACATTTAAAGAAGAGTTAACACCTATTCTTTTAAAGCTCTTCCAAAAAAATAGAAATGGAAGGAAAACTTCCAAACTCTTTCTATGAAGCCAGCATTACCTTGATTCCAAAACCAGACAGAGACCCCACTAAAAAGGAGAACTATAGACCAATTTCCCTGACGAACATGGATGCAAAAATCCTCAACAAGATATTAGCTAACCGGATCCAACAATACATTTAAAAAATTATTCACCACAACCAAGAGGGATTTCTACCTGGGATGCAGGGCTGGTTCTATATCTGGAAAAAAATTAACGTGATTCATATCATCAATAAAAGAAAGGGCAAGAACCATGTGACCCTGTCAATAGATGCAGAGAAAGAATTTGACAAAATACAGCATTGTTTCTTGATAAAAACCCTCAAGAAACTAGGAATAGAAGGATCATACCTCAAGATCATAAAAGCCATTTATGAATGACCCAACACTGATATTATCCTCAATGGGGAAAAACTGAGAGATTTCTCCCTAAGGTCAGGAACAAGACAGGGATGTCCACTCTCACCACTGTCATTCAACATAGTATTGGAAGTCTTAGCCTCTGCAATCAGACAACACAAAGAACTAAAAGGCATCCAAATCGGCCAGGAAGAGGTCAAACTTTCACTCTTCACAGATGACATGATACTCTATATGGAAAACCCAAAGTTTCCACCAAAAAACTGCTAGAACTGATTCATGAATTCAGCAAAGTTGCAGGATATAAAACAAACGCACAGAAATCGGTTGCATTCCTATTCACCAACAATGAAGCAACAGAAAGAGAAATCAAGGAATTGATCTCATTTACAATTGCACCAAAATCCATAAAATACCTAGGAATAAGTCTAAACAACGAAGTGAAAAATCTATACATTGAAAACTCTAGAAAGCTTGTGAAAGAAATTGAAGAAGACACCAAAAAAATGGAAAAAGATTCCATGCTCCTGGATAGGAAGAACAAATATTGTTAAAATGCCAATACTACCCAAACCAATCTACATATTCAATGCAATCCCTATCAAAATAACACGAGCATTCTTCACAGAACTGAACAAATAACCCTAAAATTTGTATGGAACCAGAAAAGACCCTGAATAGCCAATGCAATCTTGAAAAAGAAAACCAAAGCAGGAGGCATCACAATCCTGGACTTCAACCTATGCTACAAAGCTGTAATCATCAAGACAGTATGGTACTGGCACAGGAACAGACACTCAGATCAATGGAACAGAATAGAGAGCCCAGAAATGGACCCACAAACAGATGGCCAACTAATCTTTGACACAGCAGGAAAGAATATCCAATGGAATAAAGACAGTCTCTTCAGCAAGTGGTGCTGGGAAAACTGGACAGTGACATGCAGAAGAATGAACCTGGAAAACTTTCTTACACCATACACAAAAATAAGCTCAAAATGGATGAAAGACAGGAAGCCATCAAAATCCTCGAGGAGAAAGCAGGCAAAAAGCTCTTTGATCTTGGCCGCAGCAACTTCTTACTCAACACGTCTCCGGAGGCAAGGGAAACAAAAGCAAAAATGAACTACTGGGACCTCATCAAAATAAAAATCTTCTGCACAGCAAAGGAAACAATCAGCAAAACTAAAAGGCAACCGACAGAATGGGAGAAGATATTTGCAAAAGACATATCAGATAAAGGGTTAGTATACAACATCTATAAAGAACTTATCAAACTCAACACCCCAAAAGCAAATAATCTAGTGAAGAAATGAGCAAAAGCCATGAATAGACAGTTCTCCAAAGAAGGCATCCAGATGGCCAACCGACACATGAAAAAATGCTCAACATCACTCATCATCAGAGAATTACAAATCAAAACCACAATGAGATACCACCTGACACCTGTCAGAATGGCTAGCATTAACAACTCAGGCAACAACAGATGTTGGAGAGGATTTGGAGGAAGAGGATCTTTTTTGCATTGTTGGTGGCAATGCAAGCTGGTGCAGCCACTCTGGAAAACAGTATGGAGGTTCCTCAAAAAACTAAAAATAGAACTACCCTACGACCCAGAAATTGCACTACTAGATATTTATCCAAGGGATACAGGTGTGCTGTTTCAAAGGGACACATGCACCCCATTGTTTATAGCAGCACTATCAACAATAGTCAAAGTATGGAAAGAGCCCATATGCCCATGGATAGACGAATGGATAAAGAAGATGTGGTATATATTTATATACAATGCAGTATTACTCAGCAATCAAAAAGAATGAAATCTTGCCATTTGCAACTACATGGATGGAATTGGAGGGTATTATGCTAAACAAAATTAGTCAAAGACAAATATCATATGACTTCACTCATATGAGGACTTTAAGAGACAAAACAAATGAACATAAGGGAAGGGAAGCAAAAATAATATAAAAACAGGGAGGGGGACAAAACAGAAGAGACTCATAAATATGGAGAACAAACTGAGGGTTATAGGAGGAGCTGTAGGAGGGGGGATGGGCTAAATGGGTAAGGGACATTAAGGAATATACTCCTGAAATCATTGTTGCACTGTATGCTAACTAATTTGGGTGTAAATTAAAAAATAAAATAAAATAAAATAAAATAAAATAAAATAAAAATAAGGTAGAATTAATTCTGTTTTACCTTCATTTATTACATTTCCTACTCTCTATTTCCTTCTGTTGATTAGGTTTCTGTCTAATATATATACATTTTGACTGAATAACTTTTTTTCCCATTTGTTGAAGTGTACATCTATTGGACATGATTCTCTGTGTTTTTTTTTGTTTGTTTGTTTGGGAAATTCTTTATTTCTCTTGTATTTTTTTAAAGAAAGCTTTTTTGTGGGGGGGGTACAGAATTCTAGTTTGAACAAATGTTCTTTTCTCAATATTTTAAAGATTTTATTCCATTGATTTCTGACGTGTATTATTTCTTTTTTTTTTTTTTTTTTCTTTTTTTTTTTAATGTTTTTTATTTATTTTTGGGACAGAGAGAGACAGAGCATGAACGGGGGAGGGGCAGAGAGAGAGGGAGACACAGAATCGGAAACAGGCTCCAGGCTCCGAGCCATCAGCCCAGAGCCTGACGCGGGGCTCGAACTCACGGACCGCGAGATCGTGACCTGGCTGAAGTCGGACGCTTAACCGACTGCGCCACCCAGGCGCCCCGACGTGTATTATTTCTGACAAAGACATCTTTTTCTACAAATATATGTCTTCCTCTGCCTGTGATGTATCTTTTTTTCCTCTGGATAAATTGAGTATTTTACATTTGTCTTTTGTTTTCAATAATTTATATATGATATATCTGTGTGTGTTTAGAAGTATATGAATTTGTGCATTTGTAAATTTATCCTATTTAGTGTTCTCTGAGCATCTTAGATTTTTAGTTGTTCTGGCATTATTTTTGGAAAATTCCTAACGCGGTATTTCTGCAAATATTTCTTCTGCTGCTTTCTCTCTTCTCTTTCTCTCATCCCTGATATTCAAATACTCATCTATCAGTATAGAGTATACTCATCTATCTTTCCCTGATATTCAATACTCAAAATCTTACAGATTTTGGATGCTGTATTGTTTTTTTTTTTTCTTAATGTTTCAGTTTGGATACTTATTATTGACCTATGTATTTTTTTAATATTTATTTATTTTTGAGGGGGGGTGCAGAGCATGAGTGGGGGAAGGAGAGAGAGAGAGAGAGAGAGAGAGAGAGAGAGAGAAACAGAATCCAAACAGGATCCAGGCTCTGAGCTGTCAGTTCAGATCCCAATGCAGGGCTCAAACCCATGGAGCGGACCAAGAGATTATGACCTGAACCTAACTTGGGCGCTTAACTGACTGAGTCATCCAGGGGCCCCCTAAGTTTTCTCTCTTAAGCTTAGTTTTGAATCTGTTCTCAAATGAGCCTGACTTAGCTATTGGGGACCCCTTTAAGCTGCCTTCCATGTCATCCTTCTAGCTCTAGACCTGTTTTATGACAAACCCCCCCCCCCTCCAAAAGGCATTATTAGTTTCTGTCATTTTGTTTTCCATTGCTAGAATTTCTGTGTGATTTTTTCTTATGTTTTACATTTTTCTGTTAAAATTACTTATCTGTTCTTGCTTGTTATATACTTTTGCCATTAAAGAGTTTAATCAAAGAGCGACTGGGTGGCTCGGTCAGTTAAGCATCTAACTCTTGATTTTGGCTCAGGTCATGATCTCACCATTTGTGAGTTTGAGCCCCATGTCAGACTCTGTGCTGACATTGTGGAGCCTGCTTGGGATTCTCTCTCTCTCTCTCTCTCTCTCTCTCTCTCTCTCTCTCCCTCTCTTTCTGCCCTTCCTGCGTGTGATCTCTCTCTCTCTCAAAATAAATAAACAAAAAAATCATGGTTTAATATGTTAACCAACTCAACATTCAATTTATTTTAAATTCTCCATCAAAACTTTCCCACATTTGTGTCATATCTGACTATATTTCTTTTGATTGTCTTGTCTTAAGGGTGTTTATTCTTCTAGCCTTTTGGCATGCCTTTTGTTGAAAGATACACATATCATATAAGACTATACAGAGTAAAATACATGGTTTTTATGATTGGAAAGGCACCCGGTTTTCTTTCTTCTGGATGTAGGAGTTTGTATTAATCAAGTGAAGACTTGGGGTTGGTTAGAGTTTTTACTATTTCCATGGTTAGCTACAGTGCACATTTGGTTTAGTGTGAGGGCTGTTTCCAAAAGGTTTTTCTCAGTGTCTGATCCACCCACAGTTTTCAATCTTCCTTTGTTGTATCTCAGAAAGTATCTGTGTCTTGTAGCTCTCCCATTAACATTTATCTATTACTTTTACTCAGTAATTGTTTGCTTGAAGGCAACAGGGAGTTGTGCTCTGCTGTTCTGATTGAGCCTCAAGCGTTAGACAGGAACTGAACTCCTGGGTCCTGACATGGTCCTCACAAGTACTCCTGTTCTTCTTTCAGGTCCAGATTGGACCCAGCACATACTCAACCTCCCCTCCACTGGTGGAGTTGCTTTTACTTTTATTTTTTCCCTTGTTCCTTTCTTCCAGTTATAATAAATTCTCACCACCCTCCAAAGGATAAGATTTTCTGTTGCTTTTTTCTGTCACAGATTCAAAAGTTTGTCCCACGGGTCAGATGAGGGATTAACTGGACCGCTTCATTTCAGTGTGGCTGCCGTTCCCCTCCCCCAGGTCTGTGCCTGGAGTCAGTTTTTCTCAGGATTATCTCCAGGCTTCTCTCCAGCACCTGATAAGTTTCATCGAGAGAGAGGGTGTCACTTGGCCCATATATTTGGTCTCCAAGAGCTTCCCACTTTCTCATTAGCCTGCACTCAGCCTCTTTCAATATGTCTTTTAAATTTTCTTATTATCTGAAAAACACTGCTTTCACAGAAGCCAGGGTTTGCACCTCCTCTTTCCCTGAAGGCACTTGCTTCTCCTGAGGTTTCCCTGCAGGTACTTGCTTCTCCTTGTGGTGCAAATTCGTATCTCTGAAAGTTCCTTTAAAAATCACACACTTGTATCTAACTCACCTTTTTTCTTTTTCTTTCTTTCTTTCTTTCTTTCTTTCTTTTTTGAATTTTTTTTTTGTTTGTTTTTGAGAGAGAGAGACAGAGTGCAAGTGGGGAAGGGGCAGAGAGAGACAGAGACACAGAATCCAAAGTAGGCTCCATGTTCCGGGCTGTCAGTATGGTGCCTGACCCAGGGCTCACAGAGAGCGAGATCATGACCTGAAACTTCTTTTCTTAAAAAATATTACAAGGTAAATACTTTCCATGTGTGCAGAGACTGTTATTGTTCTGTCACCTCTTTCCCTCCAAAACACATACTTGTATTCATCCCCCTTCTTTCTGGGTGAATTTTTTTTTCTTTTTTTTTTTTTTTAATGCTGGTACAGGCTTTCCCAGGCTTTCTTGTGGTTAAGTATGTCTTACTAACTCAGTAAGAGGGTGTGCTATTTATGTAATATGAAATTTCCAGGAAATCTCTTAAAAATGGATAGAAGCAACATGTCTTCCTTTCAGTTCCTGCTCATTGGAATATGGAAACAGTAGCTGGTTCTCAGGCAGCCATCTCAGACCTGAAACTGCACACTAAAGATAATGGAGCAGAAAGAAGAACCTAGGTGCTTGATAGTGATTATGGGGCTGCAATACTAGGTCTAAATCTTCTATTTTGTACTTCTATACGTGATAATTTTTTAAGTCATGTTTGAGTCATTTTTTAAAATGTAGCCAAGGGGCATCTGGGTGGCTCAATTGATTGAGACTTGGGCTCAGGTCATGATCTCACCATTCGTGGGTACAAGCCCCACATAAGCCTCTGCACTGACAGCTCAGAGCCTGGAGCCTGCTTCAGATTCTGTGTCTCCCTCTCTCTCTGCCCCTCCCCCACACACTCTCTGTCTCTGTCTCAAAAATAAATAAACATTAAAACTTTTTTTTCAATGTAGCTGAAAATTTTCTAACAGATACGTCATGTTGTTATTACTTTTGTAAGCTCATAGTAAGTGTCTATGAAAAATTATGTAAGATATATATTTACCATTTGCATAAGCTATTTGCAAACTTTTATTGGATATTTTCTGCTATCAGTTACTCAATAACATAAATATTTTTGGAATTAAGATAAAAGCACCTATAATCTTTTCTGCATTATTTCCTAGATAGATTGTCTGAAATGGAATTATTGGTCAATAATCCTCATCTGAAAGTGCATGAGATGTATTTCAGAATTGAGAAGTTTTTGTATTTTTGAAAGATAACAGTGTTTATATTATATATTAATGACCCTGCTGGTGGGGTTTGAGACAGCATACTCTTGTGAAATACATTTGTATTTCTACAGTAATATATTTAAAGAGTTATACTAAGCAGATCTGGTTTGCTGACCAATGATCTAAGAAAAAACTTGTTTCTCAGAGATTTTTGGATTTTGTAATTATGCATGAGATTTTTATTTGGTCCAGTTTATGAGTGAATTTTGTAGGCTGTTATTAAATATGTGTTCCATTATTTTCATAATATTAAACATCAATATGATTGTATGTTTGTAATAATTTTTTCAGAAGCATGAACCAATATAATCTTTTGCTAGCAGTGTATGAACATTAATTTCACTGTAGCATTACCAGTGCTAGTATTTTTTTATCCTCTTTTTCCAAGGTGAAAAAGGATATCTCATTTTTTTTTCATCGTATAATTCTGTGATTGCTAGTAATGATTATTTGCAGTCCCTATTTTGTAATTAACTAACCCTTTGTGCATGCCTCTTGATTGCTACTTTTGGGATTTTAACATTTTGAGTGACGTTTAATATGATATTTTTCAAATAATTGGTCTGGTTTATTATTTTTATTTTAAATCATTTTAAATCATTTAAAAATATAAATATCAAATGCATGAATCTTTTAGTCATTTTTCCCTTTGGATTAGAAAACTTTCCCACAAAGGAGATTTAGAAGTATTTACACAAGTTTATTCTAAACTTTTAGTTCTGGTTTACTTTGCACCCCAATAATTTTTAACTGCTTCAGCACCATCAATTTTATATTTCTCACCAACCTCACACATCTGCAGTGTTTTAATTACAAATAAAATTTTATTAATTAATTAATTAATTTATTTATTTATGTTTATTTATTTTTGAGAGAGAGAAAGCATGAGCAGGGGAGGGGAAGAAAGAGAGGTAGACACAGAATCAGAAACAGGCTCCAGGCTCTGAGCTGTCAGCACAGAGCCTGACGTGGGGCTCGAATTCAGAAATGGTGAGATCGTGACCTGAGCCCAAGTTGGATGCTCAACGGACTGCGCCACCCAGGCACCCCACGCATAAAAAAATTATATGCACAAGAGAAAGGAGACAACCTGCTGGTGATACGTCTTGGTCACCTTTGTCAGAGAGAATAACCAATAAAGTATAGGAAGTATTTCTGATAGCCACATACTTCTCCCCACCCCATGCTTCTCCCAGGAGATATGGTCCATAAGTTCGGGGCCCATTAGAGAAAGCATGTTTCACTGCTGGAACATGAATATTTAATAAATTGCTCCTTTTTGTTTCCAGTGTTAAAGGAAAAGCCTTATCCTAGAATGTGAAACACTGTATAATCATGGTCTCCTGTGTGTACAGGAGACCAAAATAAATTCTGACATATGTACAGACTTGGGGAATATTATGGTCTGAGTTGTGGGCAAATGGAGGCTATTTTTAATTTATTTCCATTGATTTTTAAATTGGCTTTTTAATTATTATTTATTTTTATCCACTGATCCTAAATTGGTCTTTCAAATTGATCAATAAATTGATTTTTAGAATTCTTTGGTGGGCCACCAGTTGATAAAGTTAATAAATCTTAACTAACATCAAGAACTAAAGGAACACTTGGTGGATATTTGAAATAATATAGTAAGCTTTAGGCAGCAAAGTATGAGAGATTTCTTATAGCTTATAGTTGTCTCATTATGAACCCAGACTGCTGATGATAGAAAGCTTCTTTGTATTATATATCACTTAGAATTAAACTTTTACTAAACAAGTGCTAGAAAAATGAAAGTGTGCTCTGTTGAAATTTATTTAGGTTATTTTCTTATAAAATATTACATGTAAAATGGCTATTACTAAAGTAGTGTAATCTGATTCCATACACTCAGTAAAAACCAATTTTTCATTCCATTCCTTAGCAAAAAGAAGCCAGAAGTGCCAGGTTTAATCCAACATAAGTGACTTTTATTATTAAAGGAGTTTAAACTTCAATAAAATGAAACTATTAAATAGATTAAGAAACAAATTATGACTCGAATCTCATTTAAGGGTAGACAAGTGCTTCAAGTTACATACTTAAACTAGTTCATCTATTTCTTACCAAGGGCTGGGCTCGCCTATTCATTTCCTTTGCAGCTACCACAGAAATCATAGCTAAACAATAAATTGTAGTTTAATGTCTCTTCGTTACTATCTACCCCATCATTTTAAGCAAAGCACTATAAAAAATTGGAAATATTCCAATGCCCATGAACATTGTAGAATCAGTTTGTGTTTTATCTCATATGACACAAGTAACTGAGTAAAATACCTCAGCTAAAGGAACTATTAAATTTCTCCCTCAGTGATTCTTTAATTTCAACATGTATCATTTGGTTATTTGTCCACCAAAGCTATGTAAGTATGGTCTTAGGCTCTCTGTTCCTGGATCTAAAGTGTTTGCTAATAATAGGTAAAATTCGAGAGAAGAAAATCTGTGGCAGGCCAGTGGATTGGAAGAACCAGCTGATCCTGTTACTTATAGGGCTGTACTCCTGAGCTGGACTTGGCATATAAATAATGGGTAGGCTATATCATATATTGGATAATATCTACCAAATAGTTTTGACAGTTCTCCAACACATGGCTTAACTGACATCTTTATGAGTTCTTATGATACCAAAGAGCAACAACAATACAAAAATAATAAACAAAAATGAGGGGTGCCTGGGTGGCTTAGTCGGTTGGGCATCTGACTTTGGTTCAGGTCATGATCTCATGGTTTGGGAGTGTGAGCCCTGCATCGGGCTCTCTGCTATCAGCATAGAGCCTGCTTCAGATCCTATGTCCCCACCTTCACTCAGTCCCTCCCCTGCTTGCACTCTATCTCTCAAAAATAAACAAAGATTAACAAATTAATAATAAACAAATATGAGGCTTTTAATCATCATCTCCAAACAGGACCATTTTTGGGAATTGAGGTCATAATAAGAATGAAACATTATTTAAATGACAGATGTCTTGGTATAATACAGATATATATTTGCCACCTACCACTAATTTTATGACCATCAGTTTGAACTTTTTATGCACACTCAGCAAAACAGTTTGAAAAGAAAGATGAAAAATTTTAACATTCAATTTCTGGCACCATTTTTACTTTGCTCCTAGATCTATTTGTATTCATTCATTCATTCATTCATTCATCTTTATTCACTCTTGATCTAAGCAAAACACAGAGCTTTTCATATAGAAGCTTTTACATACATAAATGAAATGGCATTTAATATACTAACTGTATCATGTTTTTTCCTGGAAGGAAATCTGTACCAATGTAAGTAGCATAAACCAGTAAGTTAGCTTCTTTCTGAAATCACAGCTACTCTAAGAATGTCAGCATGTACAATGGCACCAGAAAGACAAGTTGTTTGCTATCAAGGTGTGACAGCAGCACCATCTAATTTTCTGTAACAAAGCTAACCATTTACTCCCAAGCAAATACCAAATCAAGTTATTACAAAATTTTATATTTGAGACATAAAAACTTAAAAATTTGAACAAATTATTATATATCAACACAGAATTGTAACATTTATGCCTAATTCATGTTTATAAAAATGATTCTTGGCATATATCTAATGATAAGAAAATACGACTAGAAAAGAGAAGAATTCGCTACTTGAAAAAAAAAAGATCAGTGTCGATATAGAGACATCATGTACTGTGATCATTACATCTTTTAAATTTTTTTCTGTATTTTTACCTTATTAATATTCAATATTTTTCTTCTCATTTCTTTCATTTGACAAAACATTTTTGAGAGTCTAGATCTAAGGTAACACATTTGGAAAAGAGAAATAAAGGCATGGTGTATTCAATATTATTGCTCTGTAATGCATTACTGGAAACCTAGTAAGTTAACAAACGTTTCTTACTTCATTGCTTTGGGTCAAGAATCTGGACATAGCTTAGCTGAGTGCCTCTGTCTCAGGTCTCTCATATGGCTGCAGTCAAGCTGTGGGGATGGAGTTGTGGTTTCTTTTGAAGGTCAACTTCAGGGAGGATCCACCTCCAAGCTCCCCATGTGGTTGTTGCCAGGTCTTTGTCCCTATCTTCATGAGGCTGTCCATGGGGCTGTCTCATAGCAAGGTGGTTGGATTCCCCCAGGGTCAGTGACCCCAGACAGTGAGAGTGTGCCCAAGACAAAAGCCACGAGTCTTCTTATAACCTAATATTACTTCTGCGGTACTCAGTTCATTAGAAGCAAGTAAACAAATCCAACCCACTATAAGGGTAAGAGATTATACCAGCGCATAACTACTAGAAGGTAGGGCTCATTTGGGATCACTCATTTTAGAAGCTGTCTTCCTTTAAGGAACTTATCCTATAGATATTTTTAACTTGAGATATCTTGGTAAGTTAACATACTATGTTCATAGCATAATGTTTATTTAATGAATGAAGTAATGAATGAGTAGATATTTTATACTACAGTAACTTTTTATAGCAAGCATCACATATTTCTTATGGAGATTAGTTCCTGCAATATCATATGCAGATTTTCTTTTAATAGTTCCATTTCCAACATCTTCCTTAGCTTTCAAAAATCATACCACACTAGCTACATAGGAAGGAAAGAGCAGAATGCTAAACAGAGAGTGCTGTAAAACAATTTGTCCTCTTTCATTTGTGTCTAGGCTTCCCACTCCATTCTAGTATGGTTGGATAATTTAGAGAAATATTAGTTTGTTTTCATTCTCCTGATTTTCCCTTTTCCCAGATAATCAGATATCTTTTAATTTATTACCTGGGTATGTTGGGGAGAAAGGAAATTGTAAATGGAAGGAAGTTGGATAGGCGTGTTGAGAGGATATGCTGGGGATAATGATTGACACTAATTTCTCATCTATATAGAAGGTTGTGAACTTGTAGTATGATATGTATTGACTAAAATAATAAAGAAATTTGATATTTCTTACACATATGAGCTGTGGTTTCGTGTTCATATCTACTTACTGAGCTTTAAAACTGGACCTTATTTAACTTTCCAAGAATGGGACTGTAATAAAAACAAGTGAGAATTCTAGACATTGATTCTATAACATAAAGCTAGTTTGGAAAAAAGAAGTTTCGGCTCCAAGAATCACTTAAAAACATGAAGTTACTCTCTTCATTTTTTTAACTTATAAAAAAGTCCTTGTTTTTTTGTAAAAGTTTATATGTTTACTATATTAAGTAGCATTCTAAGCGTGTGATATGAGGATGGTATTTTTTCTGAAAATATGTCAGTTTCCTTCCTGTGGGAATTTTTGTATTTTGTATTTTTGTATTTTTTCAATCTATGAAATTTATTGTCAAATTGGTTTCCATATAACACCCAGTGCTCATCCCAAAAGGTGCCCTCCTCAATACCCATCACCCACCCTCCCCTCCCTCCCACCCCCCATCAACCCTCAGTTTGTTCTCAGTCTTTAAGAGTCTCTTATGCTTTGGCTCTCTCCCACTCTAACCTCTTTTTTTTTTTTTTTTCCTTCCTGTGGGAATTTAATAAAGCCTGACCTGGGAATTAGAGTTGACTTAGCAATACTGTTGTGTTCTAAGATTTTTACTTAAATATTGTATATACTTTTCCATATAATCACAGCAATTGTAGTTTTTTGCTGTTGGATGGCAATTCAACAATTTCAGGTGCTGGTTTTACTTTAAATCTCTCCCGCTGCTGGATGTTTTATGGTGTGGAATTTACTTTGAAAGTGTCAATCAGTAGGGCTGCCTGGGTGGGTCAGTTGCTTAAGCGTCCAACTTTGGCTCAGGTCACGATCTCACGGTTTGTGGTCCAAGTTGCACATCGGGCTGTGTGCTGATAGCTCAGAGCTTGGAACCTGCTTTAGATTCTGTGTCTCCCTCTCCCTCTGCCCCTCCCCTGCTCATGCTGTCTCTCTTTCTCAAAAATAAATAAATGTTAAAAAAATTTTTTAAAGAAAGAAAGAAAGAAAGTATCAATGCATGAGGAAGGGAAGTGTGAGTGTGCTTGGTCAGATGTCAATCTTTAAAAGTTTCTGAGAATCGGGGCCCCTGGGTGGCTCAGTTGGTTAAGCGTCCGACTTCGGCTCAGGTCACGATCTCGCGGTATGTGAGTTCGAGCCCCGCATCGGGCTCTGTGCTGAGTGCTCAGAGCCTGGAGCCCGTTTCAGATTCTGTGTCTCCCTCTCTCTCTGACCCTCCCCCGTTCATGCTCTGTCTCTATCTCAAAAATAAATAAATGTTAAAAAAATAAAAAATTTAAAAAAAAAAGTTTCTGAGAACAATTTGAATATAGCATGTTTTGGTAGGTGGATTTTTTTCCTCAAATAATTTTTTCTGTGATTGTGTGGATTTAATTTACCTGATCTATTTTTTTGGCTCACTCAGTATGAATTAAGGAAAGGAGACATTAAATCTCAGATACAATGAAAATGAAAATACTGTAGGTTTCTTCTTGATGTCAAATCTACCCTTAGATGAAATTTGTCAGTGAGAAATTGGAAAAAGAATTATTACAGGAAGTATAGATACATATCAAAGATAAATTTGAACATAGATCTCCACAAGATATTCCATAAAAAGCTATCTAAACTTGGTTAAATATAAAACAAATACTTTCCAAGGAAGAAATGATTTAGCTTTTATAAGATTTGCTCTGCCCAAGGATCTCTCCAATAAGTGTTCTGTTTTGAAAGTCTCTAGAAATGTACTCAAAGGAGTGATAGCTATTAGGAATTCTGTTGACCTTTTCCTAATCATTAATAATGTCAATGGCTAATTCAAAATACTAAGGAGAATACCATCTAATGAAAATCAATAAAATTAAAGCTAATTATTAATACACAAGTTACAGTACAGTCAACACTTGCCTCCTAGGTGGCCCTCATGAAGCAAGCATATGTCTCTTCCTTTCTTTTTTTTTATTTTAAATTTTTTTTAACGTTTATTTACTTTTGAGACAGAGAGAGACAGAACATGAAAGGGGGAGGGTCAGAGAGAGAGGGAGACACAGAATCTGAAGCAGGCTCCAGGCTCTGAGCTGTCAGCACAGAGCCCGAGGCGGGGCTGGAACTCAGAGTGCGAGATTATGACCTGAGCCGAAGTCAGACGCTCAACAGACTGAGCCACCCAGGCGCCCCTGTCTCTTTCTCTTTGTATTCCCAGCCCAGAGAAAATACAGCACATGTAACAGGCATCAGATAAATGTTTAGTGAATTCAGGGAGTAAAACTGACACCACAGGAGACCCAAATCTTAAAAGTCACAACTGCTATTTCTGAGATATTTCCGTTTCCCTACAAATACAGGGTTCTGCATTTTAGAGGTTTTATTCCATTTAATTGTCTCTCATGTGGAATAGGTATCATTAAGCCATTGTTCTACATGCAATAAAAATATAATGTAATTCTTTAGAAGTTTATTAGGAGACTAGGGGTTGGGACAAAATTATGCCATCATAATATATAGATAAATCAAACATGGATAAATTCAGAGTAAATAGTACTGAATAGGTGGCAGAATGAAATTACTTATTTAACCTTGTACAAGAAATTTCACTGTTTAGAAATTACTTCCCTTCTCTTAGATTTGATTCAACCAAATTAGAACTAAACTCTTTTAGAATTGCATATTTGTTTTGCACCTGCAGAGCAGACATGCATGTGGATAGCCAGACCTTGACAAAAGGTCAAGAACTAAGCTCTGAGGTGCCTATTCCAAACATTAAATCCATTAACCTGATAAAGTCAATATGAAAGTGTGGTCCTTGTTTCTGTGTCTCAAATGAAAAATAAAATCTGAATGCAAAAACAGCTATCAAAGAAAATTTCAACACAAGGACATTTGTAATATCAGGATTTAAAATTCACTTTATTTTGAAATATTTGTTTTTCCAAACATGGGCCTAATACAGAAATCCTAGCACTACCACTAATGTTATTAATATTATATTACAAAAAGAGATGCATGGAATGGAAATATTATTGGTGTGTACAGATCTCATGAAGATCTTTCCATGGGTTAATCATTTCTTTAAACATTTGTGGAACAAGCTAAAAAAAAACCATTATTTTCTCTTTAATAGAAAATAGTGGCTACCCACTTCTCTATACCATATTTAACTACATTATGTAAGTGGATGAACACTCAGTTTATTTTGGGTAGCTTAATGAAATGGATTTCTGTCAGGAAACATTTAATTAAAACGTGATTATGACACTATTACAAAGACACTAAGGCAGTCTTAGTACATATGTCTTTTGAATTATTCCTTGGAGATATAATAGGAATTCCTCTTAAAGATTTTTATCTCAGATTCAGATTACCTGCATTTAAACTCCCCCTTAATACGGCATCAATATGAGAAAATAGTCTTACAGTGGGCTACATACTTCTTCTATCATGTTCATTGTCCTCCATGTTAAAGATAGGAAAGACAAGGGAAAAGAGAGATGGGTTCTTCCACATCATGTTTTAAAACCCCTTCTTCAAAGAAAATAGCACAGACACAGAGTCAGATATATATTGTTTCCTATGAACTGAACTAAACCTATTTTTTTAAGTATATATAAAATTTCCTTTTCCTAAATCTTCACATCTCTCAAGACCATACTGAAGTCTAACATCGGAGCTACAGAAATATGCCTGTCATCCATTCGGCAGTATTTGCTTAAAGCCTATAAACCTTAAAATATGCCTTCAGTTGCCTATGCATTCACCTTGCAAACATTCAGCTGTTCCTTATTGATGAAATATTATTGGATAAAGGGTAAGGAAGATTAACTTCATAATACTGGCCTACAGATTAACAGATGCAGGAAGAGGCTTTTTTCTCCCTTTTTTCATACACAAATATACAGACATATTCTGTTTACTAGACAGAAAAAAAAATAGTCTTAAGTAATTATGAGGGTTTTCCTTCCCTTCACTGCATTTCACAAATCTCAGAAACTGCAGGCTGATGACATTGTTACTAAGCGTGGACAGAGATGTTAAAAATCTGTGTGGACATTTGTTAAAAACTTGTTGCTACTCTGAAGCACTTCTAGTATCTGCTTTTCAATAAAGGATTATTCTGAATGTGCCTTAAAGATTAGCAAAGCCTTCATCTTCAACCGTTTATTACTTGTATGAATGGGGAGGGAAATTGTACAAAGAGGTTTAACCAGGAAGAGTAGGAAAAAGCTCCAGTGACCTTGAAATATGTGTAGCTTCTACTCAGATTCTATTCTAGCCGTTCTGAATGTGAGTGAACTTCAGTGAAAGAAAATAAGACAATGAAAATTATTTATGCATAACTAAGGCAGCGAGGCTTCAAAATGATCATTGGTTCTGCTATGTGCCGTTGTGCAATAATTCAGCCTCACTCGCTAAATCAGGCATCAATTTGTTCAAGCCCTAGCTTTGCCACTTCTTTGGCTATGTCCTTGGAGACTTGTTTTATTATTGTCTCTCAATTTCTCATATGAATACTTACTGTAGATTTCTCAGATTTGGGCTATTGTTTTAAGCACTTGAATCTCAATTAAGTCATTTAATTCACAATATGCTAAAATGTAGATAGTATCACTATGCCAACTTTGCAGACCAGGTAACTGTTAAGTGGACTAGTAGGTATTTGAACCCAATCAACGAAGTTGGGGCAAAGCATGTGACCTTAACCACTTCATTTACTACTTCTCAAACTCTTAGGATGGATCTCACATAAAATGAATGCCTAGAGTCAGCCTCTTACACCGGCAATTATTTTTTCTTTTTTTATATTTTATTTAATCACACAAGAAGTGAATTAGAAATATCATGGGCCCTCCTATTCTATATTTTGTTATAAGTTGAAACAGTTTACACAGTAACAGAATGAAAAGGTAAAATATCTAAAATACCAATCAAAAGTTAGCAGTTTAATCACTGAGTGTATCCAGTGTCTAAAATAAATAATGAAATGTTGAAAATATAAACCGCTAGCAACAATGCCATGACTTTTGAGGAATACTCATGTGTATATCCTGAGATTTGAAAGAGGAAGCCTCTTCTGGTGGAAAGAAGATCCACTGGCATCAAACTGATTAGGCTCCTGGGGTGTCTGGGTGGCCCAGTTGGTTGAGCCTCCAACTTTGGCTCAGGTCATGATCTCATGGTGCTTCATGGGCTCAAGCCCTGCGTTGGGCTCTGTGCTGACAGCTCAGAGCCTGGTGTCTGCTTCTGATTCTATATGTCTCTCTCTGCCCTTCCCCTACTTACTTTCTGTCTCTCTCTCAAAAGAAAATAAATAAACATTAAAAAATTAAAAAAAACTGATTAGGCTCGAATCTTAATTTACTAGTTGTGGAACCTAGGAAAATGATATAACCTATGTGAGACTTGGTTTCTTCACCTCTAACACTGGATAAATATTTAACTTAAGTAAAACTGATAGATGAATTGAATGAACAAAAGTCTAGTATGGAATGTAAAGACCACAGAACTGATCCTAAATAGGTCTTAAAGTCACTAACATAAACTCACTTGGAATGTCATACATTTCAGTAAACACAAAATGGATATTATGATCTGTGTAACCGTACTTACTTGTCAGAGACAAATGAAAAGCACAAAAAGAAGAAATTGTCATATGGAAGCCCTACATATCTTTTCTTACATCCTTTCTAGAGCCTCTCTTGTTCTCTTTTCCCTTCTATCACTTTCCGTCTTTCCAACTCCTTTACTTTCTGTTTGAATACAGTTAGAGCACTGCAGAGACTGGACTAGATAGCTGGGGAGTTGATTTGATTGCAACTCACATTGGCTGACTGAAGACTTCACTCACTACCACACCAGCTGGTAACAAAGTGCCTGGTGCAAGCACAGAGCTTCCTGACTGGTTGCCAGGAAAGACAGAGATGTTCAATAATAACCCTCCTTAATATGGCCCAATTATAAAGACAGTTTGATGGAAAAACAACAGTTTGATGGAAAACTGAGGGCAGTTCATCTGTCCTCAGTTCCGTTGCACCAGAGACAACTTCTTTCTTTCTTTCCTTTCTTGCCTACTTGTCTTTGACCAAATTAATAAGAATTTTCAGGTGTTAAATTAAATACCAGAGGGAGCTGTACAATGCCATCAATATATTTTAGACAATGATGCTGTGATAGTGAAAATGAAATCAACTAAATGTTTTAGCTCTAGTACTTAGAATCCAAAATAAAAGCACTGCTAGTTTATATCAAATGCTAAATGCACACAATTGGACAATTGTGAATATTTTTTTATTGCTCCAAATTTGCCATTTCATCCAAAAGTAAAAGTCCCCTGAAGTACGATTTTGTGATTGCAGAAATGAAATATTTCTGGAAAGAAGCACTCTACAAAAAAATATTACATCCAATTCAGATGTCCAGTGAAAGCAAAATCACCTGTGAAAGAGCAAGCTCTAATGAAAGAGATGCTAGGATGACAGTTAGTGGGAAGTTGGACATCTGAGCACTTCCTGCCAGAGCAAAGTCATTTCTACAAAAGAAATAAAAGGGTGCTGTTCGCTATCATTATTTACAGCATCTATGAAAGAGGGGAGAGTGCGCAGACAGAAAGACGCTTACGGGAGGTTTTTTATGCGGGAAGAAAAGAGGATACATCACTCTCCCTGCCCCATCCTTACCTAATACTCTATCATCCAACCTTTCCCCTTTCTCCCACCATGGAGAGAAACACTTCTGGGATGTTGTGAAGGTAAGTCTGGTGCTTTTTCTTTGCTACCAACACATAGTACCAAAAGTGTGTGAGAAGGAAGCTGCATCCTGTAAAGTTGTTTTTTTGTGACTTACAGAAAGCTCCTCAACTTTTTGAATTGAGGCTTAGACCTAATACTTGTAAAAGCTGCACAAGAAAGCCCATCTGGCAGTCATCGCACAGGCTCCTGTCACCATGTATCCATTCCATTCTCTCCAGCCAGCAATAGAAAATGGGCACAAGCCTGTGTCTTTCTGTCTACTGGGCTGTCTTCATTATGAAGAAGCTGGAAGAATTTCATGTATGAACATAAATCTTTATTTTATCAAAGGGAATATCAAGTTTCAGTCAAAAATAGACTTGTAAGACATCCTCACAAAAGAACTCTGTTGATATTGTATTATTATAATTACAGGAAAATCTAACATAACCCATGTGGGGTACACATCATCTCACTAAAGGAAAATACATAATTCAAACATTATTTGGGGAATGTTAAAACAACAAAGGAGAAAAATATTAGTAACAATACCATTGAAAGAGGTAGAGTATTATTTAATCTCATCTTTAGTTAGACTAAAGGTATGCTTAATTACGTATTAAAATTACAAGCTATACTGATCACATAAGTCTCTAGTTACATGTGCATCAAAAAATTATATCATATAAATCTTTCCAAGCAGAAGATCAGCTTTTAGTTGAATTCATGAATAATTAGCTGGGACTCAAGAGTAAAAATAAAATGCCATTCACATTCCTTAAAAAAAATAGTTTCTTTTTCTTAAAATAAGTACATCAGCATATAAGTTTTGTTTACTCCTGCAAGTTAAGTGAGACCTGAAGTTCATGTGCAACCAAGTGGAATTTTTTAATTATATAAATCAGTTTGACTACACTGCTCAAGTGTTACATACAGTTATTAAAAGTTTCATTGCATTTGTTTCTCCACATCCTGCTCAATTTTAAGTAAAATTGACAAAAAATACATAGAAGTATAAAATGTGATGTTTTTATATACTTCTACATTGTGAAAGGATTGCTACAATCAAGCTATAACATAAACATCACCTCACATAGTTACCACTTTGTGTGTGTGTGTGTGGTTAGAACACATAAGATTTGCTCCCTCAGTAAATTTCAAGTATACAATGGTGTATTATTAACTATAGTCACCATGCTATACATTACGTCTTTATTCATCCTGCATAAGTGACACTTTGTACTCTTTGAACAATGCCTCCCCATTCATTCCTCTCCCAGCCCCTAACAACCACTATTCCACTATCTGCTTTTTTGTGTGTGAATTTTTGAGATTCCACATACAAGGGAAATCATGCAGTTTTTATCTTTCTGTGCCTGGCTTATTTCACTTAGAATAATATCCCTTAGTTTCATTCATATTGTTAGTAATGACAGGGTTTCCTTCTTTTCAAAAGCTAAATGGTACCCAGGCACCTGGGTGGCTCTGTCAGGTGAATGTCTGACTTCATCTCAGGTCCTGAAGTCATGGTTCCTTCACGAGGTTGAGCCCCACATCTGTCTCTCTGCTGTCAGAGCGGAGCCTGCTTCAGATCCTCTGTCTCCCTCTCTCTGCCTTTCCCCTTCTTGTGGTCTCCCTCAAAAATAAAGAAACATTTAAAAACATAAACAAATAAATGAAGGCTAAATAATATCCATGGTACATATTTTCTTTATCCATTCATCCATCAATGGATAAGTGTATTATTTCCATCCCTTGGCTATTGTGAATAATACACTGCAACAAACGTGGGAGTGCATATATGTTTTGGAATAATTTACAGATGAAGCCATCTGATCTGGAGATTTTCTTGGTTGGGAGGATTTTGATTATTGATTCAATCTCATGTCTCATTATTGGTCTGTTCAGATTTTCTATTTCTTCTTAATTCAGTCTTTGAAGGTTGTATATTTCTAGGAACTTAACCATTTCTTTTAGGTTGTTCAATTTGTTGACGTTTAATTGTTGATAGTAGTCTCTTATGATCCTTTGTATTTCTGTGGTACCACTTGTGATGTCTCTTCTTTAATTTTTTATTTTATTTATTGGAATCCTCTCTTTTTCATTTATCTTTTTTTCACATTATGAGTTATTAAAATATATAAATAACAAAAGGAAATTTTGTAATTATGAAATTATTTAGGCATATTATAGACTTCTATAGCTTTATTGTGCAGGGATGAGGAGGATAGGTCTAAAATGAACATGAATCTCACCATAATGTAGAACAGATTTTCAAGACTATCAGACAGGGGCTGATCTGACACGCTTTGATCAGTTAATTCTGGAAAGATGATACCTTTTTTGTAATTATAAAGAGTATCATTTGGACAGAGCATGTACTGAACATTTTTACAAATTATATGTTATTTGGTTCTCACAGTAATCTTAAGAACTCAGTATTATTTCTTTTTAATTTTCTAATGTTTATTTTATTTTTGAGAGAGAGAGAGAGAGAGAGAGAGAAACAGAGGTGAGCAAGGGAAGGACAGAGAGAGAGGGAGACACAGGATCTTAAGCAGGTCCAGGCTCCGAGCTATCAGCACGGAGGCTCAAACCCAGGAACTATGAGATCATGACCTGAGCTGAAGTCAGCACTTAACTGACTGAGCCACCCAAGTGCCCCAAGAATTCCGCATTCATTATCGACATTTCACAAATGAAGAAACTTAGGTTCAGAGAATTTTTTTTTAAAAGACAGAGAAGGTGCACGCACCCTCATATTCAGAGAATTTTTGCAAATTTAAATTTTTGCAAATTAAAAAGTTCAGAGAATTTTTGCAAATTAACAACCACCATATATCTAGTAAGTTTTATATTAGTATTTAAACCTGAATTTCACCTCTTTATTCCCTAGAACTTGATTATTTTCTTCTCTAAGCAGGAAGCTACTTTTGTCTTTTATATCAGGTGGTGCAATTACCATTTAAATAATATCCATGATAAATCATTTCATTATTTTATTTTGTAATTATTATTATATGTATGCTTTTTATGTTGTAGACTTGTTTGTAAGTCTCTCTCTCTCACACACACACTCCATGAGGTAAATATTATGGTTCACCTAGACTGATTCTTTGCTACATCCCCAAAGAGACACTTATGTTTCCTAATATTTCCATCCTATCTGATATTAAACTAGTTCTAGTCTCTCTGAGTGGCACATATATTTTAGGTTGTCTGATATACTATGTACCTATAATAAGATCCAAATCAGCACCAACTTTCTGCCAATAGAAATATTGCTGAGATTTTATGTGTCCCAGCTATTCATCTTTCCCTTGTAGCCTACATGTTACTTGAAAGCCATCTATCAATAATACATTTAAAAGAAAATTTTTATAAATTAACAATACTGGCTACTACACCTGCATATCATTGAATAACAATGATCTTTTCTGAATAACTATAAAAAAATTTTCTCCCACTCCTACTACTGCACTTTAATTTGTTCTGAAGATGTGGACTGGATAAAAGAGAAAATGAGAGACTTCTTAAACAGACAAGGACATTTCTTC
This sequence comes from Neofelis nebulosa, assembly GCF_028018385.1. Classification (NCBI taxonomy): domain Eukaryota; kingdom Metazoa; phylum Chordata; class Mammalia; order Carnivora; family Felidae; genus Neofelis; species Neofelis nebulosa. The sequence continues at coordinate 60,376,621 of NC_080787.1, read as the reverse complement.
AGTTATAATTTTTCAAATTATATAAAATTCCATGTGAATTTTATATCTCAGTGTTTTTCACCAACCTTAACATTAAGGAAAATTGTAACCTTAATATGTGCATTTCTATTGTAACCAAAATTAGTAAACTGATTAAGTCTAAGCAATACTAAAATATCAACAAGTGAGAAGAGACTTCAAGCTTCAAAAACCTGATCTACAGGCACCTGGGTGGCTCAGTCGGTTGGGCGTCCAACTTCAGCTCAGGTCATGATCTCACGGTTTGTGGTTCTAGCCCCACATTGGGCTCTGAGCTAACAGCTCAGCTAACAGCTAACAGCTCAGCTGTTAGCTCAGAGCCTGGAGCCTGCTTCGGATTCTGTGTCTCCTCTCTCTCTGCCCCTCCCCGGCTCACACTCTGTCTCTCTCCCTTTCTCTCTCTCTCTCTCTCTCTCAAAAATAAATAAAAATTATTAAAAAATTTTTAAACCTAATCTAAGATGATGCTCTATAAACTTTTATTTCCTGAGTTTATAAAAATGGGCTATTTAAAAAGAAATACATGCATTCTTTTACTGAAGTTCTCGTCTTTTTTTTCTTTTTTTTTTTTTTGATATCCATTTATTCTGTAAAGAAATCTCTTTGCACGCTTCCCTTCTTAACAAATATGTGACAATCTGTCCCTCAGAGTGTAGAAAACGAAAACAATGTTATATGCTCTCATTCAAAATAAATGTAAAAAAAAAATAAAAGAAATGAGGTATGATTACAGATCATAAAAATAAGGATTGTTTATATTATTCCAGCTGAGCAGAATGAACCACCTGTTAAACGTCTGTTTTATGTATTATTGTCTTCTTCCAAAGGGAAGATGTCAACATAAGTCAACACCAATCATAATTTGTTTCTAACAAAACACTTATATTATTTTTTTTTAAATCTATGGATAACAGAATTGATTACAGACAGGTTGGGAAGAAATTATCTTTTGCTAATTCATATACAAAGTTTTGTGTGTGTGTGTGTGTGTGTGTGTTTTCTTTTTCTTTTTCTTTTTCCTTTTTTTTTATGGAAAGAAGAAATTCCACAAGTTTGGATCTAAATACTGTCTTCCAAATTGATCTCCACAATTAAAGCTATTTTTACCATTGATGTGCAAGATAGCACAAATAATTATTGTGGCTGTACATGTACCTCTAAAGAGAAATAGAAGATTCAGGTAATTAATATGGAATAATATCTATGTATCTCAATTTTTAAAAATCTACTCTTGTGTAACATTAACAAGATGCCAGATAGGAGTTTTCAGCCCTCACCACCCCTTCCCCATAGAAACATTAATTTTTGCAACCATTCATAGATGAGAGTACCATTGTGGGAGCCCAGCAGTCCAGCAGACAGGTCCTAGCACATATTGGAGCAAAAAATCCAAGAACAGACATAATGAAGAGGATAGGATGAACAGTTTACTGGCATCATTCCTTCCCTAAGGCAGTACATTTTAGCAGCAAGAGAGGAAGACTTGGCCCGTGATTTCTCGCACTGGAGAAAATGAGCATGTAGTGAGCACCCAGTTTTCCCATTTATGTAGGATGCTGCCCAAAATGCCCAATTGTTTTTTGACCCATCCAGAACACTGAGGAGATCAGCATGACTAAATAGTTAGGGAAACTTAAATTAGAGAAAAGAAGTGGGGACCCACAGAAACCAGGGTGCAAGGAACCAAACAAAAGGTCTCAATTTCACTAGCCACCTCCTGGTTTCATCAAAAGGCCCAATCATGACACTTGTAGCACACATAACCTACAGACCCCTAATCCTCATATGCCACCAGCCCTCCATGCACCCCTGCCCTCAAACACTCAGTGTATACCTATCCCCCACTCAGTGTATACCTATCCCCCCATAACTGGCCCACTTCACAGAAGGTGTGCTCAAGTCTCTATGGATACTGCACAGCCCTGAACAACCAATGGATCAGAGAATAAACCAAAAGGGAGATCAAAAAGTATCACAAAGCAAACAAATATAGAAACACAACATATCAAAACTTATGGGATATAGCAAAAGCAGTTCCAGGAAGGAAGTTTATAGTGAAAAATGCCAGTGTTAAGAAAAAAGAAAGCTCTGAAATATATAACCCAACTTTATACTGCAAGGGGATAGAAAAAGAAAAACAAACTAAGCAGAAAGTTGGCAGGAGGAAAAAAAATAAATATTAAGGGCAAAATAAATGAAATATAAAGTAGAAAAGCAATAGAAAAGATCAATAAAACTTAGAGTTTTTTTTTTTAAGATAAATAAAGTTGACAAACCTTTAGCTAGACTAACCCAGAGAAAAGGAAGAAGAGTCCAATAAGTGAAATCAGAAATGAAAGAGGAGACATCACAACTGCTAGCACAGAAATACAAAGGATTATAAGAGACTAGTATCAACAATTGTACGCCAACAAATTGGATAATCTAAAAGAAATTTATAAGTTCTTAGTAACATACAATTTTCCAAGACTGAATTATGAAGAAATAGAAAATTTGAACAGACCAAACATGAACAATGAGATTGACTCGCAATCAAAATCCTCCCAATCAAAGCAAGATCAATATCAGATGACTTCATGGATGAATTTTGCCAAACACTTAAAGAAGAATTAATTCCAATACATCTTAAAGTCTTCAAAAAAATGGAAAAGTAGAGAACACTACCAAACTTGTTTTATGAAACAAATATAACCCTCATACCAAAGCCAGATAAGGACACAACAAGGTAAGGAAATTATAGGCCAATATCCCTGATGAGCATAGATTTTAAAACCTTCAACAAAATACTAGCAAACTGAATTCAGCAGTACATAAAAAGGATCATACACCAATGTCATGTGGAATTTATCTCTGTGATACAAGGATGGCTCAACACACACAAGTAAATGTGATGTACCACATTAACAGAATGAAATATAAAAATCATATGATTATTTTAATAGATGTAGAAATAGCATTTGACAACATTTCAAAATGTCAATGCTATCCAAAGTGATCTACAGATTGAATGCAATGCTTATCAAAATTATAGTGGCCTTTTTCAAAGTAATAAAAATATTATTTTAAAATTCATATGAAACTACAAGAGACCCCAAGTAAACAAAGCGATTTTGAATGGGAAAATCAAAGCTAGAGACATCACACTGCTTGATTTTAAACTACCAAAGCTATAGTAATCAAAACAGTATGCTACAGATATAAAAACAGACACAAAGACCAATGGAACCAAAAAAGAGCTTTAGAAATAAATCTACACATATATGGTCAATAAACCTTTAACAAGGGCACTAAGAAAACACAATGGGGAAAGAATAATCTCCTCAATAAATGGTGCTCTGAAAACTGAATATCTACATAAACATGAATAAAAGTGGGCTTCTATAACACCACACACAAAAATAACTCAAAATGAAAACCATTAAACTCCTAAAATATAAGGAAATATTTTGGATACGACACCTAAAATACAGGTAAAAAAAAAAGCCAAAATAAACAAGAGAGACTAAATGAAATTAAAAAGCTTCTGTAAAGAAAAGGAAACAATAAAAAAACATAAAATCTACTTACAGAATGGGAGAAAATATTTCCAAGGCATACATGATAAGCAGTTAATGTTTACTACATATATATATATATGTATACATATACATATACATATACATATATATATGGAACTCCTGTAACTCAATAACAAAACAAGGCAAAACCAAAACCAAATAGCCTATTTAGAAATAGGCAAAAAACCTAGACAGAAACTTTTTCTCAAAGAAGACAGAAATGTGTAACAGGTATATCAGGTGATCAAAAGGTACAAACTTCCAGTTATAAGATAAATAAGTTCTGAAGATGCAGTGTATAGTATAATGACTAAAGCTAGTACTAAATAGTACATTTGGAAGTTACTAAAAGAGTAGATTTTATTTTTTAAGTTTACTTATTTTGAGAGAGAGAGAAACAATGCGCCCATGAGCAAGGGAGAGGCAGAGAGAGAGAATCCCAAGCAGGGTCTGTGCTGTCACCCCGGAGCCCATGAGGGGCTCAATGTCGTGACCATGAGATCATGACCTGAGCCAAACAAGAGTCAGATGGCTAAGCCACCCAGGCACCCTGAGAGTAGATCTTAAGAGTTCTCATCACAAGAAGAAAAATTGTAACTATGTGAGGTGATGGATATTAACTGAGCTTTTAGTGGTAATCATTTTGCAATGTGTACATACATCAAATCATTACACAATATTAATATCATTTATGTTTCCATAAAGCTGGAAAAAAATTTAAAATGAAAGTGATAAGATTGTCACACAGAGAGGGGCCATGGGATTTTCCTCTGAGCCTCCTCACATTCTGGAGACAGAAACAGTATGATTTTCTGACAATTACCTAGTGCTTTATAAATGAAAAAGGATGTATTATGGTAAATGCAAAGATATTTACCAATTCTAATTTGAGAGTCACTCTAATTTTCTTTCTTACTTTCTAAAATGGTATATTATGAAAATAAACACAAATGGTTGGTAGCTATAATTCTTTATCTGCTTGTTCTTATTAACCAACCAAGAACAAAACTAAACTACAAGGAACTCATGACAAATAAAATATTCTTGGAAATTTTGGAATATCTCCACTAGTTGAAGGATAAATTATAAAAGGATGGTTATATCTTCATACCTCATAACCGGTTTATATTTTTGCAAGTATTTAACTTGATTTCATTATAGAATAAACATAATTTCAGCTAATTTCTAAAGAGATATTATTTCATCAGTGTATGTCTATGAGAAATATTAACAAAAATAATACATTAGTTTAAAGAAAAAGGCAAATAAAACATGGTTCTGCTCTGAATAAATTTGAAATCCAGGACAGGGAGGCAAGCAAATACAACAGAAAAAACGAAACAAAACAAAATCAAAACACTACACTGAGATATAACCTCACACCTGTTAAGATAACTATTATAAAAAAAAAAAGAGAGAGAGAGAGAGAGATGAGATTAGGAGAGGGAATCCCTGTGCACTGTTTATGGAAATATAAATAGGTACAGCCATTGTAAAAAACCCTATGGTGGTTACTCAGAGGATGAAAAATAGAACCACCCCAGGATCTAGCTATCCCCCTCCTGAATACATGCCTAAAAGAAATAAAATCAGTATCTCAAAGAGGTATCTTCTCTCTTCTGTTTTTTTGCAAACTTTTTTCACAATAGCAAAGTTATGAAAATAACCTAAGCATCTATTGATAGATGAATGAATAAAGAAAATGTAGTACAGAATGGTATGCTATTCACATAAAGAGAAGAAAATCCTGCCATTTGTGACAACATACATGAATCTGGATGATATCAGGCAAAGTGAAATAAGCCAGACACAGAAAGAAAAGATAGTGCATGATGTCGCTTACATGTGGAATCTAAAAAAGTTGAACTCAGAACCAGAGTAGAATGGTGGTTGCCAGGGGCTGGGTGGTGGGAGAAATGGGGATATATTGGTCAAAAGGCAGAAACTTTCAGTTATAAGATGAATAAATTTTTGTGATCTAAGTACATCATGATGATTTTAGTTAATAATATTGGGTTGTATATCTAAAATTTACTAAGATGTAGATCTTAAGTGTTCTCACCACATTAAAAAAGAAAAGGGTGCCTGGATAGCTCAGTTAGTTAAGTGACAGACTCTTGGTTTCAGCTCAAGTCACGATCTCACAGTGAGATGGAGTCCCTTGTAGGACTCTGCACTGTCAGTGCAGAACCTGCTTGGGATTCTCTTTCTCCCTCTCTGCCCCTCCCCCACTAGTGCACTTTCTCTCCCCCTCTGTCTCAAAATAAAAAAAAATAATAATAAAAAAAGTAAATATGTGAGATGATGGATGTGTTAATTAACCTAATTGTGGTAATTAGTTCACAACATATACAAACATTAGACCATCATGTTGTACCCTTTAAAAAATAAAAATAAACATTTCACCATGCTTATAGTCTTTGTTTTTCTGTCATCAACTGTAATTCTCTTCCAAGCTTCCATTCTCATGTCCTTCAGCAACCCAGCATAAAACATTTAAATGAAACTCAAATTTGTTTTGTTGTTTGAACATTAAATTATTTTATATTTAGGTCTCCTGATCTAGAATTTAGTAGACAAAAAGAGGATTCTTTTAAAGCATTTATAAAGTGGAAAATATAGTCAATTAAAAAAAAAAAACTAATGTAAGGCAAAAAGAATATGGGAACTCCACCTCTTTTAAGCTTTAATTTCCACTTTTATTTCCACTATATTTATTCAGAAAATTTAGATGGTTTTACTTTTTTACTTTCAGCCACTGAATCATTATTCAGGAAGCAAAGTGATTGTTATAAAGGAGCACAAGAAAGAAAGTATGGCTGGGCAAATAAAAAGGTTGAGAAAAAAATAGATAATGGAAGCAAAAGAATTATATCAGGTCAGTGGCTAACAGGAAAAATGTACAGAAATGTAGTCATGAAAGGGAGACCAAATTTGGAGGAAAAATGAAATGAAAATTTTTTCCTATTTGAGAAAAAATGAGGGAGTGATGAAATATTATAAAAGTTTCCAGACAGTCTTTTACTAGTTCATTCATTCATTCCTTTATCTCTTTACCCATAATTTATTCACCTATCCCTTATATTATGAAATAACTATACTTTAGAAAAATATTCAAGTGTAGGAAGAAAAAATGTTTCTTTGGAAAATTATGCACTGTCTGGAACATATCCTGCCAGGTTATCTGCTGCTGTCTCTACAAGAATGGTTTTATAACTGTAAATTTAGAGAGTCAGTAACAATGCCAGATAATTCTTGCTCGTAAACCTCTAATTCTGTCCAATGGAGGTAAAATTGACTTCCTTCCCCAGCTATAGATATTTTCCTATTCATTTCAATATTCTGGATTTATAATGTTCCTGTTGTTTGGATTCTCCTTTGGATTGGTTTTAATATATTACCAATTTCGTCATTAGTGAGTTAAAATTTTTTAACTTGTGTTTATTTTTATATGTATGATAGTCATGGTTTACTTACTTTTTAAAATTGTCTTTTAACAGTCCTCTTATTTTGTAAATATTTTGGCAGTTAAAATTTTCTTTGGGGAAGAAAGGGGTCAGTGGTAGTAGTTATATGACCATAACATTCTGTGTGGGAATTTAGTACTTTAACTCTAACCTCATGCCTTATTATGACTAAGAATGGATGGTTTCTTGAATTTAGTAGTTATCCGTATGTTGGTTGTTTACATTTTGAAGTAATCAATTAATATTCCTTTTATCAAGAAGGATATGAACATAGGGGGACAGTTGGATTCCATGGTACAAAGATTTCATATTTTATTTCCTAAAGCCAGAAAACATCTTCCAACTAAAGAAGTAAATCTCTGTGTTTCTCAGCGTCTTCCATTCGTTCTGATTTCCCCCATGTCCCTGTAACCTTAGCTAGTTGAGAACACCACTTACATCTATCTGTATACCACAGAACCATCTGACTATTCCCTAGCCCTTTGCCTGAGGAAAGACTAGTATTATCCTTTATAGTTTTCACTTTTATCTTTTATGAAGACTTGCTTAATGTTAAAGGCAACTCCTAGAGATATCTATATTTTCCAAAAATACTCAACGTTCATATTACAAATTTTATAGGAATCATAAGCCCTCACTTCACTGTATTTAAAGTGTAGGGTCAACCATAATTTTATAGTTATATTATTTTGCAAATAAATGAGTATTCTGACAATTTGCCTCTGTGTTGATTCCATTATAAAATTAATTTTGTCATGATGTCAGTAAAGTTACAAGAAAAATGTAAAAGAGATGAGAAATAGAAAAGGAGGAGAAGGAGAGGAAGGGGAAAAAGAATGATCAGAAAGGAGAAGGAGAAAAGAAATGAAGGAAATAGGAAGGAAGGAAGGTGGGAAGAAAGGAAGGTAGGAGTGAAGGAAATAAGGGTGGGGGGGAGGAGGGAAAGGAGGGAGGGGAGAAGGAAGGAAGACTTTCTCCGCTGCTCTGTGAGTAAAAGAAAGCAAATTCACTCATCATTTTAAATCCAGAGGGAATTTCCTTCTGGTGATTTATAAATGGGTCAAAGATTTGGTTATCATTTAAAAAATTACTTTAGGCAGGGAGATTCAGTATCTGAAATTAATATAATTAGAGCTTTTAGAATAATAAAGCTTTTTTTTTTTAGAAAAATCTTTATCCATTTATAATAAATACATTAGTAATTTGTGACCTGTAGGACTAAACACTGGTTCCTGATTGAAACACACTATTATATTGTTTAACTTCAAAACTGCTGAAAAAGAGAGAAAGAAGTACATTCATAAGTACATTTTGAGTGTTGTATTATTGATTCAGTTCATAGACACTCTTGTATCTAACTGGCTTTCATCTTGTTTAATAATCCCTGAGCATCCTAGTCACGTTTTCAACGCTGTACTGAAGGAATGCTAACTTATCCATTAAGATAAAAGACACAAAATGTCACTCTTAACACAAAGGGATTAGGGTCTTCGTATGTAGCATCACAACCCCTCTAGGCTAAGCGAGGAGGCTGACACTGAAGTGATAGATGACCCCAACGTCTATTATACACGGTAACACAATTCAGAAACTCTGAGTCACAGCTTGAGATAACTTTCAACTGCACATGTGAATTTTCTTAATGAGACTGCTTCTGAGACTATCCGTTTAAAAATAAGCTCTTGCACTCTTATTTCAGTACTCAGACTCCTATTTAAGCATAATACAGCACTTGATTTTATTAAAGGGCAAATTCAGATTCAAGAGGTGGGGGGTAGTCAATCAAAAAGTGAATATGAAATAAAAGGCTTGCTTGAGAAGTACTTTAATAAATCTGGAGGACTTCTTTGTTTAAATTTTTTATATCTTACATAGCTCGATAGCTCATGTTAAATATTCTTACACACATGCACACATCACAAAGCAAACCAAAACACACATATCACAAAAGCAAAACAAACAAAACAAAGGGCCAGGGCAGAAACTTCTGGAGGTGATGGATACATTTATCATCTTGATTGTGTTGATGGTTCTGTAGATTATACCTATGTCCAAACTCCTCAAATTGTACATATTAAACATGTGCAGTTTGTGTTTAACAATTATACATTACAAAAGCTGTGAAGAACTGGTTTGAAACTTTAGTTACTAAACTGTGTTCAGGAATTTTTTAATTAAATTGTGAAAAAAAAAAAACCCCACAGAAAACAAAAAACCAAACTAAGGATATCCTGAACCAGTCCTCCATAGTTTGGCTGAAAAGTCAGCTGATCTGGATGGTTTAAGCTTTGATCAGTCCGTGCCTAGCGGCCAAAAAAGTTAATGAGTCTTTTAAAATCTGAAGAGATTAGTCAAACAATTAAAGAGAGCTAATTATCTTTAAGAAAATGCCCTCTTAGCACTATTGATGATAATAATAATCAGCAAGGTTATTTTAGAAGGGTTGGCATTTTCCAATTTGATTGACTGACAATATACATGTTGGTATTTGGTTAATTTGCATGTCTTGGCCCAGGACAAAAAGACAGAAAATTTTAAAAGCATAGTAAACTAGAGACAGTAACTGAGAAAACTATTTGTAAACAGGAATTAGGGTGATAGTAAGTGATGTGAAATATAAATTCACTTATATGCACTGAAACCATGTATTTAAGATGAAAACTATATATATATACATGTATATATCAATACTTATAATTTATACTTGTCATGGTATCATAAGCTATTGAAATGAACATGATGATTTTAATATGTATGTAATTTGTAGGCTGTATTGCAAAGAAATCAAACACTGTTTCACTGTTAAACACAGGCATTATTTTGCTAATATGTGAAAATCACTAATGTAATTACATTCATGCATCATTATGATCCATAAAAACAATATACTTCTATGCTAAGGCAATTAGATCAAACTTCATGAATAATAAATTTGGTAATGTAATAAATTGATCTTCTGGGAGATGCTGATTTTTCTTTGTATGCTTTATGGCTTTGGTCTGTGTCTCAGGAATATTTTCATATCCTATCTGAGATAGAGTAGAATGACAATGAGAAGTATAAAAAAAGAAAACATGACTTGTTACATTGGCACTCTGTGTTACATTTGTTGCTTGGCTATGTTTAGATACTATTATTATGGTTTTGACTTTTTTTTCTGCATTTATGTGTTTATTTTGTACTGCAAGACACATACGTGGAGACCAAGTTATGCATCCTGTAATTTAATATTGAAATGATCAATTATGAAAGTGATTAGCAGATGTTTTCTTTATTCATTCTCCTAGCTTTGCTAATGCATGCAATTAGAATAGTCAGTATTTTCATGAAATGTTGACAGTACAATTGCCACATTACCTTACAAAGATCTCAGAAAAAACTACCAAGCACGAAGTACCAATTAAAGTGTAAATCCTTTGATTTCCAATTTAAATTTATAATTTATTTGTGTATAAAATAAGAATACAAATTCTGAATAGATATATATGCATGAGTATGAAAGACTTTGGTAGTTTTTATGCATCACTGGTAGGTTCAATGGCAAGGTAGGAATGTTATTTTGCGAGTGTTTATCCATATGTGGGTCTCACTGCTTACAAGTCATTTTGTTCCTTGTAAAGGCTGCTGAGCACAGGCCTAAACTTCTGTTGGCCTCCTGTTTCTGCATACTTATTGATACTAAAGTCATTTCTTTTTATCATCAATTAGATTGAGTATAACACCTGGAAAACATAGGCTATTTTAAAGACTAACATTGATAACAGGGTTATAAAAATAACCCAAGTTCAATTAATATATTCACTTCAGATATTCATACTATTTGAAGATAAAAGGCCATGGAAGTAAATATGGGATATCATCCAAATATATGAAATTATATCTTAATTAAATACAAAGGGGAACACTTTAGCTTTAGAAATCTGGAGATGAATTATGAGCTTAAAAATTTATAATACTTTCATGGCTTGAAAAATTTCATTTTCACAGCTCTAACTTCTTCATTTCATGTTTACACCATTTCAATAATTTTGTAACTTCTCTACCTGCATATAAGATCTTAGCTCTCTATGTTTAGGCTGATGCTGTAGCTATTTTACTAGAATCCAAGTCATGTCTTAGTTCTATTCTTCACAAAAAGCTAGGTGGCCCCCAAATGCCCATCTTATAAAGTCAGGTTTCTTAGCTTGCCTCCAGAGCCTTCCGCAAACTGATCTCAATCTGTCCATTCACGAGCTGGGTTCTGCATCAAGCGCCAGACACATCAGACCCTTGGCCTTCCTCAACAACTCGTGCCGCTCTTGAGCCTCGGCAGTTCTTTGGATTGCTGCCTCTGTGTGGAATAGTCTTGCCCATCTTTTACTTGCTGTAAGTCCACTCATCCTCCTAGGTCCAGCTCAAAGGCACGTTTACTTTGACACCTCCAAGATGGAATCATTCTTTTGTATGGAATATTGGGAGCATGTGTCATGTATTTTAATAATCGTATCTAATTTAATGATAAACAGCAACGATGAGAAAGCACCAGAAGCATGAACTCTGAAGTCTGAGAGAGTTAGGATTAATTCATGTTTGCTCCTGAAAGGGTGATTTGGGGAATTCTACTTAATCCCTAGGCTTAAATTTTCTAATCAAAAAAAACAAGGATAATAATAAGACTCGTTTTGTGGGTTTATTTTGAGTATTAAATTAGATCATGCATATAAAATGTTGTGCATAGTGTCTGGAATATGTATCCATTTTTATTTTTTACAGTTATTGTTCTAGGGAAAACACTAAACCTTTGATGTGCCTGTCTCCTGAATCATATTAGGCAAAACTTTTTTGGTCTCTTCCCAATAGTACTTCAAAACACATGCCTCTTTGTATCATATAAACTATTTTATTAAAAACCACTGAATTACGAATTTGTAAGAGCTTTGTATTTTTAGCATTTCTTAGCTTTTACATACAATAATGTATCAAAACATCCTAGTTGGGTATAAATGAAACACCTAGATTGAATCTGATCAATCAAGATAACATAAACTCTTGGAAACATTTGATATCATTAGAGAATTTCTGAGTTTTACTTTTAGGTGCATATACCATGGATAAGGTGTAATATTAATGTTGATACTGGTAATGATGATAATTATCACCTATTAAATACTTTTTATCTGACAAGCACTAACTCAGAAAACCTTCAGAATATTTGGACACTATTGTTATCCTTATTTTACGGATGAATGAATCTATTTTAAGTTCATTTAAGAATATAACATTAATAACTTTAAAAATATAGTAACACATTTTGTCCATGTGACAAATGAGCGACTTTTAAAAGGTCTCTTATGCAAAACAACTAGTGTTTGGGTGAAGGGTATTCTAAAGACGTTTCTGGGTTGGCAGAAGTAAGGGAAACTGCAAGACCTTTCCTGCCCAAATAAACAAAGCTAGAGCAAAAAGTCTTGAACACTTAGAAAATGCCAATAACTGTTTGATCTGAGAGCAAGTGACAATATCTGCACTGTAATTAAATTCCTAGTTCTGGGCCAGGGGCGGTTTATTAGAGCTAAATCTGATATGACCGCTTTAAATTTGAAATCTTATAAAAGGATTAAAGTGCCCAAGGTTGGCAACATCTCCAGGTTTGTGACAAAGCCAATTGTGTCGTCTCTCTGAAGTAAGAATTGCCACTGATGAAAACTAGTGACATCTGAATTAGAGTCAAAGATGACCAAGCACTGAAGAAAATTGCCACCATGAGTGAGAATCATCAAGAAAAATAGAGATTTAAATCCCTCAGAAGCCGGTAGATATTAGAAATACCAGACACAGAATGTAAAATAACTACATACAAATTTTTTTTAAAGACTCGTGGGATCACAAAACTGAGTGATATGAGACTATCAAAAATAGTCTTTTTCAAATAGATTTGAAAAAGAATCAAAGGAAATCTTCAGAAGAAAATGAGATAGTTAAGAGGGAAAAAAAGAGAAAAAGATGGGTGGACTAAATAGCAGGTAACAAGATGCAACATAAAGAAAACTAGTGAATGGAAGATCTGAAAAAAATATCCATATCATTTAGAGACAGAAGATGGAAAATATTTTTTTTAATGTTAAAAACTTTGGAGGAAAACAGAATCTCTAACATATGTCTAATGAGTGTTTTCAGAGGATAGGATAGAGGAAAGGCAGATGAGGTTGCTATAATTATAATGAAAAGAATTTTCCAGAACTGAAGAAAAATAAGAATCTATATTTATTAAATCACAATTCATACCAAACAGGATAGGGTAAAGCAAGAATAACCACAGACAATTTCTCAACAGCCCCAAATATATTTGAAAAGAATAAACTATCTTTAAATTCATGAAAGAAATTATCAACTTAGAATTTGGTACCTATAAAATATCTTTTTTTAAATGTTTATTTATTTTTGAGAAAGCACAATTGAGGTAGGGGCAGAGAGAGTGGGGCGGGGGGCGGGGAGCACAGGATCTGAAGTGGGCTCTGCCCTGTCAAGCGATAGCAGGGACCCTGACGTGGGGCTCGAGCTCATGAACCACGAGATCATGACCTGAGCAGAGTTCAGACGATCAACTGACTGAGCCACGCAGGTGCCTCTAAAATATATCTTTTCAAGCAATTTGGGAAGTATTGACATTTTCACAATATTAAGTCATCTGATCCAGAAATATGAAATGACTTTCCTATTTAAGTTTTCCTTAAATTTTTAACAATTTTTGTGGTTTTCAGAATATGTTTTACATTTTGCTTTTTAAATTTATCCCTGAATATTTTATCCTTTTTGATGCTATTATAAATGAAATTGTTTTCTTATTTTCATTTTTTGTTTGTTCATTCCTACCTCACAGAAATACAATACTTCCCAAAATTGATTTACAGATTCAAGGCAATTCTTATCAACATCCCAGATACCTTTTTTTTTTCTTATATTTAGAAATATAAGAGAACCAGAATAACAAAAACAATCTTGTTAAAAAAATCACAGTTGCAAGACTCACACTTCCTAACTTCGAAACTTACTAGAAAGTTCAGTAATCAAAACAGGATAGTATTAGACTAAGAATAGACACACAGATCAATGAAATAGAATTGAGAGTCTAGAAGTAAAACTCACATTTATGGCTAACGGATTTTTGACTAGTGTACCAAGACAATGGAAAGAGAGAAATCTTTTCAACAAATGGTACCAAATTACCTGTATGTCTACTTGCAAAAGAATGAAGTTGGACCAATACTTCATGCCATGCACGAAACTTAACTCAAAATGGATTGAAGACCTAAAAGTAAGAACAAAAACAATAAAATTGGTGGAATAAAACCTATGAGTACAACTTTATAGCCTTGGATTATATAGTGATTTCTTAGTTGTGACACCAAAAGCGTAAGTTACAAAAGAAAAAAATCAAGTAAATTGGATGTTATCAAAATTAAAAATTTTGTGCTGTAAGAACACCAGCAAGAAAGTGAAAACACAATCCACTGAATGAGACAAAATATTTACAAATCATGTATCTGTTGTGAGAATTAGATCCAAAATATTTTTTAAAAACTTATATATCAACAATAAAAAGAAAAGTAACCCAATTCTAAAAATAGGAAAGGTTTAGAACAAACATTTCTCCAATGAAGATATATAACTGACCATTAAACATGTGAAAAGATGCTCAACATCACTAGGCATTAGGGAAATACAAATAGAAACCACAATGAGATATCACTTCATACCTGCTTAGGTCGGCTAGCATCAAAAAGACAGACACTAACACATGTTCGTTAAGATACAGAGGATGTACATTGGCAGTGGAGTTGTAAAATGGTGCAGCCACTTTGGAAAACAGTTTGGCAGTTCTTCAAATTAAATAGTCTTAAGACCCAGAAATTCCACTCCTAGGTGTTTGACTAAGTGAGTTGAAATATATCCACACAAAACTTGTGCATGAATGTTCATATAATAACAAAAGAGTGGGAATAATCTAAATTTCCATCATATGATGAATGCCTAGACAAAATACCCATAAAATGGAACATTATTTGGCCATAAAAAGAAAATAAACATTGATACATGCTGCAGTGTGAAGGCACTTTGGAAATATGTACTAAGTCAAAGACACCAGACACAAAAGGCCATATCTTTTATGATTCATTTACATGAAATGTCCAGAAAAGGCAACTGCATATAGATAGAGAGAAGGTAAGTGGTTACTAGGGGAAGGGGGGGAGTGGATATGAGACTTGTTGGGGGGTTGATGAAATATTCTAAAATTAGATAGTGATTGTGATTGCACAACTTCATGAATATACTAAAAACAACCAAAATGTATACTTTAAAATGGTGGGTCTTATTGCATATATATTAGATCTCAATAAAACTATTATAAGAATATAAATGTATATGTGACACTTGAAGGTATGTGAACACTGGTTGAATAGTTGATGATACTAAGGAATCATTTTTAATTTTTTAAAGCATGGCAATGGTACTGTGGAATGCTTTAAAACAAGACCACCTATGATTTGATTATTGTTGGATATAATTGATAGATACATGGGAGTTTATTATTTTGTTTTCTACCTTTGAAGAAGGTAGATTATCTAAATTTTCCACCAAAGTGAGGGAAAAACAAGAGTAACATTTATAGATAGATAAATGTTATCTATAGATAGTATAATTATCAGCATGAAAAAGACTCTAGCTCCCAGAGAATTTCTTAGAAATAATAAAAAGCATGATAAGTTGGTTGTATAGATGATCATTGTACAAAATATCAATTGCATTTCAATACAGAAGCTATAGTGCAGTGCAGTATTTAAGATGATAATTTAGACTTACTATTTTGCTCAAAACAGAAGATTTTAAAGACAGAGAGCCTCTTGATTTGGCCATAAAGTGGCATTAGCCTTTTAATGCACAGAGTTGACCACAGACTAATAGAATTATCACATTGACATAAAATTCATAATAGAAAGTGAAAAATTGCCTAAAACAACACTACCCTTTGTGAGAAAGTTGGTAAGAATTTCAAATAATGCAGAAGATTCCATTCCAAGAACTATCCATTATATCAGATATTCATTTATCCTTCTAAACCAAAACAGACAAACAGTAAATTTCAGATAAGAGTATTTGCTATTCTCATGTAATATCAGTGTGTCATGTAACTTAATTAACACTTTATCTCTTTAATGACTTAGCAGTTCTAGTTTAATAAATGCTTTCTGTAAATCTACTCTGCCTTATAACATGTTACATTCTCAGTTTGACTTTAGGATGAGGTTTTTATTTTACTTAAGAGATGAAAGCCAGTGTCGGGGGGGAATGTATAAAGTATCTCTTAAGGAACATTGAGTAAAACCAAACTATCTTCTTATTCCTCACATAGAAATGTATTAAATTCTATAAAAATTGTTGGATATTAATGATTAGAAAATGTAGTACCAGCACACATTCAGTAAAATAATCTTTGCCACCACAACCTGGGGACCATATACTAGCCTAACAAAGCATAATATCTAACTGAAAATAACAACTAACTAACTGAAAATAAGAAATAACTGCTGGTACTTGCATATTAAGATGATTCCTATAAATTCTAGAATTATAATGATTTTTCACTCTTAAATTGTTGTATCAATATTTTAATTCTAACTAGGAAATACATAGCCTTTGAAAAAGTAATTATAGCTTCTTCCATTAAAAAATGAACTAAGAGGACTGAGTTATCTCTTTGAGCGACTCTGAAATATTTTAATTTCTTATTGGGTGAATTAAATGGCATGTTTATTTTTTTATGGGACATAAATGTTTGTTAGTAGAGAAGTTGCCTTCCTCAGAGTAAAATGTCAAGGACAGTATGGTATTACTTATATAACTTATGAATACAAAAGTATCAATAAAAGTCTTACATAAATTATAGCGAATATTCAGTAATTCACAAATATAACTACATAAGCCATGATGAATTTGATGATAGAGGTATGTCATTTGAGAAGTGTTCAAAATCATGAAAATCTTCAATTCAATGATAAAATTTAGAATGTATTCTGAGTACACTGCTTACTGTTAACAAATCTATTACTAGCATTCTCAGTCTGAGTTTCCTAATCTTTACTGAGAAGGATATTAAGGCATTATAGCAAGTTATTATTTATTCAACATGTACTGTTTTGTAAAGAGCAGTGTACGAGCCACTTGCATCAGAACAGATGCCTTGATCTCACACTGGACTTTTATGACTCAGAATATTTGGCCATTGTATCCAGGAAAACCACATTTTAAACAGATTCCCTGGTGATTGTTATATACCCTTCTATTTAAGGATAATGGCCTTAAGGAGAACACTTTGAGATTTCTCCATTGCTTTATGGAATCCTTACCTGTGGCTAGTTATCAAACCATGAAAGTCAGTGTCTTATAAAGACACTGGAGACAAGGAGACAAGGAGAATGTAATACAAGCATTATTCTAGCTCTGTACTAATTTATGTGACCTTGGGTAAATCACTTCTCTTGTCTAGGCTTTAGTTTCCCCAACTATAGAATGAGGGATTAAACTAGACGACTTTTGATGAGGCTTTTGGTTTTACAATTCTATTCAAATTCAGTATGAAGAATGCTACGAGCTTATTCCTATGCTAGATACAAG
Source organism: Neofelis nebulosa (assembly GCF_028018385.1). Classification (NCBI taxonomy): domain Eukaryota; kingdom Metazoa; phylum Chordata; class Mammalia; order Carnivora; family Felidae; genus Neofelis; species Neofelis nebulosa. Next base: position 60,358,926 of record NC_080787.1, on the reverse strand, counting down.
GGATGTCAACATTTCATCATACATATGGGCACACATAATTCCTGTTCTCATCTCTAGTTAAAATTTATTGTGCTTTTACATGTATAGAAATTAGAAAGAAGACATATGTAAAGGTATGTTAAGAGAAATAGCATTGTCAGTAATTAGTACAGAGCTTTCCATTCCCCTGCCTCTGGAATAAGTTTGAAATGGAGTTCTGAAGTCTGGTTGTTTTCAGATATATAGCATCTGGAGTAGTCACAAAGAGGTGATGAAATTTCTTTTTTAATAAGCATAATTTAGGGGTGCCTGGGTGACTCATTCGGTTGAGGTTGAGCGTTCGACTTCAGCTAAGGTCATGGTCTCGTGGCTCATGAGTTTGAACCCCTTGTCGGGCTCTGTGCTGATAGCTCAGAGCCTGGAGCCTCCTTCAGATTCTGTGTCTCCCTCTCTATCACAGCTCCTCCCCCACTCATTCTCTGTCTCTGTCTCTGTCTCTCAAAAGTAAATAAACATTAAAAAATATTTTTAAAAAAAGGCATAACTTGGGGCACCTGGGTGGCTCAGTTGGTCAAGGGACCAACTCTTGGTTTCGGCTCAGGGCATGATTTTGCGGGTTCATGAGTTTGAGCCCCACATGGTTCTCCACATTGATGGCACAGAGCCTGCTTGGGATTCTCTCTCTCTCCCTCTTCCTCTGCCCTTCTCCCACTTGTGCTGTCTATGTCTCTCTCAAGAATAAATAAACTTTAAAAAAAGCACAATTTGACATGAACTCTTTTTCTCCAGAGAAACTGAGAGAAATTGAAAATAGTGGATCTGAGAACCCTGGACTAAGTTTTACTATGAATCTATGAAAAAATATTTATGTTAAAATATCCATTTGAAATGCATTGCATACTGTAAACAAAATGATTTGGAATTTATAGCATATAAATATTGAAAAACAAAAAGCTCCTGTATGCTTTCTATCACTATGTCCTCTCAGAGCCTTGGATTTCACCTTGCATCACAGAAGAATATAACACTCTGTGGAGTACAATAGGGAATCTGTCGAAACATTACACAGCTGGCATGGCCCAGGCACCAAATAATACAACTATGTAGTTCATAGTCAAATGTTATTCCATACCTATTGGGAAAGATTCCTTCCACAGCTAAGATCTATAAAACTCAAATCCCTTTGGTTTTAGAAGCTTGTTGAACTTTATATACATAGGAACAAAACTCTACTAAAATAACTTCTTTGGCCCAAATAAAGGATAATAGATCAGTTACTCATTGACTATTTCTGCAGTTCCAAAAAGAGGCCTATGGAAGTCTTCCTTTGTTATTCGCTGGAGATCAACAGCACTTTCTGCCATTTCAGCTGTTTTTCTTTGCATGATGAAATTAAATTTCCACTTCTAGCCTTGTAAGAGCATCTTCTGCATTCCAATATGTTGACTTAGGTGTATGATTTTCCAAACAGTCTTTCAGAGCTTTGGAAATATTCCATTCACATCTCTGAGCACTGTATTTCTACATTTGTTTTCTTTTATTTGATTTCAAACTTACTCTGTGTCGGGAAAAAAAAAACCTGCCTAATATCTATACATATTTTGACAGCTTTTCTTCAACATAGACTGGGTTTCTTTCCCCCTGTTTGATTATGGATTTGTAAAGTTTCATTTTGAGTGTTCAAACAATTAGTGTCAAGCGGGTATGCCATTTAGAAGTCACTGATTTTCTCTCCATGTATTTCTCACTGACTCATTGGAATTACTCTATCAAATTCTTAACTTTCTTTTTATGATTTGTTTTGGTTCTTTTAGGATTATTTATTCTTTTCTTCTTCTCTTAGATTGAATAATTCCCAGTTACTATTAGTTCAACTCTAAACAAAAAGAACCAATAAAAAAAGAATTCATAAATCAATCACATACATCAAGAGACAAAGGTGACCACAGAGCTTGTGAAGGAAGCAACTTGTATTAGGTGAGCTAATATTACCTCTGATAACTAACACATTGAAAATATTAGTGACTTTTACAATAAAAACTTACTTCTTTTTCATACAGCTGTGTAATAAAAGTGTTCTTGGTTAGGGGTTGGGTAAGTTTTCTCTCCTATCATTTAGAGATTAGTCCAGGAGACACTATCTTATTCTGCCAGTTAGTACACAAGGGAAGAAATGATGGAGAATGAATAACTTCTTCTCATCCAATTTGACTTGGAGGTGATATATGTCTCTTTTCTTATTCTAGGGGTGGAGACTAGTCAGATGGTTCCACGTAGCTTCAAAGGAATCTCGAAATTGTAGCACCTGTCTGAACAGATGACTCTTAGCAACAGTTAACACCAATATGGAAAAAAAAGGCACAAATATTTGTTGGACTATGAGCTGTTTCTTCTACTTAACAGAGATGAATGAAGACCTAATATCAAATGTACGAATTCACACTTAATATCCATTATTCTCAGCTGTATATTCTTTTATCAAAGGCACCTTTTGAAGCTAAATACTTATTCTCCATTGCAAAGAGAACCATGCTATTTAAAATGTATATAGTTCAGAGCCGTTCTTATATTTTGAATTGTCCGTGTGTCTCAATATTTGGAAATATTATAATTACTTAGATATTAATTAAAAACTAAATAGTACAGACCTTCACTTTTAACAAGCATTTATTAATTAACTACCTGACTTAATATAACAATGGGTGGTGCTTTCACCATGCTGTGGTAAAAGTGATAAAATATTTTATTTGCTGTGTGAGGAATTTATAAGTTAGTTATCTCTTTGGTTCTAATTTACTCAGTTGCAAAATGCAACTTCCAGTACACTTGTAATGAGACCACCAAAGGAAACAACCTTAAAGTTTATATTACATTTTATTGCACAGAGAAAAATTCTTCATGCATTTTTGTCTTATCTAGGGACTTATATATTCAATGAACAAAAGAAAGGAAGGAAAGGGGAGGAAAAGAAATAAGGATACAAAAGGGAAAGGGAATATAAAGGAAAAGAAAGGAAAGAGAAGCAAATGAGCTAATGTAATCTGGAGCAGGGAGCTTTCATTTTATTTTGCCTTTGAGATCAGGGTCTCTGTCATTGGCACTTTGGTATTTAGAGCAGTGCCTAAAGAGTGCCTCATACTTGAGAGTTAGAAAATGTTAATTTGAATGGAATTATTTATATCATAATTATAATGGGAAATATATGTTAAGGATGATGGCCAAGTGTATAATTTAGGTGTGTTATATACTTAAATAGCATTGTAGAAAGAGGTAGTTATGCTCTGACCAAAGAAATCTTTGGAGGAAAGAAATGTGTACTTCAGAAATTCTTTCAATTATACAAATAATTCTACAAATTTATATTCCATCTAAAAAATAAACATTGGCATGAGTAAATATAGTAGAGAAAAGAAAGAATTAATCAAGTGTTAAATTTTTTTTTCACTCCCTGAGCAAATTTGATCTTTAAATTAGAATGCCTCAAATAAAATTTCACTTTCTATTAAAGAAACAATTCAATCATTATCATAGGTCCTTTTCGTTATGCAATTAAATATTACACTCTTGTTTTTTTAAGAGACAGAGAGTGTTAGTGGGGGAGAGGGGTAGAGAGAGAGAGAAAGAGAGAGAGAGAGAGAGAGAGAGAGAGAGAGAATCTTAAGCAGAGTCCATGCTCTGTGTGGATCCCAACACAGGGCTCAATCCCACGACCCTGAGATCATGACCTGATTCAAAACCAAAAGTTGGACGCTCAACTGATGGAGCCATCCAGGTGCCCCCAAATATTGCAATCTTATAAATAATTGAGAATCTTTAAAAACACCTAATTAGAAAAATTGTTAACATGTAAGGTCTACTGAACTGCTGAAATCACAAGCATATTCTTGTGTGATCATTAATGCTTTGTCTTCTAAGAGGAAGATGTTCTTTTTATACATGGAAAAATGAAATGATAATTTACAATGTATCTCTTTAATTTACAAAGATGGACTGAAACTTTAGATATTTTTCATGCGAGAGATCATTTAAGAAATATATATGAAATATATACTCAAAGTGTTTTAGTTTGGGGAAGTACCAAGTGTTTACTCAAAATTTCTGTTTGAATATCAGAAATATTATCATTAGATTCTTATCATTGCAATACAATGAGTGCTTTCCCTTTTGGAAATTAACCTGCTGTCATTCCATAAGAAAACCTGAAAGAATGAGGGACGCCTGGGTGGCTCAGTCGGTTGAGCGTCTGACTTCGGCTCAGGTCATGATCTTGTGATCTGTGAGTTTGAGCCCATTGTCGGGCTCTGTGCTGACAGCTCAGAGCCTGGAGCCTGCTTTGGATTCTGTGTCTCCCTCTCTCTCTCTGCCCCTTCCCCGTTCATGCTTTCTCTCTCTCTCTGTCAAAAATAAATAAACACTAAAAAAAGAAAACCTGAAAGAATGCAGTTTTTTCCAATAAATTAAAAATTCTCTCTCAATATTAATTTCTCTCTCTCTCTCTCTCTCTCTCTCCACACACACAGCATTTTACATAAAATAATTACATTATGAAATCAATGAATTAAAGTTAACTACACTTCTCCTCACAATATCTACATTACTGAAACAACTGCTTTTCACAGAAACAGAATCTGTTTAACATACCTATGCAGACAGGTGCATGTTTTAACATCCTTGTCACTTAATTTTTTTCTTCAGATTTCCCAGGACTTATGATTAACTAGTTATGGATTTCAGGACAAGTCACATTGCATAACAGGTTTTCTGGGAAAGATATTTAGTCTCCAGATCTGGATGCAACACTTAACATAAAAGATGAAGTATTGCTCCCCCAAATGTTAAAAATCGATTTAACAAAATGTCTACTTTTATTGTTATAAGATTCAGATATCTTCTTTTAAGCAACCACAAGGTTCAAGGTTGCATTAGATAAGTAATTTAATAATCACTAAATATTCAATGATAAGGAAGTTACCTTTTTACTATTACTCTCAATTATAGCTCTACCTATCAATTTAAATGACAGTTACTAATGTGTCATTTAAAATTAACAGCTTAGCCAGTGTTTCTCAATTATTCTGAGATTAATGTTTCCCAAGGTACTAGTAGCAGGAGAAAAATATATCTTGACACATTTTATGAGTAGAATTGAAAGCAAATTATGTCAAAAACGATTTGGATAGACATTTAGTATCTCCTTTCTATGTTAAGAACATAGTGTCTCCAGTTATTCAGAATTAAGATAAATTAATATAAATTTACATACACTTTTAGGAAAAAAATATCCAAAATTAGAATCAAATTGTTTGAAATTGAAGTTAGCATTTGAAACAAGAGATATGGCAGCTGCAAATTAGTTTTAAATATGCTATGTATATTTTATATATTTGTTTTTGTTCATATAAGAAAAACTGCATAGCACAAATTGATGAGCAAGGAAATAAATGTTTGTCGATTTTGTATTTAAGAGAAGATGGCAAAACAGGAAAGGCTTCTGACTTCTTTCACTGAACACAGTCTAGAGATGCTATAGAATGAGGATGTATTGTTTTAATGTTTATTTTTGAGACAGAGAAAGACAGAGCATGAATGGGGGAGGGTCAGAGAGAGAGAGGGAGACACAGAATCTGAAGCAGGCTCCAGGCTCTGAGCTGTCAGCACAGAGCCCGAGGTGGGGCTCGAACTCACAGACCGTAAGATCATGACCTGAGCCGAAGTCGGAGGCTTAACCGACTGAGCCACCCAGGCGCCCCTAGAATCAGGATGTATTTTATGCACTCCAATATATGCCATTGATGGAAGATACCCATTGTTAGAGGTGCCACATTAGACATTTTGAGGATCACTGTCTATTACCACTTCAAAGCAGGAAGCTGGAATATCATAGCAATGAAATCTGCAAAAAAAAAAAAAAAAAAAGGATAAAGAAATAAGAAATATTTTCAGGAATATGGGTGGCAAGAGTTGAAGTAATATTTCTGTGTGATAAAAACCCTGGAAGAGGAGAAAAGGATGTGGAGAGAGTAATAATAATTTTAAAAATAATGTATCTACACTACATGTTCAATGCAACATTATTCACAATATCCAAGACATGTCCCTCAGTTGATGAATGGATAAAGATTTCTGGTATATATACAATAGAATACTATTCAGTCTCAGAAAATAAGGGAATTTTGCCATTTGTGACAACCTGGATGGACCTGGAGGGTATTGTTCTAAGTGAAATCAGCCAGATAACTGAAGACAAATAGTACATTATCCCATTTAAACGAGGAGTCTAAACTTGTCAAACTCATAGAAACAGTAGAATAGTGGTGGCCAGGGTCAAGGGGAGGAGGAAACAGGAAAGCATCAGTCAAAGTGTGCAGAGTTTCAGTTATGCAGGAGTAATTAGTCCTACAGATCTTATTGTACAGCATAGAGACCATCGTTAACAATACTGAATTCAGATGCAAACAGGGTGGAACCATAATGCAGCTGGCCTAATCTAACCTGGCAAATGTACAGTCGGATGGAATTGGAGAAGCATTTGGAATTGGACAGCTTTGAATTCAATTTTGTTGCAACAAAAGATTGCTAGAGCAGTGTCACGGTCCCTCACCTGTATAACCATATATCAATAGCTATTCAATCTCTAAAAGATTTACTTACTATACTGAACTACTAAGGATTTTACTGACAGATGAGAACAGTTAAGTATTGGGCATGGGGCTTTTACAGAGAGAATAAACAATGGTGAGAAATGTTGCTCAAATTATACATACAAGAGATGACATTTGGTGCACGCAGGTCGAAATTGCTAAAAAAAAAAAAAACTAGCCTATATTGACGAAAAGGGGTTAAGCTTTCTTCTTTACTGATATGGAACAAATATGTTTAGATGAGTACCTGTCATTCAGGGAGACTCTGCATTGACTTTGATTCAAACACTGACATTGAAAAATAAAAGAAGTGGCCAATTGGATGGGGAAAACTGAACCCTATTCCTTACAACTTAACAATTCTCCATGTATCTTATAATGAATGCCCCCTAATTAAACTTTAATAATGGATAACAGACCTGCTGTATTATATATATCTTATATTAGAAACACTGTATGAGGATAGCGGTACCACTTCTACTGATTCTAGTTTAACCTGTAAGAATAATATGACATATGATAATGGATATTCACAAAAAAATATATTGACCTAGGAAGAAAAAATCCAACTCAAAACCTTAGACTACCAAGTCCCTAGTGTTAATTATGCATTAGGCACCTACTGGGAAAAAATGAAAGGAGCTGAAGAATAGTTATCAAACTGGTAAAGCACTTGGAAAAAATAAGCTACAAAACATATCAATAATTTGTAAAGTTTTTGTAGAATTAAGGAGAATCCTTACACACAGCTACCAAGAATCTGCTTTAACTGTGTATTGCTGGCTATTTTCAAAAACTATTAATCTAAAGCTAAGATCCTTAACTTTATAATTCACCCTATTGTAACATTAATCATTGCTTTCATATCTATGTTATGCATACATTTGTACTTGTTGGCTATATACAAATTAAGAAAAGCTCAAAAAGAAATTAACACTGCCATGCAAGTTAATTTTTGCCATGCAAAAAATCTGATACTGTAAGTGGCATCAAAAGTTGAAATGCTTGTGAGAAATTGAATTTAATTTAATCTTACTGAGGAATGTTTAAGACTGTGACTAAACTATATGCACTGTCAAGAAGATGCACTGTTAGGGGTAGCCCTAGGAGGTACTGATAAAGAATTACAAAAATCGTGTCAGAGTAAACTTATTGTAACTGCTGATGCAAATCGAACAGGTATTGACTGTTGATTGGGAGTACAATGATGTATGACAACTGGAACTTTAATTTCTTAAAACAGAGAAAAAATTCACTCCACCTTTGTAGCCATTGCGAGCTACTTTCATGGATTCTGTTTCTCTTTTTCCTTTTTTTTCCTCTCCTTCAATAATAAGCTTAGCGAATCCAATTTTTTTGAATTGGCACGTTCTTTGGGTTGCATTTATTTTTCTACTTCTCTAACAGCTGCAAAGTATAGCCACAACTGAATTTTTCAAAGGTAATTAAAAAAAATTTGTAGTTCTATTATTTATTTTTGAGAGAGAGAGAGAGAGAGAGAGAGAGAGAGAGAGAGAGAGAGAGACAGAGAGCGAGCGAGCAGGGGAGAGGCAAAGAGAGAGACACAATCCAGAGCAGCTCCAGGCTCTGAGCTGAACTAACAAGCTGTGAGATCATGACCTGAGCTGAAGTCGGATGCTTAACCAACTGAGCCACCCAGGCGCCCCTGAATTTTTCAAAAATGTCAAATCTGGGGCACTGGGTGGTTCAGTTGGTTAAACATCTGACACTTGATCTTGACTCAGGTCATGATCTCTGGGTTTGTGAGTTTGAGCCCTGCATCAGAATCCTTGAGATTCTGTCTTTCCCTGTCTCTCTCTGCCCCTCCCCTACTCTCTCCCTGTCTCAAAATTAAGAAATAAACTTAAAACAACAACAACAAAAATGTCAGATCCCTCTTCATCAGCAAAATCCTTATAGATACTGTGATCCCAAGGTGTAGGAGCGAGTCCCTGGAATGTTCAAAATGTAATGTGCTTGTTATTGAGCTGGTCCAACATCTTGAGCAACTGAAGTTCAATCCTGTTGGAGATCATCAGAGGAGTTGTGTAGAATTTCCATTAGAATTGCCTTTCTGAGAAACAGAAAAGAGAAGTATTTGTCCTCTCATCTCTGTGAACCCCTAGTTTGTCAAGTTATGACCTATAGACAGCTAACTCCACTGCAGTTCCAATCTCCTGTATGTGTCAGAAAAGACCTCCCATTCCTGGCAGTAAAGAAGCCCTGGGAAGAAAGCCAGAGATAGATGGTGTACCTGAGGCAAGGTCTGTCAAGTTTTCTCCACACACAAATGCTTACCAGATTTGGAGTAAAAAGATACGCAGGTAGGAGGGTCACAATAAGTTTCTGGTATGATGCCTTCTCACTACCCATAAAATTATCATATGCATTTTCAATTTTTTTAAAGTTTATTTATTTATTTTTCAGACAGAGAGAGAGAGAGGCAGAGCACAGAAGCAGGGGAGGGGCAGAGAGAGAGGGAGAGAGAGAATCCCAAGCAGGCTCCACACTGGCAGCATGGAACCAGACGTGGGGCTCGAATTCACAAACCATGAGATCATGACCAGAGAGGAAAACCAACCGACTGAACCACCTAGGCGCCCCCATTTTCACCTTTATTGTATTAATGGGGTGAGATTTGTTAATAAATTATCTCATGTATAATCATAATTACATTCCCCATATAAACTTTACTTGGGCATGATGTACAAATAATACATAGCTGGATACAACTAATAATTTATTTAAGATATTTATATATATAATTAATGAGAGACGTTATCTCTAGTTTATTTTTTCTTATTTTAGATCTTGATATTGCCAGTTTCTTCAAAAAAAGTACACATTTATACTCTGGAAGGAATTAAATAACATAAACTTTACTTAACACTCAGTTCTTAAAACATATTTAATACTTAATAGAGTTTAGTTCTTTGGGAAGTTTTTAATTTTAATTCATAATTATCTATGCATATTTGTTATCTCTTTTTGAATAAGCCTTCACAATTTATATTATTATTTTTTGAATATGTCCATTTAATTAAAATGGCAAAATTAAAACTAAAGTTACATACAGCATTCCAATTTATAGAATGTCTTTTGAATCTGTGATTATGATTTGTTAATAATTTATTATGTTATGCATATAATTTTATTCATTTTTTCCCCTTAGATTAGAATTGCTAAAGATTTGCTTAATTTATTAGGATTTCAAAACACAACTCATGGTTTTTATTTATAAATTCCACTGTTATTTTTTAGTGTCTAATTTAACATATAGCTGCTTTCATTAATAACTTCTGCCTACTTGTCTTTGAAAATCAATATACTTTGCCAACAACTCACAAAGCTACATAAAATCAATCTTTTGATTTGATAAATATAAATATTTATTACTTTAAATTTCCAGAAATACAGCTTTGGCCACATTTCATAAGTTTTGTTAAATGGCAGAGTTTTGTTAATTTACAAATCATTTGTATTAGCAATTTTGTATCTCTTTTTTGAAATGAGGGTTATTTGAAGGTGTAATGCTTGTATATGTGTAGGAATCATTGTCATTGACTTTGTGAGAGTCATCAGGCTTCTTCTCCAAAAAATATACACACATGTGCACCATTACTCAAAATTTTACAATAATGCCAAGATGCCTATCAATCACCTAAATTTGAACCAATTAGAAACTCACAATTAAAATAACCTTTAATAATTTCTACATAATTACTATTTATTTGTTTCTTTTTTTATTTTTCACATTTATCTGATTTTTGTTACAGGTTTGGTTGTAAATTTCTCCTTTGGGGATTATATTAAAAGTGATTATTTGAAAAGAGATATAAATTTTTCTGTATATTTAAGTATAGATATTAAGTATATAGTACATGGCCTGTATTTTAGGAAGTTAGTCATCAAAGCATTATGAATTGCATTATTTAGATTTACTATATAATTTTTATCTTTTTTATACTTCAGAATATCTTAGTCTAAAAAATACATGTTAAAGGATACTGCCTCAATACACAGGTTTTTGGATTTCTAAGAGTTTCTGTCTTATATATTTTGCTACGTATATATATAGGACTTCATACTTTCATTTGTATACTGACATCAATTTAAAATAACTGGGTCGTTTTCCTTGTAATTTTTTTGTCTTAATTTTTTTGTTCTTCAGATATTATTAATATCCCTGCCTCTTTGAAAACTTTTTTTATTTATTTTTAAGAGACAGAGAGACATAGCATGAGCAGGGGAGGAGCAGAGAGAGAGGGAGACATAGAATTTAAAGCAGGCTCCAGGCTCGGAGCTGCCAGCAAGGAGACGCATGTGGGGCCAACCCTAGGAACCATGAGATCAGAACCTGAGCTGAAGTCGAACCATGAGATTAGAAACTGAGCTGAAGTCAGATGCCTAACCAACTGAGCCACCCAGGCACCTCTAACTGACTTCTTTAAAACTGAATTTGCTCAGTTCTTTATTTTGGGATTTTTTGAGTCATTTGTTTTAAGTGTCCCTGATATAACTAATTCATACCTGGTAGTTTGACCATTTAACCCATTCTTTTTTTATCAAGATAACCAAAAGTTGGGTATTTTATTCCAGATATAAGGTTTTATAATGTGTGTGTATTTAATTCTCCTCAAGCCATTGTTTTTGTTTCCTTTCTTCTGTTCTTTTGGAATTGATTCCAATTTTTGTTCTAAAGTGATTGCCTCAATAAAAACAGAAAACTAGAAAAATTTGAATCTCAATACCTAAATACCATTAAGAATAAAAATGAAATAATACATAGATATTGAAATAATATCTCAGTAACATAATTTTCTATTTTCTTGCCTTATTGTCCTTCCACTTTCCAGACTTTATTTTAAAAATCTAAAAGGTTTAATTCAGATTGTTATCATTATTTACAACATGATTAATATTTTTAAACACTGCTTTCTTTTAAAAAAATGATTTATTTTGAGAGAATGTGTGAGTCGGGAGGGGCAGAGAGAGGGAGTGAGAATCCCAAGCAGGCTCTGTATTGTCAGCACAGAGCCCTACACAGGGTTCCATCTCATGAACCTTGAGATCATGACCTGAGCCAATGTCAAGAGTAGGACGCTTAACCAACTGAGACACACAGTTATATTAATTCTTACATTAATAATCACTTAGATTTAACTTAAAAATAAGGGTTTCATTTCTCACAATTTTTAGAAAAGTTATCTTGTTGGCATTTTTGGTAAATCTTTTATTTTATTTTATTTTTTACTTTTTCAAATTTACATCCAAATTAGTTAGCATATAGTGCAACAGTGATTTCAGGAGTAGATTCCTTAGTGCCCCTTACCCATTTAGCCCATTCCCTCTCCCACAACCCCTCTGGTAACCCTCAGTTTGTTCTCCATATTTATTAGGAGTCTCTTCTGGTTTGTCCCCCTCCCTGTTTTTATATTCTTTTTGATTCCCTTCCCTTATATTCATCTGTTTTGTCTCTTAAAATCCTCATATGAGTGAAGTCATATGATTTTTATCTTTCTCTGGCTGAGTAATTTCACTTAGCATAATACCCTCCAGTTCCACCCATGTAGTTGCAAATGGCAAGATTTCATTCTTTTTGATTGCCGAGTGATACTCCATTGTATATATATACCACATCTTCTTTATCCATTCGTCCATCAGAGGACATTTGGGCTCTTTCCATACTTTAGATATTATTGATAGTGTTGCTATAAACATTGGGGTGCATGTTTGAAACAGCATACCTGTATCCCTTGGATAGATGCTTAGTAGTGCAATTGCTGGGTCATAGGGTAGTTCTATTTTTAGTTTTTTGAGGAACCTCCATACTGTTTTCCAGAGTGGCTGCACCAGCTTGCATTGCCACCAACATTGCAAGAGATCCTCTTTCTCTGCATCCTCACCAACATCTGTTGTTGTGTGAGTTGTTAATGTTAGCCATTCTGACAGGTGTCAGGTGGTATCTCATTGTGGTTTTGATTTGTATTTCCCTGATGATGGGTGATGTTGAGCATTTTTTCATGTGTCAGTTGACCATCTGGATGTTTTCTTTGGAGAAGTGTCTCTTCATGTCTTTTGCTCATTTCTTCACTGGATTATTTGCTTTTTGGGTGTTGAGTTTGATAAGTTCTTTATAGATGTTGGATACTAACCCTCTATTTGATATGTCTTTTGCAATTATCTTCTCCCATTCTGTCGGTTGCCTTTTAGTTTTGCTGATTGTTTCCTTCGCTGTGCAGAAGCTTTTTATTTTGATGAGGTCCCGGTAGTTCATTTTTGCTTTTGTTTCCCTTGCCTCCAGAGACGTGTTGAGTAAGAAGTTGCTGCGGCCAAGATCAAAGAGCTTTTTGCCTGCTTTCTCCTCGAGGATTTTGATGGCTTCCTGTCTTTCATCCATTTTGAGTTTATTTTTGTGTATGGTCTAAGAGAGTGGTCCAGGTTCATTCTTCTGCATGTCACTGTCCAGTTTTCCCAGCACCACTTGCTGAAGAGACTGTCTTTATTCCATTGGATATTCTTTCCTGCTTTGTCAAAGATTAGTTGGCCATCTGTTTGTGGGTCCATTTCTGGGCTCTCTATTCTGTTCCATTGATCTGAATGTCTGTTCTTGTGCCAGTACCATACTGTCTTGATGATTACAGCTTTGTAGTACAGCTTGAAGTCTGGGATTGTGATGCCTCCTGCTTTGGTTTTCCTTTTCAAGATTGCTTTGGCTATTTGGGGTCTTTTCTGGTTCCATATTTGTTCTAGCTCTGTGAAGAATGCTGGTGTTACTTTGATAGGGATTGCATTGAATATGTAGATTGCTTTGGGTAGTATTGACATTGTAACAATATTTGTTCTTCCTATCCAGGAGCATGGAATGATTTTTTGTGTCTTCTTCAATTTCTTTCATAAGCTTTCCATAGTTTTCAATGTATAGATTTTTCACCTCTTTTGTTAGATTTATTCCTAGGTATTTCATGTTTTTTGGTGCAACTGTAAATGGGATAGATTCTTTGATTTCTCTTTCTGTGGCTTCATTGTTGGTGTAATTGGAATGCAACCGGATTTCTGTGCATTGATTTTATATCCTGCAACTTTGCTGAATTCATGAATCAATTCTAGAGGTTTTTGGTGGAATCTTTTGGGTTTTCCATATAGAGTATCATGTCATCTGCAAAGAGTGGAAGTTTGATCTCCTCCTGGCCAATTTGGATGCCTTTTATTTCTTAGTGTTGTCTGATTGCAGAGGCTAAGACTTCCAATACTACATTGAATAACAGTGGTGAGAGTGGACATCCCTGTCTTGCTCCTGACTTAGGGGGAAAGCTCTCAGTTTTTCCCCATTGAGGATGATATTAGCATTTGGTCCTTCATATATGGCTTTTTATTATCATGAGGTATTCTCCTTCTATCCCTACTTTATTGAGGGTTTTTATCAACAAAGGATACTGTATTTTGTCAAATGTTTTCTCTGCAACTATTGAGAGGGTCATATGGTTCTTGTCCTTTCTTTTATTGATGTGACGAATCACGTTAATTGTTTTGCAGATATTGAACCAGCCCTGCATCCCAGTTATAAATCCCACTTGGTCGTGGTGAATAATTTCTTTAATGTATTGTTGGAGCCAGTTGGCTAATATCTTGTTGAGGATTTTTGCATCTGTGTTCATCAGGGAAATTGGTCTATAGTTCTCCTTTTTAGTGGGGTCTCTATCTGGTTTTGGAATCAAGGTAATGTTGACTTCATAGAAAGAGTTTGGAAGTTTTCCTTCCATTTATATTGTTTGGACACCTCCAAGAGAATAGGTGTTAACTCTTCCTTCAATGTTTGGTAGAATTCCCCTGGAGAGCCATCTCACCCTGGACTCTTGTTTTTTGGGAGATTTTTTTATTACTAATTCAATTTCCTTACTGGTTATGGGTCTGTTCAAATTTTCTATTTCTTCCTGTTTCAGTTTTGGTAGTGTGTATGTTTCTAGGAATTTGTTCATTTCTTCCAGATTGCCCATTTTATTGGCATATGATTGCCCACAATATTCTCTTATTATTGTTTTTATTTCTGCTGTGTTGGTTGTGACCTCTCTTCTTTCATTCTTGATTTTATTTATTTGGGTCCTTTCCTTTTTCTTTTTGATCAAACTGGCTAGTGGTTTATCAATTTTGTTAATTCTTTCAAAGAACCAGCTTCTGGTTTCATTGATCTGTTCTACTGTTTTTGTTTTTGTTTTTGTTTTTTGTTTTTGATAGCATTAATTTCTGCTCTAATCTTTGTTATTTCCTGTCTTCTGCTGGTTTTGGGTTTTATTTGCTGTTCTTTTTCTAGCTCCTTAAGGTGTAAAGTTAGGTTGTGTATCTGAGATCTTTATTCCTTCTTTAGGAAGGCATGTATTGCTATATACTTTCCTCTTGTGATTGCCTTTGCTGCGTCCTAGAGGTTTTGGGTTGTGGTGTTATCATTTTCATTGACTTCCATTTACTTTTTAATTTCCTCTTTAACTGCTTGGTTAGCCCATTCATTTTTTTAGTAGGATGTTCTTCAGTATCCAAGTATTTGTTACCTTTACAAATTTTTTCTTGCAGTTGATTTTGAGTTTCATAGCTTTGTGGTCTGAAAATATACACCGTATGATCTTGATCTTTTTGAAATTACTTAGGGCTCATTTGTGTCCCAGTATATGGTCTATTCTGAAGAACGTTCCATGTGCACTGCAGAAGAATGTATATTCTGTTGCTTTAGGATGAAATGTTCAGAATATATCTGTTAAGTCTATCTGGTACAGTGTGTCATTCAAAGCTATTGTTTCCTTGTTGATTTTTTGATTAGATTGTCTCTTAATTGTTGTGAGTGGGGTGTTGAAGTCTCCTACTATTATGGTGTTACTATGGATGAGTTTATGTTTGTGATTAATTGATTTATATATTTGGGTTCTCCTACATTTGGCACATAAATGTTTACAATTTTTAGGTCTTCTTGGGGGATAGACCCCTTGATTATGATATAATGTCCCTCTGCATCTCTTGATAGAGTCTATTTAACATCTAGATTGTCCGATATAAGTATGGCTACTCTGGCTTTCTTTTGTTGACTATTAGTATGATAGATAGTTTTCCATGCCCTTATTTTCAATCTGAATGTGTTTTTAGGTCTAAAGTGGGTCTCTTGTAAACAGCATATAGATGGATCTTGTTTTCTTCTCCATTCTGTTACCCTATGTCTTTTGATTGGAGCATTGAGTCCATTGACATTTGGAGTGAGTACTGAAACATATGAATTTATTGCCATTATGATGCTTGTAGAGGTGGAGTTTCTGATGGTGTTCTCTGGTCCTTTCTAATCTTTGTTGCTTTTGATATATATATATAAATATATATCAATATATATCAATATATATATATGTTTATATATATATATATATATATATATATATATATATTCATATTTTCTCCCCTCAGAGAGTCCCCCTTAAAATTTCTTGCAGGGCTGGTTTAGTGGTCACAAACTCCTTTAATGTTTGTTTGTCTGGGAAACTTTTAATCTCTCATTCTATGTTGAATGGCAGCTTTGCTGGATAAAGAATTCTTGGCTGCAAATTTTTCGGATTCAGCACACTGAATATATCCTGCCACTCCTTTATGGCCTGCCAAGTTTCTGTGGATAGGTCTGCTGCAAACCTGATCTGTCTTCCCTTGTAGGTTAGGGACTTCTTTCCCTTGCTGCTTTCATGATTCTCCCCTTGCCTGAGTATTTTGTGAATTTGACTATGATATGCCTTGTTGATGGTCGGATTTTGTTGAATCTAATGGGGCTCCTCTGTGCTTCCTGGATTTTGATGTCTGTGTATTTCCCCAGGTTAGGAAAGTTTTTTGCCATGATTTGCTCACATAACCTTTGTACCCCTATTTCTCTCTCTTCCTCTTCTGGGACCCCCATGATTCTGATGTTGTTCCTTTTTTATGAGTCACTGATTTCTCTAATTCTTAAATCATGGTCTGTTGCTTTAATCTCCCTCTTTTTTTCTGCTTCATTATTCTCTATAAGTTTGTCCTCTATATCGCTGATTCTCTGTTCTGCTTCATCCATCCTTGGCGCGGATGCATCCATCCATGATTGCAGCTCAGTTATAGCATTTTTAATTTCATTCTATTTTTTACTTCTTTTATCTCTGCATAAAGGCATTCTAATCTATTTTCGACTCCAGCTAGTATTCTTATTATTGTGATTTTAAATTCTGGTTCAGACATCTCACTTGTATCTATGTTGGTTAAATCCCTGGCTGTCGTTTCTTCATCCTCTTTCTTTGGGGGTGAATTCCTTCATTTTGTCATTTTGAAGGGAGAAAAGGAATTAATGAGGTAGAAAAATTAAAATTAAATAAAATTAAAATAAAAAATATTAAAACTAAAAAAATAAACACACACACGCAAATCCAATAAATGATGCTAGATTTTAGGTATGTTTTTGTCTGCGTATTGAAGGTCATTTGACAGATTAGAGAAAAAAAGGGAGGGAAGGAAATAATTTGAGAATTTGAAAAAAATGAATACACTGAAGTAGGCTAAAATGAGATGATGGTAGAATAATGGAATTTGAAAAAAATTTACGCAAAAGTACAGAATATAATAGAAAAAATTAAAGAAAAATATTTTAATACAAATTAGAAATAAAAATTATTTTTTTCTCTTTCTGTATTCAAGAAAAAGAAAAGAAAAGAAAAAGAGAAAAAAAGAGAAAAAAAAGGAATTCCTTTGAAAATTTGAAAAAGTGAATACACTGTATTAGACTAAGATAAAATTATGGAAGTAAAATAGATTTTGAAAAAATTTACATAAAAGCAAAAATATAGTAATAAATATTGAAGAAAAATATTTTTAATAAAAATTGAAAGTAAAAATGAAGTTTTTCTCTTTCTGCCTTCAAGAAAAAGAATAGAAACAAAAAAGAGAAAAAAAGAAAAAGTCAAAAAGGAAATAATTTGAAAATTTGAAAAGGTGAATACACTGAAGTAGACTAAAATAAAATGATGGAAGTAAAATAGAATTTGAAAAAATGTACACAACAGTAAAAAATATTGTAAAAATTAATGAAAAATATTTTTAATAAAAATTGAAAGTAAAAATGAATTTTTCTCTTTCTATATTTAAGAAAAAGAAAAGAAGTGTAAAAGAGGAAAAGAAAAAAAAAGAAAGAACGAAAATTGATACATGGACCTGCTAACAGATTGAAGTAGGACTGGAATTCGTTTTTCCCTAGAAGTCAGACTATGTAGCGCTTTCTAGTCCATAAACTAAGTAGGTGGTAAAACTTGTGTCTTGGAGAGCAAGGTTGGCCCAGTTGAGGGGGTGGCGCTCAGTGTAACGGCTTCATTCTCCACTAGATGGTGCTGCTAGCCTACTGGGGTGGAGTGTTGTGGCGCTTGTAGGTGCGTTTGCACCGCTTGTAGGAGAGGTGAAAATGGCACCACCCAGCTACCCAGTCTCTAGTATCGGAACTCTGTTCTCCCAGATCAGCAATCGTGCACCCATCCTCTGTCTTCAGCTTTCGTCCACTCCCTGTTTTTTCACTGTTCGTGACCAGGCCCCAGGCAGTACCTCTCTCCTGAGTTTTGTCTCAGATGCAGCTGTTTTCCCCAGCCCCTTACTTCTGAAGGACTGTGGCTTTGACCCGTTCTGGCCCTGTGAGGGAGAGTCTCACTGAGCAATGGCCGAATGAGCAATGGCTGAATGTTGCTTGCACCCAGGAACGCTTGCTGGACCCTGCTGCTACCCGTGCCACAAGATTTTGGCCAGGTGCCAATCTGCCCCAGAAAAAGTTCGCAAGATAGTGTAGCAGCAGCATTTTAGAGATTATGGAAAATCACAACACACATATGGCACCAGACTTCACCCTTAATGACCTTGTTCCAGCACCAGCAAATGTGGCCATTTTCTGGGGTCTGCTGAGACCAGGTGGCTTCAACAGTCTCTAACAAATGTCCTTCCAGCAGTGGAACTGCTTTCCCTCTGTGGCTGAAGAACCTCCCGGACCCCACTCCATTCTTGGGGATTCACCCTTCCCACCAGAGCACCGCCAGGTATGGAGTTGCGGAGTTGCAGCCTTTGTGCTTCCCTTAATTTACAGTCTTAATGGAATTTAAACCGTCTTCTTTCTCCTTTCTCCTTTCTCCCTTTTTAGTTTAGTCCCTGTGGCTCTTTCTAATTTTCAACTTTCTCTCCAGCTGCTTTTGGGGAAGGGTGCTTTTCCCTTATTCTCCCCTCCCCCCCAGTCTCCAACCTCTCTCCACTCACAAAAGCACCTCCCTTCCCGTGTCTTCTTGCTCCCCAAGTTCACCTCTCCACTCCGTGTACCTGCTGAATTCTCTGGTTCAGTTTGTGCAGATTGTTGTGTTAATCCTCCAATCAGTTTTCTAGGTGTGTAGGATGGTTTAGTGTTGGTCTGGCTGTAGTTCATGGATGTGATACACACAAAACACTTCCGTGCTGTTCTACCGTCTTGGCTCCTTCCTTGGTAAATCTTTGAATATTGAAAAGTATCTGTCTTTTGATCTTACATTTGAAAAATGATTTGGATATGAATAAGAGACTGTTTGTTAATATTGTTTCTTCAAAGCTACTATCATGACTAATTATATTCTCCTCTCTTTGTTGCTGTAGAAAAGCAAGAATTATATTCTTTTTCTTGAATGTTTAGATTTTTCTTTCTTTACTGAGTGCTTATATTAACTCTTTATTTTTCAAATTCAGATATTCTTCTAGAAGAAATTCATTAATGTAGCTATGAAAAATGAAAGCTTCTGCGATAAAGTTAGGCATAGATTATTTGTTACTTCTGCCTTTCAGAATTGTCTTATTATCTTTGAATCTGTCTTTGCCTACTAAATTATATGATGAATAGAATATGCAGAAATGATGGCACTTCTGAGACTAGGTAATAGGAAACCTTGTAACTTCTACCCAGGCTTTTTATAAAAGGTAAGGCCAAACTGTCAGATCAGAAGCCCAACTAACCAGAGATCACCATGCAAAGAGGAAGCCACGTTAGTCCCCAGGAAAGGTCATATGGAGAGAGATGGAGATGCTGGAGTAACGCCACCTTACCTCTTTCAGCTTTCTCAGTCCCAAGACTGTTCAGGCATATGACAAAGCTGTATTGCACACACCAGCCCCAACAGATGCTACATGAAGCAGAGAGGAACCCTTATAGCATCCAGATTGAAAGCCCCAGACATATGGTCCAAGTCAAGCCTTCAAAACCAAACTACCATACCTGAGTACTCCATCTTCATGGGAAAGATTAACTGATTCTGCCTAAATTTAAAACCCACAAAATTGTGACCATGACAAAACAGTTAGCTTTAAGGTAGTTTGTTAGCAATAATATACCAGAACAATTCCAAATATAAAAAGTAATGGTGTTTTCTTCTTTCCCCACAACTTAAGTTTATACCATCATTTCTTTGATAATTGTTTTGTTGTTTTTTTTTTTTTTTGGTCTTCACTGTTTTTTTTTTTTTCTCTTTTGGTAATGCTACTATTTACAGATTGGATAACTTAGGTTTGCTCTCCATATCTATTTCAATACCTACTTCATATATTTTTTTTCAGTCTATCTTTTCACCTATTTTCCCTGAGAAAATTCCTCTTGTTTCCTTTTAATTTGGGAATCTGGCTTATGGCCATATCTAATTGGTTCTTTTTTGTTGCATTTAGGTTATTAATTTAATAATTATATTTTATATCCCAATACTCTTTTCTTTCCCAAATTATTCCTTTTCTGTAAAAGCTTGGTCATCATATATCAATGCAGTATACTGTTAAGTTTCATAGTAAATACTGTTTGGATTGCTTTATAATGCATTCTCCTTCTTTTAGGAACTATGTTTCACTAGTCATCTGAATATTTACATTTGTTCTTGTGGAAGAAAATTGCTATAGGTTCTTTACAAAGTAAACACCTTATAAATAAAAACCTTAACACCTGACTCAGACTTTTCTCTGTTTCCTCCAGTAAAATTGAGTTCTATAGAAAGATTTCTTACTTATAATGCTAAATAATGAATTCCAGATCCTTCCCTTAGAAATTCAGGTTTGCATAACTAACAAAGGAGTCCAAGAAATAATGAAGTATAGTCTTTCTCTGCATATTTGGGGAGAGATACTCTTTTGCATCATAAAACTTGTTTTAAATAATCTCAGATGGTAAGATGTTAAAATGAGAACTTTCCCAAGAATATCAATTTTATTCTTTTGTGTAAAATGGATACATATATGAATATTCATAACTATTATTAACTTGTTCTGTTCTCTGTTAAATACATGTGCCCTTGATAATACATTCTGAATAAAGGAGTATTATGGTCTTATGAACCTCCCAAGACTTTAGAAATTCTTGCTACAATCTATGAAAAACATGTGAAGATTGAATCTTATTCAGCTATGTTTTTATATTAACAACATTAAATTGACATCTTAAATGGCTAAATGGTTTAAATACTTAGTATTCTCAGCCAAATGAGAAGGAGATCATTGGCACTTTCATCTCCCATAGACACAGTAGAAAAATAAAATAAAAAATCTAAAAGTCCTTTAGATTTATTCTTTAATAAGTAATGACAAAATTTGTTTCATTTAAGTTCTTCTCTTTTGATATAATGAGTCTTCTTTTGTTTCTTTTGATTTTCCTCTATTTTCATACATTGACAAAAGAAATATTGATGGGTAATTGTGGAATATTATATCAGAGATTGCAGATCTTAATAAAATCCTTTATCTAGGAAGTCTCCCTCTCATGTCTTCCTTGACACAATTATGCCATTCTTCATTTGACCCAACTTCATAAGAACTAATCTTTGTGTCCTTGTTTCTCTCCATGGCGTATCCCCTTAGGGTACTAGCTTTGTGTCTGGGCTGCAAGCAGCTTACTCATGGACTATTGTCTCTAACCTCAGTTAGTAGTTTAGTAGGGCCATCACCAGCCTTTATCCTGAATGGAGGATGTTAATTGAGTTCTGCAAGGTTGCGGAAAGACAAAGAAGAGATAGAAATTTTTGTGTCCACCATCTCTTCAAAATTTCACACAGATTAATAAATGAAATCTAGTTGATACTACAACCAAGTTTTCTCCTCTCGCTTTGTACACATTTCTTTTGAGAGTTGCTAGAGGATTCCCTAATATCCACATTTCCCAATTGTACTGTTGGGTCATTTGGGCAGAAAAAAATGTTGGAACTTCAATTTTGGCATTGCTCTTTTAGTATTTCAATTTGTTCTTTGAAGTAACACTTCTGACATCTGTCAAGTAAGTGGAAATGAGTGTTTATTCAATTTCTAAGAACATAACCTCAATTAAAAGGTTGCAACACTTTATATCTATCATATATGTGCTCTAAAAATATTTGGTAAAATGCTGTTCTTTTTCAAATGTTCAAATTCCTTTCATATAATTTACTATCTTAAAGTTATTGTCCGTGATGCCAATATAATATATGGAGCAAAATAACTGATAAAATAGAATTTAACATTGAATCAATATTGGTTTTTGAATAAATTAAAGCTAGAATTTATGTCTTTGCATAAGTATTAATGTCTAAGTTATCAATCCATAAAGGGCATATTAAAGAAAATATTAAAAATTAAGACCATAAATACTAAAAGCTACATGATAAAATGTCATAGATAAAATTTAAAAAGACAATTTTGGAGTATATCACTGAATATATGGTAGGCAAACACAAATATATAAGGAGTTACTTTTTTTTTTTAATTTTTTTTTTCAACGTTTTTTATTTATTTTTGGGACAGAGAGAGACAGAGCATGAACGGGGGAGGGGCAGAGAGAGAGGGAGACACAGAATCGGAAACAGGCTCCAGGCTCCGAGCCATCAGCCCAGAGCCTGACGCGGGGCTTGAACTCACGGACCACGAGATCGTGACCTGGCTGAAGTCGGACGCTTAACCGACTGCGCCACCCAGGCGCCCCAGGAGTTACTTTTTTTAATTATAGGAAAAATATTAAGTAAATATAATTCCTGTAAAATAATTGCTAGTAAACAAATATAGAAAATTTCAATTTTCATGTATATCAAAATTGTTTAAAAAGCAATTAAGCATTATTCTGTATCTATTAAATAAATAAAACTTAAAAGCAATTATAGTTCCCAATTCTGACTATTGGCTATTAAAAAACTGATATATGTTCTGGGTAACAATGTAGATTTTTGTAATATTTTAAAAGGTAATCTGCTAGTTCATATCAAAACATCTAACACCTTTGCACACTTTGTCCAAAGAATCTCTCTCTTTTGAAAATTTATTTATTTTAAATAGTCAAAAATGTTAAATATCTATGAATCGATATACATGAAGATCTTCATGAATATGCTTCTTATAATAATGAATTCAAACTGTTGTAAAGTTTTGAATAAAAACTGTTGTAAAGTTTGTATAAAAACTGATTCAGTGAATTATGGTGCCAAATTTAATGGAATATTTGCTGAACACTTAATATTTAATAGTTTCAAGACACTAAAAGTTTAAGTATAAAAATGTATATAAGTGGAAACATACTTTTGTATGATGTTGAAACAAAACAGTAAATTTAAAAAGTATGCCTATCTTATGCTCATACCCAGGTAAAATAAATTTTATATACTCAAAAAAACCTTGAAAGACCTGTGGAAAAAATGTTTCTTGCAAGAGGGTTGGGATTCCTTATGACTTTTTTTTCATAAAATAAAAAAAAATCTAATGAGGTCATGAATCGGAGTAGAATCCACCATAAATCTAACATTTTTTTGCCAATTATTACAATTGTAATTTCAAAGAGGGCTTTATGCAAATAATTACTATGTTTATATTTGTTTAAAGAAAATACCTGTGAATTGTAGAAATAGGCGAAGTGTTATGGAACCAAGAATTTCCATAATGCGGAATAATAAATAAATAAATAAATAAATAATAAACAGTAAGAAGAATTTCTATGATGTGGAATAATAAATAAATAATAAGTTGAATGATAAATATAATTTATGCAAAGGAGCACAAGTTATGTGTGACATAAAGATGTTTGGACTAGCCTTCACAAAGAAACCATGAAGGCAAATTGACTTTAAAAACACCATTAAAAACTACATTTATGAAAAAAAAGACTGCTTAATCCTTAAAGCTATAAGGCACACTTAATTTTTTTTAATATTATGACATTTGAGGGAAATAAGATTTTATAAAGATGAATTATTTCACCTCAGAGAACAATTGTGAGCTCAAAAAACCAAATAGACATTGAAACTAAAATATTAAAATATTATCTATTTTTACCCCTGCAAGGTAGCTTAAATTAACTCGAAGTGACTAAAGGAAAATGAATAATAACCACATAATTAATGAAAAGCTGATGAAATTTTTATGTAAGGCAGAAAAGAATACCAATCATGCTACTGTTAGTTCAAGCATGTGGAGTGGCTCACTCAGGTGGGTATAATGACTGCCATTCTTTTTCTTCGTTTTTCCTTTTTTTTTTTTTTTTTTTAGAGAGTGAGTAAGAGTTGGGGGAGTGGAGAGGGACACACACACGGAGAGAGAGAGAGAGAGAGAGAGAGAGAGAGAGAGAGAATCTTAAGCAAGCTTCACGCTCAGCACCATGCCTGACATGGGGCTTGATCCCACAACCCTGGGGTCATGACCTGAGCCCAAATCAAGAGCTGGATGCTGAACTGACTGAGCCACCCAGGCGCCCCCTAACTGCCTTTCTTTTGGAGCACTCAGCACATATACTCTACCTATACTGCATACAGCGAAGGTCCATTCTCTGTTTCTCAGACAAAGCATTCACAGGGAACAGTTTTTCATTCTCTGCCCCAATGACTTATTAGTGTTTTTTTTTTTTAACTCAGATACTATTATGTTATTAAGATCATTATCTGGTTCAGTTTGAGAGTTTAATATTTGATTCTTGAAAATATTTATGGTTTCAAATCCTGTTTGAGGAATATGATGCTTATGACACACTGCAAATAGCTAGGTAAGAGACTGAGTTAAGAATATAACTAAAATATTAACTAAAGTAAAAACCTCTGCTTACTTTCAGATCAATCATTTTTCCCCGATGCCAACCTAGACAACATTGTATGTGTTGTTGACACTGTCAAATATGACTAAATCATGTACTGACACCCTTTTTCAAGGAAATACAGCTTCAAAAACCAACTTCATTACTTTCTTGACTAATTTGATATGTAATATATATTGCTGTTTATCTTCTTTTGTCAGGATGTTTTGTTATAAATTTTAACTACTGTGGGTAATATGTCATGTTTGCCCTTTATACAGCTTTCAAACAATAACTCTTGTGCTATCAAATTCCCTCTGAGAACAGTACATTACAGAGTTATCACAGATTTCAGGTTTCCAATAGCCTTTTTAAAAAAGTCAGGGTCTTAATGTTTTCTAATTGAACTTAATATATATATTCTTTATGGTCTGTATTAAGGTTCTCTTCCAGAGAAACAGAGCAAAGAATCTGTGTGTGTGTGTGTGTGTGTGTGTGTGTGTGTTATATTACAAGGAATTGGCTCATATGATTATGGAGACTAAGAAATCTCTTTTTAATAAAAAAATAATATTTACTTAGGAGCATTCAGACCGAGGCTAAGAAATCTTAAGATCTGCAGTCAGAAAGCTGGAGGCCCAGGAAAACCAATACTGCAAGTCCAGTTTAAAAATTGGCAGGCTTGCAACTTAAGAAAAGCAAGTGCTTCAATTTCCATCTGAAGGCAGAAAATAAAAAGCGATGTCTCTGCCTGAGCAAGCAGGCAGGAGGAACACCACCTTACTTGTGGGATGGTCAGCCTGTTTGTCCTACTCAGGCTTTCCACTGATTAGATGAGGCCAACCCACATCAGGGAAGGTGATTTGCTTTATTTACTCAGTCTACTGGTTGAAATGTTAGCCTCGTCCCACAACACCTCCACAGACATCTGCAGAACATTGTTTCACCAAATATCTGGGCATCCCACGGCCAATCAAGCGGACATATAAAATTAACCATCACATGGTCTTTGGCCAAATGAAACTTCGTGAAGAATGCCATAACAATACAAAACTGTCTGCTTTCTAACTCTACATATCTGCATTTTGAGGTGTAAAATTTTTATTTTGGCTAATTTTAGAAAGAGTGAAGTTGACCTTAAGTTTAAGACTAACAATGTAGGAAATCACAGAGCATTTCAATCTTGCTCATTTAGCAGTTTGGCTACTTTTATTGTATTGATTTCAGAGAATTTTGAGGATCTTCTGAAATTGACTATATTTGTGTACTCCTGCCTTCAGCATTTTCAGATGTTGGCCCTAATACAAAAAGAAAACTATAGCACAGAACAAGCTACATAACATTTTGGGGCTAAGTAAAGACTACCGGAGTTTTTAGATAGTGCTTTTGTGGTAGCTAGTTTTTATTGAGGAGTGGGGATAGTTATTTTGTAGCATCCAGGATCCCTCTTGTGATTCCAGGGATTAGCTTATTTTCCATATTTAATTGCATCATAGGGCTTTTGACTTTAAGGTTTACTGGGGTTGGAAGCTCTCACTTTATATACTGAAAAATCCCAAGACATCTCTATAAGTGGTTGGACTTTTCTTTATAGAAAGTTTAGCTTTAGTGGTTAAAAGAAACATAGACTAGGTAACTCTAACAATAAACCTACAAAGAATGTATGAAAAATTTGAAGATGTGAGTTTTTCATGTAAGAATCTAAAAACTATCAATAAATAGTGGCTTAATCTCCTAAATACAAATTACTTGATCTCTTAAAGTAAAAGCTTTCATTGATCCAAATTTGTGTCCTCAATTAAAAAGGAAGACCACTTTACTTGATTCTAAAATTTCATTGAAACAAAAATCTTAACAAGTGATTTAGAGGGACCTCCCTGAACTATTTATAAACTCATTACTTCTTGCCTCACAATAAATGCATGTGCTTTCAAACATGTATCGAATCTCGTTGCTTACAAAACACTAATATTCTCTACAGACGCAGTGAACTGCTTGCAGCTCTTTGCACTGGCTCTACTGATTCTCATTCCTCTCATTTGCTCATTCTCACATCTCTAGCTTTCTCCTTTCTGAGCCCTACAATGCCTATCCATCCTTCAAAACTCTGCTAAGGAGTCACTTTCATCCCCAGGAAACCTCTTCTAGTCCTTATCCACACATCAAGGTGTGTCAGATGATATCCCTCTTCTTGTTTCAGTGTTATTATATGAGTTCTTGCAATTCTCTTGCCTTAGGTGGCAGCATGGTGGGAAATAATGATTGGGATCATTTTCTGCTCCAAGCGATTACTAACTGTTGCAGGAATTACTATAGAAATGGATTCCAGTGAGAAAATTCACAGAGTCTACAGGGACAATTTCAAAAATGGCACAGTTCTTGGCATGAAATTATCGTGCTCACTTCAGTAGTAAGAGAGGCTGAACTATTTGTCTACTTTCTTTTAAGAGATAAAAGCATGGAGTGGTAGGAGCAAGAAGAGATTATTATAAAAGATGAGGGAAATGGTATTTGATTGGTTTCCCCTTCCTTAAAGCTAACAAAGAAAAATTTCTGCACAAACCAAAGACTGGCATGCTATTCCTGAGTGGGTATGTGTTTGTGCACTGAATTTATTGACCTACTCAGTGTTACTGGAGGCAGGGGGAAGGTTAGTATGGGACAGAGATACCTCATGATATGACCAGGCAGAGAATGGAAAAGAATAATTCGCTGACTTTCCAGTTCTGAAGCAGTACAGAAGGTGGATCCTGCCTATTTCTATGGGCCTTAGACTGGAGCCTTGGACTGGACTGGGAGTCAATATGTGTGAATCAGAGGTAAGCAGCTGAAGATTGCCCACAGAGGGAAGCAGGAAGATAGAATTCCTCCAGAGGAGGTAGCCTCCAGAAGCCTCCAGAGGCTCATCAATACCAAGGGAACCTGCTTGAAGTTGATTCCTTCATCAGCAGGGTCTGCAGGTCTTTCACGATGCCCCTAAATCACAGACAATGAGCTACAACAGTGGTGAATATCAACAATGAAAAGGTAGCAACATTGCCAGGGAAAGTCACACACGAGATGTTTTCTCCCTCAGACTTCTCACAGTTTTAACCGTAGAAGGTAAGCATAGGAAATATAGAAAGTTAAACATCGTGCAAAAGAGAGAACTGCATGCCCCTTACTAATTCCCCAGACTAACCAAAGCTGGGAAGAGAGAGAGAGAGCTTTTTTTTTAAGCTTATATATTTATTTTGAAAGAGAGAGCACAAGTGGGGAAGGGGCAGAGAGAGAGGAAGAGAAAGAGAATCCCAAGCTGAATCTGCACCACCAGTGCAGAGCCCGATGCAGGGCTCAAACTCATCGTGAGAGTTTGAGATCATGACCTGAGCCGAAGTTCGATGCTTAACTGACTGAATCACCCAGGCATCCCAAGAGAGTGCTCTGAATTAAATATGATGTCATTTATTACATTCTTAAAAACACACTTCCTTTTGTTTATTGTAATTCAATAATGTAAATTACACATATAACTGGAATTAAAATATAGAGAATTTAAAAAGAATAAAATCAGGAGGGAGACTGGATTATTTTACACAGAGCTACTGCTATATATAGGACTATTTATTTGGTCATTCCTTCATATGATAAGGAAAATAGCTGTAGGTCAACTTTTTAAAGCAGTAACCATCCCAGAACTTCGTTTTTCCATACTGAAAGTAGGGAATTCTGTATCACCACATCCATTAGGGCCGTGGTAGAGAGAAACTGTATTAATATGCTACAGCAGCAGGTGATTTTAAAGGCAAATACTAAAGACTTGAGTATAAATCTCTAATTCCTCAAATTTCTACAGATTTTGCACTGATGGTAGGAATAGAAATTATTGGAACCATAAAAATGATAAGTTAAAATATAACTCTAAGGTGACTTTAAATTCTTAACTTGTAGTAATTACAGACAACAAAGCTAAATGTGTTTCTTGGCAGTTGACCTGTCTACTCAAATCCCAGGAGCAAATGAGTAGGTGTGAATTGGCATGGTGCCCAGAAGAGGATGGGAAGTCGATATTTAATAAGAACAACAACAAAAAAAAAAGAGCTAAAATTGGAACTGAGCAACTTCTATATGAAGTGCCTAAACTAAGGTCTTCTTCTATCAGTAGAGACTGGTATTTCACAACAGAGACATGTGGAAATTTACATACACACACACACACACACACACACACATTTTTATGCATGCACACACACATAGTATTTGTGGTTTATGTATTTTTAAGCTGACTTTTTGGAAAACCACATAGTTTATCTTTCTGCTTTCTATTCAATAAATTATTTGATTTTACTCATTTCTAAATGAAATAGTTGCTTCAATAATTGTGAAAGACAAATATCCTACCAAATGAATATTTACAGTCCAAATTAGAGCATTCACAGTAGGCAAGCAATACACTGTAGTTCCAAGTACTATGGTAATAAGCACCAGAAACCGACTAGCTTCTTATGAAAAATAAGACAGTTTTTGGAAGAAATTTAAAGCAACCTTCCCACTCCCTGCCAGAAAGATATAAACTATAAAATTTTAGAAGGCAGGTTTTTGGTGCAGCTACAGAGACCGAAGACACAGGAACTGAATTCTGTTCCCCACTCCTGACTGAAAACTTTTCATGGAATTATATTAATTGAAGTGCATCTTGAAGAAGAGTAGGATTTTGATAGATAATAACATAAATGAAATGGAAGGACTCCATTCAAATCATCCTTTTAGGTTTGGTATCTTTTCCTTAGGAATGTGCGCCCTCCCCCCCCCCACATCTATTTTTAAAAATCCTTGCAGTGAAATGTTAATAACTGGAAATTTTGAGTTATTTCCCAATCATCTCTGTATTCACCAAGTTGGTAGTTAGCGTTGTTTAGTTACAGTCAATTTAGGTATCACAGTTAAGTCCTGTTTTGCTTTTTTAAAAAATCTTATCTGACAACTGTCTTTTAATCAGGTATGTAGTTAATTTATATTTAATGTGTTTATTGGTATCAGTGAATTTAAAACTACCATGTTATTTATTTTCTGTTTCTCTCATCTATTGTTTTCCTTTCCTTCATTTTCTGCCTTCTTTTGGAGTTAGTATATTTTATGGTTCTATTTATCTGCTTTTTTGACTTATTAGCTTCAAAACTTTTTATTTTGCTTCATTTTAAACAGTTAATTACCATTTGGGGTATTTAAAAATATTAAAAATTAACTTTATATTTGCTCATATATTTACCATTTTTGGTGTTTTTTTATTCTGTTAGCATAGGCAGTTAGGTTCTAATAGGAACATGGAGTTAGGTTCTAATAGGAACATGTGGAAGTCATGGGCAGCTATCAGGAAGTCAGAGACCGTCCAGGCAGGCTTCCACAAGAAGCCAGACAGGCCCAAGATGGCAGATGCCATGACAGGAGCCCCCTGGCCAGATTAGGAAGAAAAAGCACAAAACTCTGCTTTGCACCCCAAGTAATAAATATTTCACTTTTTAGTTAACAAGTGTCAGTTAAAGATAGAAACCCAGTCCCCTATGGCACACATCTTCCTCTCTCTTCCTCTCTCTCTCCCTCTCTCTCTCTCCCCTGCTCTCATATCTTTAGAGAATATCTTTCACTTTAATAAACTTCCCTGCTTGCATCATTCATCTGCTGTGCTGCATTAATTGTCCTTGAATTCTTTGTTAAGACAAGACCAAGAACTTTTGGTGACTCCTTCAGGATGGGCTAGGTCAAGGTCCCAGGGTCAATGGGTCTCTTCAGCTCTCCCAGCAACAATTCCATTGTGCAGATCCAGATATCCAGCTGACATCATTTTGATTTTACCTGAAGAATTTTGAAAATATTTCTTGAATAACAGATTCTGATGAAGAATACTTTCAGCTTCTGTATGTTTGAAAGACTTTATATCACCTTTGTTTTTAAAACATATTTTTGCTGGATATAGAATTATAGTTTATGGTTTTTGTCTTTCAGTACTTTAGAGATACGTATTTTATTCTTCCATCTTTTGGATTTTTTTTTTTTGCTTTTAAATAAGAATCTATTGTCATTCTTTCTTTTTTCCCTCAATATGTAATATGGTTCCCCCCTGCCCCGCCCCCCAAATTCTGGTTGCTTTACATTTTTTTCTTTATCATTCATATCAAGCAACTTGATTATCATATGTTCAAGGTTTATTGTGCTTTTTGGATTTGTAAATTACAGCTTTCACCAAATATGGAGAATTCTCATTTTGTGTTTCTTCCTTTCTCAGAGCTCAACAGTTATAACTGATGCTTGTTGCCCAATGTCTAAAATTTATTATTTAATATAATTTATCTGGTTTTTTAGTTGTGTATTTTAGAGTGCAAGTTTGGTCTCTGTTATTCCTACCTGTCTGGATATGGAAGCTGAGCCCAGGAGTATTTTTCAAGATAATTTATATTGAAATTCTTTGAAACTTATAGAAAAGTTGCTAGAACAGTATATAGAACTCCAATTTTCCTCAAGATAGGGAATTTGTTAGAAATGTATAGGATTTGCCTGCTACCCTTCCAAACAAACATACACACACACCCACATACCTCCATACACATTATTATTAGTCTTTTTTTGAATCTCTTGAAAGCAACTTGCATACATAATGTCCCTTCACCACAAACACTGTAGTATCTATTTCACCACAATGTGAACCTCTTTGACATAATCAGCATACGTCCTACAAATCAGGAATTCATCATTGATACATCACAACCATTTCCATACACAGAACTCATGTAAAATTTTCCAACTGCACCAACAATGTTTCCCTTTAATTTCTTGCCCAGAATCTGATCCAGTTGTTTGTGTTACATTAAAGTTTTAAATCTGGAACAGTTTCTCCTTCTTTTCCTGTCTTTTCTGTGCAGGAGAGCTTTATTTTATTTTATTTTTTTTTTGAGTTTATTTTTTTTTATTTATTATTATTTTTTAATATATGAAATTTATTGTCAAATTGGTTTCCATACAACACCCAGTGCTCATCCCAAAAGGTGCCCTCCTCAATACCCATCACCCACCCTCCCGTCCCTCCCACCCCCCATCAACCCTCAGTTTGTTCTCAGTTTTTAACAGTCTCTTATGCTTTGGCTCTCTCCCACTCTAACCTCTTTTTTTTTTTTTTTTCTTTTTTTCTCCTTTCCAATGCAGGAGAGTTTTTTGGTTTGTTTTTTTTTTAATGTTTTTATTTATTTTTGAGACAGGGAGAGACAGAGCATGAACAGGGGAGGGTCAGAGAGAGGGAGACATAGAATCTGAAACAGGCTCCGGGCTCTGAGCTGTCAGCACATAGCCCGACGCGGGGCTCGAACTCACGAACCATGAGATCATGACCTGAGCCGAAGTCGGCTGCCCAACCGACTGAGCCACCCAGGCGCCCCTAGGAGAGCTTTAAAGAGTACAACTCTTATATTCTGGATGAAGCTGCATGACCCTCCACCTGTACCTGTTAGTTGGTTTCTCATGACCAAACTCATTTCATAAAGTCTCAGAAATAATATTACTATTGATGCTAATTAGTATTACTAATTACTAGTATTACTAACGATGCTATAAACTTCATGCACTGTTTGGTTCCCGTTATCATGCAGTCACTAGGGGCGTTAATCTTGTTCACCTTGTCATGCTGGTATCTGCCAGGTTATTTTTTGCCCCCACCACATTTTGACTATTTTTTCCCTTTCAATTAATCAGCATTTTGTGGGAGGTGTTTCATGATTATTAATCGAACTTTTATCCATCAATTTTATCCATTGTTGAACTCTACATGAAATAACCCAATATATGATGGTTGACTGAGAGAGGAAGAGAAGGGAAAGGAAGATGAGAGGGAAAGAAAGATGACTTGGGAAGAGCAGAGAGGCAAGGAAAAGAAGATAGAAAGTTATGAGAAGACGGGCAGAAAAGTGGAGATAGGAAGAGAGGGGACAATGGGAAGGCAAAGCAGAAGTATTGTTCTGAACTCTTTCCATCTCTTCTTCAAAGAAAGTAAAATCATATAAAATCATATAAAACCCTTATCCTTGGTTTATATCTGACTAAACTTCAGATTGGGTATTTATTATTTAAAATATTGTCTAAACAAATACTGTGTAGACTCTGACCCAAATCTAGTCATCATTTTGAAAGGTATTGAAATGTGAAAGGGCTGAGGGTTTGTTGAAGAGCAGTTTAGCATGTTATGTGTGCTCATTAATCCATAGGAATCCCCAGCTGATGTGGCCAACTTAAGTTTTATAGCATAGGGTTTGGGTCATGAATTTTAGGCATTAGGAGAAAAGTAGTGGTGACACTGGTGGGTGACACCAGGGAAAAGGGTAAGAGTGAAGAAATCATCTTGTTCTTCCACAGCAACCCACACTTCAATCATAGAAACTGTAACTCCTTATTAGACTTCTGGACTATGCATTTGCATATCTATTCTGTTATTTTTCTTTGTAGGCAGAAACCTTGTCTTACTCATTTTTATACATCATCCACTTAGCTCAATGCCTAGCCTATAATAGTAATTTAATACATATTTTTTGAAGAGACAAATAATGACTAAAGTTTTGTGGTATAGAGCTTGATGAATTAATAGGACAGTATCTGAGAAGTGCCTGGGTGGCTCAGTCACTTAAGTGTCTGACTTCGGCTTAGGTCATGATCTCATGGTTCATGAGTTTGAGCCCCATGTCAGGCACTGGGCTGACAGCTCAGAGTTTGGAGGCTACCTCGGATTCTGTGTCTCCCTCTCTTTCTGACCCTCCCCCACTCGCTCTCTCTCTTTCTCTTTCTCTCATATATGAATAAATGTTAAGAAAAAAATAAATAAGACAGTATCTGAGGCTGAGATTTGATTGCACAGACCTTCTGAATTTGTTGTATGGCCAGCAGGAGAAGTTCGTAACAGTAATCCCTCTAACAACTCCAAGTGTAATACGGCTACCTTTTAACTTTGAAACGTTTTCTCTAAGTGTTCAAGGCATTTTGCTTGGTCAGATCTTCAGGATGTGAACGGCTTTTGATGATCTGTGATCAGGTTCCCTGAAGGCAGTATCTTCACTATCAGGGGCACTTTTTCCAGATAAAGGGTAGATCCTGGGGGGAAAAAAAGCCAATATCCTTAGGAGTTGAGACACAATTCATTCTCTTCCCTGCGGTGATTAATCTGTGAGGCAGAATGATAGAATGGTTAATGGTGTTGGCATCAAAAAAACCCCGAGTTGAACTCTTGACTCTGCCAAATCCTAATCAAGTAACCCTAAGGCAATTTACTTAACCTTTTTATGTCAGCCCTGGTCCCACAGTCAACAATTGGCATACTTCAAAGTGTGTAATTGAAGGGAACATAACAAGGGTGTGCAGGATTCAGGAAGTAATGGAGAGTAATGAAAAGCCAGAACTAGCAACAGCAGGAAACTGTTTCCACCTGGGGCCTGAAAAGGAAAGGAGGGGGAAAGGTGTAACCATGTTACAGAGACAGCTGGAGACACAGAAGTGGGACCTCTAACTTGAACTATGGTCATGAAGAAAGTCAGTTCCTGCCAGAACCTTAGCAAGGTGAGTCAATCTCCTGATCTCTTCTCTTACCCTCGTTCTTCCACCTTCCAAACCCAACCAGGAGACAAAAGGCCACGGAGCCCAGGAAAAGAAATACTTAGGGGTCAGATTCTCAGTGTGCAGAACAGGCCAGAAAAATGCAAAGAATAGATATTGAGAAAAATAGAGAATAAAGATATTCTTTAATCATCAATTCCCCTTTCTACAAATTTCCAATTATAATCATTTCTTCCTCATAGTTGAGGGTTGTGGATGAGATAATGGATGCAAAGCATTTAACATGAAGCTTAGCACATTGCTAATACTTGTTCAGTATTAAAGTATCCTCTGAAATATGCCCAAGGCTTTGATCAGAGGGATCCTAACTTGTGAAGATAATTCTTCTCTAATTAATTTCTTATTTCAAAACAGATAACTAGAATCCAAGAATATGTCTTTTATTGTCAGGATGTACATACACACATTCCTGGTGTGAGATTTGGATTCAGAAAGACCCAGGCTCCAATCTGGTCTCTAGTTTCTTTACTAACCATTTCCTTTTTCCTGAGCAATTGTGTATTTCATATGATCCAAGGTTTTTTAACTATAAAAATAAGGGAATAATAGCTACTACTTTTCAGATGTGTATCAAAAATAAAACAGTTTGACAACATGATAGGTAGTCAGAAGTTAGTAATGGGATGCTTTAATATTATTATAGAAGCTAAATATGGTATTATATACTAGAAAGCATAAAGAGATATAATATAGACCTTTATTTTGTAACTCAGAGTGTTTTCTTTCTAATATTATAATTATATTACATGGATAGTTCACTTTAAAAACTGCCCACAGATTATCCTACATTAATATTTCAATATCTGTGTATTGGAAACTAAGGCAAATATCCTCACACCAGACACTGAGATTAATATTAATATACAATCTACAAAAACACAGCAAAACTCAATAATCCTCAAATAGACTTTTATGTTCTCCATTACCAAACAAAAAAGATAACAGGTTGACTCCAGATGTTCTCAGTAAAATGCCTTCTTGTTTAACCTGACTTTATTTTCCTTCGACTAAGCTATACAGAGTCATTTTGGACAATTACACAATTTTCCTTGCCCTGCTTGGTCAAGAGACTAGAGGGAAAATGTTTGGGGAAAAAATAGAATCACTCTACTTTTTTCTTAGAGGAAACCAGCAAATGTCACTGAATGAGAAATGTTCTTGATGCAGAAGAATGCACCAGTGATGAGCATATTTACCATTCTTGATGACTACATCAAGCCCACACCACCATCAGCATTCAGTGCAGAACCAAGACCTGCAGGAAACCATTCCATTTGTAAAAGGTCAAACGTTGGTGGCCCTAAGCTTTTGAAATGAAGCAGAGAAAACAATTTCAGAGCTATTTACTACCCTGTTCTCTGACAGCTTTTGTCCCAGCTTCCAGTAAGAGAGATTTGCTTTTATAGTCACCATCCTTTAAGTAAATATGATGCTTGTGGCTACAAAAATGCATTTGATTGCTTTCTTTGAGTCATAAGGCTTTTATCTTGTTTCTAAAATCATAAAGCTCACTAGACATTGCATTTTTCCAGGAGTATTGACTGGTGTCCACCCTATACATTTAGGTAATCAGATAAGGGTATAGCTGATGATAGAGTAACTTGGGTAATGCAGGAAGGAATTTATAATACATGAAGGCTCTTTTACAGGAGAAGTAATGTGTCTTTTGGAGGGTAGAAAAATTGTTATTGTTGTTTGGCTGTAACATTTAGCATTTCTTATATACTTCCTAGCCTTTTGTGTATTAACAAGAACATATTTGGAGGTCCTTCAATACTGTTTAACAGAAAGAAACATACATACAAATGATCAAACTTGCTGTGATACCTCAAGAATACTGTGTCAATATAAGGAGCAGCAAATATAAAGCAGACAGATGTCTACACACAATCAGGTGTAGTTCCTATTAGGAATTGATGGTTGGAATATATTCTACATGTACTTTCAGTGAAATAAAGGCACACACGAAAAACATTTTAAGAAAATAGCATCTCTTCAATTTTAAGATTATTTACGTTTACAGTGAACATCCTAATACATTTATTTCACACTTTTTAGAAATCCAAGCAATTCAGAGTATCATTACTACTTTCATTTTATAGGGAGGAACTTAAATGATTATGTGATTTTCCTGAAGTCACATAATGGGTAGAAAAAATTTGCTTTCAGGTAATATGAAGCAAGTAAGAAACATGAAAATAAAAAAGATGTATTCTCAAATATTTTCTCTGGGGATGTTTTTTACACTGTTGTAAATATAATAAAGAGCTTTTCAAAATCCACTCAATGGCCATAAGGTATTTTAGGCCAACAATTATGGTACGGAGTTATTTTAGACCAACAATTATTATACGTTCCAAGATAGTCAGCTGTGTTCAACATGTATATATATAGCAGTTATGTAACAAGCTTTGTTAAACTATGGTTAAGAACCACAGTGGCTAGAAAAGATGAGATTCTTTCCTTCACAGAGTTCAAAGTCTTATAGATGTAGTCAGTGCTACTGAAGAAGTATTAAAGGATGTTATTGTGACATATAGATAGAGGGTCAGAAAGTCTTCACTAAGGAAATTCTACAGGAAAACTAAAGATTAACAGACAAAAAGAGTGACTATGGTTGTTAAAGAGAATAAAAAGGCAGAGATGAGTGAGGAGAATAACATTCAAGGTAAGGAAACAGCTTATTCAAAAGCTCAGAGTGAGACAGACACATGAGTGCACTTAAGGAACCAAAATGAATCCAAGAAGTCCAGTAAGACTGGATTATAGGGTTCATGATGGAGAAAAGATGAGGCTCAAGGACTTAAAATAAACTAACTGCATTAAGACTTATTAAATTAACTCAAAGGATAACATTGTCAAATCAGACTCCTAAGAATCAGCATTCTTATCTAGTATCAAGTTTCACTAATTATATGAAGGGTATAAGCAATCTCAAGAACTAGGAAAAACAGAGAAGTTTGGGATAACCAATGTGTAGCTCCACAGAGCCTTCTTGACATATTAAATGTATTCTTTGGCTCACATTTAAACACAAACTATCTACATGATGCATGGTGTCATCATTTACACAAAAAGGAATTACTTTCGTCATTACATGGGTTATGTAATAGTCTCCCTGGACCCATGCCCCGTAAATCCAGAGTTCATGTTTGTTTGCCATTAACAATGCTGTACAAATATAGTACATCATGTTCAATATGGAGAGCAGATCGAAGAAGAATAATATTATAGGAAGGAAGAACAGTTGTAAGCTTATGGCATGGTGAGCATGACTTGACCTGGGGTATCCCACAGTGGTGTCCAAGAGCAAAAGGCTGATGGGAGAGATGTTTGCAAGTCAGATTCCATGGGACTTGGTGATTAAATACATACAAGGAGATGAAAGAAAGTAAGGAGTTAAGGGTCATCTATATTTGAACCATGAGGCAGATGGGGCCATCCGCTGAGATAAGTAAACATCAGAAGAGGAGTAGATTTAGCACCTGGCTGGCTCAGTCAGTTAAGTGTCCAACACTTGGTTTCAGCTTAGGTCATGATCTTGTAGTTTATGGGCTTGAGCCCTGCATTGGGCTCTGGATTGGCAGTGTGGAGCTACCTTGGGATTCTGTCTCCTTCTCTCTCTGCCCCTCTCCTGCTTGCTCTCTGCCTCTCTCTCAAAACAAGTAAATAAACACTTTTAAAAAAGGTGTCAATCTAGGGGCGCCTGGGTGGCGCAGTTGGTTAAGCGTCCGACTTCAGCCAGGTCACGATCTCACGGTCCGTGAGTTCGAGCCCCGCGTCAGGCTCTGGGCTGATGGCTCAGAGCCTGGAGCCTGTTTCCGATTCTGTGTCTCCCTTGCTCTCTGTCCCTCCCCCATTCATGCTCTGTCTCTCTCTGTCCCAAAAAATAAAATAAACGTTGAAAAAAAAAAAAAAGTAGACAGTCCTACATATAAAAAAAATAAAAATAAAAAATAAAAAATAAAAAAGGTGTCAATCTAGAAGTCGAAAATGTGGTCAATTTTAGATACGTCAAGTGTGAAGTGATTAGGAAATGTAAAAGGAAAGTTTCTAGTAGGCAGTTGGATAAATGGGTCAGGACCTCAGTAAAAAGACCTGGATGGGAGAGTTGGGGGTTACTAGCACAAAAATATCCAGTGAGGCCATGGGAATGACTGAGTTTGTCTGAAGAGATCAATTCAGAAGAAAGCCAGAAGAAAATCTAGCCAATTGTAAAGAGCACAAAGTAGGTAAGGAGAACAAAAAGACCTTGGTATGAAATTAGGAAGACAAGAGCTAAGTTTTAGATGAATAAAGAGAATGTTTGTGTAAAAGCTTTAGAGTGTCCAAGCAAGTGAAAATTGTTCTCTTGATTTAATAATGTGGATGGGACATTGGAATAAAGCCCAAATACAGAGATGGAAACCAAGTGGGTAAGTAACCTCTTGCAAGGGTTGTTTGTGAAGTCAGGAGAAAGATAGGGTTATAAATATAAGATTTAGATTCAATAAATTAATGAGACGGGTGCATAGGTGGCTCAGTTGGTTAAACGTCCCTCTCTTGATTTTAGTTCAGGTCATAATCTCACAGTTGTGAGACTGAGCCTTGCATCATGCTCCACACTCTCAGCGTGGTATTGGTATTCTCTCTCTCCTCTCTCTTTGCCCCTAACCCCTCTCTCTCTTTCTCTCTCTCTCTCTGTCTCAAAATAAGTAAATATATAAACATTAAAAAAAAGAAATTAATGAGTAATATCTCAAGAAATATGAGCGAGTGATTATGTTTGAATGCTGATGGTGGAGCTTCAGCAGAAAGAACTTTAAAATGGAAAGATATCTGACTTAGCTCCTTATCTAGGCTATATTCAGTTTTGAGACTTGTATCTTTTTCT
The DNA here is from genome assembly GCF_028018385.1 of Neofelis nebulosa. Taxonomy (NCBI): domain Eukaryota; kingdom Metazoa; phylum Chordata; class Mammalia; order Carnivora; family Felidae; genus Neofelis; species Neofelis nebulosa. The sequence continues at coordinate 60,319,778 of NC_080787.1, read as the reverse complement.
ATATTCCCCCAAACCAGCAGAGGGAGCGGAGGGACCTATGCATAAAGGAGCTTAAGAAATACTTTTTGAAAAGTAATCTTTTTGAAAATTACTATCTGAAGAAAAACTGAGTCCAGATTACTTCTTTGTTGGCGTGTACAAGGTAAAACTTCTAAGTAGGAGTTCAGTATAACTGTTCGGGGTGCCTTTACTGCATTCTTCCTATTTTTTTGTTTTTGTTTTGTTTTAATCTACCAAATCTGGTGAACATGCATGTGCTTAGGAAATAAAATAATCCATTCACTTTAGCTTGTCAAAAGATCTAAAAAAGACAATCTATTATACAAGTTATTACAAAATTCAATCCTAGTACACAGAGGAATTTCAAGGACTTGCTATTATCCATACTACTTTCCTCTTCGGTTTTCTGAATAATGGAAAATAACTATATTTCAAATGAAAAAGAACTGGTGTGAATTGATACACTGATATGCTCATATAGGTCCTTACAATTTAAATATGAAAATGTTGGTAGGATTAAAAGTATTTGTTTTTGGCTTGTAACAACAATAATAATAGCAATAATAACAATCTCTTATTTTTAAAAGAGGCCATGTCACTGATTCATCATCAGCATGATATTTTTTCCTATAGAAGAATATGCATTTATACTAATTTACTTCTTGGTAATCAATGGCATTCAGTTGAGAGATTGTTTATTGAATTTAGGAATCAACTATTTAAGCAGGGAAGAGAAGAAGAATATTTGAATGTGAAGAGAATCACTACTTATCTTTTATAATATTATTTTTAATCAACTGAACTTATTAACTCATTGTAGAATTTTCAAGAATCACTCCTAAGTAAGAAGAAATTGATGTTTTACCTTTTGATTGAGAATTAGGCTGTTCAAGTTTTTAAATTGATCTAATCATCAAGGGTTACTTAGGATCTAAGTGCAAAATATCCATAATAACCTGCATTTCAGTGAATTCATTAAAAAAAAACTGTTGAAACATAAAATAATTGCCATGCAAGATAACATTTTTATTTGTTATAATTATATTGATGCTCCTTATTGCTTTCCGTTGTGAACATCCCTAAAATGCTATCACGTTTATGACTCCATAAATCTGGAAAATGCCTTACAGTGAAATAATGGTCATCTGTTTCTAAATTAAAATGATATCATAACACTGGGGGCCTACATGTATAAAGTTGTTAACTCCTATAAGCAAAACATTAAACAAAGGGAAATCTTTCTCAAATTTGATATTTCTAAAATAGCTATGCAGATAAAGAATTTCAAAGAGACAGAGAATTTTTTTTTTACACTGAAAAATAAATTAAGATGTAGCCGACCTCTTGATCCAGGCTTGGCTAAATATATATGGTTGGAGATAAATAGTGGGAAGTGTAAAGAACTCAGTCAGTACTTTTAAATTAATAGATGAGTAACTTCTGAGTAGGCATTCCTGAACAGAGTGTTCACAAAATGAATTAATATGAATAGATAGATAGATGCTCTGACCAAGGCCATGTCAGAAGAAAATGTATTACACTAATTGGACCAGACTCCTGCTATTGGGTCCTTGTTTTCCATGGAAAAGAATGTAAGCCAACAGAAAACTTCCCATACAAACTGCTTACTACAGCTAAATACGATATAACTTTAGCTTTTGAATGTGCCTTCTGAAATAGTATCTGGAAATACCACCACTAGTATCAGTCTAAAGGTTAGGTACACTATGTTGCCTGTGACAAGAAACACATTAATAGGGCATAGTGTTGGAGGAGGTCATGGAAAGGATGTGATTTCAGAGCTGGGTCCTGGGCAATCAGAGGTTCTTCACCCCCTTCCTTGTCCTTGGAATGTGCATCCCGCCCACTGTTCCCACAGTGGGAGCCATTTTCAAGGATGCAGACTTGAGAAAGCAATGCGTTGTTGAGACCATCTAGATGGTGTATGTGAGTGAAGAATTCCATTAAGGCCTCTAAAAACATAAGATTCCGGCAGGCAGACTTGGACGTCTATTTGTCCTGCAGCTGCTAAAGACAAACCTCGTAAGTTCCTTTGCTTATCCAACCTGCCACCTACCAGCCTGGAGTGGCCTGCCTCTTTCTTCAGTCTATTCTCATGCTCAATGTGCAGAGGCCAGTTTCAGAGTTCACCCAGGAAACTCCCAAGGTTGTGAACCAACAAATAGTTTGGTTAATTCTTTACTAGACAAAAAAGGACAGATACCACATTTGAATGTGTTCAAGGAATGTGATAAATATATATTGAATTAATGAAGTGTCAGCACAGAATAGAAAAAGACAAAAAGGAGACAGTGTACTCTATTTAATCTTACTATGTCTGAGACTGAGTGTAAGCTACACGGTTTGCTCTCAGTGGTTCCCATTTTGCTTAGGAATCCTGTGGCATGGTCCCTGTATACTGCAATTCTGCTCTTTGTGAAACTTTGTTTTATTACAATAGTTTCTCTGGTATACTGCAACGAGTCCAGTGCGAATCCAACCAGGATCCTGTTCTTGGATTCCTTACTAATTATGTGAATTTAAGCATAATTTAAGACTTGTCTGTTTCCTTGTTCAGAGTGGTTTTGTTATTTTTTCTCTTTGGTGTGTATGTGTATGTCTTCACCATTATATCAACACTGCAAATAAACTTTCTTACAGATATCTTTCTGGGGGCATTTGTGTGAGAGTTCCTTCACTAGATAAATGTTCCTCTGCCTTTCAGAGTATAATTGCTGGGTCATCAGTTAAGCGTAGTTTCCACTTTACTAGGCATTACCAAATGCTTTCCAAAATGGACTGATTTACATTTATACAAGAAATGGATTAGATTTTTTTGTTTTATCCTACATCTCCATCAACCCTTGATATTATGATATTCTGTAATGTTTTCCAACCTTAAGGAAGGGAACAATTTCAATGATGTTTTAATTTTCATTTGATGATTACTAGATTGAGCACATTTCGTTTATTGTTAATCTGGCATCCCATTTCCAGAAATTGCCTGTTCCTGTCCCATGCCATTATTCAGTTATTCAGTTTTTAAAACCTTGATGTATAGACGGTCTTTATAGTACCTAGATATTAATTCTTTATTGCTTAAACATTTGCAGATAAATTATGCAAATCAGAATTTTTCTTTTAGCTTCTGTTATATTGCCATTTAATGAAAATATTTAAATGTACTCCCACTTATCATTTTCTTCCTCTTACATTTTTGCTTTTTGGGTCTTACTTAGGAAATAATTGTCTGCTTTGATATTATGTTTTCTTCTCAAATGCTTTTCTCAAATGTTTGCTTTTTACATTTATGTCTTTATAAGGAACTTATTTATTTACTTGTTTCAAGATTCAAACATAATTTAGAAAACTCAGGAAGAGAAGGAAAGTCTCCTGTATTTACCTGGATTTTAATTTTTTTTCCTATTGTTTTTTCTTCCTTCCTAATGTTCCAAGATTTCTTTTATCATTTCCTTTCTGCTTGAAGCATTTATTTTAGCCATTCTGAAGTTACCTGGTGATGATTTCAAGTTTTCCTTCAGCTGAATTCTCTGATTCTGTCTTGATTTCTGCTTCATTTCTGAAGGATATTTTTCTAGATAATGGAATTCAAGTTGACAGTTCTTTTCTTCCAACACTTGACAATTTTCCCACTTCTTTATAGTCTCCACAGTTTCTGCTGTAAAATCCACTGTCTTTTACAGTATTGTTTTTCTCCTACAAGTTGATTCTTGTCTGCTTTCAAGATTCTTATCTTTGCAGCTCTCAGAGGTTTGACTGATGTGTTTTAGCTTGGATTTCTTTGGGTTTTCCTCCTTGGGGCTAGCTCAGTTTCCAGAGTCTGTAGGTTTGTCATTTGCCACTGAGATAATTTCAGCTATTACTTACTCAAATACTTCCTTCTTTCTAACCACATTTTAAGTGCTCAATAGTTACATGTGGCTTGTGGCTACCTTATTGAACAGTTCAGGTTGAGACTATTTTGATCAATACAACCTACAATTTTATTTTCTTCATTGGCTTGGTTTAGTGTCAAGTATGGTGTCAAGTCTTTACGAGCCTCAAAACCTAAGTTTGTTTGCTTTATTCCTTAGCTTTATTCTGAATGTTTGTAAAAATAAGGATACGGTGTTGGTTGGAAGATTGATGTCACTAATTGGGCCTGTTAGCTTTGTACTGGTAAGGGGGAGTTTTGGTCATTAATTGGTTACAGATTGTTGGTTTATTCAGACATTCTCCATATTTAATCAATTTTCATAATTGATAACTTTCTAGAACGTATCAACTTTTTATTTTAAAATTTTATAAATGCCTTATAAATCTACAGATTTTTATTTTATGTCTGATTTTGTTTAGCATATTTTTATCACTATATAGCCTTTTGAATTAACTTTGTGAAGATATAAATTAAACTAAAACACATCATTTTCAGTATAGAGTTCATTGAGTTTTGATAAATGTATTTATCAATGTAACTAACACCATAATCAGAATATAGGACAATTCCATCATTCCAAAAAGTTTTCTTTTGCCTCATTGCACTTAATTTTTTTTTTCCTTATCCTGGTCACAAGAAATCACTCTTCTGCTTTCAGGGTGACCTGGGTGGCTCAGTCCGTTAAGCATCCAACTTTGGCTTAGGTCATGATCTCATGGTTCACAAGTTCAACCACTGTGCTGGATTCTGTGCTGACAGCTCAGAGCTTGGATCCTGCTTCAGATTCTTCGTCTCCTCTCTCTGCCCCTTCCCTGTTTGCACTCTCTCTCTCTCTCTCAAAAATAATAAAACATTAAAAAAAAAAAAGAAATCATTCTTCTGCTTTCAGTCATTAAAGCATCGTTTTCTTTTTTTTTTAATTTTTTAACATTTATTCATTTTTTTTCAATATATGAAATTTATTGTCAGATTGGTTTCCATACAACACCCAGTGCTCATCCCAAAAGGTGCCCTCCTCAATACCCATCACCCACCCTCCCCTCCCTCCCACCCCCCATCAACTCTCAGTTTGTTCTCAGTTTTTAAGAGTCTCTTATGCTTTGGCTCTCTCCCACTCTAACAACATTTATTCATTTTTGAGGGACAGAGTGTGAGTGCAGGAGGGGCAGTGAGAGAGGGAAACACAGAATCTGAAGCAGGCTCCAGGCTCTGAGCTGTCAGCACAGAGCCTCATGTGGGGCTTGAACCCATGAACTGGGAGATCATGACCTGAGCCAAAACCAAGAGTTAGACGCTTAACTGACTGAGCCACCCAGGCGTATCAAACAGAAATTTTAACTTCTTCCTTTCTAATTTGGATGCCTTTTGTTTCTTTTTCTTGCGTAATTGCTCTCACTAGGACTTTCAGTACTATGTTGAATAAAAGTGGTGAGAGGGGGTATCCTTGTCTTGTTGCTGATCTTAGAGGGAAAACTTATATTTTCACTGTTGACTAGCTATGGGCTTGTCATATTATGGACTTTATTATGTAGAGATAAATTTCTTCTGGACCAAATATTTTGAGAATTTTTATCATGATAGCTTATTGATTTTTGTCAAATGATTTTTTTTATATCTATTGAAATAATCATATGACTTTTTTCCTTCATTCTGTTAATGTGCAATATCACATTTATTGGTTTGCATATGTTGAAACAAACTTGTATCTCAGGGATAAATCTTACTTAACCATAGTGTATGATCATTTTACTATACTTTGAATTTGCTTTGCTAGTATTTTGTTGAGGATTTTTGTATTTTTGTTCATCTGGGATATTCACCTATGGGTATAACCTTTGTTGGGTCCTTGGGCAGATCCCTGGGTAGTAGGACTGCCTCCAAACTGTGGTAGAGGGAGGCTGAATTCAGGCCACAAGACGGTTTCAGGAACTACAGTCAGATCCTAGTTTTGCAGGATTGTTACTGGAGAGGTGCCTCTGGGGTCCCTGGGAAGGTCTCTGGGTGAGAAGGCAGAACTGCCATAGGACCTCAATAGAGCAGGGCTGGAACATAGTCATGGGACTACTTTAGGGACCACAGTTGGGTCTGAGGTTGGTGGGTCTGTTCCTGGAGTTACTGATGAATGTAGCACCTCTTGGTCCTTTGGCACAACAGGTTGGTGACAGAACGTGAATAAGCAGGGCTGGAGCCAATTCTCAAAGGGGTAGAGCTGCTTCCAGCCCATGAGTACCATGGTTGCAGACCTGCCAGTTGTGCATGAGCCTGCCTTGTCAAGGCTCCTGCCTTGTCTTGGGCTCCTGCCTTGTCTTGTGCTCCACCCAAGTTTCGTAACTTCCCACTTGGATCCCAGAGCCCCCAAAAGGCACTTTTCCCATGGATAGCTGCCAAATATTCGTTTTTATGAGGGCTGTGGGATAGAGACCTCCTATTCCACCATCTTACACATGTTGCTCTTCATTGTCATTATTTTTACTTTAAAGTAAATTACTTTTTTAAAGTAATTTATACATGAGAAAAAATATCTATTGTATTTATCTACATGTTTGCCATTTCTGGTGTTCTTTATTCCTTTTTGTGGTTCCGTGATTTCAACTTGCATCATTTTCTTCCACCTGAGAAACTTAATAATTCTTTTTTTGCAAACCTGCTGAAAGTGAATTTTCTCTTTATTATTTCACTTTCATTTTTGAAACTTTTTCCCTTCTGTTGCTGTGAATGAAATTCTCACTTGACCTTAAGCAATTTAAAATCTTCATTCCAATGTCTTTTGGCTCGCATTGCCAAAAGTCTAATAATATTTTGTTCTCCTGTGTGTCTTGTGTCTTTGTTCTCTAGTAGCTTTTAAAATTCTCTTTATACTATTGGTTTTCAGAAAGTTGAAAATGATATGCCCTGATAAGCTTTAGTGTATTCTACTGAGGTTTTATTGAGTTTCTTGAATGTGTAAAATTACATTCATCAAATTTGAAAATTCCCCCCAATATTTATTTATTTCCCCACCTTCTTTTTTATCCTTCTCAGGAAATTGTTACACATATGATATACTAGAGTATCTAATATTGTGTCCCCTGTTCCTTGTTTCCTTCTCTTCCTCCTCCTTTGCCTTCTTTTCCTTTTTCTTCTTCTCCTCCTTGTCATCCACTTCCCTTTCCTCCTTCTCCCTCTCCTTTCCATCTTCCTCCTCCTCTTAATTCTCCTCCTCCTTCCACTTTGGCAATATTTTTCCTCTGTGTATTAAATTTGGATATTTTCTACTGCTGTATTAAGGTCACTAATCTTTTCTCCCACAGTGTCTAATTTTATATAAAGTCTATCTAGGAGATTATAGGACTCCTGTTATTTGTTTCCCTTCCTTATGTATCTCAGTCTTTCACTGCCTCTTGTCCAATGTCTGACAACAATTGTTTCTCATATTTTGCCCAGTTTCTAATTGCTTATAGCAATTAGAATGAAGACCTATACCAGTTTTTCCTTTGTAGATGGAAGCACAACTTCGAGGTATTGTGTATACATTATCTATATACTGTATGTGTTTGTCAGTTTTTAAGTTATCACACAGTAAAATTGGTCATTCTGATGTGCATCGTTCTTGACTTTTACCCTTAAGTTGTAATTACCATTACAATCAGGATACAGACATTGTAATCACAACCCATCTCCATTTTATCCTTTTGCATACATATTCTCTCCCAGTCTTTAACCCCTAGTAATAACTTAGCTATTCTATGGCTCTATCTTCATCTTTTTATCATGTAATATCAATGGAAACTAAATGTTGTCTACCCTTGTTTGAGCTCTGGGAATTCAGCAGTTGTTCTCTGCCCTACGTTATGAGGTTTAACTTCATAAATGTAACCTGGTATATGTAGAATAATGAAGAACGTATTTTTTTTTAAACCTAGCTACTTTCACTCAAAATAATACTATTGCTATTCAACCAAACTATTGCATGTGTCAATATTCTCGTGGCTATTGATGCCAAACATCTTTTCATGTTTGGTATTTTATGATGTCATATAGTACCTCTGAGAAATATAAATAATTTATTTTTAAATCATTGCCACTCTTATCTAATTAATTACATATGGAATAAATTCATAATTGACTTGCACATTTTGCAGCTGCCTTTCTTACCATTAAATATTTTCATGTTTTAGAATTTCATTTTGCATTTGCAAATTTGAATGAGAGTTATGTTTATATTGTACTAGTAATTGCCATTTTTCTTTTCCAACTGCTACCAGTCCAGTATTTTAACAATTTTATGGTTTCTTTCATCATAACACTAACTGACCTACCTCTTGTTCCAAACCAGGGTTCTCTACTTCTATTATAGACCATATTTCTTGTAGTGGTTTGGTAACTTGTATATATATTTTATCTCAAGTGAAACCTTTAATCTAGGTTTCTAATAGTAAGCCTAACTTTTTGCTTTGTAGCATTTTGAGTTTGAGTTGCTACAAAATTTGATTCCCTGGCCTCCACTCCTTTTCCTTGATTGGAGTATAGCTACTGTACAACTATTGTCAAGGTTTTGCACTTTCTGCTCAGTTTATAATCTTTTGAGATAGTCATCTTTAATCTACTCCAATAATAACTTTTAGTTAGTTCTTTTAATATATTTTCTCTACCACAGCCATGATTTGGAGTAGAGGTGTCTCCCAACTTTTTAGACCACCTGGAATTTTTCCAAGTGGTCTTTATGGTTTATGCTAGCTTTAAAATTCTATGTAAATACTTTGTTTACATACAGCATCAACTTATTGCTTGTAACATCTATCAATATGCATCTCATTCTGTGATGTTACAGCTAATTCACATTTATACAGTATTTTACTTTGATAGAAATTAATTTTATATTTTATTATTTTATTTTATAATTGCTTTAGCATTTCTTTTTCAGAGCATAGTAAATGTTGGTACAAAGAAGTCATGACCAGTGTCCTAAATTAAGGACATTGAATCAGTTCTTCCATATAGATCTTCAACTACATGCCCATTTTCACCTCTGTAATTGATAGTATTCTTAGGAAAAGTTGACACTTTTACATTCCTAGAGATTCAAGTTCAAATGAAGTTTGAGGAGTTAAATCAATTTAGGTGAATTGCTGAATAGAGGCTTTTTCTTCACATCTTAAAAACTACTTAGTATGGAAGTTGAGAAAATAAGAGTAATAAGGTCAGTGCCCCAAAATGACTTCAGAAAAATTATGTGTACATAGGATCTTGTATCAAAAATAGTCATGAAGGGGCACCTGGGTGGCTCAGTCAGTTGAGCGTTCAACTTTGGCTCAGGTCATGATCTCCCGGTTCCTGGGTTCCAGGCTCGCGTCGGGTTCTGTGCTGACAGCTGGGAGCCTGGAGCCTGCTTTGTACTCTGTGTCTCCCTCTCTGCCCCCTCCCCCCCCAATCACACTCTGTCTCTCTCTCTTAAAAATAAAATAAAACATAAAAAAAAATAGTCATGAGGTATGAAAGACAAATACATCTACTTCATTGCTGTACTTTAAAACTAGAATTTGCTTGTATGTGGTACCTTGAAAATGTGTTGTCTGTGTAAAAAAACTTCCATGGAATAAGTATGATAAAATAATTTCACACCATCTTTATGAGTCTTGGCATCATGAAGTAATGGGGTGTAATGGAAGAATTACTTACCTGATTATCAGACACTAATACATTAATACCAAAAGCTTGTGTTAAGAATTTTTCATTTAGAAATTTCTAAGACTAAAGTCAAACTCTTATTATAAACAATTAGCAATGACTGCCCTAAAAGTATTTTTTAAATTGTATTTTATTATCTTTTTAAACAATAAAGCTCTGACTAAAGTCAGGATTTCTATTCTAAACAAATTACTAATGATTAACAGACATTTTATATGGGAGCAATCATTATTTAAGCTCTTTCTAATTAAAAACAATTTTGGGGATTATGGGTACTAGAAAGCATAGTTGGTACCTTTTCTCACTATAAAATATACATCTCTCTTATATTTTATTTTATTTATAGCAGGTACATAAGAACCACCTTATGGAAACTTTTTATTAATAGATATTACTGAACTCTTCAAAACAACACAGGTTAAATAATTTTATATAAATTAGGAAGAACTAAAACAGACGAGTATATGTAACACTGAAGTTATGGTTTGGTGTTACAAAATTTTTTTTTTGTTCTCTAAATTTTTGTTTAAATTCCAGTTAGTGAGCATACAGTGTAATATTGCTGTCTGGTGTAGAATTTAGTGATTCATCACTTACATACAATACCCAGTGCTCATCACAAGTGTCCTCACTACCTATTTAATGCTTCTTCCTGCCCACCTGCCCTCCAGTAATCATCAGTTTGTTCTCTACAGTTGAGTCTATTTTTTGGTTTGCCTCTCTTTCTCCCCCCATGTTCTTTGTTTTGTTTCGTAAATTCCACATATGAGTGAAATCATATCGTGTTACGAATTTCTAAGAAAAAAGTTACTAGCTCTCCCCTATTGAACTTTAGCCCATAAAATAATTTTCTTTTTATAGCCTCTTTATAGCATTCCTAAATTTCAACTACACAGCTTAAGAAAAGTGCAGCAATGATTTCTGTGAGGGCAGTCTAGGCTAACTTTTATATTCTTACTGATTTTCTGTCTACTTGCCATCAGTTATTGAGAGAGGGGTGTTGAAATCTTCAATTACAATTGTGGATTTGTCTATTTTTTTGTAGTTCTATCAGTTGATACATCATGTATCTTGAAGTTGTTTTATTAGGGGCATAAGCATTGGGTTATTATGTCTTCTTTTTTTTTTTTTTTTTTTTTTTTCAACGTTTTTTTATTTATTTTTGGGACAGAGAGAGACAGAGCATGAACGGGGGAGGGGCAGAGAGAGAGGGAGACACAGAATCGGAAACAGGCTCCAGGCTCCGAGCCATCAGCCCAGAGCCTGACGCGGGGCTCGAACTCACGGACCGCGAGATCGTGACCTGGCTGAAGTCGGACGCTTAACCGACTGCGCCACCCAGGCGCCCCTATTATGTCTTCTTGATGAATTGAGTTATTTATCATTATGAAATGACCCTCTTTATCCTAGGTAAAATTCTTTTTTCTAAAACTTACTTTGTCTGATTTAATATAGCCACTATAGCCCTCTGTTGACTGATGTCAACATGGTATTTTTTCTGCTTTTTTTTTTATTGCAAAACTGTTTATTATATTTAAAGTGGGTTTCTTGTAGGCAACACACAACTAGGTATTATTTATTCATCCAATCTGACAATCTCTGTCTTTTACTTGGGGTGTTTAAACATTTACATTTAATATGATTACGGATATATTTGGGTTTCATTCTACCATCATGCTCTTTTTTCCTTTTGTCCCATATTTTCTTTGTTCTCTCCCCCTCTTTTTCAGCTCTTTTGGGGAGATTAATTAGATAGTATTTTATAATTTCATTTAATTTTATTTGTTGGCTTATTAGCTACAGCTCTTTTTTTTGTTAATTTAATGGTTGGTTTATGTTTTATAGTATATATCTTTGATGTCAGTGCCTGTCTTTAAGTGATATTATATATACTTCATGTATACTATAAGAATTTTATAATAGTATAATATACTATTATAGAATATTATTATAGTGTAGTATAATATAATATAATACATATAGTATAGTATAATATAATATAATACATTTCTCCCCTTTTGGTCTTTGTGCTGCCATATATTTTATTTAACTATATGTCATAAGCCTCACATAAATTTTTATTATTTTTGTTTTACAGTTGATTATCCTTCAAAGAGTTTTGATAATAAAATAAAATATATTTATTCACATAGTTACTATTTCCAGTCTCTTCATTCTTTTTTTAAGTCTACATTTCCATCTGGTATTATTTTCCTGCATTTTGAAGACCTTCTTTTGACATTTCTTATATTCAAGTCTATTAATAATTTTTCAGCTTCATTGTTAAATGATTCTTTATTTCACCTTCTGGTTTTAAAGATATTTTCCCTGGATAAAGAATTCTGGGTTGACAGAATTATTTCTTTTATATTTTAAAAGTATTACTCCGCTATTTGAACTTGCATTGTATATGACAAGAAATTTGCTATCTTTGTTCCTTTGTATTTTTTTGTGCCTTTCTGCCTCTGGTTCCTTGTATAATTTTCTCTTTGTTGCTGTTTTAAGTGATTTGATTGTAATTTTTTTTGGAGTAGTTTTCTTCCTTTTTTTTGTGCTTGAGGTTTGTTCAGCTTCTTTGATTTGCAGGTTTCTAATTTTCATCAAATTTAAAAAAAATGGCCATTTATTCTTCAAATACTTTTGGTGTCACTGCTCTTTTCTCCTTTCCTTCTAATACTCATATCAGGAAGCTTGAAGTTGTTCCACAGCTAATGCTCTGTCCAATATTTTTCAGTCATTTTTCTCTGTTTCATTTTGAATGGTTTCCATTGCTATGTCTTCAGCTGTATTTTCTGCATGTGTAATCTGTCATTTATCCCATCAAGTATTTCTTTATTATTAGACATTGTAGTTTTCATCTCTAGAAGTACAATTTAGATCTCCTTAATATTTTCCATATTGTTTCTTTATGTGTTCAAATATCCTGTAGCATCTTACATATATGGAAAACTGTTACAATAATTTACCAATGTCTTTATATAATAAATCTATTATATGTGTCTTTTTTGATATGATTTGATTGGTTAACTTTTTAAAATTAATTTTGGGTAGTATTTTTTTCCTTTGAAGGCCTGGAATTTTTAACTGGATACCAAACATGGTGGACCTTGCCTTGTTGGTGCTGGATAATTTGTTTTCTATAAATATTTTTGAATGTTATTTCAAGACATGGCTAAGTTACTTGGAAATAATTTGCTCTTTTAGTGCCTTATTTTAACGACAAACTAGGCAGTTTATGAATAGGTCTCAGCCTGGAGCTAATTATCCCCACCTGAGGCAAAACTTTTCTTAGTACTTTTCCCATTGCCTCCTGAATTATGAGATTTTTTTCACTCTGGTTAATGGGAACAATTACTATTCCTGAACACTGTTCCTTGGTGATTGTTTCTTCTAATCTGTTAGGGTAGTTCTTTACTGGGCTTTGCATAACTTCCTTAAAAGTGTGCATTGATCAATACTCAGCTGATTCCTACTCAAGTGGGAATCTTGCTTATATTTGAAATTGTCTCTTTGTGCTGTGTTTTCTTTGTGAATTCTGGAAGCTTTGGCCTTCCTGGACTTCCATGTCCGTCTTTTCAACTTAAGAAGTCCACTTGCCTCTGCTTTGGACTTCCCTTTCCTGCTTGGAAACTTTACCCAGGTAGTAATCTGGGGCAATGTTAGGGCTTATTTTATTTATTTCTCATCTCCCAGGGAGCCCTGACCTTTACTGCTTGACGTCTGACATCTTGAGACATCATTTCATGTGTTTTAAAGACAAAGTCTTTAAAGAAAATGTTTTTCTTCAGTTAAGTAGTTAAGTCCAGTTTCTGTTACTACATTTTGGCTGGAAAGTCAGGGTTGTTTTACATTAATTATAATAATTTGAGCTTAGTATGCTTCATGGAATCATTTTAATTTCATATCTTTTGAATTCCTTTCCTTCTTTAAAATATTGCATAACTTTTTCTCTTCTCTCCTTATTAACTAGAATGAGAAACATCTTACATGCTTCTTTATGGTATAGAGCCAAAAGTATGACTATTCCTTTAATAGAGACCTTTTTCTTGGAAAAATTATAACTGGGAAAACATTAAGAATCTTAATAATTCAAATCTTCATTTTGGTCATTCCACATGTTATTCCATTCAATGCAGTCTTAATAGCAGACTGAATTATGTGAACCTTATGGTTCTTTACACACCATATATCCTTCCAAGATTGCTTGCTTTGAATCTTGTAAATGATACCCCAAAAAATCTAACATACGCCTAAATATTCTTTGAATAGGACTGTTTCCTTATCTCAAGACTTCTCAGAGCCTTAAACGTGCAATTTTCCAAGAGGTAATTTGGTACTCAGTACTTCCAAAATGTATTTGAATGTGATTTTGTTGTTGCTGTTTTGAATATATTTAAGTAATACATATAGGACAATATATCCTTAGCAAATATTTTGAAAATCACAAAGAAGTGTTCTTCTATGATACTAATTCTAAAAGAATTGCATTAGAAAGCATATTATTATCAGATATTTAAGTTGTACCATTTTTTTTATTAACGCAGAAGTCTCATCTAAATAAAAATCCCGAAGAATTGAAAAACAACATATCTTTCTGCTTTGTCAACTATTCCATTCATTAAATACTCTTCATATTAATGTTAATAACACAATTATGCTAATAAAATTAGAAAGGTAAGCATGAATATCATAGCTATCAAGAAATAAGGATTTATTTTGTTAGAGAGGAACCTCAGTTTTTCCATTTGAATATTTGTCTTGGTAGCACAAGATGTAGAAATTATAGTACTTGAATTTAAATTCAAATATTTTATTTATAAGCCAAGTCACTTTCTTTTAATGGAATCTATATTCATGCTAGTTAATATTTGTTATTTTTTCTATACTCCAAGGCTGTCAACAATTAATATTTCTTTTGGTGTATTTGAATATTTTTGTCTGTGGTTATTAATATTAGAGACCCTAAGTTTTTAGGAATTGGAAATTTAGTCAGTGGTTTGATTCATCAGTTTGAATGTAAAGAGTGCCCTGCTATTGTTACATTTACTAATAAAGCATTAATTAACTAGACTACTTAATAAGTGGGTGTTCTGGTTAACTTAAAATTGTCACAAAACTTTAAACATATTTCTTAGTCAGGAAATTGGATTATATTTTGGAGAAAATGCAACGTACTCCTATTAATTAAATCTTTTGTCGACAATTGAAGATCCTGTCCAGTCTCAGGACCATCCTTCCGAATATCAATGAAGTCTGGATTGTATTGTATATAATTGAATGGGGTGTTAGGTGTATCTATTCAACTGATGGGACAAAACCTAGAAACCATTTGGTCTTTGGTCTTGTGAAAAAATTCTTACCTCAAAATCTGAATATAGAAGAAAAATGAAAACGTGATTCTAGTTCATTGATGATTCTCTATTATGCCTTTGTTCATGGAAATGTCTTTATTATGGTCAATTTTTTGGTATTGTGTGAAGGAAAAAGTGAATGCTGTTTATTAGTGATGAATCTTAGTGTAAAATCAGAGCTTGATAATTTTCCAGCTGCTAGGGAGGAACATCTTGACTATATCACTTTAACATATATAATAGAAGGGGAAAATGAATGGGGAGTAAGGAATCTCTGCACAGAAAATAGAAAAACACATAATATAAAACAGGTTTTAAGGCCTTTACTTACTCATAGGAGAAAGTCATTTGTAGAGTTGATACTTAGGCCAAAACCATTTCCTTTTGTACTTTGTTGAGCCTTCCTCATGTTTCAAAGAATATGTAGCCACAAAAACCCATAAAATAAGATAGATCATTTCTTTCAGTATAGATGCTCATAGGATAGTACAAATTACAAAAATTCACCTCTCTGAAAATATTAGTGTTCACTTTTTTTTTTCTTACTTATATGGGCACAAAAATGGGCATATGAAATTTCAATCTACATCATTGAATATTTGTTTTTATAAAAATATTTTTAAAAGGCATTGTTGCTTAAGCATTGGAAAATTGTTAGTGACATTTTCTTATTTTATTCTGATGCCCCATCAATTTTTTTTCTTAAGTATGATCAATTTTTTAACTTCCCAGGTTGTTCTTTCAAATTCCCACAAATCAGATTTGCCACTCTGCTTCATTGCTTCATGTGGTCTGAGATTAATCTGCAGAGTGTCAATAAATCAAAAACTCTTTTTATTCATGCACAAAGTAGATTCAATCAATTTTACCCACTGCTGAGTTTCTGGTATTATCAAATTTCTGATCTACCTTTGTGCATTTAATACATAATTTAAGAATGTGATATTGACTGATTATTCATTATTTTGAAGTACTCATGGACTATAGCAATATTTAAATGTTTCAAACTGACAAACATATCACCTTCAGTCGTTATTAGAGAACAGTGTCTTAGAATTCATTTTCGTTTCTATGGTACGAAGTTATTTTATGTACTGGGGACATTATTTACATTACTTTTTTTACAATGTATCTGGTATATATAATTGCATTTTTTTAATCTATTCTATTATATAAAATAGTGAATTATCTTATCAATTATATTCTTCTCCAATTACTATTTTTCTATTCTCTCTCTTTTGGTTAATTTTTTATTTTGAAATAATTCAAACTTACAGAAAATTAAAAGAACATTAGCAAACATTACCACATTCTATTACTCATTTTATCTTATTTGCTTTATTGTTCTCTCTCTCAATATGTGTATACATATTCAGATTTAGATGTATATTTTATATTTCTATAACTATCTTATGTTTTATATATTTTATATTTATGTTACATATGTGTAAATATTTTTTGAGAATAAACTGCAGACATAATGCCCATTGTAACTAAAAACTAGGTACACTTTTTGCATAACCTTAGTCCAATTGGTGGTGTGCTATGACTAGTTTGAATTGACTTGCAAGAGTTAAATGGGCTCATCTTTTTCTAACTCCTCTTAGTGAGTTCACATTAGTAGCTTGAAATCAGCGGTTGTGGGAGTGTTTATCACATGGAAATCAGTAAATGTCCCAAATCTGGGCTTCCTCACCACCACTTAGGGAGAGCCAGCTTATCCCTTTGGCATTTGTCACCAACTGACTTAATTTATATTACCTTTATGTATTTTCCTTCTGTCTCTTTCTTATGGAAAACAGTAAGTATGCTTTGAACATAGTATGTGCTTAATGAACATTGGTCTAATGGATGAATTTCTTTTGGTTACAGCAATCCAATAGGTAAGGAAAACAATTTTTTCTGAATGTGATGCATAATTCAATATGATAGCAACATTATAGAAGTGATGTTCAAAATGTATGCTCAATTTTATTGTATATCAACAAATCTAATTTATTTTATAAGTAATTTAACCCTCCAAAAATTTAACTTAAAGCTTAAAATATTTAGCACTATAATATTACATTAAATATGATCTTTTCAAATTTCACTAGAAGTGAACATTTTCCATTGTCATATACCCATTAAGCGTTGTATTTATTTGCCTACTTAATCAAGTAGTCTACTCATCTATAATGTGTATGAACACATCGAAATAGTATTTGTAGGGTCTGGCAAAGTAATCAGTTTTGCTTGTTTTACTTTTCCCAGTCAGCTGTCTCCCTAGATTCTCTCCCCTGTTGAGCCTATACCTTAAAAAATATATTAGTATGGTAAAGGCTTTCATAGGTTACTTAAATCATAAGGCTTTGACTCTAGAACATATTATCAGAGCTCTGTAGCATCAACTTCCTGCTTATTAATGGACGTTACTGAATGGCACATATTAACTATGGTATGTATGTGTATATTTATTTCTTTCTTGCAGTATGAGTAAACAGAATTAATCCTTCTTCAACTGTAATTTTGTTCATGATTTTCCATCCTCACTAATTTCTAAAGCATTTAAAAATTTTGAAAATTCTTTCAATCAGGTCATATTCCCTTTATTGATTTATATTTAACCTTAACTTTATGGGAGCTTTACTCTCTAATTTCAAAAAAAATCCAATTTAATATCTCTTTTACCCCTTCCTTTTTCTAGCAAACACAATGTATTGCTTATATTTTCCCTTGATCCAAAAATCTTCTTTGTTATCTCTGAAGATTATCATTGAATGCCAACTGCTTTTAGAATTTTTCTCGGTGTATCAGTGCCACTCAATAAAACCCTCACACTTTGAGTTGTATTCCAGGGCTTAGTCCTTGGACCTTTACTCTGCCCTTCGGTGATTTTCTCCATTCTCATACTCATAAATATTATCTGTAAGCCCCTAACTCAAAAATTATGGATCCAGCCTAGACCTGTCTCCTGAACCATCTGGAGTTGTTTATCCAACTGACATTTAGATGCCTCTACTTTGATAAATTAGAGATATGTCCAAAACTTATGTCTCAAACTGAACAACTGTTTTTCTCTACCAACAATGTGGTATCCTCAAATGTCTCTCTTTCTAACCTCTGTTTCCAATGTCACATCTCTGACTCTAACCGTCCCACCTCCCCTTTATAAGAATCCTTGTGATTAGATTAGGCCCACCAGTGTAATCCAGGTAATCTCTATCTCAAACTCTATAATAAACGTATGTGGAAGGTCCATTTTGCTGTGTAATTAATCTCAACAGCTGGGTAGTTATTTTACCTTTTATGTATGTTTCTATTTGTAAAAATTTTAAATTCACAAAGCTTAAATATGCAGTTTTAATAAACATGTACACCCATTTAATTTATATCTCTATCTAAATACAGAATAGTCCCATAAACCCAGCAAGTTCCTTTGTGCACCAGTCAATTCTTCACCCAGACACAACCATTATTCTGGTTTCTATCTCTATAGATTGGTTTTATTTGTTGTTGAAATTCATATAAATGAAATCAGATCATATATAAACATTTTACAACTGGCTTTCTTCAATCCATATGTGCTTTAGATTATCTATGTAGTTGTGTACAGCAATAGTTTGTTCCTTTTTATTGTCTAGTAGTATTCCATTGTATGAATTTGCCATGATTTATCCATTCTTTTTTTTCTTTTATGAACATTTAAGTTGTTTCCAGTCTTTGATCATTATGAACAAAACTACTATAAACATTCTTGTCTTATAGATAAATGTTTTTATTTCTTTTGAATAAATAAGAGTAAATTGCTGTATCAGGGGAAGACTCGCAATCTTTTTTCAGAATGGTTGTAACATTTTACATTAAGAGGCACATTCTTGCTGATATTTGCACTGCCAGGCATCTCAATTTTAGCCATTCTAATTGGGGTGAAGTATAGTTTAAATTGCGTTTTATGATGATTAATTATGGTGAACACTTTTTCATGTGCTCACTGGCCTTTCACAAAGTTTTTTGCACATTGTTAATTAGGTTGTTTCCTTTTTTATTATCGAGTTAGGAATTCTTTATATATTCTGGATATAAGCAGTTTGCCAGATATATGCATTGCAAATATTTTCTCCCAGTCTGTGGCTTCTCTGTTTTCTTTCTCAACGATATGTTTTGGTAAGTAAAAGTTGTTTGTTTGTTTTTAATTTGTGTTTGTGTGTGTGTGTGTGGGGGGGGGGTTCTTTTGAGAAAAAAAAAGTTTAAGTATGAAATTAGTTTTATTATTATTTTAAAATACTTTCTGAGAGAGCAGTTTAAAGTTCACAGCAAAAATAGAAAGGTACAGAGATTTCCCACGTTCGCCTGCTCCCACACATTCGCAGCCTTCTCCATGATCTACATCCCCCACCAGAGTGGTACATTTTTTACAACTGATGAACCTACATTGTCATATCATAATGACCCAAAGTCCATAGTCTACGGTAGGGTTCACTCTTGGTGATGTGCATTTTATTTTATTTATCTATTTATTGAGAGAGAGAGAGAGAGAGAGAGAGAGAGAGAGAGAGAGAGAGAGAAAGGGGCAGAGAGAGAAGGAGAGAGAGAAACCCAAGAAGGCTCTGCACTGTCAGTACAGAGCCCAACGCAGGCCCGATCTCATGCGCTATGAGATCATGACCTGAGCCAAAATCAATAGTCAGACACTTAACTGACTGAGCCATCCAGGCGTCCATTCTTAAATTTTTGATAAAACTCATTTTACCCAAATTTTTGAAACCTAGTTGTATATTCAAAAATTACTGTTTTAGTATTTGAGAATTGGGAATCTGAAGGAAGTATATGAAATGCCATTAGAAGACATTCTACTACTTCAGGCAGTATTTAGGAAGAAGTTCAATATTAATAACATTTCAAAATATATAGTTATTTTATGAAGTAATATGAAAATGTGCAAAATAATAAAACTGGACTATTATCTTATAATACATGCAAAAATTAATTAAAAATGGATTAAAAACTTAAGTGTAAGACATAAAACAACAAATGTCCTAGAAAAAAACAGGGAAAAATCTCCCTGATACTGGTCTTGGGAATGATTTTTTGGATAAGCACAATCAACAAAGCACAATTAAACAAGTGATGAGACTACATTAAAGTAAAAGCTTCTGCACAGCAAAACAAGCAACCAACAAAATGAAAAGCCAACTTATAGAATGTGAGATTATTTACATATCATATAATTGATAAGGGTTTACTAACCAAAATATATGACATACACCTCAGTAGCAAAAGGGAAAAAGGGCTGCAGACCAAATAGACATTTTTCAAGAATATATACAAATAGCCCAAAAAGTAAATGAGAAGATGTTCAATATAACTAATCACTAGGGAAACACAAATCAAAACCACAATGCAGTATCACCTCACACTTATTAGAATGGCTATTATCAAAAAGACAAGAGTTCACAAGTGTTGATGAGGATGTGGAAGAAGGGAAACTTTGTGCACTAATGGCGGGCACAGCCACTATGTAAAACAGTACGGATACCGTTTTTGTTGTTTTTAGCAAAAGTTCATTTCTAAAACAGTTTGAATTCTTAATTATTATTACTTTCTTCTGTGCTCATTTTGAATATTCTTACGCTAAACAAAGACTCGAGCTAATTCTTATTTTCTGGTGGGTATCTATGACGTATGTTCATAGCTTATCTAACAATGACTCTAAGTGCCTAAATTCAGAATAATACTACTTGATTTTTAACATGCAAACTGCTTTAGGGGATCACCATTTAGCCATTGGATAGAACTAAATTTTATGTTTTTACCTTCAAAAGTGAGATAAGCTGAATGTAGCTAAATACGATTAGATTAGCATTTCCAGTATTTTTAAGTAGTTCACTACTATCATGAGTTGTCTTTTTATTAAGCCACAATATGGGAAAATTAGTGAAATAAAAGAAAGGAGTTAAACTTTCCCTAATCTATTATGTAAATGTAAACTGTTCTTTAAAGAATACATTTCAACAGTTATTACTTTTTAGTATCATAGCTGCCCACTGATGTCCATGTGCAAAGACTGGCTGAATGACTATCACTAGGTCGACATTATAGACATTATAGAAAATATTATATCATGGTTTTAAAGTATCTTTGTGAATTGATGGACTTTGTGACAGTTTATTGGATGAATTGGGAAGCTCTAGAAACTTGTCAATGTCTTCACTGTCTATAATATGTTCTTAATCTTAGGGTACTCTAAAGATTTATTTAATAGTTTACATTGGGGAGCCTGGGGGTCTGAGTTGGTTGGGCATCCGACTTCGGCTCAGGTCATATTCTCACAGTTGAGGAGTCTGAGCTCTGTTTCAGGCTCTGTGCTGACAGCTCAGAGCCTGGAGCCTGCTTTGGATTCTATGTCTCCCTCTCTCTCTGCCCCTCCCCCACTTGCACTCTCTTTCTCTCTCTTTCTCTCTCTCTCTCAAAAGTAAACATTAAAAAATAAAAAAAAAAACAAAAACATAGTTTACTATTATAGTATCCGATAAAAGGAACCCATAACTGGCAATTCTTACATTGTTTGTAACTATAATCAATTAATCAGAGTCATTTAATCTTGAAGAGTGAAAGCTTCAATAAGGACTATGCCATGTACTCTTGACAGTTAATAACCATGTAGCAATCTCATGAGTACAAGCTTCCCAATGCAATCAAGCACTGCCATGAGCACACATATCTGTTGGTCTAGTCTGAAAAACCAAGTCAGGATTTTAGAACTTCCAGTGGAGAGGCAGGTATCTTATCAAGAGTAGACTACTAGCTAACCCAAAATCAACTTAACAAGAATTGATTATACAGAAAAATAAAATGAGTGAGGAACAGCTAATGAGATTATTTGTTGGTAATATTGTTGGTCTCATTTTTAAGTTTTTATTTTCTGATGGGTGTATGAGAGAATCTTTGTCTTCTTTATCCATCTCTAGTTCTCAGTGTAGTAGGTTCCACTTGTGTAGTGTGAGATGAAACATTCTTTGAGTGATTGCTTAATTCAAATGACCCCTTAGAACTCAGAAAAAATCCTAATATTGGCATACTAAAGAGTAGCAGTTAAAAAGTCATGCTTAACTAAAAGTCCTTATAAGCCTATTCTTCAGAATTTATATTCTTTAACACCTATTAATATCTTTCTGAACTCTAGGGTTTTCAAAAATTTTTAATTTCAAATTTCAAAAATTTTTAAAAATTACAGTAGAATTCATCTACTTCCAGATTTTCAGAAATTATTCCTTTGACACGGATTGGCCCTTAAGCTAACAAGCTTTCTTTTAACTTTTTTTTTTTAAAGGCTTTTGGGGAGGGACTTCAGCTTCATCTCTCTATGTGTTAACAGAGAATTGTTATAATATATAATTATGAATTATCCTTGGGCTCAAATTTTTGACTGGTCAATTCCAGTTTATATATATGTTAGAGTTTGGTTTAAACAGCTCAAAAGAAACAGTGAGTCAGCATTTAAAAATCAGGTGCTTCTGAATAAAACTACTCATTTCTGGGACTGCCTGATACACTGGAACATCTGCCAGTGTTAGGACTACCTTCCCTCATGGCAAAAAGCCACCATAGCTAAGCCCAACTGCTTCACAGAGAAGGAGAGGTACTGGATGGAATCCCTGCCAGTCCACTCCACTTGCATTATCTGACTGGTCACTGAAGCCATTTGACTTACAGTCCCTGATTTCATCGTAATTGACCTTAAGTTTGATCCCAAACATTTATTGAGTCTTTTCTCAATAAATGGAAAAGATTCAGAACAGAAAACATATAAAACTGAAGTGTATAGCTCTGTAGAGATAATGAGTCAGTAATAGCACACAGAGGTTCATTTTTTTTGGACAATGGACAGTATTAGAAATGTCATTAAAATGAGGGAAACTACTTCAATCATTCAAACGTTTGATAGGTAGGAAAAGAATATCGCAGCACTGTAAGGAAAAAATAGCACTACAAAGTAAAAACTAATTCCATTTATGTTAGCATAAGGTTTTTGAGAGAGTAGGATGAAAACAGACTCATTGTTGCTTAATTTAACAGGCATTTTTACACACAACAATAATGAGTTAGATCCTGTGTGCTGGAAACCGCTTGAGAACACCAGTACTTGATTGGGAGGTGGATGAGGATGGAAAATGAAGAGCGGTTAATTTAGCAGAATAATCTAAATCATAATCAGTCACTTTTAGTTATAAGTCACCAAAGATGTCACCTATCAAAAATGTATAAGGAGTCCAAAGTTAAAAGAAATCACAAAATTTTGTGAATGAGTATGGAGCTGAAGTGTTCACAGCCTGGAATTAATTTGTGCTCACAGAAACAGAATTAGTTTCACCTTTTGACTAATAATATCTTTTCCCAAATAAATTGTAGAAAAGTTGCAAAGAAACATTTTCAATTATTTCTGAATGCAAATTAAGCTCTGAGAATCCCAACTATGACTTGACATATTAATTTGTTTAGAGCTCCATTTTCCTTATTGAAAAACAACCACTAATTTTTATTTTAGTAAGTTTCTTTCATCCAAAATATAGTAACTAGACATTCAGACTGTGAAGGAATCTATATTAAAAATATGAAAAGATGAGTAAAATCATATTATAGCATAGAGGTAAAAGTATTCCTAAATATATATTTTTCAATGTGTTCAGTGAAGAACCTGGCTACCTTAATCCATTTTGAATATTTACAGACCATTCCAAACCTTTTGAGAACCTTAGCCACTGAATGAATAGTTAGTCCTTTCTCTCACTTTAATCAAACGTTTCAGCATGAATTCATGCACTTAATTCTAGGGACCATTTCCTCTGAAATTATCCATAAATCTCCTATGTCCTATGGCAGAGAAAGTAAAATTTAACATCATTTTTTAAAGTCTTGAAATTAAACTATGTTGAATTTTTAATGGAATCCTAGGTTGAATATGACATCCACAATCCTTTGGGAGAGGTATTAAATACTTGTAAAAAATTTTTGGATGAGACTTTCTGGTGTGTTGCTACATATACATTATTAGTCACTCTAGTTCTTTTATTTCAAAGGAAATGTTCTTTATTCTTTCAGAAATAGGCCTTTAATCTT
This sequence comes from Neofelis nebulosa, assembly GCF_028018385.1. Classification (NCBI taxonomy): domain Eukaryota; kingdom Metazoa; phylum Chordata; class Mammalia; order Carnivora; family Felidae; genus Neofelis; species Neofelis nebulosa. Next base: position 60,295,724 of record NC_080787.1, on the reverse strand, counting down.
TGATACAATTTTTCCCTTATTGTTAATATGGTCTGTGACCTTGAGCAAATTATTTACTTGGCTAGGCTTTTGATAAAACCCGTATGAATTAAGATGACGCGTGTTTGAGCTTTATAAAGAGTCTGAAATTAATTATATATAAAAATTTTGCTTCCATGCATTTTTTAACTTTTAATTTTGATATAACTCTAGATTCATAGAAGTGTGACAAAGATAGCATAGCTTCTGTATAATTTTCATTTGACTTCCTGTAATGTTAATATTTTACAATGCTATGATATATTTTCAAAACTAAGAAATTAAAATTAGTATAATATTATAACATTAGTATATAACATTAGTATAATATTAGTATAGTATTAGTATTAGTATATACTAATTAATATGTATATATTAGTATAGTATTGGTATTAGTATAATATAACATTAGTATAATATTAAAGTATAATATAATACTATAATACTATAGTATAACATTAGCATAATATTAAAGTATAATATAATGCTACAATACTATTATTATATTATACCATATATTAGTATTTATATAGTATACTATCTATATTATACTATATATTAGTATTTATATTGTATACTATATATACTAACATATAGTATAATATAATAGTACCATTATAATATAATACTATTATAATATAATACTATTATAATATAATACTATATATAATATATAATAATATAATAAATAATACTAGTATTTATATAGTATACTATATATACTAACATATAGTATAATATAATAATACTATTATAATACTATTATATTATGTAATATAATACTATTATATTATATAATAATATAATAATACCATACATAATATATACAATATAATAATATAAACTATTATAATATCATACTATAATATAATATAATATAATATAATATAATATAATATAATACTATTATATAATATAATACTGTTATAATATATACTACCTAGTATATATTAGTATAGTACTATATATTAGTATAATATAGTGTATAGTATAATATATATATAATTAGTGTACACACTAATAAACTATGACATATATTAGTATAAACCTCAGGCTTTGATTTGATTTCACTTTTTCTACTGCCTTTTTTCTGTTTCAGGATCTAATTCCAGATTTCATATTGCATTGAGTTGTCATGGCTCTTTAAGTCTCTTTCAAACTGGGATAATTTCTCAGTCTTTCCTTGACTTCATGACCCTTACACTTTTGAAGATATTGGTTAGGTACTTTGCTAAATGTCCCTCATATTGGATATGTTTGACATTTTCTTGTGAATAGATGGAGGTTTTAGATTTAGGGGAAGAATATAACAGATGTCATGTACTCTTTTCATTGCATCATATCAGGGGTAACGTGATATCAACATAACTTTTCATTGATGATGCTTACCTTGAGCACTGGTTAAGATGGTGTCTGTCATGTTCCTTACTCTAAAGTTACTACTTTTCAGGGCACCTGGGTGGCTCAGTTGGTTAAGCGTCTGACTTCAGCTCAGGTCATTATCTTGTAGTTTGTGGGTTCAAGCCCTGCATGGGACTCTGTGCTGACAGCTCAGAGTCTGGAGCCTGCTTTGGATTGTGTCTCCCTCTCTCTCTGTCCTTCCCCTGTTTGTGGTCTGTGTGTGTGTGTGTGTCTCTCTCTCTCTCTCAAAAATAAATAAAAATTTAAAAAAATAATAAATTTAACTATTTTTCTCTTTCCACATTCCATTCACTAGAAGCAAGTCACCAAATCCAGCCCACTCATAGGGGAAGGGGAAATGAAGTTACATCACCCACAGAGATGGGTATCAAAGAGCATGTAGTCATATATTGAAACCACATCATATCTAGTAAATTTGGGAGAGAAACTTTGAGACTATGCAAAGAGGCTGCTTCTTTTTAAAGATTCACCTACTAATTTTAACATTCATCAATGGATCATGACTGCTGTGATTCCTTCTACATCAATTAATTGTAATTTTTCTGTTAGAAAGATTTGTCCCTACTTTCCCATTCTTTTATTTATTCACTTATTTACTTACGTAATATATCCTCCTGGAAATTTACTTCATTTTTAGCATGATAATCTGATATTATTATTATTTCTTATATTGTTTAAGTTGCTTTTGTCATTGGGAGCTCTCTCAGAATATCTTGTGGGTCCCTTTGACATGACCCATCATGGCTTTTGGCTTTATTGTGGGTATATATTCACTTTGTTACTTCGTGTCACTAGAAGATAATGCCTGATTCCTTTAGGAGGCTCTGAAGGATAATCTGTTCCATACCTCTCTACTAGCTTTGGTTGGTTGCTGGAAGTGCTTGGCATTCTTAGGTTTGTATTTGCTCACCCCAATCCTTGCTTGTATCTTCACATGTGCCTTCTTCCTTGTGTGTCTCTCTGTGCCCTCTCCTGTCTTTATAAAGATACATCATTGGATTTAGGGCCACCCTTGGTACAGTATGACCTCATCTTAGATAATGACATCTGCAAAGACCCTTTTTCCAAAGAAGGGAAAATTCTGAGGTTCTGGGTGGACATCGATTTTGGAGGGACACTATTCAACTCACGACAGTGTTTAGAAATCAAGATCTGGACGTTGCATTTTGAAATAAAAAATCATTCTGTGTATATGTATGTGTGTTATACATACAAATGAAAATATGATATTTTGTAAGACGTTACAACATACTTGATAATTGCATTGCTTTACTCCTTTATTTTACATTGTATTTTCAAGTCAAGAATTTCTTTAGTGTACTATTAAAGACACATGTAATCTCTGAATTTTCAGTATGTAAATTTCAAAATATTTTTGTACAAATCAAATCTGTTGTTCTAGGTGATAATGATGTTGTTAAAATAGCTTATTTTCAGTCTTTCAGATGACCAGAGAAAAGCCAAAACCATAAAATTTATATTGCTTCCAGTTAACTTAAAGTGATTTAAATTTCAATGTTTAAATGTGTTACATGTATTAAAAAGATACAGGAAAGATACACCATAGAAGCACAATGTATTCATTACCCACATTTAACACATGGTTTGGTAGATTTTGCAACATGAATTTTTAAAAACAAAGTAAATTATTCTAAAAAGAACTAAAATATTGGTATAAAATTGAAAACCTTTTTATTATGTATATTCAAATCCATATCCATAATCATCATATGTCTGCAAACATAGCATTACTCTATGTTTGCATATTTATGCAAATGACATATTTATCATGACTTTTCTGCTAATACATGTAGATATAGTGAATTTTAATAACTATGTATTATACAAATTTCTGGATTTTAGAAAAATATAGAATAATTGACTATTAATTCATTTTTATATTCAAAACTTAGGCTGTTTCATATTTCAATATTAAAAGTATTTTTCAATAGATATTCATGCACAAAGAATTGTTCATTCTTAGTGTATGTGGATGCTTAGCTCTAGTGGATATTGCTAAATTGTTCTTCAGAGTGGTTTTTCTTGTATTACATGTCTATGTAATTAGCAATGTAGGCAAGATTCTGCTTGTCCCAAGTCTATGACTATTTGATATTATCTTACAGACATTGTTTTATATGTATATATAACATATATTATTTTTGACAATTTGATAGAGGTGAAATTGTATCTCATTGCTTTAACAATTATTTCCTTAATTTCTAGTAATATTGAGCTTTAAACATGTTTTTATTTATTATTTTGCTTCAAGTTTTTATTTAAATTGTAGTTAGTTAACATATAGCATAATATTGGTCTCTGATGTAGGATTTAGTGATTCAACACTTACATACAACCCAGTGATCATCACAACAAATGCCCTTCTAAATACTCATTGCCCATTTAGCCTATTCCACATCCACCTCCCCTCATCAACCCTCAGTTTGTTCTCTATAGTTGAGTCTTTTATGGTTTGCCTCCCTCTCTTTTGTTTCCTCTTTCCCCTATGTTCATCCTTTGTTTCTTAAACTCCACATATGAGTGAAATTATATGGTATTTGTCTTTCTCTGACTTACTTATTTAGCTTAGCACAGTACACTCTAGTTCTATCCATGTTGTTGCAAATGGCAAGATTTCGTTCTTTTTGATGAATGAGTAATATTCTATTGTACATATATATACTAACTTTTCTTCCTTCCTTCCTTCCTTCCTTCCTTCCTTCCTTCCTTCCTTTCACTTTTTTTTTAATTTGAGAGAGAGAAAGTATGCCAGTGGGAGAGAGGAGCAGAGGGAGAGAAACAGAGAAAATCTTAAGCAGGCTCCATGCTGAGTGTGGAGCCTAATTTAGGGTGCCATCCCATGATGCTGGGGCATGATCTGAGCTAAAATCAAGATTCAGACACTCAACCAACTAAGCCACCCAGGTACTACTATACTATGTTTTCTGTATCCCTTCATCAGTCAATGGACATATGGGTTCTTTCCATAATTTGGGTATGGTTGATAATGCTGCTATAAACATCTGGAAGCATGTGTCCCTTTTAATCAGCATTTTTGTGTCCTATGGGCAAATACCAAGTAGTGCAATTGCTAGGTCATAGGGTAGTTCTATTTTTAACTTTTTGAGTAACCATCATACTGTTTTCCAGAGTGGCTGCATCAGTTTGCATTCCCACCAACAGTGTAAAAGGGTTCCCCTTTCTCTGCATCTTCACCAACACCTGTTGTTTCTTGTGTTGTTAATTTTAGCCATTCCGACAGATATGAGGTGATATCTCATTGTGGTTTTGATTTCTATTTCCCTGATGATGAGTGATGTTGAGCATCGTTTCATATGTCTGTGTGTCATCTATGTGTGTTCTTTGGAAAAATTTCTATTTATGCCTTCTGCCCATTTCTTCACTGGATTATTTGTTTTTTTGGGTGTTGAGTTTGATAAGTTCTTTATAGATTTTGGATACTAGCCTTGGTGAGATATATCATTTGCAAATATCTTCTCCCATTCCAAAGGTTGCCTTTCAGTTTTGTTGATTGTTTTGTTCCTTCACTGTGCAGAAACTTTTTATCTTGATGAACTCCCAAGACTTTTTTTTTTTTAAGCTTTTTTTCCCCTTGCCTCTGAAGACATGTTTAGTAAGAAGTTGCTATGGCTGAAGTCAAGGAAGTTGCTGCCTGTGTTCTTCTCTAGGATTTTGATAGTTACCTGTCTCACATTTAGGTCTTTCACCCATTTTGAATTTATTTTTGTGAATGGTGTAAGAAAAATGTCCAATTTCATTCTTCTGAATGTTGCTGTCCAGTATTCCCAACACCATTTGTTAAAGGGACTCTTTTTTCCACTGGATAGTCTTTCCTGCTTTGTTGAAGATGAGTTGCTTCTTGCAGTAGGCCTCTATTGCTATATACTTCCATCCTATGGCCACTTTTGCCGCATCCCAAAGATTTTGGACTGTTGTGTTTTCATTTTCATTTGCTCCCATGTGTTTTTTTAATTTATTTTTTAATTTTGTGGTTAACACATTCCTTCTTTAGTAGGATGTTCTTTAACCTCCATGTATTTGTAGTGTTTCCAAATTTTTTCTTGTGTTTGACTTCAAGTTTCATAGTGTTGTGGTCTGAAAGTATGCATGGTATGATCTTAATCTTTTTGTACTTGTTGAGACCTGATTTGTGACCCAGTGTGTCATCTATTATTGAGAATACCCCATGTGCACTAGAAAAGAATGTGTATTCTGCTGCTTTAGGATGAAATGTTCTGAATATATCTGTTAAGTCCATCTGGCCCAATGTGTCATTCAAAGCCATTGTTTCCTTGTGGATATTCTGCTTAAATATCTGTCCATTGGCATAAGTGGAGTATTAAAGTCCTCTACCATTATTGTATTGTTATGAATGAGTTTCTTATGTTTGTTATCAATTTATTTATATATTTGGGTGTTTCAAGTTGGGGCATAAATATTTATATTTCTTAGATCTTCTTGTTGGATAGACCCTTTTATTATGATATAGTGCCCTTCTTCATCTTTTTTTACAGTCTTTGCTATAAAGTCTAGTTTGTCTAATATAAGTATGGCTACTCTGGCTTTCTTTTGATGTCTATTAACATAATAAACTGTTCTCCATTCCCTACTTTGTCTGCAGGTGTCTTTAGATCTAAAATGGGTTTCTTGTAGGCAGCATATAGATGGGTGTTGGGTTTTTTTAATCTATTCTGATACCATATTTCTTTTGATTGGAGCATTTAATCCATTTACATTTCAGAATTATTATTGATAGATATGAATTTAGTGCAAATGTACTACCTAAAAGTTGGTATTTCTGGAGATTTTCTTTGTTCCTTTTTAGTCTTTGTTGCTTTTGGTCTTTCTTTCCTACTTAAAGAGTCCCCTTTAATATTTCTTGCAGGATTGATTTAGTGGTCACAAACTCCTTTAGTTTTTATTTTTCTGGGAAACTCTTTATCTCTCCTTCTGTTCTGACTAATAGTCTTACTGGGAAGAGCGATCTTGGCTGCATATTTTTTCCATTTTGCACGTTGAATATATCGTGCCAGTCCCTTCTGGCCTGCCTAGTTCCTGTGGAATGATCTGCTGCTAACCTTATTTGTCTTCCCTTCTGGGCTAGGGATTTCTTTTCCCTTGCTGCTTTCAAGATTCTTTCCTTATCTCTGTATTTTGCAAATTTAACTATGATATGTCTTGGTGTTGGCTTTCTTTTATTGATTTTGATGGGAGTTCTCTGTGCATCCTGGATTTGGATGTCTGTTACTTTCCCCAGATTGGAAAGTTTTCAGCTATAATTTCCTCAAGTAGACCTTCTGCCCCCTTTTCAATCTCGTCTTCTTCTGAGACTCCTATGATACAAATTGTTATTATGCTTTATTATTCTTCGAGTCTTCATTTGTGACCTAATATTTTTCTTTCCCTCTTCCTTTCAGCTTCTTTATTTTCCATAATTTTATCTTCTATTTCACTTACTCATTCCTCGGCTTCTTTCATCCTTGTGGCCATTATATCTAGTTGGTTTTTCATCTTGGATATAGCATTTTTATTTAAGCCTGACTAGTTTTTAGGTCTTTTATCTCCATGGTAAAGTACTCTCTGTCTTCGATGTTTTTCTCAAGCTCAGCTAGCATCCTTATGATTATTGTTTTAAATTCTGGTTCTGGCATATTACTTATATCTATTTTGATTAGATCCTTGGCCATGACCTCTTCTTGTTCTTTCTTTTGTGATGAATCCCTCCAACTTGCCATTTTGTCTAGGTCTCTGTCTTCTGTGTATTAGGAAAGCCTGTTATGTTTTGTGCTCTTGAGAATAATGGTTATATTAAGAAAAGGTCATATACTGTCCAGGGCCTGGATTTTCAGAAAGTGTTTATGGTGTCTGCTGTGTGCACTCTGCTGTTGTATTTTGGCTGCTCTTTCCCTCAGATCAGTCCTCTGCAGAGTTTCTTCTTGCTTGCAATGCAGAGTGTTTGGACCTTGTCCACTGTGTGGTGAGTTTTAACTTGGTGTGCTTTGGTCTGCTTGTTAATAGAGACTATATCCTAGTTCCCCTAGAGCTAAAGCTTTGTAGCACTCTCTGGTCAGTAGACCAGATGGTGGGTGTGGGGTGGTTTCTGCTGGTCTTCTGAGGGAGGGGCTAACTGCCACTCAGAGTCTCAGGCATGCTGGCCCTAATTCAGAAGCACCTGCAGATTGCAGGAGGGTGTCAGCTTGGTATAAGTGATTCAAGCCTCCCCTGTAGGCACTGTGCTGCTCACTGAAGTACTCTGTGCTGATGGATGAGGGTAAAAATGGCATCAGCCAGCTATTTTATCCCCAGAGAGGGGAGTTTGCACCCCCACACCGTTCAGGAAGCCCTCACAGAAGAGTAATCTCCCTTCTTGTGTCCCAGGCTTTTCTCAGATATGTACCTTCACTCCATGTGTCTAAGCCATCTGCCCACCTGTCAGTGCAATGTTCCTGGTATTTTATCCCAGGCATGCTGGTTGGGTTTAAAACTCCAAATTTTGGAGACCCACCACTGCATAAGCCTGAGCTGGTCCTCCAGAGGAGAGTCTTGCTGAGCTCTGGCTGGTGCCAGTTTGTCTCAGAAGGGCAGTTGCAAGAATGCATAAGGGCTCGGATTTATGCAAAGTGCAGCAAAAATCAGGTGTCTAGGTTAGCTGCCCTCAGCATCTGCTTCTGCTCCTATGCTAGTGAATGGGGCAGCTCAATGGTGTCTACCAGCTCTTTTGTCCCTGGGTGCAGTGCCTCCTCTCCCAAATGTACTCCAAGAAGGGAAACTGTCTCTCCCAATGAAACCCAGGAGATCCTCAAACTATGCTATCCGCACCTGGGCCTCTGCCTTCCTTCTCCACAGGAGCACTTCTATGCCTCCTAGAATCCACCTTGCCAATGGTGCAGACTTCTAAAATTTCAGATTTTGAGCTCTGCTCCTAGTAAAACCTTGTGATAATCAACCCCTCTCATTTTCCACATCAATGGTTTTAGGGAAGTGTTTTCATTGTGCAGTGACCTGGACCCTGTTCTCTCTCTCTCTCTCTCTCTCTCTCTCTCTCTTTCTCTCTCTCTCTTCTTTCTCTCCTCTCTCCCTGATCAGGCTCCTTCCCCTCTGCAGCACTGGCAATTTTCTCCCCCAAATAACATCTCTGCACCTCCTACCTTTCATGATGTGGCCTCTTTTCTCCCTCTAGTTACGCAGTTTGTTCTTTCAGTCCTCAGATTGATTTCCTGGGTGTTCAGAATATTTGATATTTATCTAGGTGTGTTTGAGGGTTGAGGACCTTAGTCCTCCTACTACCCCTCCATCTTAACTCTTCCTCCTTAAGTATGTTTATTGCCAATGCAGATTTTACTTTATGATTTGCTTGTTTAAATCATTTTATTTTTTTTTTACTTCTTATGTTATTTATTATTTTATTTTTTGTTATTATTTTTAGAAACTTGTAATGCTTTCAGAAATCAAATATTGATTACTTATAGGTGAAAAATATAATTTTGCAATTTTTGGCTTGTATTTTAAATTTGTCTTTTTTTTTGTCAGACAGAAAATCTAAATTTCAATGTAGTGAAATGAATCACGCTTTTCCTTTGTTTCATTTGTGTGTGTGTGTGTGTGTGTGTGTGTGTGCATGTGCATTATTTTAAAAATTCTTCTTACCCTGAGGATATATAACTATTCTTTTAAGTTACATGTTTATTTTACCTGGATTATAAGATATAAGATATTTTTATATTTTGTTTTTCCATTTGGACAGCCCAATGTTCCAACAACATGTGTTGAAAAATCCATCACCTCTATAGTGATATAGTTGTAAAATCACTATTTCTTGTATATTCTATGTTGACATATCTGCATCTATCTGCTTTCTGGGCTACCTTTTCAGTTCCATCTCTCTATTAGTCTGTGTCAATATTATCATATCTTAATTTCAGTCTATTGTGCTATTTATTAAGTCAAATCTTATCATTTTAATTTTCTATAAGGGTGGTATAATGTACTGGCTTATCATGTAATGTTTGGAGATAGCATATTAGAGTTTAAATCTCAATTCTACCTTCTTTTAGTAATATGACATTGGCAAGTTACTTGGAATCTGTGTCTCAGTTTCTTCATCTGCAAAATATAGGCATTATTGGTTTCTATATAACCATGTTCTTTCAAAATTAAGTGTTCTTATTCATATAAAGCGTTAGAATTATTCTTGACAAATAGTAACTACTCAATCATTAGTTATTATTTAAAATTATCTTGACTTTTCTTGGTCTTATACTTTTTGTTGTGAATTTTAGGGTTAGTGTTTTAAAGAGTTTAATAAACCCTATCCAGATTTTGCAATTGAAATTTCATTAGATTTATAGAGTGATTTGTATTCTCTAGCTGATTCTATGAATCAACTTTATTTGAGCATCATTAATTTCTAACTAAGTTGTGATAGAAACTAATGCGATAGTTGTCTTGACAAAACAATGTATGGAGTAGCTTTGCAAAGTATCATGATTATAAAGTAATTTTAGAAACATGATAAGTTTTTAAGGAAAGCTTTTTTTAAAGTTGTATTTATTTGTTTTGAGAGAGAGAGAGCATGCAAGCAGGGGAGGGGCAGAGAGAGAGGGACAGAGAAAATCCCAAGCAGGCTATGTGTTGTCAGCGCAGAGCCAGACATGGGGCTTGATCTCACAAACTGTGAGATCATGACCTAAGCCAAAATCGAAAGTTGAACACTGAACTTACTGAGATTCCCAGGAGCCCATCGTGAGAATTTTTTAAGGATAGAGGAGTAACTTACAATCATATAAAATTAGGCCCTATGTGACAAATGGGGAATTTGAGGCTCTGAAGAGTGTGGCTTCATGCTGATTATGGAGCCTGCCTGGGATTCTCTCTCTCTCTCCTTCTCTCTCTGCCCCTCCCTTGTTCACGTGCTCTCTCTCTCTCAAAATAAATAAATAAACTTAAAAAAATCCATTGATTCAAAAAAAAAGATTGATTCATTGGCATTAGAGAATTAAAGAATAATAACAGCTATTAACGTTAAAACCCTGCTGAATATTACTGTGTGTCTGATAACTGACCACACTTGAGTATTCTAAAGTGGCCCCCCATGAATAGGAACGTTCACTGATGCTTTGAAGAATATTTAACAGAGATTCTCAGCTGAGAAAAATGGCATATAAAAGTCAGGTTTTACTTACTTTTGCTTACCTCAAAAGAACTCTGGATTCCTTCTAAAGTCATATTCTCTGTTTTTTTTTTCTCCAAAGTTATTAATCGTTCAGTACTCTACAAATAATTAGAGGTTTGGAGGATGCCCATTAGCACTGATTTGGGGTTGAGGCAGTATCAGGCATGCACAGTACTCAGCAAGGCCTTTGGGGTAGTAGTTTGGGAAGGACAGTAAGGGTCCTGAGTAGGTTGTTCATGAAAACACCTAATTTCTGAGTCACACCTACCTTATTGTAAAAATCGTATTTGACTGCAACTCACGTTTCAAAATCCTGCTTTGCTGTCTTCTCTTTTGTGAAGCCATTCGTGACATTTCCAGAGGAAAAAGAGAAAATGGTTTGTAAATAACTTCATCCTTAAAAAATATGTAACTGTATCATAATTGATTGGGCTACCAGATGACTCTTTAAAAATGTACTTCAAAGGCCATTCATTTGGCACTACTGTTTGCAAACCACAAATAAAAAACCCTATTGATTAGGTTAACAGAGGAAAATTTCGACTTCTTTTTCAGGTAGTTCTGTTTGCAGATTCTCAATTGACTTTATTATTGAGAAGGATTTTACAGAGGAAAAGAATCATTTGTTGTTTACTCATAGGTCCTTTTTACAGCAATTCACATTGAATTTGTGATTTCCAGTTCTCTTTGGAATGCACCTACTCAGATGAATATGATTGAAAGGCACTTCTACTTCAAAGTCTCTATTTTCAGTAGCTTGTTACCAAACTAATTAACTGGTGAAATGAAATGATTCATGCTTATTGTCAGTTGAAAAGTGAATTTAGGTATATGGAAACAAAATCCTTGATGTTATTTTGGAGGATCAGATTAAAACAATTACATATTTTGATAAAAATTCTTTGGTGATATGAGTTAACCTTGAATCAGAGTCATTTAGACAAGTTGATGTCCAAGAAACACTGCATTGTGCCTGTTTTTGATTCTCCTCGCCAAGAACATAGGTGTGGACTCATCATGGTAAAGAAGTAACTTTCATGTGTTAAAAATAAAACAAGCTTTTCTGCAATCTTTAACACTTCACGTCCTATGCCTCCATAATGTTTATTTCTAGGAATATATGGGCAAAAACAGTAGTGGTTATAATATAATTAACAGCCAGCCACATGCAAATTTGTTTCTTCACTCAACTTTTATTAGTAAAGTAACACTGAACAAGTTACTTAAATAATCCGTATTACACAACAGAGAAGCAATACCTAATTTATGAGATTGTTATGGAAAGTAAATATGATATGGTAAGAAGTATAAATATTTAGACCATTTAGATATGGAGGCAGTTTTGTTTTCTTTCCCCCCACCTTCTTACTACTCACAAAGAAGGGAACACAATTCTAAGAGAACAAGTTAAGACCTTTCTGTCTTTGTTATAAAGGAGAGCTTGTATCTCTGAGTAGAGAAAGACATTAAGAGATATCACCTGAGTATGACTAAGGAGTCAAGAAACCAGCCAATCTTAAGGAATTTGTACCCCAGTGGAGAAGACTTTACTCCCTTAGAACACCCTTGGTGAGCAGATACAGTGAAGTCTTTGGAGCTGAATTATATACGTCAACCACTTAACTGGTCACGGAGACAAAATTTGTTTATGGCTTATGCTAAAGGTACTGTAACGTTGATGTCCAGTTGGGATCAAGAGGATTTTATCTTGTCAGCTTCCAACACCTCACCTGTTGATTGCCAGCAAGAGTGAGATGAGGTAGAGGCCACGTGCTCCCCAGCTGATTCCTACACCCCATGAACCCAGTACACAAACACAACATGCCAGACCATGAATAAACAATTCTCTAATCATACCCATATCATGGAGGGTATGAATTTAGCGTAAATTTGAAACTGAATATTCAAATTTCACTTAGAGTATAGAAAGACAAAGACATAAGAATTTAAAAGAGAAATGAGAATCAGATAGTAGAATTTGAAAATCAGTTTCCTGAAGGTGATTTAAAATATTAAATGCTGTTAAAATTAAGTGGAATGATGATTGGGAAACAGCTGTTAAATTGTCAAGGACACTTGGTATCATTAAAAATAGTCACTGAATGTACACATGACAGAATTTACTTAAGAAGGTTTTAGATTGGGGGCATCTGGGTCCCTCAGTCAGTTGAGCGTCCGACTTCGGCTCAGGTCATGATCTCACAGTTCGTGAGCCTGAGCCCCTCATCCGGCTCTGTGCTGGTGGCTCAGAGCCTGGAGCCTGCTTCGGATTCTGTGTCTCCCTCTCTCTGCCTCTCCCCCGCTCGTGCTGTCTCTCTATCTCTCTCAAGGAACGAATAAACATTAAAAAAAAATTTTTTTAAAGAAAGTTTTAGGTTAAATGATGAAGGAATCTAAACTCAACTTGCCCAGAGGAAAATTGGGCTCTTTTCTATAACATAAACTCTTGCAACGTTTGAATGATCTCTTGGTTTGTGCCTTCTTTAACCGTCCTATATTTACCATGTGGCTAGGGTGATATCTTCAAATGTAAGAGGTGGATACAACTAGATCCACCTGGCTAAGGGGAAGAAGTAACTGTATTTCTCTTGGCTTATCACCTCAAAATTACCCTGTGAGTGTTACCCTATCAGAACCTAAGCAGACTCTATTATTCTAAATATTTAAATAATTACTGATGTTTAGATGCATTACTCCAGTCAGTCATCTTTAAAAGAACACGAAAACAATTATTTTTCCCTCTTTCTTGTATCATGTGAAGCATTATGTGGGATTATGTTAAGAGAGTTCTGTTTAAGATCCATCCTTCTGATACACTTGGTTAGAAGAATTAGACCAACCTCAATGTGTTCTTAAGGAACTTGAGTATTTCTGTTGGGCTCTAAAAAGTTAATAAAGGGACAGTACAGATCCAATAGGCATTGAAAGCAGCATGTCCTATACTTGTGGGAAAATCTGCTGCAGGAGATCATAGTGTCACAGCAGAGTTTCCAAAACTACTAAGGAAGATGAACGAGGGCCTCATCTGCTCAGCAGTTATAGTTCTTGATTGAATATAAATAAAATAGCAATTTATTTTATGCAACCATTTCTGTGAACTTAATATGTGCCAACTCACAAGACAGAAGCCCATTCAGCAAACTATCAAATTAAAAGACCAGATGTTTAGGTTGTGGTGAATCTACCAAGAAAATGCCACTCGATGTAACTGGCCCAGGGGCCCAGCTAGTTTTCTGGTGAGATGTTACTTTATATTGTACTCATTTTTTTCTTTAATTTCTACTGCAAAGGAATCTGCTAAGATATTTAAATTTAACCTTGAATATATGAATCTGCAAAAGTGATTACAGTGCTTCATCCTTTCTAATAATCAAAATTGTTTGCCCACTATTTCCTAAGTAACTAACCTTATTTCTAACATCATTTCTAATAGCTAGATTGGTTATAGGCAACTAACTTCTTTAGTAAATTTTAAGTCAATGTTGACAGTATGATTTATACTATTTTAACGAAGCCAATGCAATCACATTTTTATCTTTATTTCTTTGGAGTTATATCATTTATTTTATGACATATACTAGCTTTGTTTTGGTCCCAATATGCACGCTTTTAAACTAGGAAAGTTCTTAGGTTGAAATATAATGGCTATAAATCATTCATTCATATAAAATAACAGTTTTTATGATGGAATCTTTACCAAAAAATCCTGATTTTTGTGACCACTGGTGACAATTTGCATCTTTTTTGTTTGTTTCTCTTTAGAGCAACTGTTTAATCATATAATGTTGATACATTTATTAAATATACAATGATTATTTCAACCATATCAACTGATTAAAAAGTTAGATAAATAGAAAATACAGCAAATATCTAAAAACATAGAATATTAATTTCAAGTGTTTATTTTTGAAGGCGAGAGAGACAGACAGACAAAATGTGAGTCAGGGAGGATCAGAGAGAGAGGGAGACACAGAATCTGAAGCAGGCTCCAGGCTCTGAACTGTCAGCACAGAGCCCAATGCAGGGTTTGAACTCATGAACCGTGAGATCATGACCTGAGCTAAAGTCAGATACTTAATCGACTGAGCCACCCAGGTGTCCCTCAAATTTCAAATTAGAAATCTAGATCATAGGTCAATGAACTTTTCCTGTAAAGGGTCAGCCAGTGATTATTTTAGACTTTGCAGGCCATATGGTTTCTGTTGTAACCATTCAACTCCGGTGTAGCGAAACAGCAACAGACAATATGGATACCAATAGGTGTGACTGTGTTCCAATAAAACTTATAAAACAGGCAGCAGGCTAGATCTGATGCATGGGCCATAGTCTGCTGACCTCTGAGCTTTAGCATTCAATTTTAGTATATGTGCTGCCGAAGCGAGCACAGAGCTTTAGCATTCAAATATAAATGCTTAAATTGTGACTGAAACATCAGTGAGGTAGCTGTGCTGTTTTGGAACTTAGAACTTCGGCATCTCAACATGGGCTTGATGCCTGGCCCAGCTCTTTCCCAACTCTGTGGCTTTTGGCAAATTACCTAACTTCTCTGTGCTTCAAATATCTAAGTTGCAAATGGAAATGATATGAATATTTATTTTGTAAAAGTATTTGAGATAATTACCCTATATAATTTATGTAAAGTGCTTAGCAGAATGCATGTTGGCATAGGAAAAGCAGTCAATAAACTTTAAAAATGTTATCACTTTTGTCTCACTTAGATTCTATATTATATATGCTATGTAATATAATATTATATATACAATATATATTTACCGTTTGTCTCTCACAAAATTATATATTATATAATTAATAATATATGTCATCTATGTAATACAACCTAAAATAGGTATTATTTGTTTAGGAACAATTTTGATTTTGAAATTTTTGTTGCCCAATAACTTTTGGTGATTTTCCCCCTTCGTTTTATATGTATGTTACTTAAAATGTTTAAAACAGCTCTGTATTATTTTATTTTTTTAAATGTCAATTTATTTTGGGGGAGAGAGAGAGAGAGAGAGAGAGAATCCCAAGCAGGCTCCATGCTGTCAACACAGAGCCTGACATGGGCTCCATCCCACCAATCGTGAGATCATGACTTGATCTGAAATCGAGAGTTAGATGCTTAACCAACTGAGCCACCCAGGCACATCAGACAGCTCTGTATTATTTTAATTGAACACATTTTCGTTTAGTTAAGCACCCCTATGTATAAGTTTGGAAATAGGTATAATAAGAAATGCTAAAGTCTAGACACATTAAGATGAAAGAAAGCTAGATAATGGGTTGCATTATTTAAGGGCCAGATTGACATTAAAAGAAGTGATTCAGAAGGTTTTCACATGTTAACCACCTGTTATGTGAAACACTAACACTATGAAGAAATAATTTTGGTCTTGAAATTAAGGGGCTCTGTGCTGGCAGCTTGGGGACTGGAGCCTCCTTCAGATTCTATGTCTCTGTCTCTCTGCCCCTCCCCCCGTCTCTCTCTCTCTCTCTCTCTCTCTCTCTCTCTCTCTCTCTCTCTGTCTCCCTGTCTCTCTCTCTTAAAAATAAACATTAAAAAAACACTCAAAAGCCTCATATCTATAGATAAAATCACATAAATAGAAACTATGTATTAAATGCAAATGTAGAGATGTGGATGGAATATTATAGGAACACCAAAGAAGAGAACCTATAACAGGATAATGAGTTCATAGTGGACTCCTAGAGGAGGTACCACCTAACTTCTGAATAAAACTTCTTAGAATGTAAGTACCACAATATACACTGTTTATTAAATCAATATCAAAGAAATGGATCCTGTCACCTAAAATCCTATATTTAACAGTATATATTTAAGATTCCTAAATCTATCACCATAAAACCATCTTTTCCTTTAATCTAAAATATATCTCTTTTTTTTTTTTTTTTGGATCTAGCTATACATCCATCATGATATCATGGTATTTTCTGTGTTCAAATTGTCAAAGAGAATTTGGTTAGTTCTCAGACTATGTAATAGTAGCTACATATAAATGGGAAGGAAAGCAACATTTTCAATATAGTCTTTATTTTTAAGGGCTCTGATATTTGTTTCCTTAGATATACTTGCTTAAATTATGTTTTTGCATATGTCAGAGGAAGCATGTTTTTCAGGGATTTATTTATAAGACCTTAGTTGAAAAAATGATAAATTATTTAAAATGTTGCCAAAATGAATTCAAATACTTGAATGCACAGAGCATGTCCAGATTGCACCAGATGTTTTTGAGGATTCCCAGGGATAGTATTATTATTTTTGAAAACAAAAGTAATTACTAATAGAATCCCTTAAGTATAGGTTTTATGTGAAGAAGTCATCAACAATGGCAATAATAAACTCCATTTCAGACATTGAACATTGAGTGCTTAAGCCAGAGAAATCACCTAAAAATCTGAGTACTGCCAAATTAAATGTTATTTTTCCAGATCTGAGACCATCCAACTTGACTAAATATGAATCTGGTCCTTGTTAGGCCCCAGAATCATTGCAATAGGGCAAGGGCTTCAAATTATGTTACATCGGTGAATGCTTATTTTCATCAATTAGTTTGCGTTCAGCATTAGTCTCTGATAAAGTTACAAGAATGTTCCCCAAGGTAATTTTCCAGTAGTGAGGTATAAAGCATAGTAAAGACTTAAAGAATCATTCTTAAATTAAATCTGTCAGAGAATGATCTGCATAGTAGACTCCAAATAGGAAAAACTTAACATCGATGGTACTGTCTGTCTGGAGAAACATCATCAGCATATAATGGTGAAGAAATGCTAACTGGATCCAATAGGAAGGCTTAGAGGGCTAAATGGGAAGTTTGCCCGAAAGAGAGGCAAATTTGAAAATGGAAATAATTGCTAATAGGTGAGTAATGCATTATCTTTCTAAAATACTGTCAGAAGCCTCATCTCATTTAATCTTAATATTGTGTCAGAAAGGATTTATTTTTATTGCCATGCTGCATATAAAGCTCAGAAATGTTATTGAACTTGCTTAAAGACACAGGCCTAAAAAGAGCTAGAACTGAAATTTGATCAGCAATATTCAAAGGCCAAATTCTAGATTCTTGATACTATGAGGCAGATTTTAAACAGAATTCCTTCAGCCAAAACTGAGGTGAATTACTTGTAGGGGAGCAGGCACAATGGAATATACCTCTGATCACCTGAGTAACTGTCCTGTACAGCATGGGGATGGTGATAGTGGGGCGGTGGGGGGGGAGGGCGGTGAGGTGGGCATTCTGACCCATTCAGAGTATATCCTAGGGAACTAGGGCAGAATACAGGGTCCCTTGCTGATATTCAATCACAAATTCCCTTCCTCTCTTTTGAAATACAAAGAGAAATTATTTGCAAAAAAAATAAAATACAAGTAGGTTTCTAAAGCAAAAATATTTAAGCAAGTAATTTTGTAGATGTTAAACTTCCTTCTCCTACAGTACTGGCATGCTGGATAATTTCTAAGCGTAGAGAAGGAAATCTTTCTGTGTGAGAGAAAATTTACTACATGGTAATGGCAGGGGAATTTCCTTGAGGGTATCCAAGAATATCAATGTTATGTAATGTAATTACTTTGTTTCCTCATAGTTTTAAGTGAGACCTGGCTTTTGAAAAATACAGACTAAGCTACAAGGAGTATGAGACTTAAATTTAGTTTAATTTACAGAGCACTGTTGATGTCTAAAGCGTTAGGATAAACAGAAGTGGACGCAGCCAGGTATCTGCCATCTAAGTATTTATCGTTTGGTGAAGAGAGATACAAAGACCTTTAATATAATGTTGCAGTAACTACTATAGAAGAGGTCACAATACAGTGAGAGACCAAGAGAAAGAAAGAATATTTTCACTGGGAAGGAAATATGGAAGAGGTAGTGTAGAATGAAAATAGCGAATAGACGATTGGAAAAAAACAGTGGAAGAGGTAACCTAAGGAAAGACATCCTTTGAGAGAGATTTGGGATGGATCGATGAGACCAGTGTAAAAGGATCTTGTGAAGAAGACGGAGACCTAGAAATCTAAAAGACATAGTGTTAATATAGAAGGCAAGGGAGACGAGAGAGAAACGGTCTCTGAATGAATTCAGATCTTTAAAGTGGCCATTGGCTTTGGCACATCAAGATCATATGTTCATTTCCAGAACAGTTCCCAGGGAGTGGCAAGTGGTGAAAGAAGAAGGTAATCTCAGTGGATTGAAGACTGAAGGGAAGATAGAGTGACGATGGGAGGTGGTATGGGTGGGTAATATTTCTATGAAGTGTGCTATTATGGGATGGATATGCTTAAGTGAGTAGCAGAGTTTCAAAAGAGCAAGTTTATAGGCTAACAGGAGGACTGGAAGAAAAGAAGAAATACCTAATGGGCATTGCCTTGGAGGACACTGGATCATTTTGGTCCAGTGAAAATGGGGAAGCTAGCCCTGAACAGAAGGAGGAATTTCTTCACCTGAGACTGGAAGAAAGAAAGAAAATATGGATAAGGATATGTTAATAAGTAAAAGCAATGGGATATTGGAAGTGTCCAGTACTAATTACTTCAGTTTTCCACTTGATATAGAGTTAAGTTACCAGAAGATTAGATGGCAGGATAAAGCTGGAAAAATGGAACCCTCAGTGAGAGGAATGGAAGGTGGAACTAAGAACAAATAAATGTATAATTAAGTAGATTTGAGGGCCTCTGTCAGAAAAAAAAAACATTATTATTATTGTTGTTATTATTATTATTATCCTTGTTCTATATGGTTGCTTAGTTTTATCTAGTAGAGCTTAGGAAACTGCCTAGATATGCAGAAAGGGATGGTGGGGTTGAGTCACAAATGCAATGTCACCGCCATACAGTTGCAATGAAAAGGCAGGACTGCAAGATAGTTCAAAGTGTGAGTGAGTGATACTTCAGAGGGGTAGGCTGAGCACACAAAAAGGAGAGATCAGAACCACTTTATGTATTAGGTGAAATGGAGTGATAGAGGGACCAGAGTTATGATATTGGAAAGGAACTGCCTGGGAAGTGATGTCCAAGAGAACAGAAGCATGCATGGTAGTTTCTCTTTTCAGGTTCCTTTTCCTCAGTTCCGAATCTTACCTTCTGTGTAATAATTCTAATTGTTGGTGGTTTTTGTTTTTTTTTGTTTTTTTGTTTTTTTTTATTTTAGAGAGAGAAAGTGTGCAAATGAGGGAGAGAGGCAGAAGGGGAGAGAGAGAGACACACACAGACAGAGACAGAGAGATGGAGAGAATCTTAAGCAGGCTCCATGCTCAGTGTGGAGCCCAATCTGGGGCTTGAACCCACAACCCTGGGATCATGAACTGAGCCAAAATCAAGAGTGGCTCCATGCTCAGTGTGGAGCCCAGTCTGGGGCTTGAACCCACTACCCTGGGATCATGAACTGAGCCAAAATCAAGAGTCCAATGCTCAGCCGACTGAGCTACCTAGGTGCCCCCAATTTTTTTCAAAATATATGTTGTATTATTTCATGTTTAACTTATAGATTCAAAACTTTTCTGTTAAAAAAAAAAGACTCCTATCACAGCATCAGTGTCCCCATCACAGAACTGATTTGGGGAGGACTGTTCGGCAAGCAGCAGTTTCCTCGGATAGCTGATTCAGCTCGGGTGATAAGGGTCGGTTCTCATACACAATGCAGCTATATGAAGACAAAATGAGCCAAACAGCTAAACTGTAGACAATGTGACGTTCTCAGCAAGTGAACTTTCTCAACTGGCCCCACAGATTTCCAACTTCTGGAGGCTGCCTGGTAGTCACTACTGCACTAATTGGACTTGATTTATTGTGGGACAAGCTACTGTACATGCATTAAGTCACAGATTTTTCTAACTGCTAAATTGAGGTCACTGTGTACAATTTAAGCGCTTTGGTTAGGTAATAATGCTTCTAGGTGGAGCAAAATATTTAACAAAAATAAAATGTAAGTTTGCATACAATTAAAGTGTAACACCCATAGGTCTGAAACTGGTTAGAGGCTATTTTAATATTAAATTAATATTTCATGAAGTTATTTTTATTCTGGAGGAAATATTGACCTAAGATTTTGTTAGAGTGTGTGGAAATCTCCCTTCAGCCATCCCTCAGTTTTCTGTTGGCCTGCTCACCTTTCTCTTCCTCACATTTTAAGATATCCTGAATTATCCATATTCAGTGTTTAAATAAGGATAGAAAATTACTGAGGAGAGATGGTAGTAAATGAAACTTGGTTTTTAATTCTTCATTCTAAGCAGAAAAATGTTTTCCAGAAACTTATTCTGGAGCTTATTGTAACCAAACAGTGAGCTTATTCTATTTTTGGTAAATTCACATCCTCTTTTTCACTTATAGGACTTTAATAAGATATCAAAGCCTGTATGTATATTGAATTCTTTCCATACTGCTTAGCACTGTTCTAGATATTTTGGAACACAGAAGATGAAACCCAGGCCATGACCTCACATTCTGACAATCTAGTTGGGGCAGATTAGTATCATGCAGGGAATAATAAAGGCCAGGAAAACAAAGTGAAATATGAAGTTTTAAATCTTGCACCTGATACTCACTTACTCAGCAAACAGCTATGGAGCACCTCATTTCAGGTACTCTTCTAGGTGTTGAGCATACAGTATTGAATAAAACTCATTAAAAAAGATATTTTTGAATGACTTACAGTGAAGTAGAGCAGACAATAAGCAAGATAAAGAAGTAAATACATTAAAGAGTAAATAATGCTAAGTTGAAACATGAGGAAGAACGGAGTGTATGACTGTCAACAGGATGGGGTGAGGAATTTTGATAAGGTGTCCAGTGAAGGGTTCACTGAATATAAATCTGAAGGAAGTGAAGGAGCTGAACTGACTGGCCATGCAGTTAACTGGAACATCATATGCCAGGCAGAGGGGAGGTCAAATACAAAGACCTCATGGCAGGATCATGTACGTTCAAGGGGGCAGAATAGTGAGAGTGGTTTGAATAGGGAGAGAACACTGGGTGATAAAGTAAGAGAGGTAATGGGGAACCAAATCATTAAACATATGTAGATCATTGTAAGAAATGTTGGCTTAACTTGGAGTGGGAAAGTTTGGGGATGAAAAGGAAATTAAGAATTTGGTAGAGAGAAAGGATGTCTCCAGGATTTGAGATTTGAATGGGGTTTCGATGGGTAGATAGACTGAGTTGTTGTATCATTACTGATGAATAGCTCAATAGCAAAAACATAGTAAAAATTACTTTAGGGGAGCCTGGATGACTCAGTCGGTTGAGCATCTGACTTCGGCTCAGTTCATGGTCTCGCAGTTTGTGAGTTTGGCCCCACGTCGGGCTCTGTGCTGATAGTTCAGAGCCTGCAGCCTGCTTCGAATTCTGTGTCTCCCTCTCTCTCTGCCCCTCCCCTGCTCATACTCTGCCTCTCTCTGAATTTCAAAAATAAACAAATGTTAAAAAAAATTTTTTTTTAATTACTTTAGTGTCCTTGAGGATAAGATCCCTAGTGAGCCTTGAAGTAGAGGACACATTCTGGGACTGGCTAATTGTGATGGAACTAAATTACTAATGACCTTGAAAGACATGAAAGGAATTTCATATATGATAAAATCAGAAATAGGCAATCTTGGAAGTTTCTGACCATCAGAGTTTGAATAAATTGGAGAACGACTAGAGGAGGACAAGAGATAAAACGACACAGAGAGAGAAAAAGAAAATTGATTTCTCCGGCAGTTTAAACAATCAAACTCCTATTCTTGACCTTCAGTGGACCGTGAATTTCTTCCTATGGTTTGTAAACATGGAGCATTTTGTATGCCCTTGTGAAAAGAACCACTGATAAGGATAATGTAAGAAATGTAGTACGAGATCATAGAAGAGACTAAGAAGTAAAGAAAGTTAGATGAAGATAGAAGAGTTATGGATAGGAAAATCAGTGAAAACATATTTGAGTAAGCCAGAAAAACTGGAGTTCTATTAACAGCTTTTATGAATTTGATACTAAGAATGTTTTAATGTGTTAACATTTATTACAGTGTCATAACCTGATCTTTAGATTACTTCTCACTGGTCCTTCAACTGTCAACATTTTGAGATAGACAGTGTTTTGAAGCCTATTTTTCTGACAGTAAAATAAAAAAAAAAAAAGTACTTTAATGTTTGCCTCCTACTGCCTCTCTGACACAGAAAGATTTTCACACAGGTTGATACAGGAAGTAAAAATAAAAATTGCTTTTACTGAGCCATTGGACTGTGAAATGCAGTAAATTTC
The DNA here is from genome assembly GCF_028018385.1 of Neofelis nebulosa. Classification (NCBI taxonomy): domain Eukaryota; kingdom Metazoa; phylum Chordata; class Mammalia; order Carnivora; family Felidae; genus Neofelis; species Neofelis nebulosa. Next base: position 60,272,840 of record NC_080787.1, on the reverse strand, counting down.
TAAATGGCAACAGTAGAATGGTGTTTATGACGGTGGGGGATTTGCTTACCACAGGGTACACTTTTAGGTGGGTTGGGAATTTGTAAAATTCTATTTTTCTATATGTGACCTTTAGCGAGTATAGAAGATGGGAGAAAAATTCTTTTCAACCTTAACTGGTTTACAAGGTAATCTCCAATAACTGGGTTGTCAGGGCCAGTGGGTGGTTAAACTAACTGCAAACAGAATCAGCCTAACTATATGGATTGAGTGTTCGTGATCCTGGGAAAACATCAAAAAGGGGTAGAGGAGAGTTTTATGAACAATGATATTGGAACAATAGCATTTCTATTATGTTTAATCAATTTTCAGTGATCTATTCATATCAACACTTGTTTGTTGTTCTTGTTGTCTTAGAGGAGACAACTCGCATGGAAACACAAAAAGACCTAATTGCCTCACATAATGTATTACTAATGACAAGGCAATAAGAAGCAATGTTCTAAGAAAAGGGTTAGAAAACTGTCCCTTGGACGAAATCTATGTACCCCAGACTCTCTTTGTAAACAAAGTTCTATTGGAATGCTTAGGTAGGTCGTATGCATGATATATGCATGGTCTGTGGCTGTTTTTTGGATACATGTATTGGAACGCTTAGGTAGGTAGTATGCATGATATATGCATGGTCTATGGCTGTTTTTTGTATGCAATGACAGAGTTGAGTATTGCTATAGAGATGGCCTGGCTGCCAAAGACACATCTGTTTACTCTGTGGCCTTTTATAGAAAAAGTTTGGCATTCCCATTCTGAAAGTCACTGCTTATGATTGTTACGCCAGTGGAAGGTAACATAAACATTCTGTTAATGGAAAGCAAAGGAAACTGGGAAAGAAATGAGTGGCAGAGATAAGAAGTCATAGCAGTAAAAGAACTCCTGGGCCTCATGAAACAATTTTTTGAGTGTACTGTCTATGTACAGCTTATTTGAACTCCAACATCATCCGGTGTTTTATTTTTTTTAATAAAAATAAAAAGTGGGGTATCTGGGTGGCTTAGTTGGTTAGGCATCTGACTTCGGCTCAGGTCATGATCTCAGTTTGTGAGTTCAAGCCCTGCATCAGGCTTTATGTGGACGGTGTGGAGCCTACTTGGGTCTCTCTCTCTCTCTCTCTCTCTCTCTCTCTCTCTCTCTGTCTCTCTTTCTCACTTTCCCTCTCTGTCTCTGCCCCTGTCTTGCTCTGGTGCTTTCTCTCTCTCTCTCTCTCTTTCTCTCTCAAAAATAAATAAACTTCAAAAAATAAATAAAACAAAATAAAATAAAAATTAAAAGTTTTTCCCCAAAATTCTCTAACACTGTCTTAGGAGGAGGTATTTCTTTTTCTTGCACCGAATTACTACAAATACAGCTAGTATGCAATATAACACATTGTTGTTAATAATTATGCTTCTTTACCAAGGCAGTAAAAAAGAGGTTGTTGTTATTTTCTCATTCTCAGCCCCTTTTGTTATAGAAGCGATAGTGTCATTTTGAGGCTATATGGATGAAAATTGCTACTTGATGAGATCAAAATGTAAAGGCAAAATAGATGAGAAATTCGGATCTATTACATACCACATGGACTACTATTTATTTAAGACTGAAATTTGTTTTGTTTACTGAGGGGAACATCCATATTCTCTTTTTCTGAGAAGAGCTTTACATCACTTCTATCTCATCCATGAAAACTCAAAGGACAGTGTGACTTATGAACACATGGGAAAAACTTGCACTGTGCAATGGGATGACGGAAACATGAATTTCAGATTTTCAGCACGCCTGCTACTTTGGCTGCTGCTATCACATCTGTTGCAGCCTGTGTTGAAGAAAATGGATTGATACATAATTTCTAAAAAGCCTATCTCCATTTGTCTCAAGAAGATTACTGTTAAATTTTTCTGAGGGAACTGTGTTTCTGTTTGTTTTTACAATAGATTTTAATTCTAACTTCATAATAGGCTCACATAGCAAGGATGTTTAAAGCAGCAATTTCTCAAACTTTTTGGTCTCAGAACACTTTCATACCCCCAAATTAGTGAAGATTTCAAGATTTTTGTTTATGTGGATTATATTTATTACTGATATTTATAGTACTGGAAATTAAAACTAAGAGACTTCAAAAATATTTATTAATTCATGTTTAATGTTGAAATGTGGCAAAACACACTTAACATCAAATTTATAATTGACCATTTTTAAGTATACAGTTTAGTATTGTTAACTATACTCACCTTGTTTGTAAAATCAATTTTTTTACATGACAATAATAAACACTAGACATAGTGACATAAAGAATATATTTGTAATTCAAAATAACTATTTATTTTTTAAAATCAAATTTGATTTTTCTCCAAATTCTGTAAAATTTGCATAGTTTATATTTTTGTAAGCCTCTTTAATATCTGGCTTAATAGAAGATGTCAGATTTCCATGTCTACTTCTATGTTCTTCTTAGCGCTATATGTTGTTTGGTGAAGTTTATGAGGAAGTTCTGGCTTTGTTTAAATATGTAAGTGAAAAAAGAATTTTTTAATAACCTTTTTGGATAATTGTGGATTCATCATGTAGCCTGCACTGTGTATGTGAAACTGAAAAACTAAAAACTATAAAAAAGGCATGTGACATTTTAGTATACTTGAAAACAATTTTGACCTCACAGATGCCCTGTAAAGGACTCATGCAGGTAAGTCCTCAGGCAGTATTTTTGGAATTGCCAGTCTAGAGTACAGTATCCTGTAAATCATGATATGACTTCTTAGATTTCAAACATTGTAATTATCAGAAAAACACATTTAAAATTTGTTTTTAATCGTGGTAAAAGGAACACACCATAAAATTTACCATCTTAAACATTTTTTAATGTTTATTAGTTTTTGAGTAAGAGAGAGAGAAGGAGAGAGAGCATGACAGTGGGAGGGGCAGAAAAAAAAGGAGACAGAGGGTCCAAAGCAGACTGTAAGCCGACAGCAGTGAGCCCAACGTGGGGCTCAAACTCACAAACCTTGAGATCATGACCTGAGCTGAAGCTGACGTTTAACCAACTGAGTGACCCAGGAGCCCCATCATCTAACCATTTTTAAGTGCATGGTTCAGTTGCATTAACTATATTCACTTGTTGTGCAACAAAACTCTAGAACTTTTTCATCTTGCAAAACTGAACCTCCATACCCACTGAACGACAATCCCCATTTCCTCCTCTTCCAGCCTCTAGGAACCACCATTCTACTTTCTATTTTTATGAACTTGACTACTTTAGATACTTCATATGAATGAAATCATATAGTATTGTCTTTTTGTGGCTGGTTTATTTCACTCAACACAATGTACCTAGGGCTCATCCATGTAGTAGCATGTGGCAGGGTTTCCTTCCTTTTAGATTGCTGAATAACATTGTGTTTTATGTATATACCACATTGAGTCTATCCATCCATCTACTGATGGATATTTGCATTGTTTCTACTTCTTGACTACTGTCAATAATGCTGCAATGAACATGAGTATGTAGATTATTTCTTAGAGATTCTGCTTTTAGTTATTTTGGATATATACCTAGAAGTGGGATTCCTGGATCATAAGCATTCCTGGGTTGCTAAAAATCATTCTATTTTTAGTTTCTTGAGGAACCTCCATACTGTTTTCCAATATGGCTGCACCATTTTACCTTTCCACCTAGAGTATCCACGGGTTCTCATTTCTCCACATTCTCCCAACACTTGTTATTTTGTGTATTTTTGATAGTAGCCATCAAATAGGTGTGAAGCAATTTGTCGCTGTGATTTTAACTTGTGTTTCTCTAATAATTAGTGATATTGAGCATCTTTTCAAATGTTTTCTGGAAAATTGTACGTCTTCTTTGGAGAAATATCTATTCAAGTCTGTCAATTTTTAAATAGTTTTTTTTTTGTCTTTGATTCTTGAGTTATTGGATTTCTTTTTATATATTCTGGATATTATTATCAGTCATATGATTTGTAAATATTTTCTCCCACTCTGTAGGTTGCATTTCCATTTTCATTTTGTTGATTGTTTTTGCAAATAACAAGATTCTCTCCCCCTCTATTTTTTAAGACTAAATAATATTCATTTATGTGTAAACATTAACACTCTTTACCCTTTGTCTTTTTGATAATAGCCATCAACAAGGTTGCCAAGAACATACAATGGAGAAAGGATAGTCTTTTCAGTAAATGGTACTGGCAAAACTGGATATTCACATGCATAAGAATTAAACTGAACCCTTATCTCTCATTATTTGCAAAAAAAAAAAAAAAAAAAACTTTCAAAATGGATTAAAAATTTAAATGTAAAATGTGAAACCAGAAAAGTAGCAGAAGAAAACAGTGGATAAAATCTTCTTGACTTTGGTTTGGGCAATGATTTTTTTTTTTAAATATTACCCCAAAAGAACAGACAACAAAAGCAAAACTAAACAATTCAGATTGCATCAAATAAAAAGCTTCTACACAGCAAGGAAATAATCAACAGCATGAAGTCAACTTACAGAATAGGAGATTATATTTGGCTAAAATTGTTCTAAAAAAGTAGTTTTAAAAAATTAAAACAACAAGAACAATAAAAAAGCCATATATTTCAGTCTTTACCATCTTCATACAAAGGAAAACCTTGGCTATTAAACCTAGTCAGAGATTTAGGGGAGTGTCTAAACCTTTTCTGGGCTTGACCATGAAATTTCCCAGTCAGGTGAATTTGCCACCTTGTTTTCTGTATCTTGTAATCTCTTCCGCCCCCTGGTGACTATGTGCAGTAAAGTAGTCTGTCTAGTGGAGCCACAAGAAGGGATGCTTGCCTTTGTCTCAGAGCCCCTTGGTCTGACACTAAACTGCCAATTATGTCCCTGTGCTGCATCAGACAAGGCAGAAACCATTCCCTTGGGGAACTCTCTGATAAAGCAGATCATTAGATTCAGTCCATGCTTCTCTCTCTCTCTCCTGAGTGGAGGGAGAAGTCTGAGAGTTTGGGGTTTTCTCCACATCATGCTGTGCTGTGCCAGGGAGTAGACGGACTATGATAGGCAAATACAAAGAACATTCTTACTGTCTTCTATCCAACTCTTTCTGGCTTTGTTCTTACCTGAGGTGCTCACCTTCTTAACTGGCTTCTGGAGTTCTCACAGAGGTAATTTTGGTCCTATATTATTACCAGGTCGGTGTTTCTATGGGGGAATGTGAACCTGGGCCTTCCCCTGCACCAGTGCTGACATCCCTTCAGTAAGTCATTTTTGAAATAGAAATTTTTATAAAATTAAATCTAATGTATTGTAAATAGAAGTTTTACGAGATATTTTTGTTAAACGTTCTAAAATACCCTTTCCTTAGAAAATATTTTGGCTCATTTTACCTCTTTTTAAACCCTCAAGACGCTTGACTAATTTTAAAAATCAGCTGACACACTTTTATGCAATGTCACATAAGTTAGTATAAGCATGACATTATAAATATCTCTTTTCAGTGGCCATGATTGGTTGCTTATTCTTTCATTGCTCATTTTGCTGGTTAATATATCATTATGAAGGGAAGCAGTTTTCAAGAGCTAATAAATTTTGTTAAGCTTTAAGTGGCTACAGTTTAAAAAGTAAACATATTTCCTACTATGACTTAGTTTCAGGTGTGCAGGTAAAAAAGGAGATAGCATACCGAAGTACTCAGTCCATATTAATTCTCAGTAGAATTTTACTCAATAGAATTGTCTTACTTTATGCATAGAAAAGGTAATATAAACAAAATTAAGACATGATGTGTTTTTAAAAGAATTACAAATAAGAATTAAATAATTTTTTTTCTTCAAAAGAAGTATACCCTATTGAATATTCAGGGCTTTGATGATAGTTGATGAAAATTGTGTTCCTTTGTCCAGTTATAAAAATATCAACACTAACATATTTATTGATTTACAGAGAAGGCGTCTGGACCTGCTGGAAGCTATTTTCCTTATCACTTTATTGCAATGACCAGAGAATATTAAAACTGTTAAAACGTAAAGTGTTTTAAATAGATCAAGCACAGAAAACTACTGCTTCTGAGCATTGCAAGCCATGCAAATACTTTTTGTATTTAGTGTAAAAACCTTCAAAAAGAAAACGTCTACTTCTCAACAGTAACATTTATATTCTGAACCAAAGAATGAGTCTTTCAAATGCATTTGCATTAGACACACTCAGATTGCTGCTGCCTTTAGGGCTGAATCCACTGATTAAGTGCCTATTAAGGTAAAGATAACAGATAAAAATCTACTCTTGATTAATTACATATGAGAAAAAGTATATTTAGAAACCTGACTTAGAGGTTTTGTATGATTTTAGAAAATATAATTTTCAAGTTCAAGATGATTTATCTAGAAACATCAACAATAATGGACATAAATTATAGATTTCTTTTCTCTTTACCCTTCTAAGGTGTTATACTCTTTATGCTTGCTTTACCTATTTGTCTTTATTTCTATATATCTCTCTGTTTATATAACTATCTATCAATGGCCTATCGCTCTATTTACTTCTAAAATATTTTTCATTACATTAAAAACAGATCTTTCAGTCAAGAGCTAAGTGCAACACTGATTAGTATAGACATTTACCACGTTGGAAGCTCTTATGGAAATAACTTTTTAAGTTGTCATGAACAGGATCCCTGCAATTCCCTTATTCATTTTCCAAAGGGCTAGTGCAAATCTGACACATACTAGATGAAAACATGACTATCTGGAGAACTTAACTGGAGGTAGAGAAAGAATGAGAGATTTATTTAAATCCTAATGTTTTTTCTACCATTTTTGTCAAACACCGAAGCAGACTGACAGGTAACTGAACACTTCCTTTTCATATTTTAGGGCATTTTGGATATCAAATATTATGAAAATTACTCACATGTTAAAATTAAATAATAAAGATAGAATGCAGAAAGAACTTGAAAATAACCCATTTCTCCAAACTGCTCCTCCCTCTGGCTGGTGAACTAATGTAAATTATCAGCAGAAGTAGGGTCAGCCTGATAACCACCCCCCTAAAATTGTTGGCTTAGTTCTTAGAGTTTGCTCTGCTTGATTTTCCTTCTTCCTGCCCAGATGTTACTTCATTGATCTTCACCAGTCCCTTTCACCTCATGTCCTCTTGATTCATCTTAGGCTGAGTGAAATATCACAGTACCACCATCAGGATGAAATGTCATAATAACATTTACACAGCAAAATGCATTTCAAGACATCCTTCAACAATTGAAAGGAATATCAAAGCAATGGTCTTACTGAACATCTTGATGGCTCATATTCTTCTAGCTTATTGTGTAATATCAACAAATTCTTCACGTCATAGAAATCTTGTGAGGTAGCCTGGTAAGTTTGCACTATTGCATATCTACATATCTCTTGTGGGTGTACTTGTTTCTAGAATTTCTTCAAATTAAAAATGCAGAGAAATAATTTCCATAGCAGTCAAGAGGTTATGGTCATTTATTATAAAATACAGCTAGACATGCCGTGAAAATTGGTAAATCCTTATGATAAAGTAAAGCAAAAACAAGCCTGTCTTTTTAAAAAATATATGGCTCATCAGATGTCTATGAGTTTGCTTTAATGATGGAATAATCTACTTTTCCTGTCCAGAATAATGGAATATTTTAGGTTAAATCTTTAGTCTTTTGGTGATCTGCTTCTGAAGGAAGACTAAGCCCTTTCATAAACTGAGTCATAAATAGTGAGGTAGATGCAGTGGGGAGGTAATCTGCAAGAAGTTACTGTAACTGAAAGAGTAGACAACCAGCCCATGTGTCCTTTAGGCTGTAACATATAGTTATTTACAGCCCTTAGTTTACAAAGATTTTGTTATAATTAAGAGACTCATGGATCAATGCTACAAAGAAAACAAAAACAAAAACAGGACAATTAAAATCACCTTATTTTCCTGAATACTAGTATAAGTCCAACATACACAAAACCATGTAAAATATAGATACTTGCATATATAACTAAAAACACACTGTGGACTTAGAAATCGCATTTTTTTTCTAAATAAGTTTATTATTGACTATTCATGCTCCTTTCCTCCATAGTCCCTTTTGAGGAAAGAAAAGTTGTATTTGAAAATCCTGTTTAATAAACAAGATAAAATGTTCGCAGTTGGAGTGGCGTGCAAATTAAAATGCAGTGTTTTACAATCTGAATTTAAAAGATTATCACCTAAACTGATTATCCTCAAAATTAAAATGACACTCTTATCCATCTATTATAGAATTACTCAAAAAAATGATAAAGCGGGGAGCCTGAGTGGCTCAGTCGGTTAAGCCTCGGATTTCAGCTCAGGTCATGGTCTAGCGGCTTCTGAGTTCAAGCCCTACATGGGCTGTCTGCTATCAGCCCAGAGCTTGCTTCTAAACTCTATCTCCCCCTCTCTTTGTGCCCCTTTCCGGCTTGCATGCTCTCTCTCTCTCTCAAAAATAAATAAACATTTAAAAAAACGATAAAAAGCTTTCAACTAAATTTGAAGACCACGCTTGGGATAGTTTGGCTTAACAAAAAAGACTATAAGGTACATGTGAAACTCCAATTTTCCTTAGGGGACATTCAAAAATATAGTTTTTCTGCAGAAAAGGAGAAGCTAAGCATGAATTCTTTAGCTTCAGAAGGTATGCTTGTGTAGTTTAACGATATATAAGCTATGTGGCACTTAAAAGTCATCATTTCTATGCTCAATAACAGAATAGACTGTATATAAAAAACTAGACTATATATAAAAAACTAGACTACATATAAAATACATATGTAAGGATAAGTATATATCTATGTGTAAATACATATATATGTAAATATATATGTATATATATGTATATATATATGTGTAGGTTATATATAGGTATGTATATATACTACTATTCTCTTTATGGCCATATTTATTATTTTAAATGTGTTCTAACATGGAGTTTATATAATATATAGTTTATATATGTTTATAGTTATATATTATGTAGTTTATATATTATATATAAAATAATACGATAGCATCTATCTCTCAAATTATATCAAGACATCCAGATCTCTCTGATGAGGCCCTACTTGAGCTTAAACTATCCAAAGAAGGCAGAACTCTTAAGAAAGATCAGTCATGCTTCCAAACATCATGTGAAGAAGTAATTGGAGGGTCAGATTCACTGTATTTGCCTCTGCTGAAAACTCTCCCTGTAAAGTTGTTTTTCACAGAGTTCAGTGGGTTTCACAGATTTTAGTTCCTAAGGCTACAGCTTTTTAATCAAGACCTGTGCAGCCATTGTTCCTCAGTCATACCACTATAACAAGTTAGCTCCAGAAACTGGCACCATTTCCTACCCTTTCCTAATCCAACTCCATTTGGTGTGGCTTTGCAGCTCCTTCCATCAAAAAGGAGGTTATTCTTCTATTCCTTGAATCTGGGATGGTCTTGTCTCTTGCTTTGACCAATGGAATATGATGGAAGTGATGCTATACAAATTCCAAACTGAGGCCTCAGAAGGCCTTGCACCCTTCTTCTCATTGTCTTAAAACTCTGTTGCTGCCATTTGAACAGGCTCAGGCTAACCAACTGAATGAAGAGTGATGTTATGCTCCTTCACCAAACCATATAGGGAGTGAGGGCTCTGAGATGAACTAGAACCCAGCCATTAGAGCAACATGAGCTAAGATCAGCTAAGCCTGGCTCAGATCAGCAAAATCACCACATAAACCATAGACATGTGAGAAGTAACAAATGATTGTTGTCTTAAGCCTCTAAGTTTTAGGATGGTTTGTTATATAGAAAGCTAATCAATGCATTATTTATCACCTCAGAACTTTAGAACTCTTCTGTGGAGTATAGGGCACCAGTCCAGAGTAACAGTAGCTTTCTTCATATTGAGTTTTCCTTCCCTTTCTTGCCAATGGACATTAATTTATCAGTAAGTTTTGTTAATGAACTACAGAAGTGAAGAAGTTAAGGTCTGGACTCATAGCTCTCAGTACGTTCTCTTCTTCCTATGCAAATTGATCTCCTCAATAGGTATATCATTTCATGATAACAAGTACTACACAAAACCACCATAAAATTTAGGGAAGTGATGGATATATTTAGTACCTTGATGGCGGTGATGGTATCATTTCAGGATACTCTATAGCTTCTAAAGTCCTTCACCTGCATAATCTCATTTTAGAAATATCATTTCCCACAATTTCAGTAAAGAGAAAAGTAAGTCATAAAAATGAAATAATTTGCCTGATAAATTGAGTAAATGTCAGATTCAAGATTTAATCCATGGTCTTTAGACCCCAGGCTCCACATTCTTTTCACACAATAATATTTCCCTTCATAATCAGCAAAATTAACGTTTTGAAAGAATGTTGATATTTCAGGTTCTGCATTCACTGGCAATTTAACAGCCTAAAAATGTCATTAAAAGTAATATGAGAAACTATACTTGTAACAAGTAGAGTGCACTAATTAATCCAGCTGAAATCTAATACAATATGCTAGTTATTAATGAATAAGGCTTGACTAGTATCACATCAATTTAAATTTTATTTATGCATGAAAGAGATGACACTTTTTCTTTTTGCTGACTACTTTTTCTTTCCTATTTCCCCAGCAGATTAGTTGAAAATGTTCTGCATATCAATATATTGGGATTGCCAGGGCGGGACGGCATAGTTCTTAATTTGACTAAGTACCAAGAACTGGAATTATCTATTCATCCATCCATCCATTTGTCCATCTATTCATGTATATGACTTAATATAAAATTACCAGTGGGCCATTATATGAATGTGATTTACACTTATATCTAGAGAATATTACATCTTGTTATGGATATACCTACTTAGAAGCTAAGTCTTGACTTCAAAATATTTGGGCTCCCAGATGTAGACTGGAATAGTTAGCACAATATAGTGGGAAAAGATTTTAGCATCAAACAAACTTAAATGTGAATCTTCGATCTGCTACCAACAGGATGGTCTTAGATAAATCACTTAACTTTTCTTAGCTCCATTTGACAATGTGTAAAATGAAACAATTAGTTTATATATTCTATATTTACAGATATGTATAGCAAGTCTGTATGCATAAATCTGATATATAATTTAGGCACTTTATACATGTTGTTGTCATGAATAAACATTAAAAAATTAATAAAAGTGATGTTGCATAAATAATAAATAAATAAAAGTAATATTGCTACAGTTATATAGTAGCTAATGCAATCCTTTATATTATTTTTTAATATAATAGACCTTAATTTGTTGAAGGTTTTAAACCTGGTAAAAGAGAAATCCAGTACTCACATTCAAGATTGACTCATCATTTTACGACAACATATTTAAGCATCTATGAGGTTGAATCTATGTGAAATTAAAATACAGAAAGTAAAATATATAAAAAAAGTTTGACATATTTGAATTAATTTGTTGATAATTTTAGAGCGTATAAGAAACAATGATGAAAAGCATTACTTTTGAAATTCAGTTTTACTAATAATGAAAACATATGTTTATAGAAATAATGGTTACACACAGAAAAAAGAATACCATCTTAATATTTGCAAAATCAAAGGAAAGGAATATAGGGTTATAGTCCTACAGGGCCAAAGAGTTTAGGAAAGAGTGTTTGAATATCCCAAGAGAAGGAAGCTTGTCCTAACAGCAGATGTAAGAAGCATTATGACCCAACAACCATACAAATTTCAGAAAAACATCCCTCAAATCTGACTACATAATTCTGAATAACCTCAGTGAGAAAGAAAAATGGAAAATAGAAAATATCCAAGAAAGCGGCATGTTTGACCAATTAGCTCCATGAAAAACTCAGATTTGAAAAAAGGCAACAAAATATGGAGCATCTGGGTGGCTGAGTAGCTTAAGCATCCAAGTTTGTCTCAAGTCATGATCTCACAGTTTGTGAGTTCGAGCCCAGCATCAGGCTCTGTGCTGACAAATCAGAGCCCAGACCCTGCTTTAGATTCTGTGTCTCCTTCTCTCTGCCCTTCCCCCACTCACACTCTGTCTCTCTCTTTCTCTCTCTCTCTCTCTCAAGAAAAAAAGAAAAGAAAAAGGAAAGAAAAGCAAAGAAAAGAAGAAAAAAGGTGAAAATGTGAATTTGAAGTGAGCATCAAATAACAAAGACAATGCTAACAAAAAATGATACGACAATATACTGAAAATTTCAACGATATGAAAACCTTACAGTGTTATGGGATTATATCTTTAGAAGCTAAAGATAATTGCTAGAGTCTTTTGTTTATTGTTTGTTCTTTTAAGAATGTTCAAGCTAGAAAATGAAGGAATAAAAAGCCTTTCTGGGGAGTCCTTTCAAATATCTGAACTAAAGAAATCTTTGCCCAACCCTTTAACAAAATGTAAGATATCATTCATAGTTCATAAGTTGTAAGTTCTTGTGTGATGCCAAGACACAGAGATGGGAGTTTTTTACACTGTCAGTTTGTAACTTACTAACTGTACTACCTCAGCAGAATTATTTAACTTCTTTGTACCTTATTTTCTCACCTTTAAAATGAGAATAAAAATAGTCCTTGGCTCACAATGTTATTGTGACATTTAAATAGGGTCATATAAGGTACAGAATTGTTGAATCATTCTATCATATACCTGAAGCAAATATGATGCTGTAAGTTAATGATACTTGAAAAAATATGTAAATAGGGTAACATATTTAAAGCATGAGAACCAAGAGGTCCATAGCAGCATTTAATGCTTTCTGTTTCTATTACTCTACTCCTTGGTGTACTGATAAACTATTCATAACAAGGTGGGTGGGGTTGGAGGGAGGCCTCATTTGTAGTGTTTGCCAATGTCTATGGTGCAAATACTCTCATCATGGCTGATCTCATCTTTCATGAAGTCACTGAATGAGAGTTGGATAGAGATGTACCCTTGCATATTATGGTGTAATATTGCCATAATCCAGTTATCAGTAACTTCAGGAGCATAGATGATAGTAAAATTTAGTAAAAAGAAACTAGGAAATAATAAGTTTTGAGAAATTGTTACTTTGTTTTTAGAAAGAAGAAAGAAAGAAAGAAAGAAAGAAAGAAAGAAAGAAAGAAAGAAAGAAAGAAAGAAAGAAAGAAAAGGAAGGAAGGAAGGAAGGAAGGAAGGAAGGAAGGAAGGAAGGAAGGAAGGAAGGAAGGAAGGAAGGAAGGAAGAAGGGAAGAAAAAGAAAATAAATCACCTGAGTAATGAATTGCAAAAATATATATTCAAGGTGTGCCATGAGCAAATCTTACCTAGAATTTTAAGTTCTAGGAGAGCAGGCAGTGTCTGTTATATCTGACAATCATTTGACTCTCCACAGAACAGAGTAAATAAACAAAATGTGCTTATTCATGGAGGGCCTGTTGAAATAAGAAGTACTATTTTAAAGATATATCTATATCGATAATATAGTATTATATATCTGTATATATATAAATTTGGCTTTTCCATACTTTGTATTTATTCCATAATAAAATATATTACTCTTATTAGTATTAACAGCAAAAAGTAAACCTATATAACATCCAAATCAAAGTAGTTTGTTTAGAAACAGAATTAGTCAACATTACAAGGATGTTGAGGCACGATTGTGACCTAGTTACAGTTGGATCCAAAGGTTAACACAAATTTTCACAGCTATCTCACTCCCTCCAACCTCCTATGGCTAGGAATTGGTTTTATGCTGTCCTAATCCCAACAGATTTTCATCTTTATGCTAAATAGAATGGTCACATTCTCCCAGTTATTGTGATGTAAACCCAATAGCAAAGAAGTGTATTTTATATTTGACTTAGCCTAAAAATATCACAGAGGATTCTGATGGGCCCAGGATAGGTAATTAGGTAATATGCCCATCCACAAACCAATCACTGTAGCCTTGAAATAGAATATTTGAACTGACTAGCGTAGATCATAGTTTTTTAGTGGAGAAGGAGCAGTTTGCTAAACTTCCCAGTTCTATAGAAGAGATGATTCCTTAAAGAAAGGCACATTGGGAAATAAATAATATATGTCTACTGCAATTATGAAATGAAGGTGAAAGGTAAATTGGTAGCTAGAGGGGAGTATAAAGCCTAAGGAATTCTCATGAAATAAAATGTTATGTATGATATTTGTTAATTACCTAAAGCTAACAGGAACTATAAATATAGTAGATGGGAAGACTGGATTCAAAATGTTCTCAATTGGCAGAAATGAGAAACATAAAATGTAATTTCAAAGGAGCAAATATAAATTCCTACATTTAGGTTCAAACAGTTGGTTTTATATTTTTAAAAAAGTGGAAAAACAGGATTTATAGCAGTTCTACTGAAAAAGAAAAACATGAAGTTTTATTTAGCTTCGAGTTCAATAGGAACTGACAGCATGACACTGTTGCTAAAAAAGGTAATCCAATCTTTGGCTGTTGTATGGCTCAGAACAAAGAAGATTATAGTCTCCTAGTGCTCTGTGCTGATCATATTAAATCCAGATTATTGCCTCCAGTTTTGGATTCCATACTTTAAGAGTGACACTAACAAACTCAAGGGAATCCTGAGTGAGATGAATAGGGTCAAGTAATATCTTGAAATGACAGAATAAACTGGGTATATTTTTATCACAGAAGGGATGGCTTCAGAGTATACAATATAGCCTCCTTCAACTATTTTCAGGTGTATCTATGGGAAAGGAAGATAATTAAGTCTGGGGTCTAGAAGGACAGAACAACACTGATAGAGTTCAAAATAAAATGAATTCTGGCTTACTAGGAGGATGACATTTCTTTTTTTTAATTTTTTTTTTTTTATTTTTTAATGTTTATTTATTTCTGAGAGACAGAGACATAGCGCAAGCAGGGGAGGGGCAGAGAGAGAGAGGGAGACACAGAATATGAAGCAGGCTCTGGGCTCTGAGATGTCAGCACAGAGCCTGATGCGGGGCTCAAATCCACAAACCGTCATGACCTGAGCTGAAGTCAGACACTTAACCCACTGAGCCACCCAGGCGCCTCTGAAGGATGACATTTGAAATGACTGTATCTCAAAGTAGTGTGCTTTTTACTGGAGGTGTTAAGCTATACATTAGCACAATGGAGTGAGAGAGGAACAAATCACTAAGGATATGAATGAGAGCAGGAAGTTCTGGACACTGCTCCCCGCTAAAACACTACACAAATATTCAAAATATGTATATCAGTTATATTCCAACTTTTATTTGCCTTCTGCAATTTTACTTCATGCTGTCTTTATATGTTTTTTTAAATTTGATTTTAACAGCTTTATCGAGATGTATTTGACATACAACAAACTGCACATAAAGTGTATAATGTAGTGTTTTGACATATGTCTGTTTCTGTGAAACCATCAACGCAATCAAGAAGGAACATGTCAAACACCTCTAAAGGTGTTCTCATGCCTCTTTGGGAATTCCTCCCTCCCCAAATTTCCCTCACTCCAACTGCTTGCATCCCTCAGCAAACACTGATCTATTTTTTTGTCCCATTAATTTGTTTGCAGTTTTTTAGAATTTTATATTAGCTACTCTTTTTCTGGCTTGTTTTATGCAAAATAATTATTTGTGGTTTATCCATGTTAATGTGTGTATCAATAGTTCAATCACTTTATTGCTTAGTAGTATTCTACTATATAGATATTGCATAACTTGCTCATGTATTCACCTATGCATGGACAATTGGACTGCTTTCAATTTGGGACTATTAAAAATTTTGGTAGAGACATATACTTTCACTTCTTTGTGTAAATATCTAGGAGTAAAAAGGCTGGACTGTATGTAGGTATATGTTTAACATTTTCAGACATTTTGGCCAATATTTTTCCAAAACGGTTGCACCATTTTACATTTCTACAAGAACTGCTTGCAAGTTCCATTAATTCCACATCCTGGGAATCTATTCAACTGCAGACCCTCTAATGGGTATATAGTGGTATCACACTGTGGTTTTAGTTTGCATTTTCCTAATTACTACATTGTTGAGCATTTTTTCATGGGCCTATTTGCCATCCATTTGACTACTCTGAAGTGTCTAAGTCTGCCCATTTAAAATAATTAGTTTAATTTCCTATTATTTCACATTATAAACACAAGTTCTCTATCAGATATATTAGTGCAATATTTCCTCTCCATCTGAAACTTGTCTTTCATTCCCTTAATATTTTTGAAAGAGCAGAGTTTTTAATTTTAATGAAGTCAATTTATCAATTTGGTTCATGGGTTATACTTTTTTAATAGAGTGTGCTAAGAAATCTTTATCTAACTAAATATTTATAAAGATTTTCTCAAAAGTTTTATTTTAGAAAGTTTATTGTTATTAGATTCTACATTAAGTCTGTTTTCCATTTTGAATAATTATTGAATACACAGGATGGAACGAAATTCATTTTTTTTTTCACATATGGGTAAGTGATTGTTCCAGTACAATTTACTGAAAGGATGACTCTTTCTCTAGTGAAATACTTCACATCCGCTTTATAAGAAGTCACTTTTCCTTGTATTCTGTTACAAAGATCTAGTTTTCTAACTTTATGCCAATACCATCCACAATGTCATTATAACTAGCTTTATTGGAAATATTCAAATGGTGTTGTGTTAGAATTTCAACATTGCTTTTCTTCTTCAAAGTAGTTTTGCCTATTCAGTGCCTTATGAACTTCCATATGAATTCTAGAATCAGTTTGTCAATTTTTGCTAAAACTCCTAGTGGGATTTTAAGTAGAATTTCATTGATTTTGGAGATCAATTTAGGGAAAATTGGCATATTTACAATAAAGAGCCTTACAAGTCATGATGACAGTATATCCCTCCATGTTTTTACATCCTTAATTTTCTCAGCAATGTTTTAGAGTTTTCTGTGTAATTTTTGTATGTGTATTTATCACTAACTATTTTTCCATCCTTTGTAGCTGTCGCTATTTTTTGCAATTTCAATTTCCAGTTTTGTTGCTACTATAAAGAAATACAGGGGCTCCTGGGTGGCTCAGTGGGGTAAGTGTCCAACTCTCAATCTCCCCTCAGGTCACGATCTCGCAGTTCATGGGTTCAAGCTCCACGTCAGGCTCTGCGCTGACAGTGTGGAGCATGCTTGGGATTCTTTCTCTCTCCCTCTCTCTCTGCCTCTCCCCTGCTCACTCTCTCTCTCACAATAAATAAATTAACTTAAAGAAAAAAAAGAAATCCAATCCGTGTTTGTATATTGACTTTATACCTTGTATGTATCCTTTCTGTAAATTCTATTAGATCCCCTTTGAATATGAGCATGTTGTCTGAGAACAGTCCAGAGAATAGCCTATGGAAAGATTATGGTTTTAATGTATAATAGCCTTCATGTCCACTAATGTTTGGGAGTTCTATCTCAAGAAAATGACACAAAAGCCAAATTTTAAGAAGAGCTAAAATAAAAATTCTAGCTCTACTTTGGCACTGCCTGTGGAGGTGACAGCCATCTCTTCTTCAGCGTCATGGCCACTTTCCTATCTGGTGAAGCCGAAGATTGTTAAAAAGAGGACCAAGGTGTTTATCCAGCACCAGTCATACCAACATGTCAAAATTAAGTGCAAGTGGCAGAAACCCAGAGGCATTGACAATAGGGTGTGTAGAAGAGTCAAGGGCTAAATCTTGATGCCCAACATTGGTTATGGGAGCAATAAGAAAAGCACATGCGATCCATTGGCTTCCTGAAGTTCCCCATCCACAGTGTCAAAAAGCTTGAAGTGCTGCAAATGTGCAACAAATCTTACTGTGAAGAGATTGCCCACAGCATCTCTTCCAGGAACTGCAAAGCCATTGTGGAAAGAGCAGCCCACTGGCCATCGGCGTCACCAGCCCTAATGCCATCCTGCACAGCGAAAAAGAGGAATATTCAGACAGCCTATGTGCATGTTGCATTTGTGTCTATAAAACCACAAAATAAAATAAAACAAAATAAAATAAAATAAATTATTAAATTAAATTAAAATTAAATAAGAATTCTAAAGTAAACCCTTCAAGTTTAAAATAACTTATCCATAAGAAGAAAATAATAAAGACAAAAAGAGAAAAAACAATAAGAAGAAAAGATACAAACTACTCAACAGTCATTAAAATGGGGATGTAGATGTCTTATATTTGATGTTCACCTGCAAATACAATCTTACTTTCCATTGAATATGGAAACCTCCATTCTAAAGTTTACATGAAATTTATGGACAAAGGGAAAAAACATCATTGACAACAAGAAAAATGTTAAAATAAAAGTATTATATTAAAATTTCTCAGTAAGACAAAATGTACAAATATATAAGAAAGATATCATTCTATAAGCAAATTAAGATCCATTCTGTGTCAATAAATCCATGACCTGATTAAAGAAAGCCCCTTTGAATAAATAAATAAGGTGATTTTAAAATAATGAACAAAAGCAGATGAATTTTGCTACTTGCACTCTTTCTTTACTACATAGCACAAATTATTTTCTAACAAGATTAAATAATAATGTTGACAAATTTTATGTATTCCTACCTTTTTCCGTTTTTTAAAATCTTTATGGAACCCTGTTATCTCTTTTGCATTTAAAACTCTTGACCATTTATTTGTATTTATCAAATCACCTCTTTATTTATTTAGTTAGTAGTTAGTTTATATTCAAGTTAGTTAACATACAGTGTAGTATTGGTTTCAGGAATAGAATTCACTGATTCATCACCTGCATATAACACCCAGTGCTCATCACAATAAATGCTCTCCTTAATGCCCATCACCCATTTAGCCCATCCTCCCACCCACCTCCTCTCCAGCAACCCTCAGTTTGTTCTCTGTATTTAAGAATCTCTTATGGTTTGCCTCCCTCTCTGTTTTTATCTTATTTTCCTTCTTTTCCCCTATGTCCATCTGTTGTGTTTCTCAAATTCCACATCTGAGTGATATCATATGATATTTCTCTATTACTGACTTATTTCGCTTAACACAATACACTCTAGTTCCATCCACATTATTGCAAATAGCAAGATGTCATTCTTTTTGATTGCCAAGTCGTATTCTGTTATATATATATATATATATATATATATATATATATATATATATACACACACACTCCAGTTTTAATTTTTTGAGGAACCTCCATACTGTTTTCCAGAGTGGCTGCACCAGTTTACATTCCTACCAACACTGCAAAAGTGTTCCTCTTTCTCCACATCCTCTCCAACATCTGTTGTTTCTTGAGTTATCAATTTTAGCCATTCTGACAAGTGTGAGGGGGTACCTCATTGTGGTTTTGATTTGTATTTCTCTGATGATAAGCAAAATTTTTCAACAAGATACTAGCAAATTGAATTCAACAGTACATTAAAATAATTATTCACCATGATCAAGTGGGATTTATTCCTGGGCTGCAGGGCTGATTCAATATTCACAAATTAATCAGTGTGATACACCACATTAATAAAAGAAAGAATAAGAACCATATGATCCTCTGCAGAAAAAGCATTTGACAAAATATAGCACGTTTCTTGATAAAAGCCCTCAAGAAAGTAGGGACAGAAGAAACATAACTCAAGATCACAAAGACCGTATATGAAAAGCCCACAGTTGGTATCATCCTCAGTGGGGAAAAATTGAGTTTTCTTCCTAAGATCAGGAACACGACAGGGATGTCACCACTGTTGTTTAACATAGTGTTGCAAGTCCTAACCTCAGCAAGCAGACAACTGAAAGAAGTAAAAGATCCAAATTAGCAAGGAAGAAGTCGTGCTTTCATTCTTCACAAATGATATGCTATTCTAAGTGGAAAAGCAAAAGACTTCACCCAAAACCTGCTAGAATTGATACATGAATTCAGCAAAGTCACAAGATATAAAATCAATGTACAGAAATTGGTTTCATTTCTATACACCAATAATGAAGCAGCAAAAGAGAAATCAAGGAATCAATCCCATTTACTATTGCACTAAACACCAAAAAATACCTAGGAATAAACCTAACCAAAGAGGTACAAGATCTGTACGTTAAAAACTATAGAAAGCTTATGAAGGAAATTGAAGAAAACACAAAGCAATGGAGAAACATTCCATGCTCATGGATTGGAAGAACAAATATTGTTAAAATATCTATACTAGCCAAAGCAACCTACACATTCAATGCAATCCCTTTCAAAATAACACCAGCATTCTTCATAGAGCTAGAAAAAACAATTCTAAAATTTTATGGAACCAGAAAAGACCCCAAATAGCCAAAGTAATGTTGAAAAAGAAAACCAAAGCTGGAACCATCACAATTCTGGACTTCAAGCTGTGTTACACAGCTGTAATCATCAAGACAGTATGATACTGCACAAAAATAGACACATAGATCAATGGAACAGAACAGAGAACCCAGAAATGGACTCACAAATGTGTGGCCAATTAATCTTTGACCAAGCAGGAAAGAATATCCAATGGAGAAAAGACCGTCTCTTTAGTAAATGGTGCTGGAAAAACTGGATGGCAACATGCAGAAGAATGAAACTGGATCACCTTCTTACACCATACACAAAAATAGTCAAAATAGATTAAAGACCTCAGTGTGAGACAGGAAACCTTCAAAACCCTGGAGGAGAAAATAGGCAGCAACCTCCTTGACCTTGGCCACAGCAACTTCTTACTTGACATGTCTCCAGACCCAAGGGAAACAAAAGCAAAAATAAACTATTGGGACCTCATCAATATAAAAAGCTTCTGCACAGCAAATGAAGCAATCAACAAAACTAAAAGGCAACCTGTGGAATGGGAGAAGATATTTGCAAATGACGTACAGGATAAAGGGTTAGTATCCACAATGTATAAAGAACTTATCAAACTCAACTCCCATAAAAACAAATAATCCAGGGAAGAAATGGACAGAAGATATGGATAGACACTTTTCCAAAGAAGACATCCAGTTGGCTAACAGACACAAGAAAAGATATTCAACATCATTCAAATCACCTCTTGGTCTTTTATTCTTCCCCAATTGGGTGTACTAGGAGCATCAGCGTATATATTGATAATTAAAAGGTTAAAAATAGAACAGACATGAACTCATATAGATATTTTTCTGATAATTTAGAGTTACCGCTTACATTTACTTACATGATCTATAATAAATCACATTTGTCCTTTAATCCTAATAAGGACATGGACTTTATTATTATATGTTGTAGATACAGAAATTCAAGTTATAACTCACATTCTTTTTCCTTAAGGAAGTGCAATATAATCTCAATTTTTTTTTTTTTTTTGAGTAGCTTTAGCTGTTTCATTCTCTACCACTGATCATATGGTCGTGTAGGACAAAGACTATGTCTTACAGTTGATTGTGTCTTACTTCAATGCCTAACACAAGCTCTGTTCTTGGGAGATGCTGAGTCTGTATTTGTTAGTTGATAATGTTATATTGTAGGATAAAATCACATAAGCTGTAAATAGTGCAGATGAATGTGAAATTATTAGGCTGGCTAAGTTCATTAAGTCTTTGTATGTAAAGCGATAAAAAAAAAAGAGAGAAATCAAATGGTCTGATCTTCTTCTGATAAGTAAAAATTAGTGAAGTCTGACTTCAAAGGAAATTACCATATATCAACTACTTTCCTGCCTGACTTACCTGGAAAGTTAATTTTACTGACCACTCCAGTATACCTATCGGCTGTAACAACTGTATTAGCTATGCTTCCTTACTTTTTAAAATGCTTTCATTTATAACATCCAATAGGTTCTAAACCTAAACCTTAAACATGTCATGCTGTCATCTAACTAACAAAAAAAAATGATTATCTCAAGGTTTGATATCATAAAATTTATTATTCCTTACATACATATAATGTATCAATATGTCAATTAATTTATTGACCTGAATTAACATGAATCTCAGAGAATTTGTTTCACACCCTTTGGTTATGCAGCTCATTGGGCTAGAGTTGGAAAGATAATAACAAACATTATATTTTATTGTCAAAAATATTCAAAATATTTTTTCTTGGGGAAATTAATTCTTCAATGTTAAGTTATAAAAAAGGCTAAATGCAAGGTAAAAAATTGAAAATACTATTTAGCTTAATTTGCTACATAGTTTTTTACTTACTTTGGTCCTAGTTTAATTGTTTGGTGTCAACTTCTTTTCTACATAAAATTCTAATTGTATTTTCTATAGATATAGAATTAAGAGAAAAGGGTGCAGAAAAAAACTAAGCCTGTCAACAGAGAAATTAACAAAGGAAGAGTTAATTAAATGGAAAGAAATACATTGTTATAGTATTTAAAAAAAACCGGGCAAGGAATTAAGTGACCTGGGTTATATCCTGGGCTCTGTTCAGAAAAACATGGCATTTAGTAAATAGATTCTAAGCCAATGTGTACATTTTATATGCATTACTTTGTTTACAAACTATCTCCAAGGTGTACTTTTTATATAAATTTTTTATATTACTTCATTTGGTTACAAAATTATACCCAAGATAAATATTATTCTCTTCTTTACAGATGAGGAAACAGGATTAGGGAGGTTAAGTAATTTGGGAAAGGTCACACAGGTAGTAAGTGCTTGGCTGATGTTAGAGCGAGGGAGTCTGATTCCAAATCCAGGTTCTTTCCATTTGTCATTTAGCTTATTTCAGACTCAATATGTTTATTTAGTTTTAAAAAAGGAAGGATCAGATAATCCTTTAACCTATGTCACTTTGTAGACACGACAAAGAAAAAATCAAAAGTTTAGTTTAAAAAAGTATGTGCACAATGACTGAAATAATAAAATAATGATAAAAGAGATAGTCCATCTGTTTCTGTGGCAGCATCCCACTTCCTAGAATCCCCAACACCAAAATATTTTCTCTGCACAGGTTTCACTTATTTGAGTAAAAAAAAAATGAAAAGTTATTATAGCCTGAAAAAAATTACAGCATTCATTTCTAATTCTAAAAAATGATGCTGGCACACTTTCACTAAACCAGAAAATACACCTTCCTTTCTCGTGAGCCTGATTCATATTTCTTTTATTAATTCAATATGGGGTTCATAGAACAATGCATTTTATGACTATTAATTCACAACCTGTCATCTCAATTTTCAAGTGGAACTCCCCTAACTGTGAAAAGAGTTTCATATTAAAATCCATAGTAGGATACGACCCATGGTTTTGTGCCTTGAGATTTCATCAGTGGAATTATAACCCCATAATTCATGGTTAACTGTTTGTAACTTCCATACTTGAATAATGTATATTTAAAGCATGTTTATAAGGCATGGAGATGCAAACATTTCTAAATTAATTTTTGTGTTCGTATTATAGGCTGTTTTCCTTGATGTGATTTTTCTACTCCAATTTAATGAATTAAAAAGTGAAGCAAATTGGAAAATGAAAATGGTGGAAAATACAAGTGTAATTTCTTTGGATACTTTTATAGATAAGGTTAGAAGGACTGACTTATATATATTACTTGAAGTACCCAGCATGGTCTTCAACATTCTCCTCAAATCCTGCCACTGTGCAAGTAAGGGTGCCTTAAATTTATCTTAATAGTAACTTTTAAAATAAGCTTTATTTCTTAAATTTGAGAATTTAATAATAGGTTAGAAATGGTTTTTTTAACCAGTTGTTTATATTTCAGTGTGAATATATTCCTGATATTTTCTGAGAGCTTTCACTTAACAATCTTTATTAAATCAATTAATTAATGTTACAACTAGAGGCCAGACCATCCTAAGCAATGAGCTACATAGATTGGTCCTGTACTCATGGAGGATGTAGAGTGAGACTGCGGCTAGCATAGGTAGGTCAGGCCAAGATTCTCTGGGGTGCAGAAATTAGACTGAAAATTGAACGTGAGAAGTCTTAATGAGAGAGCTCCATGTGGAAGGAACAATAAGTGCAAAGATACAGAGATAGAAACAATCTTAGCATGTTTAAAGAATAGAAAGAAAGCCAGTGAGGCTTACAGTTGGAGAGAAGAGAGAGAGGTCTGGAAGAAAATATTAAATAGATCTGCCAAGAACTAGGTGTGTAGAATATTGTGAGCCATGGTAGGGAGTCTGGTTTGATTCTAAGTATAGGAAGACGTTTTTAGACAAAAGAAGATTTTGATTCAATTTATTTAAAAAAATTATTCTGTATGTTCTTTGAAGAATGGATTATTGAGGCCAAGTGTAGGAAGGTATAAATGTAAGATGGAAATTTCTTATTTATTTATTTATTTATTTATTTATTTATTTATTTATTTATGACTGAATGATGGAACATGGGGTTGCCAATGGAAATGGAGAGAAACATACTTAAGATATATTTTGGAAATCAAGTCAACAGAGTCACCAATTAATTAATTGGATTCAAGGAAGAAGGAAGAGTTAAATACAAAGGAGCACTCTAGGATTTTTTACCCAATCTTACAGGTAGTTCCACTTATCATAATGAAGACTAGGAATAGGGTATAGTTATGGGTTTGGGATACTTAATAGGATGAATCAAGTGTCCTACGTTCACTATGATAAATGAAGTGACTGTTAATCAGATAATGAAATGTGTAAAGGCAGCTGGATATTTGAGTCTGGACCTCAAGGGAGGCAATGAGATGGATGCAGACAATTACAAGTCAGATAAATACAGATGATCTTAAAGCCATAAATCACAAGAAAATGATGTAAGAAAGTTTAAAAAACAAACCATGGCGTAATCTAACATTTAAGGCCAGCCATAACAGGAGCATTCAGGAAAGGCAATTGTTGAGGAAATGCCAATAATTCAAGGAAAATCAGGACCATATTTTATGGAATCCAAGAATGCAAAATGTTTCAGGGAAGCAGTGGCCATCTGTGCTGAGAGATTGAATAACATGAGGGCAACTAAGTGACCATTGACTTTGGCAACATGGAGGCTAATGAAAAGGTTAAAAACACATTTTAAAAATATATTTGAATGAAAAGGAAGACAGAGGTAATGTTATTATGAGAAACCAAATTTCCATAGGTGCAGAGTAGCTCTAAGGCTAAGATTATGAGAGACAAATTTCTTGTACTTCATACATTAATGTCTATAGAATAGGTAAAAAGCATTTCTTATTCTACATGGTTGGCTTACGTCTTTGACATTTTTTTCCATTATAATCCAATGATGTTTTTGACTAATTAATTTGGAAGCCTAATTGCTGAAAAAGAATAAAAGATTTCCAGTAGTATTTACCTACTGAGTGCTTGCTACCTTAGTTACAGGGCTTCTCTTCTAATTTTGTCTTCCTGTACTTTGACCCTCCTTTAAGTTTTTATCTTTTACTTCTATTTACAAAAACATAAAAGGTAAGGAACAAATGACAGAGTTATCACATTAATAATTTTAATATTTAATCATGTTACACTATTATTATACTCCTTGATGGGAGAGTTATTTCAAATATTGGAAAGAATTCCCAGATACCATTTAATGTCGACATGCCAAAATTGAGCACAACAGAGCACATTACATATAACTAGGTCCAAGTATGCAGTTGGAAGCTATGCACATTATAACTTGGAAGTTTTCTCTTGTGGGAAAATAAAGAAGTAATCAATTATTTTATTTGTCATTCTTAAAATTCATAGGTAAGACACAATACAAAGAATATCCTTTTGGTTTTTAGTAGAAAGAGGCTAAATTTCTTCAAAATTCTTTATAAATTTTCAATGTTTGTATAACATCTTAAATATAGAAAAAGTGACAAAAAAAGATCACCTCTTTCATGGATATACATGTAAGCATATGTACATGGTAAAGGCAAACTATAAAAGCTTTATATACACTGATAAGGTAATGTAAAGTGACTCTAGATTCTTACCAAATACCATATTTGTGTTGTTTATTTTCAATTTTAAAGTCATATGATAAAGTTAGTTATCCTTTCACAGCAGTAAATACTTTAAACTTAAATCTATATGAAAAGATAAATGTCAGCAAGGGATTCCAAACAATAATCATCATTTAAAAGTTTATCAAAAACTATACAGGAGAACATTTTTATTTCTTCAGGCTGACATAATATGGATGACAAATATTTCATTTATAGACAAAGAATATAACTCAAGGGGTACAATTTGAGTAATTATATGTGTTTAAGAATTTAATTCATTTAGTAGTTTGAAATAATTTTAAAAGAGAAAATTATCTGTTGACATAATGCCTGTTTAAGGTGAATAGTACCAGTGTACTATTTACAAAAGAAATGATAAAAATGACAAAGTTTAATAACTGATGTACAAATATATGTTTTCATGCTGTTATCCTTTTTTGTACAATTTTATGTTATTTTTCTGGTATTCAGGCATTATTCTTTGTATTCATGAACATTTTACATTATTCCATGATGAAGAATCTGTACCTCTAGAGAAGCCTGCTATGCTCATCTTTCTGGTAGGTAATTTTAATACAAAAATTTAAATCATTGTGAAAAGTATTTCGTACATTTATATTTTGAAGCCCTAAAACAAATGTAACCATTTTTCATTACAAATGGCTATTATGGATGGTTGCCTGAAAAGAATAAGAAAAGATAAAGATTTATAACATCACTGTTAACATAATAAATGTGGTCTATTTAGTAAATAAAATTATGTTAATGATGAAAAGAAATCTGAAAGAAAGTAATTATCCAAAGCCCACCACACAGAATCAATGTATAAAACTTAAAAGTCATATGTCTTATTTAACTCAATTCATAAATATTTTTAAAAATATGTCTTAAATGATTGCTAGCATGGTAATTCTTTTTAACAAAATTATGAGCTTTTAAAAATATATATTATCAAAAGATTTTCATCTATTCTTATCAAAGGAAATCTCAGTTGCTTTTTATTTCAAATAAATAAATACACTTATTAAATAGGTATCTTACATGCTGAATTAAAAGGATGGAGAACTAAATATGATCTGTAAGTTAAATTACATAACATTTGTTATTTATCCTGAAAGATTACCTAGTAAATCCAATACTTTTTGTCTGCTTTTATAAGTTGTTTCAAGATCTTATTGAATATCATCTGCTTACATAGTACCTACCTGAATAGTTTCAGGCTCTACAAAAATGGTGATGGGCACATATCTGTAATGAAAATGTGCCTACCGTTAGCTCTTATCTCCTACAGTTGGAAATCACATAGTGAATTAGTGACATTACTAGCTCTCTATTATTAACTATTTTTGGCAGATCCTCCTGAAGATACTTTCAAGGACACTGACTTTCATTTGTAAAAACTTTTGTTTGAGGTAGAAAATATTTTTTTCAATCTTTAGGCATCTATATTTGGAGTGCATCAAACTAGTGCTTTCCATGTTGAGCGTCTAAAGTGTTATCAACTCAAGGAGACCTAAATTTGAGGGCCCCATATTAGAATGCCACTTTGGTAGTTACTCTGTCTTCTCAGAAAAGGAAACTAGGAAACTGATAGGATTGTTTTACTTGAGTTAGAAATATCAAGCTTGCTCATGAAGGGTCTTTCTAAAAAGTCATGGTTTCCTTTTAGAGAAAACGTTTTGTTCATCCTTTTTGAAAAACATCATACCATATTGATGTATTTAATTTCATTATACAAATTAGAATATGTTATCAGAATTTCTACTTTTAAATGTGACCCACTACTGGAAGAAGCTGATATTTTCAAACCATGTGACAAGCTAGTAACCTTGTTTCAATCAGAGGTTGAAGCTTTGCTGACCACTTACCTACCATAGCCCATCGTGCCACACAATTGTTCCTGAAGTGTCTCCTTTATGACAACAAAAACAAATCCTATGAAAGATATTTGTCTTTGGGCCAGAAATATCTGCAATTATAAAAACCCCTTGCTTTCCAACTACAGTGGTTGTGAGATTTATGAGATTCATTGGGAAAGGGGTTGCACTTTAGAATATTGCAATACTCTGTTGGCACTAAAAAATTAATGATACAAAGAACAGTCTGCAAGACAAAAAGTAATGGAAACATTCTATTGTTCAATAATCACTCTGGTATTTAGTATTTCAAGATGGGTGAGATTGTCTCCAATGTATCATTCTGCTAAATGAAAGAGTGCTTAAAAAAAAGAAGAACCTGAGGTGTTTCTTAACAAGAAATTGAAAAAAGATCTTAATATTTCTAAGCAGTTGAAGCAACAGCAGCCAGAGTTTCCCCTTAAACTGATATGCTGTGAGATGTATTAAAAGCAACAGCTTTCTATAATTGTGATATTCCAAAAGGCAAATTATTTCATACATGCGTAGCCTTTTTAAGAGACTTGAGAAAATAGAATTCAAATTAATACCTCATTTTCTTAAATCATAAGGTTTTCTATTAATTTTAAAAATAGTGTTACATAAATTTTGAAAAATGCCAGTGTGCTATTAAATGTCTTATTTATGTTTCATACACAGTTCTTAGAAATAGGACTAATTTACTACTGAGTATTTATGAGTTAAGGAACTAAGGATTGAGAAAAAAAGAACTCTCAAAAGCTTAGGAAATTATAAAATATTTTTCTCGATATCAAAGAGAAAGATATATGTTCTGTAGGAAAGAGAATTAAAAGAAAGTAAAAAAATATATATATCTTGCCTGGACTCAGATACAACTAATTATAAGATATCCATTCACCATGAAAGATAAGATGTGGACAATGTACTTTCTGTAATGACCGATGAATGCACAAGCCTATAAGTGGCTCTAGTAAAATAATTGAAATCTAGTCCATGTATAATCAAGTTTCATACATGATTATGTAATTAATAAAAACTCATGATTTCAATAATTTGAGGAAAATATATGATTTCATAAGAATTCTTAGCATAAATGTCATTTCATTTCATTTCTTCTGCAAATATTTGATACTTTACCTACTTACACTCCAGTCACTAGGTACTAGGTATCCAGAAAAACAAACCAGACTAGGTTCTTCTTGAAGCACACATTTAGTGGGAATGTGGAAAAGAGACAATGCCCAAGTATAAACGTGCATAGATAATTTTAGGCAATTATACATGCAATGTTATAAAGTAAAGACAACTGGGATCTGATTGGGATAAAGAGTGATATAGGGTGGGAGTGGGACTTTTTATTCAGGTAGATCAGTGAAGACCTCTCTAGAACACAGTTTGGAGCTAAGTTCTGAATGCTGGGCTATGAAAGAACATTGCTACTGGTTGAAGATCAAGTATAAAGAGCCTGGGGGAGAAAACACCTAGGGTTTCATAAATGTTATTTGAATTTTGGTTTCAAGCTTGGACTATCATTGGTGCTCACACAAGAAAAGGTACAACGTTAATACTACAAGTGTGAAAAATCACAGATTCTTTCATCTGCTGTACTCTTAAGCCATACATTTGTTTATTTTTAATTTCAGTACAATTCCGTTAAAAAATATGATCCAAATGTATTTAAGATTGCAAATATTTTCATTTCAATGACACAATTAAGTGATACTGTTGTCTTTAGAAGACCTTTAGTGATAAAGCACAGATTATACTTGTATCATTTTTGCTTAAATTCACATAATTACACATCAACTGATGAATGGATAAAGAAATTGTGGTTTATATACACAATGGAATACTACGTGGCAATGAGAAAGAATGAAATATGGCCTTTTGTAGCAACGTGGATGGAACTGGAGAGTGTGATGCTAAGTGAAATAAGCCATACAGAGAAAGACAGATACCATATGGTTTCACTCTTATGTGGATCTTGAGAAACTTAACAGAAACCCATGGGGGAGGGGAAGAAAAAAAAAAAAAAGAGGTTAGAGTGGGAGAGAACCAAAGCATAAGAGACTGTTAAAAACTGAGAACAAACTGAGGGTTGATGGGGGGTGGGAGGGACGGGAGGGTGGGTGATGGGTATTGAGGAGGGCACCTTTTTGGGATGAGCACTGGGTGTTGTATGGAAACCAATTTGACAATAAATTTCATATATTAAAAAAAATTCACATAATTACAATAGTGCAGAGAAATACCAGGGCTATACTTGGTTTTCTTTTGTTTTATTTTTATTTAAATTCAAGTTAGTTGGCACACAACTATGTACTCGTGGCTTCAGTAGTAGAACTCAGTTATTCATCTCTTACATATGACATCCAGGACTCGTCCCAAAAAGTGTCCTCCTTAATTCCCATCACCCATTTAACTGATACCCCCTGAACCTCCCTTCCAGCAACCTTCAGTTCATTCTCTGTATTTATTTATTTTTTTTGAATCTTTTATCTTTTTATTTTATTTTTTTCTTTTATTTTTATATTTTAATTTTTTTAAATATATGAAATTTATTGTCAAATTGGTTTCCATACAACACCCAGTGCTCATCCCAAAAGATGCCCTCTTCAATGCCCATCACCTACCTTCCCCTCCGTCCCACCCCCCAATAAACCCTCAGTTTGTTCTCAGTTTTTAAGAGTCTCTTATGCTTTGGTTCTCTCCCACTCTAACCCCCTTTTTTTTTCCTTCCCCTCCCCCATGGGTTTCTGTTAAGTTTCTCAGGATCCACATAAGAGTGAAAACATATGGTATCTGTCTTTCTCTGTATGGTTTATTTCACTTAGCATAACATTCTCCATTTCCATCCACGTTGCTACAAAGGGCCATAATTCATTCTTTCTCATTGCCAAGTAGTACTCCATTGTGTATATAATCCACAATTTCTTTATCCATTCATCAGTTGATGGACATTTAGGCTTTTTCCACAATTTGGCTATTCTTGAGAGTGCTGCTATAAACATTGGGGTACAAGTGCCCCTATACATCAGTACTCCTTTATCCCTTGGGTAAATTCCTAGCAGTGCTGCTGCTGGGTCATAGGGTAGGTCTATTTTTAATTTTTTGAGGAACCTCCACACTGTTTTCCAGAGTGGCTGTACCAATTTGCATTCCCACCAACAGTGCAAGAGGGTTCCCGTTTCTCCACATCCTCTCCAGCATCTCCTGTTTTGGAGTCTCCTGTTTTGTTCATTTTGGCCACTCTAACTGGTGTGAAGTGATATCTGAATGTGGTTTTGATTTGTATTTCCCTGATGAGGAGCGATGTTGAGCATCTTTTCGTGTGCCTGTTGGCCATCTGGATGTCTTCTTTAGAGAAGTGTCTATCCATGTTTTCTGCCCATTTCTTCACTGGGTTATTTGTTTTTCGGGTGTGGAGTTTGGTGAGCTCTTTATAGATTTTGGACACTAGCCCTCTGTCCGGTATGTCATTTGCAAATATCTTTTCGCATTCCGTTGGTTGTCTTTTAGTTTTGTTGATTGTTTCCTTTGCTGTGCAGAAGCTTTTTATCTTCATGAGGTCCCAATAGTTCATTTTTGCTTTTAATTCCCTTGCCTTTGGGGATGTGTCAAATAAGAAATTGCTGCGGCTGAGGTCAGAGAAGTCTTTTCCTGCTTTCTCCTCTAGAGTTTTAATGGTTTCCTGTCTCACATTCAGGTCCTTTATCCATTTTGAATTTATTTTTGTGAATGGTGTAAGAAAGTGGTCTAGTTTCATTCTTCTGCATGTTGCTGTCCAGTTCTCCCAGCACCATTTGTTAAAGAGACTTTTTTCCATTGGATATTCTTTCCTGTTTTGTCAAAGATTAGTTGGCCATATGTTTGTGGGTCTAGTTATGGGGTTTCTATTCTATTCCATTGGTCTAGTGTCTGTTTTTGTGCCAATACCATGCTGTCTTGATGATTACAGCTTTGTAGTAGAGGCTAAAGTCTGGGATTGTGATGCCTCCTGCTTTGGTCTTCTTCTTCAAAATTACTTTGGCTATTCAGGGCCTTTGTGGTTCCATATGAATTTTAGGATTGCTTGTTCTAGTTTCGAGAAGAATGCTGGTGCAATTTTGATTGGGATTGCATTGAACATGTAGATGGCTTTGGGGAGTATTGACATTTTGACAATATTTATTCTTCCAATCCATGAGCACAGAATGTCTTTCCATTTCTTTATATCTTCTTCAATTTCCTTCATAAGCTTTCTATACTTTTCAGCATACAGATCTTTTACATCTTTGGTTAGATTTATCCCTAAGTATTTTATGCTACTTGGTGCAATTGTGAATGGGATCAGTTTCTTTATCTGTCTTTCTGTTGCTTCATTGTTAGTGTATAAGAATGCAACTGATTTCTGTACATTGATTTTGTATCCTGCAACATTGCTAAATTCATGTATCAGTTCTAGCAGACTTTTGGTGGAGTCTACCGGGTTTTCTATGTATAATCTCATGTCATCTGCAAAAAGTGAAAGCTTAACTTCATCTTTGCCAATTTTGATGCCTTTGATTTCCTTTTGTTGTCTGATTGCTGATGCCAGAACTTCCAACACTATATTAAACAACAGTGGTGAGAGTGGACATCCCTGTCATGTTCCTGATCTCAGGGAAAAAGCTCTCAGTTTTTCCCATTGAGGATGATGTTAGCTGTGGGCTTTTCATAAATGGCTTTTATGATCTTTAAGTATGTTCCTTCTATTCTGACTTTCTCGAGGGTTTTAGTAAGAAAGGTTGCTGAATTTTGTCAAATGCCTTTTCTGCATCGATTAAGACGATCATATGGTTCTTTTCTTGTATTAATGTGATGTATCACGTTGATTGATTTGCGAATATTGAACCAGTCCTGCATCCCAGGAATGAATCCCATTTGATCATGGTGAATAATTCTTTTTATATGCTGTTGAATTCGATTTGCTAGCATCTTATTGAGAATTTTTGCATCCATAGTCATCAGGGATATTGGCCTATAGTTCTCTTTTTTTACTGGGTCTCTGGTTTAGGAATCAAAGTAATACTGGCTTCATAGAATGAGTCTGGATGTTTTCCTTCCCTTTCTATTTTTTGGAATAGCTTGAGAAGGATAGGTATTATCTCTGCTTTCAACGTCTGGTAGGACTCCCCTGGGAAGCCATCTGGTCCTGGACTCTTATTTGTTGGGAGATTTTTGGTGACTGATTCAATTTATCACTGGTTATGGGTCTGTTCAAGCTTTCTATTTCCTCCTGATTGAGTTTTGGAAGTGTGTGGGTGTTTAGGAATTTGTCCATTTCTTCCAGGTTGTCCAGCTTGTTGGCATATAGTTTTTCATAGTATTCCCTGATAATTGCTTGTATCTCTGAGGAATTGGTTGTAATCATTCCATTTTCATTCATGATTTGATCTATTTGGGTCATCTCCCTTTTGTTTTTGAGAAGCTTGGCTAGAGGTTTGTCATTTTGTTTATTTTTTCAAAAACCAACCCTTGGTTTCGTTGATCTGCTCTACAGTTTTTTTAGATTCTATATTGTTTATTTCTGCTCTGATCTTTATTATTTCTCTTCTTCTGCTGAGTTTGGGGTATCTTTGCTGTTCTGCTTCTGTTTCCTTTAGGTGTGCTGTTAGATTCTGTATTTGGGATTTTTCTTGTTTCTTGAGATAGGCCTGGATTGCAATGTATTTTCCTCTCAGGACTGCCTTCACTGCATCCCAAAGCGTTTGGATTGTTGTATTTTCATTTTCATTTGTTTCCATATATTTTTTAATTTCTTCTCTAATTGCCTGGTTGACCCATTCATTCTTTAGTAGGGTGTTCTTTAACCTCCATGCTTTTGGAGGTTTTCCAGACTTTTTCCTGTGGTTGATTTCAAGCTTCATAGCATTGTGGTCCGAAAATATGCATGGTATGATCTCAATTCTTGTATACTTATGAATGGCTGTTTTGTGACCCAGTATGTGATCTATCTTGGAGAATGTTTCATGTGCACTCGAGAAGAAAGTATATTATGTTGCTTTGGGATGCAGAGTTCTAAATATATCTGTCAAGTCCATCTGATCCAATGTATCATTCAGGGCCCTTGTTTCTTTATTGATCCTGTGTCTAGATGATCTATCCATTGTTGTAAGTGGGGTATTAAAGTCCCCTGCAATTACCACATTCTTGTCAATAAGGTTGCTTATGTTTATGAGTAATTGTTTTATATATTTGGGGGCTCCCGTATTTGGCGCATAGACATTTATAATTGTTAGTTCTTCTTTTTTTTTTTTTTTTTTAATTATTTTTTAACATTTTTTATTTATTTTTGGGACAGAGAGAGACAGAGCATGAACGGGGGAGGGGCAGAGAGAGAGGGAGACACAGAATCGGAAACAGGCTCCAGGCTCCAGGCTCCCAGAGCCTGACGCGGGGCTCGAACTCACAGACCGCAAGATCGTGACCTGGCTGAAGTCGGACGCTTAACCGACTGCGCCACCCAGGCGCCCCAATTGTTAGTTCTTCTTGATGGATAGACCCTGTAATTATTATATAATGCCCTTCTTCATCTCTTGTTACAGCCTTTAATTTAAAGTCTAGTTTGTCTGATATAAGTATGGCTACTCCAGCTTTCTTTTGACTTCCAGTAGCATGATAAATAGTTCTCCATCCCCTCACTTTCAATCTGAAAGTGTCCTCAGGTCTAAAATGAGTCTCTTGTAGACAACAAATAGATGGATCTTGTTTTTTTATCCATTCTTATACCCTATGTCTTTTGGTTGAAGCATTTAGTCCCTTTACATTCAGTGTTATTATAGAAAGATATGGGTTTAGAGTCATTGTGATCTCTGTAGGTTTCATGCTTGTAGTGATGTCTCTGGTACTTTGTCTCACAGGATCCCCTGTAGGGTCTCTTGCAGGGCTGGTTTAGTGGTGACGAATTCCTTCAGTTTTTGTTTGTTTGGGAAGACCTTTATCTCTCCTTCTATTCTAAATGACAGACTTCTGGATAAAGGATTCTCGGCTGCATATTTTTTCTGTTCAACACATTGAAGATCTCCTGCCATTCCTTTCTGGCCTGCCAAGTTTCAGTAGAGAGATCCATCAGTAGTCTTATCGGTCTCCCTTTATATGTTAGAGCACGTTTATCCCTAGCTGCTTCAGAATTTTCTCTTTATCCCTGTATTTTGCCAGTTTCACTATGATATTTCGTGCAGAAGTTCGATTCAAGTTACGTCTGAAGGGAGTTCTCTGTGCCTCTTGGATTTCAATGCCTTTTTCCTTCCCCAGTTCATGGAAGTTCTCAGCTATTATTTCTTCAAGTATACCTTCAGCACCTTTCCCTCTCTCTTCCTCCTCTGGGATACCAATTATGCGTAGATTATTTCTCTTTAGTGCATCACTTAGTTCTCTAATTTTCCCCTCATACTCCTGGGTTTTTTTTTATCTCTCTTTTTTCTCAGGTTCTTCTTTTTCCATAATTTTATCTTCTAGTTCACCTATTCTCTCCTCTGCCTCTTCAATCCGAGCTGTGGTCATCTCCATTTTATTTTGCAGCTCATTAATAACATTTTTTTAGCTCCTCCTGGCTGTTCCTCAGTCCCTTGATCTCTGTAGCAATAGATTCTCTGCTGTCCTTTATACTGTTTTCAAGCTCAGCGATTAATTTTATGACTATTATTCTAAATTCACTTTCTGTTATATTGTTTAAATCGTTTTTGATCAGTTCATTAGCTGTCATTATTTCCTGGAGGTTTTTTTGAGGGGAATTCTTCCATTTCGTCATTTTGGATAGTCCCTGGAGTGGTGAGGAACTGCAGGGTACTTCCCCTGTGCTGTCTTGAATCAGTTGCATTGGTGGGTGGGGCCACAGTCAGACCTGATGTCTGCCCCCAGCCCACCGCTGGGGCCACAGTCAGACTGGTGTGTGCCTTCTCTTCCCCTCTCCTAGGGGCGGGATTCACTGTGGGTGGCGTGGCCCATCTGGGTTACTTGCACACTGCCAGACTTGTGGTGCTGGGGATCTGGCGTATTAGCTGGGGTGGATCGGCAAGGTGCACAGAGGCAGGAGGGGCAGGCTCAGCTCGCTTTTCCTTCGGTGATCCACTTCGGGAGGGGCCCCGTGGCACCGGGAGGGAGTCAGACCCACCGGAGGGATGGATCCGCAAAAGCACAACGTTGGGTGTTTGTGCGGTGCAAGCCAGTTCCCTGACAGGAACTGGTTCCCTTTGGAATTTTGGATGGGGGATGGGCGAGGGAATGGCGCTGGCGAGTGCCTTTGTTCCCTGCCATGCTGCGCTCTTTCGTCAGGGGCTCAACAACTCTCCCCCCCATTGTCCTCCAGCCCTCCCGTTCTCCGAGCAGATCTGTTAACTTACAACCTTCCAGATGTTAAGTCCCGCTTGCTGTCAGAACACACTCCGTCTGGCCCCTCCATTTTTGCAAGCCAGACTCAGGGGCTCTGCTTTGCAGGCGGGCTGCCCCTCCGTTCCGGCTCCCTCCCGCCAGTCCGTGTATCTCGCACTGCCTCTCCGCCCTTCCTACCCTCTTCTGTGACCTCTTCTCTATGCTTGGCTCCGGATAATCCGTTCTGCTAGTCTTCTGGCGATTTTCTGGGTTATTTAGGCAGGTGTGGGTGGAATCTAAGTGATCCACAGGACTCGGTGAGCCCAGCGTCCTCCTATGCCGCCATCTTCCCAGAAGCCCCTTCCCATTCTCTGTATTTAAAAGTCTCATGTGGTTTGTCTCCCTCTGTATTTTAATCTTATTTTTCCGTCCCTTCCTCTATGTTCATCGGTTGTATTTCTCAAATTTTGCATATGAATGAAATCATATGATATCTGACTGATTTATTTCACTTAGCATAATACCCTCCAGATCCTTCCACATTGTTTCCCTTCCCTTATGTTCATCTGTTTTGTCTCTTAAAGTCCTCATATGAGTGAAGTCATCTGATATTTGTCTTTCTCTGACTGACTTATTTCACTTAGCATAATACCCTCCAGTTCCTTCCACTTTCCTACAAATGGCAATATTTCATTCTTTTTCATTGCTGAGTAGTATTCTGTTGTGTGTATACACCACATCTTCTTTATGCATTCATCAGTCAATGGACATTTGGTTCTTTCCATAATTTGGCTATTGTTGATAGCATTGCTATAAACATTGGTGTTCATGTGCCCCTTCCAATCAACAGTTTTGTATCCTTTGGATAAATTACTACAGTGCAATTGCTGGGTCATAAGGGAGCTCTATTTATAATTTTTTGAGGAACCTCCATACTATTTTCCAGAATGGCCACACCAGTTTGCATTCCCACCAACAGTGCAATAGGGTTCCCCTTTCTCCACACCCTCACCAACATCTGCTGTCTCCTGAGTTGTTAATTTTAGCCATTCTGACATGTGTAAGGTGGGATCTCATTTCAGTTTTGATTTGTATTTTCCTGATGATGAGTGATATTGAGCATATTTCATATGTCTGTTTGCCATCTGGATGTCTTCTTTGGAAAAGTGTCTACCCATGTCTTCTGCCCATTTCTTCACTGGATTATTTGTTTTTTGGGGTGTTGAGTTTGGCAAACTCTTACAGACTTTGGATACTAACCCCTTATCTGATATGTCGTTTGCAAATATCTTCTCCCATTCCAAAGGTTGCCTTTTAGTTTTGTTGACTGCTTCCTTTGCCATGAAGAAGCTTTTTATATCAATGAGGTCCCAAGAGTTTATTTTTGCTTTTGTTTCCCTTGGCTCTGGAGACATATCAAGTAAGAAGTTGCTGTTACCACAGTCAAGGAGGCTGCTGCCTATTTTCTCCTCCAGGGTTTTGATGGTTTCTTGTCTCACATTGAGGTTTTTCATCTATTTTGACTTTATTTTTGTGTATGGTGAAAGAAGGTGATCCAGTTTCATTCTTCTGCATGTTGCCATCCAGTTTTTCCAGCACCATTTGCTAAAGAGACTGTCTTTACTCCGTTGGATATTCTTTTCTGCTTTGTCAAAGATTCGTTGGCTATATATTTGCGGGTTCATTTCCGGTTCTCTGTTCTATTCCATTGATCTATGTGTCTGTTCTTGTGCCAATACCATACTTTTTTGATGATTACAGCTTTGTAATACAGCTTGAAGTGCAGAATTGTGATGATTCCAGCTTTGGTTTTCTTTTTCAACATTACTTTGGCTATTTGGGGTCTTTCCTGGTTCCATCCAAACTTTAGGATTGTTTGTTCCAGCCCTGTGAAGAATGCTGTTGTTATTTGGAGAAGGATTGCATTGAATGTGTATATTGAATGTATATCAACATTTTTAACAATATATATTCTTCCAATCCATGAGCATG
Organism: Neofelis nebulosa; assembly: GCF_028018385.1. Lineage (NCBI taxonomy): Eukaryota > Metazoa > Chordata > Mammalia > Carnivora > Felidae > Neofelis > Neofelis nebulosa. Next base: position 60,234,833 of record NC_080787.1, on the reverse strand, counting down.
GGATGTTTCTCCATTTCTTTGTGTCTTCTTAGTTAGTTTTAAGCTTGAGTTTTAAATTATTTTTCTTTGAAGAAAGTTTCATAAATGTGTAGTTAAAAAAGGGGAGGAAATTTGTGCATTAACGAACACTACCAATGGAATGAAAAGTCAACTTACAGAATATAAGAAAAATGTTTGCAAATCATACATCTAAGAAGGAGTTAATATGCAGGGTATATAAAGAATTCCCACAACTCAACAACAAAAAAATCTGATTTAAAAATAGGCAAAGAACTTGGGTACATATTTCTCAAAAAACAAAGTACATATTACAAATAAGCACATGAAAAGATGCTCAACATCACTAATCATTAAGAGAAATGTAAATCAAAACCACAATGAGATTCTATTTCACACTGGCTATTATGAGACACAGAGAGAGAGAGAGGGAGAGAGAGAGAGAGAGAGAGGGAGGGAGGGAGGGAGGGAGAGAGAGAAAAACAAGTGTTGCCGAGGATAAGAAGAAAATTGGAACCCTAGGTATTGCTGGTCAGGATGTGAACTGGTGCAGTTGCTATAGAGAATGGTATTTCAGTTCCTCAAAAAATTGAACACAGAGTTGCCATATGGCCCAGTGATTCCACTTGTGGGTATATACCCCCAAAGAATTTAAAGCAGGGACTTGAACAGACATTTATACACCCATGTTCATAGCAACATTATTTACAATGCCCCAAAGTAGAAGCAATCCAAGTGTCCATCAACAGATGAATGGGCAAACAAAATGTAGAATATACATAGTGGACTGTTATTCAGCTTTAAAAAGGAAGGAAATTCTGGGGCGCCTGGGTGGCTCAGTCAGTTGAGTGTCTGACTTTGGCTCGGGTCATGATCTCGTGGTTTGTGAGTTTGAGCCCTGCGTTGGGCTCTGTGCTGACAGCTCAGAGCCTGGAGCCTGCTTCAGATTCTGTGTCTCCTCCTCTCTATGCCCCTCCCATGCTCATGCTCTGTCTCTCTCTCTGTCTCTCAATAATAAATAAACGTTAAGAAAAAAAAAAATTTTTTTTAAAAAGAAGGAAATTCTGACACATGACACAACATGAATGTAACTTAAAGCTATGAAATAAGCCAATCACAAAAGGATAAATACCATGTAATTTCACTTATATAAGTTACCTGGAGTAGTCAGATTCATAGAGACAAAAAACAGAGTGGTGGTTGCCAGGGGCTGAGGGGGTGGAGAGAATGAGGGTTACTGTGTAAGTGGTACAGTTCCAATTTCAGAAGAAGAAAAAGGTTTTGGAGATGGATGGTGGTGATGGTTGCACAACAATGTGGATATATTTAATGCCAGTGAACTGTATGCTTAACAATGGCTAAAATAATAAATTTTGTTTTATGTATATACACAATTTATAAAAAGAAAAAAATGTAGTATTATTAATTGTTATGGTGATGTGTTTTCCCTTGCCTAACATGGGATTCTCAAATAAAGAAATGTACATTTTGTTGCTTTGATTGTGTTAAATATTTCAAAAATACCACTGTATCTTAATTGAAACAAAATAACTTGAAACTTGTTAGCAACAAAAGTTCTACATACAATTTTTTTCCTCAATTTTTCCTGATTAGAAATGATTATGAGTACCATGATGAGATGTGAGAAATAAAAAAAAATAATGTTATATGCTAGCTAAAACTTATTGGCTTTATATATTATATGCATTATGTTATACGAACAGACAAAAATAGAAGCTATCATAACATATACTTCAAATAAGTTTAATTTGTTGGTCATAACATGTGATACATTTCATCACAATTTAAAATGAATGCAAAATTCTAACAATTATGCTACAGCTTTATCCCACTGGTTATTAAGAAAGTGATTTTTCTCTGGAGTCAAGCAATTTATAAGAAAGACTGCACATTGTACATGATGCCATTTTATATTAATAAACATTTGTTTCTAGTAATGCCATGGTGAATTCCCAAAGCATTGCTTTAATTAAGTGTTTTATTAATTAATGTAAACCTCTTGTAGTGAGTATGAAATTAACTGCTTTCTTCCATCTCACTGAGCTACTGAAACTTAAAGACAAAAGGTACTTTTACAATAGGGAAATATATATTGAAAGATGAAAAACCACAGTGGGGTTCTTACATTATGAAGTTGTCTTCCAACAAGCATTTAGCCTCAAAATCATTTATCTTTAGCCCCAAATAACAAAAGCCGATGAAACATCCCTAGCCTCACAGAAGGCATTCCTGAGCAAAGGGAATGCACAGACACTAGGCAGCCATTACACCAGCGAGGGACACCTCTCATCATTTCTGCTACATACATGTTATTATAGTAGAAGGTAGGGGAAACTAACAATAACAAGACAAAAGAAATGTGGTTGCTGAACTGTGAGTACAAAATTGAGTATATTCTAGCACATTCTCTAATGTATTTGCATAACCTAGCCTAACCTCTTTGCCTAGACCCACACAAGTGATTATTGCTAGAAACACAAAGCCATCTTGATTCTAGACTCATGTGAAAACATAATCAAAATCTTCAAGTTGAACACTGCTCAGCAATCCCTTCTTGTTCCCAAAGTCAATTCACTCTTTCTCTTCCAGATTCCATATTTCCTCGTATCTCCTCAAAATTCCATCTCCTTTTCCATCTTCCTAACTCTTAAATGATGACCTTACTTTCCATTGCACTGAGAAAATAGAACACAGTTGACACTTGAACAACACAGGCTTGAACTATGCATCCACTTATGTGAGGATTTCTTTTGGTAAATACAGTGTAGTACTATAAATGTATTTTCTCTTCCCTAATTTAACATTTCTTAATAACATTGTCTTTTCTCCAGCTTATTTTATTGTAAGAATACAGTATAACATACCAAATATGTGTTAATTGACTGTTTATGTTATGAGTAAGGCTTCCAGTCAACAGTGGAGAGTATTTGAGTTTTAGGGTAATCAAATGTTGTGCATGGATTTTCTACTGCATGGCAGTTTGGCACCCCTAACTTTCATGCTGTTCAAGGGTCAAGTATAAGCAGCTACCAATTATACCAATCCATTTGCCTCTGTGCTTCTACTCTCTCCCTTCACTCCTGTCCATTCTCTTGTCAAGACCAGCACCTTCTGTCTAGATCCCATACCCTGACACCATACCCTGACTTCCTGAAGAAATTTACTTTGTAATTCTCACCTCCCTCCCATATCATCAATATTCTACCTCACCAGGATTCTTCTTATGAGAATACAAAATAAATTTGTATTTTAATAATTTAATAATTCCCTTCCTTAAATCCATCTCCCTCTTTCTAACTGCATTACATTTTAACTGTATAGCAAAATTACTCAAAAGTAGATTTATGCACATTGTTTTCAGTTTCTCACCTCTCATTTTCTTTTGAACATTCTAATCATGCCTTTGGACCCTCCTGAAATACTCTTTCAAAGGACTGCCTTGTAAAATCCCATGATGGAAACTTAGTTCTTATCTTATAAAAATTATCAGCAGCATGGCACAACTATTTTGTTTCTTTTTTTTAATTTTAAGTTTCTTTCTTCCTTTCTTACATTCCTCCCTTTCTCTTTCTTTCTTTCTTTCTTCTCTTTTTCTTTCTTTTCTTCATTGCTTCACCATAGAAATAAATCCAAAGATGAATAAAGAATTAATGGTCTCCCCCATTTTCTCTTGAGATAAGCAATATTAAAAACTTGTAGTCTACTCTTTCTCATTCACCATACAATCTTACACAATCATATGTATACATATGTATAGTCTGGTTTAGTTTTAGAAAATAGAATCATACTATATAAGTCTCTCCATAATTTATACATGCCTTCTGATTTCTCTTGTAGTAGCACCTTGAATATATTGGCAATGGTGATGGAAATTCTGTGTTGAGAAAGATTCTGAGGGGGCATCTGGGCATAGTGAATATCAGGAAAAAAGTAATGTGTCTTTGGACAGATAATTATAATTCCTTAGTTACGATTTAAAAAACTGAGTAATGGGCAATTGACTTTTATTTTATGAATGTTTATATTTATATATGTCTAAGTTCATTATTGTGATATATTTTGTGAAAAATATATTGTGAAATATTGTGATATATCACAATAATAAGTTTACAGTTACTCAAAGTAAGTTTCCTTGGAGTAATTTTACTGAATTCTAGTCCTGAATTAAGAACTGATACTGTTTAATGAAATAAGCAAACCATATACAGAATGCTTAGCAAAACTACCAAATTTGGAGTTCAGTGTGGCTTTATATACATACTAGACTAAGTACTTTGAAAAGTTCTATTCAGTTATATTCATCTAAAGATGTTACCAGAGTTTATAGGGATGAAACATTTTATACTGGTTAAGAATACAAAATCTGAAATACAAGCACTGCTATTTAAACCTCCACTTACTGCCTGTGGAACCTTGGACACATTACCCCTCTGTCTCAGTTTCCTCACCTGCACAGCAGGGATTATAATGATATCTATATCATAGAGCTGTAGGAAGACTAAAGACAGTTAACATTTATTATGTGCCTAAAACAGTGCCTGACATAGTAAGTATTGTATAAATGTTCTTGAATAAGATATGAGGCACAAAGATGAATCCTTACCCTCACAAAGATAACCATCTTGACTCACACTTCATTACATGAACCCTTTTCTGTATCAAAAAATCACAGTCAACTATTATAGAGAAAGGGAAAGGTATTTACAAGTTAAACAACTTGAGAAAAGCATTGTTTTTGTTATTGACTACACACAAAAAGAAATATGATACAGGTTCAATTGTTCAACACCTTAAAGTTATTTGATGAAATATTTATAAAAATAATGTTTGTCAATGAGTGTTACTAAAGTTCTGGAAGCTTTTCATAATACGTGTTAGCCTATGTGTATCATATCTGTTAAAACTTTAATGTTGGCATGGAGTTAGACCTATATATAAACAAATGCCTTTAGCAAATTTTAAAATAATATTTTTCCAGATATTTAAGAGTTACACATATTTCCTATGGAGTAATATTTTCCAATGCATTTTACAAGGCTTTAGATATATGCATGATTTTATTTGAAATTTATTTTTCCTGGTTTTTATTCCTGTTCAGTAACAAAGTATGAGATTTATTAATATATTCTCTATCACAGTGATCAAAATATAAGAACTAATTTAGAAAATTTATCCCTACTGTTTTTTGAGATAAAGAAAATTAATTAGGAAAAAAACGCATACATAGAAATAATCTAGAGATGTTGACTCTAAGTTGTCCTTGCAAAAAGAGGATCTCTTAATTTTTTTTTCATTTTATTATAGGTCATGAAACATATCTGTTATCAGTGCTTTAAAATGGACCATGTGAGCACTGGGTATTGTATGTAAGTGATGAATCACTAAATTCTACTCTTGAAACCAATACTACAATGTATGTTAACTAACTTGAATTTAAATAAATACATTTAAAAGTAAATAAATAAATAATTAAAAAAATATTTAATGAGCCATGTGAACACCTAGGATATTTCACCCCTTTCCCATGACTAGACTTAGAAAATTTATTCAAAATTATTTTGTGTGACCATCCCTCATTTCCCAGTTAAGTTACTGAACCTAGATTCTTTCGTTCATCCTTACATTTACAGCTTTCACTTACTTTTCTTTTATTTTTATCCAGTTGACAGCCAGAATCTCATCTTTCCTATTGGGTTTCTCCTCTTAATTAAGTGATTTAATAGTCTATGCTGAAAAGGTTCTGCCTCACTCTATTTTCATTAAAGAAACATTTCCTGATTGTCAATTGTACTAAGGAATATGAGGAAGGCATTTAAAAAAAAAAAGCCCCACAGTGATATCCGGAAGAGAAATACACATCAGTGAAACACTAGAGACCAATTAAAAGGCAACAAATCAGTAAGCCGATGATTATGTGGTATAATCAATATGCATGAGTACCAGGAGAATGAAATATTAGGGAAAATAAGTCCGGGATGTAATTAGGTCTAATTACATTCTCTGATAATAAGCCTGATCGTCCGGTGGCGATTTTACCTTTATTGTTTGAGGTTGTGAGGATACGGTTTACCCATTATTCATTCCAGGCAGTGAAGACATTGCAGCAAAGGATTACCTTATTCACCCAGAGAGTGTTCTTCATATTATTTCTCTCCCTGCGGCTAGTAATTGATACAATTTTGAGTTTTGCTTTTGTATGTCCATGTTATACATTTTTAAATATCAAATAGAGATCATATAAACATGAGATCATTATGAGCATTTTAGATTTAAAAAGTCAGCCCCCTTTTTTTTTTTAAATATTTATTTATTTATTTATTTTTGAGAGAGAGAGAGAGAGAGAGAGAGAGAGAGAGAGAGAGCGCAGGTGGGGAAGGGGAAGAGAGATAGGGGAAAGAGAATCCCATGGGATTCAGCACTGATAGCATGGAGCCAGATTGGGGCTTGATCTCACCAAACATGAGATCTGAAATCAGGAGTGGGAAGCTTAACTGACTGAACCACCCAGGTGTCCCTAAAATCTCAGTACCCTTATCATTTTATCATTTTGGTGAAATAATAATATATTTAGATTATAATAAAGAAACAAAAATTTTAAAGCAAAGCAAAATTTCCAGTCATCTTCCTCCTCAAAAAATAGAATTTCATGTGAATCCAACTCTCCAGAATAGGCCATTATTAGCATGTAGTGACCCTCCACACATGAAAACAAGTACAAATCATAAATGTACTTTCATATTGCATGCATTACATGTACACATTTGCAACTTTTAAAAAAATTGCATAGGAATATATACAAGATGATCTGATTTTAAAAGCTCTGTCCTATTTTATTTAACAAAATCATTAACTGACCAAATTTGCTGCAATGGGCACTGATTATTCCTAGGTCTTTTTTACTATGACAAAGAGTTACTTGGTAACATTTTTATGCTTTAGGCTTCCATATTTGTTTAGACTTTTTATTCACAGAATATATGTAAATATATCTGTATCTTTATCTGCCTTGACGTAAACTTGCTTGGTTAATGAGAAAGCCAAGTTTTATTTTCCCAAATATTTCTCAAAAAAAAAAAGTATCATTTTGTGCTTCTATTAATAAGGTCTAATGGCTTCTTTTGTCTTACTTTATATTTTTAAGTATATTTAAGTATATTTTAAGATTTTGCTTAGGTGGATAATATTACCTCATTGTTATTTTATTTTGCATTATTTAATTATAATGATTTAAAACACCTTTCAAATTCATTGTCCATTTATATTTTGCTTTTTCCTTACCCATTTATATATTGTGTTTTCAGTCCTAATAAGGACTAATTTATAAGCACTCTTTGAAGGTTAACAAATTTAGCCATTTAACTTTTACATTTTTCTCAGGTTCTTGTTTGTCTTTGACTTTTTGCTAATTATTTTATTTAGAAAATTTTAATTTATATAATCAAATTTGCAAGCAATTCATTTTTAGAAATGGCATGTTTTCCCTTACAAGCTATACTATAACTTCAGTATAAATTTAAGCTGTATCATAAACATTTCCTCTACTAATTCATGGCAAAGATAATAAAAGACTACTCAATAGACAAATGATTGTCTATATTTATATTTTATATATTGAAAACAGACACAAAATTGTAGGCCCATTAGTATTTTATAGTTACAAAAGTCCAGGGCAAATTTGCACACATGACAGAAAACTACTGCCAATTACTAAGTTATATAGATTAGCGAATGAGCCAGCACACATTGATTAAAAATAGAGACCATATCACAAAATGTACTTTGCTGCTTTATCTTGACAAATGTATTTCAGTACCAATTCTTTGATAATGCTTCAGGGCAGACTAGTGAATTTCTTCTAACACATTTTGTGAAAATAGTTTAGTGTGAGTGATAATGAGGTCTCACTCCAGTTCTTAGCTAATGATTTGTTGCTGAGAAATGGAAGGAGATGGCTAGATATGCAATGGCAAGCTACGGAAATGACATTTAACAAGTTTCCTTTAATGGGGGAACTATTTTATCTTTTTGGAGTAGGAGGCAATTTCATGACTGTCTGTAATTTTAAAAGCCTGTGGTGAAACTGGAGTGTCACTGTAACTGAAAATGAAATATTAATGAATGAAACACACTTAGTTGCAATAACTAAATATATCTATGACTGCAGCGAAAAAAAGTAACATAACAGGCAAAGTATCTGTAGTTACAAGGGTTATCTCACAACTTTATATTCAACATCTTTTTTTTTCTATAAAATGAACCTTTATCTCTTTATTTCCACTTATGTGATATAAGAGCGCCTGCCTGAGCTTTGATACAATATGTTAGAAGTTCATAAAGAAAAGAATTAAACAAATTTAATGTCGATCCAAGTTAGATGTTCACGAAAAGCAGTTTACAAGGTGCTCTAGGGTGTGTGCATCGCCACAGGATTATGCACGTGATTTTACAAAGCCATAGTTTGGTCATAAAGAATTTTTGATGAGGGCAGAATTAAGATGGAGGTTAACAAAAAATAGATTGACTGATAGTACACTGTACCAGCAAATTATGTGATATAGGAACTGTGGTTTTCATCCATTCCCTACTTTCCATTACACTCATATTTAAAATATATCAATGTGTTTATTAATAGAAACAGGGTTATATACGAATAAAAATTTCTTTAAATTTCTGTTCCTTCTTCAAATACAAATATCCTAGATCTCATTTTTTGAATAAGTGGTACATGGATTCTTTTTTTTTTAAGTTTATTTTTTATTTACTTTTGAGAGAAAGAGAGTGAGTAGGGGGAGGGGCAGAGAGAGAGGGAGACAGAATCCCAAGCAGGCTCCATGTTGTCAGGACAGAGCCTGATGTGGACTTGAACTACCGAAACATGAGATTATGACCTGAGCTGGAATAACAAGTCAGATCATTAACCAACTGAGCCACCCAGATGCTCCTTGTGGTACATGGATTCCTAAACTTTTCCCTTTCCCTTCCTTTCTCCTATCCTTTTTTTTTTCTTTATTTCTTTTTGTTTTGCCATGGTTTACCCTTATTTTCTTTATATTTCACTGTATTTTAATATAGTAAATACTTGAAAGGTGCGAGGAGTAAAGAATTCAAAGGTCTATGAATCAAAGATGGATGAATGCACGATCTATACCTGTGTGAGCTCATCATTTCATTTACAGGAAGGATTCACATTCAGGTGTGCCAGAAAAAGGACAGTACTAGTTTACTTTTATTTCCCCAATGTAATTATAATAGAACTTCCTTTGACTCTCAGAAGTTTTCTAATGGGAAAGATAAATGATATGTTCACTCTGGATGTTGGAAATAGTGGGGAATGTGATTTGCTTTACTTGATATAATTTCAACCAGTGCTTTTACTTTTCTCCCTTCCATTACTTCAACCTCAAGAGATTTATCCACAATTTAGTTCAAGCAAGAGAACTCAGATACTAAAATTTCAGCAATAACTGAAAAATTTGCAACTCAATAAGAATTAAGAATTTAAGGATTCAGGGGCACCTGGGTGGCTCAGTTAGTTAAGAAACTGACTCTTGATTTCTGTTCAGGACATGGTCTCATGGTTTGTGAGATCAAGTCCTGCATGGAGCTCTGCATTCTCAGTCTGGAGCCTGCTTGGGATTCTCTCTCTCTCCCTCTATCTCTGCCCCTCACCCACTCATATGCATGCACGTGGGCTCTTTCTCTCTCAAAATAAATGAATAAACTTAAAAAAAAGAACTTAAGAATTCATCAATCCTTAAATATAAAAATATTTGCTCCATTAGAAATGTTGAGATTTATTCATACTTAATGCAGAAAAAAAAATCAATAAATTAAATAAATAAAAACATTTATTTCATGATTAGAGTTTTATTGCTTGTTTTCTAATTCCCTTTAATGTATTAATTGCCTGTGGAACCATAACATTTTTTTGTTTGTTTTATATATTGTTTTTGTTTCTTTTCACAAGTTGAAGGAAACCAGGTGAGGGAACACTGGAAAGTAACATTGAACCACTTTTCACTAGTTTTGGTGTCTAACAAGTTCAGACTGATAAATATAAAAAGTAAAGACAAATAGAGAGTTTTTAGAGAAGATTCCCTCTACTTGGATAAACAAGAATTAATTCCTTTTCTTTGAGCAATATTGGAGATTTGATTTGAAAAAAACTTTGGATACATTTCTGCATAGTTATTTAAACTACTGCTTCTAAAATATATATAGTTGGCCCTTGAACAACAGTGGTTTAAACTGTGCGGGTCCACTTCTATGTGGAATTTTTTTCAATACAATACTTTAAATGTAATTTCTCCTTATGATTTTCTGAATAACATTTTCTCTTCTTTAGCTTACTTGATTATAAGAAGATGGCATAGGTGGTGTTGGGGGAAGATGGCGGCGTAGGAGGACGCTGGGCTCACCGCGCGTCCTGCTGATCACTTAGATTCCACCTACACCTGCCTAAAGAACCCAGAAAACCGCCAGAGGATTAGCAGAACGGAGTCTCCGGAGCCAAGCGCAGACGAGAGGCCCACGGAAGAGGGTAGGAAGGGCGGCGAGGTGGTGCGCGCTCCATGGACTGGCGGGAGGGAGCCGGGGCGGAGGGGCGGCTCGCCGGCCAAGCGGAGCCCCCGAGTCTGGCTGGCAAAAGCGGAGGGGCCGGACAGACTGTGTTCCGACAGCAAGCGCGACTTAGCGTCTGGGAGGTCATAAGTTAACAGCTCTGCTCAGAAAGCGGGAAGGCTGGAGGACAAAGGGAGGGAGAGCTGCTGAGCCCCTGGACGGCAGAGCTCAGCTTGGCGGGGAACAAAGGCGCTCGCCAGCACCATCTCCCCCGCCCATCCCCCAGCCAAAATCCCAAAGAGAACCAGTTCCTGCCAGGGAACTTGCTCGCTCCTCGCAAACACCCAACTCTGTGCTTCTGCGGAGCCAAACCTCCGGCAGTGGATCTGACTCCCTCCCGCTGCCACAGGGCCCCTCCTGAAGTGGATCACCTAAGGAGAAGCGAGCTAAGCCTGCCCCTCCTGCCCCCGTGCACCTTGCCTACCCACCCCAGCTAATTCGCCAGATCCCCAGCACCACAAGCCTGGCAGTGTGCAAGTAGCCCAGATGCGCCACGCTACCCCACAGTGAATCCCGCCCCTAGGAGAGGGGAAGAGAAGGCACACACCAGTCTGACTGTGGCCCCAGCGGTGGGCTGGGGGCAGACACAGGTCGGACTGCGGCCCCGCCCACCAACTCCAGTTATATACCACAGCACGGGGGAAGTGCCCTGCAGGTCCTCACCACTCCAGGGACTATCCAAAATGACCAAATGGAAGAATTCCCCTCAGAAGAATCTCCAGGAAATAACAACAGCTAATGAACTGATCAAAAAGGATTTCAATAATATAACAGAAAGTGAATTTAGAATAATAGTCATAAAATTAATCGCTGGGCTTGAAAACAGTATACAGGACAGCAGAGAATCTCTTGCTACAGAGATCAAGGGACTAAGGAACAGTCATGAGGAGCTGAAAAACGCTTTAAACGAAATGCAAAACAAAATGGAAACCACGACGGCTCGGCTTGAAGAGACAGAGGAGAGAATAGGTGAACTAGAAGATAAAGTTATGGAAAAAGAGGAAGCTGAGAGAAAGAGAGATAAAAAAATCCAGGAGTATGAGGGGAAAATTAGAGAACTAAGTGATACACTAAAAAGAAATAATATACGCATAATTGGTATTCCAGAGGAGGAAGAGAGAGGGAAAGGTGCTGAAGGGGTACTTGAAGAAATAATAGCTGAGAACTTCCCTGAACTGGGGAAGGAAAAAGGCATTGAAATCCAAGAGGCACAGAGAACTCGCTTCAGACGTAACTTGAATCGATCTTCTGCACGACATATCATAGTGAAACTGGCAAAATACAAGGATAAAGAGAAAATTCTGAAAGCAGCAAGGGGTAAACGTGCCCTCACATATAAAGGGAGACCTATAAGACTCGTGACTGATCTCTCCTTTGAAACTTGGCAGGCCAGAAAGGCTTGGCACGATATCTTCAGTGTGCTAAACAGAAAAAATATGCAGCCGAGAATCCTTTATCCAGCAAGTCTGTCATTTAGAATAGAAGGAGAGATAAAGGTCTTCCCAAACAAACAAAAACTGAAGGAATTTGTCACCACTAAACCAGCCCTACAAGAGATCCTAAGGGGGATCCTGTGAGACAAAGTACCAGAGATATCACTACAAGCATAAAACATACAGACATCACAGTGACTCTAAACCCGTATCTTTCTATAATAACACTGAATGTAAATGGATTAAATGCGCCAACCAAAAGACATAGGGTATAAGAATGGATAAAAAAACAAGACCCATCTATTTGCTGTCTACAAGAGACTCATTTGAGATCTGAGGACACCTTTAGATTGAGAGTGAGGGGATGGAGAACTATTTATCATGCTACTGGAAGCCAAAAGAAAGCTGGAGTAGCCATACTTATATCAGACAAACTACACTTTAAATTAAAGGCTGTAACAAGAGATGAAGAAGGACATTATATAATAATGACAGGGTCTATCCATCAGGAAGAGCTAACAATTATAAATGTCTATGTGCCGAATACCGGAGCCCCCAGATATATAAAACAATTACTCATAAACATAAGCAACCTTATTGATAAGAATGTGGTCATTGCAGGGGACTTTAACACTCCCCTTACAGAAATGGATAGATCATCTAGACACACAGTCAATAAAGAAACAAGGGCCCTGAATGATACATTGGATCAGATGGACTTGACAGATATATTTAGAACTCTGCATCCCAAAGCAACAGAATACTTTCTTCTCGAGTGCACATGAAACATTCTCCAAGATAGATCATATACTGGGTCACAAAACAGCCCTTCATAAGTTTACAAGAATTGAAATTATACCATGCATACTTTCAGACCACAACGCTATGAAGCTTGAAATCAACCACAGGAAAAAGTCTGGAAAACCTCCAAAAGCATGGAGGTTAAAGAACACCCTACTAACGAATGAGTGGGTCAACCAGGCAATTAGAGAAGAAATTAAAAAATATATGGAAACAAACGAAAATGAAAATACAACAATCCAAATGCTTTGGGACACAGCGAAGGCAGTCCTGAGAGGAAAATACATTGCAATCCAGGCCTATCTCAAGAAACAAGAAAAATCCCAAATACAGAATCTAACAGCACACCTAAAGGAAATAGAAGCAGAACAGCAAAGGCAGTCTAAACCCAGCAGAAGAAGAGAAATCATAAAGATCAGAGCAGAAATAAACAATATAGAATCTAAAAAAACTGTAGAGCAGATCAACGAAACCAAGGGTTGGTTTTTTGAAAAAATAAACAAAATTGACAAACCTCTAGCCAGGCTTCTCAAAAAGAAAAGGGAGATGACCCAAAGAGATAAAATCATGAATGAAAATGGAATAATTACAACCAATCCCTCAGAGATACAAACAATTATCAAGGAATACTATGAAAAATTATATGCCAACAAATTGGACAACCTGGAAGAAATGGACAAATTCCTAAACACCCACACTCTTCCAAAACTCAATCAGGAGGAAATAGAAAGCTTGAACAGACCCATAACCAGCAAAGAAATTAAATCGGTTATCAAAAATCTCCCAACAAATAAGAGTCCAGGACCAGATGGCTTCCCAGGGGAGTTCTACCAGACGTTTAAAGCAGAGATAATACCTATCCTTCTCAAGCTATTCCAAGAAATAGAAAGGGAAGGAAAACTTCCAGACTCATTCTATGAAGCCAGTATTACTTTGATTCCTAAACCAGACAGAGACCCAGTAAAAAAAAGAGAACTACAGGCCAATATCTCTGATGAATATGGATGCAAAAATTCTCAATAAGATACTAGCAAATCGAATTCAACAGCATATAAAAAGAATTATTCACCATGATCAAGTGGGATTCATTCCTGGGATGCAGGGCTGGTTCAACATTCGCAAATCGATCAACGTGATACATCACATTAACAAAAAAAAAGAGAAGAACCATATGATCCTGTCAATCGATGCAGAAAAGGCCTTTGACAAAATCCAGCACCTTTCTTAATAAAAACGCTTGAGAAAGTCGGGATAGAAGGAACATACTTAAAGATCAAAAGCCATTTATGAAAAGCCCACAGCTAACATCATCCTCAACGGGGAAAAACTGAGAGCTTTTTCCCTGAGATCAGGAACACAACAGGGATGCCCACTCTCACCGCTGTTGTTTAATATAGTGCTGGAAGTTCTAGCATCAGCAATCAGACAACAAAAGGAAATCAAAGGCATCCAAATTGGCAAAGATGAAGTCAAGCTTTCGCTTTTTGCAGATGACATGATATTATACATGGAAAATCCGATAGACTCCACCAAAAGTCTGCTAGAACTGATACATGAATTCAGCAAAGTTGCAGGATACAAAATCAATGTACAGAAATCAGTTGCATTCTTATACACTAACAATGAAGCAACAGAAAGACAAATAAAGAAACTGATCCCATTCACAATTGCACCAAGAAGCATAAAATACCTAGGAATAAATCTAACCAAAGATGTAAAAGATCTGTATGCTGAAAACTATAGAAAGCTTATGCAGGTAATTGAAGAAGATATAAAGAAATGGAAAGACATTCCGTGCTCATGGATTGGAAGAATAAATATTGTCAAAATGTCAATACAACCCAAAGCTATCTACACATTCAATGCAATCCCAATCAAAATTGCACCAGCATTCTTCTCGAAACTAGAACAAGCAATCCTAAAATTCATATGGAACCACAAAAGGCCCCGAATAGCCAAAGTAATTTTGAAGAAGAAGACCAAAGCAGGAGGCATCACAATCCCAGACTTTAGCCTCTACTACAAAGCTGTCATCCTCAAGACAACATGGTATTGGCATAAAAACAGACACATAGACCAATGGAATAGAATAGAAACCCCAGAACTAGACCCACAAACGTATGGCCAACTCATTTTTGACAAAGCAGGAAAGAACATCCAATGGAAAAAAGACAGTCTCTTTAACAAATGGTGCTGGGAGAACTGGACAGCAACATGCAGAAGGTTGAAACTAGACCACTTTCTCACACCATTCACAAAAATAAACTCAAAATGGATAAAGGACCTGAATGTGAGACAGGAAACCATCAAAACCTTAGAGGAGAAAGCAGGAAAAGACCTCTCTGACCTTAGCCGTAGCAATCTCTGACTCGACACATCCCCAAAGGCAAGGGAATTAAAAGCAAAAGTGAATTACTGGGACCTTATGAAGATAAAAAGCTTCTGCACAGCAAAGGAAACAACCAACAAAACTAAAAGGCAACCAACGGAATGGGAAAAGATATTTGCAAATGACACATCGGACAAAGGGCTAGTATCCAAAATCTATAAAGAGCTCATCAAACTCCACACCCGAAAAACAAATAACCCAGTGAAGAAATGGGCAGAAAACATGGATAGACACTTCTCTAAAGAAGACATCCGGATGGCCAACAGGCACATGAAAAGATGCTCAACGTCGCTCCTTATCAGGGAAATACAAATCAAAACCACACTCAGATACCACCTCACGCCAGTCAGAGTGGCCAAAATGAAGAAATCAGGAGACTATAGATGCTGGAGAGGATGTGGAGAAACAGGAACCCTCTTGCACTGTTGGTGGGAATGCAAATTGGTGCAGCTGCTCTGGAAAGCAGTGTGGAGGTTCCTCAGAAAATTAAAAATAGACCTACCCTATGACCCAGCAATAGCACTGCTAGGAATTTATCCAAGGGATACAGGAGTACCGACGCATAGGGGCACTGTACCCCAATGTTTATAGCAGCACTCTCAACAATAGCCAAATTATGGAAAGAGCCTAAATGTCCATCAACTGATGAATGGATAAAGAAATTGTGGTTTATATACACAATGGAATACTACGTGGCAATGAGAAAGAATGAAATATGGCCTTTTGTAGCCACGTGGATGGAACTGGAGAGTGTGATGCTAAGTGACATAAGCCATACAGAGAAAGACAGATACCATATGGTTTCAGTCTTATGTGGATCCTGAGAAACCCAACAGAAACCCATGGGGGAGGGGAAGAAAAAAAAAAAAAGAGGTTAGAGTGGGAGAGAGCCAAAGCATAAGAGACTGTTAAAAACTGAGAACAAACTGAGGGCTGATGGGGGGTGGGAGGGAGGGCAGGGTGGGTGATGGGTATTGAGGAGAGCACCTTTTGGGATGAGCACTGGGTGTTGTATGGAAACCAATTTGACAGTAAATTTCATATATTAAAAAATAAAAATAAAATAAAAATAAAATAAAAAAAAATTAAAAAAAGAAAAAAAGAAATGGAAATTGGTTAGCAACCAGATCCTTTTTGGATTCTTACAATATATCATCTACCTGCTTTGAATGAAAAAAAAAAAAGAAGATGGCATATAACATACAAAATATGTGTTAATCCACTGTTGATGTCTTTGGTAAGGCTTCCAGTCAACAGTAGGGTATTAGTAGATAATTTTGGAGGGAGTCAAAAGTTATATACAGATTTTCAATTGTGCAGGTCAGCGTTCTTAACCTCCATGTTGTTTGAAGGTCATCTGTATACTTCAAATAAGTTATGATGAATAAAATATGAACTGATGTTAGGTAGTGCCACAGGCACAATACTCACTTTAAAAAGTATGACTGCTTGCTAATTATTCATAAACACTGAAGAGAGAGTTTACCTTACTGATGCAGAATTAATCAGACTTCTTATTTAACATGAAATGCTATCTCCATACACCTGTCTATTATACACAAAATCAAGTATTATTTACATTCTGCTTAGAGGAAAGATTTCATTCACCATAGTGTTGTGGTTTCCTGGATTTATGTTTCATTACTTTTCATTTGTCTGATTTTGTTGGTTAGATATTGCCATTTATAATCGTCAAAGTGGGATGCATAAAGACAATAAAATCTCAATCTAAGTTTCTTATTTTTAGAGAAGCAAGAATGCATATTAATCACTAAACCAAAAATGTTATAGTGTTAGAATAAACACATCCAGACCACGATTGATTTACACAATGGATTAGAGAGGAGAATCATAAAACTTAACTGAGCTGGCAGGAAGCAAGAGTGGAGTCAAAGACACAAATAATTTTTCTCAGACCTAAGGGGCATTTATTTCCTAGAAATACTTAAAAGGAAAGAATATGGGAAGAATAGCTGTTCAACTTACATTCCAAGGAATGAAGAAGGCACATAAACATGACCTTTGTTGTTTTCTAGGAAATATTCAAAGAAAAAAAATTTAGTTTCACTGTGTCTGTTATGATTCTATCAAATCTTGTTAGTGTCATAACATCAATGTAATTATAGATTTTATGAGTCTATAATTTTATATAAAGATGAAAGATTATACTTCATAATTTTAGTAAATCAAATATATTTTTATTGGATACATTATACATATTGGAATCTACCACACATGCACAGTTAGGTTCTGGTGAGAATTGTTGAGTGACTTATGGTTACTGACCTCTAGGAATTCACTGTTCATTGCTTAGCAAACTATTTGTCATTTCAGCTCCTTCAGCTTGGACAAAAAGTCAAGCTATATATATTTCAACATTTTAAACCTTTAAACCATTTAAACCATTTAAACCTTTAAACCATTTAAACCTTTAAACCATTTAAAAATTATCATAGACAAGTTATTGATGCTACAATGGCAGATCATGAAATTTCTTCAGATGAATTTTGGGAAAACATGACTTAAAGCATGCAGTGGAAAATATTCAACCATGATGACAGGAAGTAACAGAATAAAATGCATGTAGTACAGCAGAAACTTTTACTACACTGTGAAAATGATTTTGCAGGTTTTAAATCAAACATAAATGGGGTTGCAAAAGAAATAGCTGCTCATGAGATGGTCGACACTGCAGCTGTTTGACACATGCTAGGAATGTATCCAGAGGAACTTAGTGAAGGTACACTTACTGACATAAATGATGACAGAAAAGGGTTGTGATGAAAAAGATGAAGATATCTCAGAAGTGATATGGGCAAAAACTTAACATTAAAGCAATTCTCAGAGCCATTTCATGACTTTGAAAGCACAAAGGATAAAATGTTGGAAGTGGATCCAGACTTAGAAAGGAGTATGACATTCCACAAGGCATAGGAAAGATCCTCACTGTGTACTGTAAGTTATACCGACAAGGAGCCACTTTTCAAACTATCACAGACGTGTATTTTTTACCAAGATATATAACATCTCAATGCTCAATGTTTTTAATGTTTGAAACTATACTATATAAAATTAAATTGTGATTTACTATTTTTAAATATCTCCATACGTTTATAACTGACATTTAAATTGTTTGCCAAACTCATTGAAGGTAATGGGAGAATCATAAATTTCCCATTTGCTATTAAGATCACTTTGCACTCTTTCAGCTTCTACATTTATAATGTGATAACAATACTGAGCAAGACAAGGACTGCCCACATTTACATTATTTAAAGGAAAAAGGAAAAATAGTTGTGAATCAATAAAAAAATTTAGTTTTTACTCATTTATTTTTAAAGGTCTGTTCTCATTTTTCAAGAGTCTCTTTTTGACAGAATAGGCTACACATATGTTAATTACGTGAAGTGTATAATAATATAAATTCCAATTGAGTTTTTAAAATTCTAATCTAAAATATTTTTTGAGAAGCTAAAAGCCAGTGACCTGATGTGTTTTTTGAGATTCCAGAGAAATAAAAGAAATAAGCATGGACATTAGCAGCTACTGATCTAATGTTTTATTACAGTGGAATCTGGAAGAAGATTTTCATATGTTGGTAAAAATTAGCCATCTGAAAGGAAGGGGAAATTTACATACAATTAAAATGGGCCAAAATGAAGCTACCTAGGAATATAATTCAAATATTTAACATACATTTTAAAGAAGGTAACGGGCATGTTAAATTGTTGCTTTTTCTTGTTAGCCGTAATATTTCATTAAATTTGCTTATGTATTTAATTCACACACCTCAATTTATATTAATACATATACATATAAAACATAAACTTTTGATTTCCAAGGTCTTCAGACCAAGTACATCTAGTTTTACCCATGATCACAGTTTATTCCAAAACTTGCCCAGCAGAAAAATTGAAATTGGGTTTAAGGGAGCATATTTGATAACCATAAGGGTGATGCATCCCAGTTGTCTAAGTATTGTAAACTTCAGTGCTCACAATTCCTATAATTACAGATTCCAAATAAATATTTAGACATATCTGATGGTAATGGATGCTTATACATTTCTTTGACCATTACTGTAGCTATAAGTTATGAAGACAATATCCCTCAGGTAAGAGAACTGGTTTCAGTAAATATTCATCACAAGTGAAGATGAATTAGGCATGGAGGAATGCTGTTCATTCATTGATTCACTGTATTAGGTCTCAGTGATTGTTATTTCTCATATTTTTCTGCACATAGTGTTTTCCATTTATTCCCTCTGATTTTCTGACTTCCTCTGACTTTTTTCCTTCTTTTTTCTTCTCTCCTATTCCTCCAATTTTACTGGCTTACTTTTTGGTTCCCCTTACCAGCACATCATTAAGTAAGATAGTAACTTTAGGTGCCTCCAATGTCAGAGTTTGGATTGTGTTCATTAAAATAGCACAGCCTCTTTTTTTAAATGTTTTTTATTAATTTTATTTTTGAGAGAGAGAGAGAGAAAGAGTGCGGGCAGGGGAGGAGCATAGAGAGAGAGGGAGACACAGAATCTGAAGCAGGCTCCAGGCTCCCAGCTGTCAGCACGGAGCCTGATGCAGGGCTCCAACCCATGGACTGTGAGATCATGACCAGAGCTAAAGTTGGATGCCTGACCGACTGAGCCACCCAGGCACCCCTAAAGTAGCACAGCCTCTTAAAAGTAATACAGAACACTGAGGAGACAATGATTTTATAGTATTTTTCAACTTCTCGTGTGATAATCATAACATAACATAAAGTGTTACTGTAGATGAGATCCTGAGAGGCATTCAAAGAAACCTGAAACCCAAAGTGGCCAGAAGTTAGCACAATAAAGGAAAGCTTACTCTACAAATGATAATTGGCTTATATCTTCTTACCCTTGTTCCACACCTCGGTTCTCTTTGGTCTCAGTCTTCCCCTACGCATACAAAACACATTGTAAATATTGCTTTCTGATTGTTGTTTCTCAAAATTGTTTACATGATCTATAATCTCTGGGGGCAGGGGTTAAATTCTTCCATGGCTTTGGCACTTAAAAGCTGGAAATCTTACAGCCTGGTTTTGAAAGAGCTAACAGGGCTGTTTGTGTTCACAGAAGATTATTCACCGAAGATTGTTAATTGATGTTTATAAAGCCCTGTGTAGACATTCTGAAATATGAAATTTTGGTTGATATACTTCTACATTTCAGTTTTATTTTTGTGCAAATGTTCTAATCCCATGGAATCCTAAACAATGAGTCACAAATAGCTTTCTTTGAGCTATTTTCTGGTAGCTCAAAGAAAATTCATTTCCTTTGGGTGGAAATATCTAAGAATACTCCCTCCCCTCAAAAAAGATAGATTGAATGGCAGTTAGAGACTGCATTCCAGATGTTTTTCTTTTGTGTCAGTTACTGGGAAAACATAAAGAAACATATGCAGCCATGTTGCACCAGAGACTCATTGCAAAGGAAATGCCACAGCTGATGGAAATGCTAAGGAATGGGTGACTCCCAAAGGAATGGATGGAACGGATACTTAAATGCCATTTGACAAAGATCTTCAGGCTAAACTTCTACTGATCATGATCAAGTGGAATTTTAACTTTAATCATGAAATAGAAAAAAACAATGGTGGATTTAAGCTATCTGAATATAATATAGCGAGCGAAGCATAGAAAATACAATCACCAAATATGGATTCATCAGCTAGACACAGATGGGTGAAAAATCTCTATGACAATTCTAAGTACAGTAAAATGAAATAGATCAGAAATACCTGTGTATTCCCCTAAAGAAATCATAAGGTGGAAAACTTTTGTGGCCTATTTCAATCTATTTCCATTACACTTATACTTTGTGGTACTTAGCACTCAATATACTAGCACAAATCTAGGTATAGAAAACTGAAAACACAGGGGATTAGGTAGAATATGTGTTCATTCATTCATTCAAAAAACAGACATTGAATTCTTACTATGTCGTAACTGATTTTCTTGAATTCATTGTAATAGCAAAACAAAACAAAACCCACAAAAAGCAAAAAACGAGAGCATGGATCCTCTGTGGAGAAAAGGGAGATATGAGCAGAATGGAGGAGATATCAGACTGTTGATCAATCTCTTAGATGTCTGCATTTTAACCATACAGGATGAAGCAGGCTTTCCAGTCTACCACTTAGCACAGGAGAGTCATCATGTCTGACCTAAACAGAATTAACCATCTCAATAGCACTTTTAGTGATATCACAAATCCTTTTTTCTCTGCTGTTTTTTCATCACACTAATATGGTAAAGCTGGCTAACCCAACTATCTAATTTCCTTGTACTTTCACCTCAGCAATCAAACACCGCTGGAGAAATAAGTTTAATTATAAATTTAAGATGAAATAAATCAAATGGAAGCAAACTGGCAATTCTACTCAAGTTTTTCCTTTACCTCATTCTCATAATTGGCACATATATGCAGGCACACACACATACACACACACACACACAAACTCTGCAGTCTTCTTAAATCTCAAGTCTTTCTTTCTCCCATCAAATCCTCAAGTCTTTAAGGAAGATATGCATTAAATAGCACAGGAGTTTTTCAATGCAACCATACAAAATTACCTATATCTGTGAATACCCTGTCCTCCTTCCTTCCTATTATAAGAGAGGAAAGATCCTTATTATTGAATGCACTATGAATCCAATGTATTCTTTTTTATTCAATAATCCTAGATAATAATCTTTTTCCTTTTATATTCAACCTCTACCTGGATTCTTTCCATTGGATTTTAGACATATTTGTATCTTTAACACTGGCAACAGACACACTTCAGCATGGTTACTCTTTTCCTCATTCTTTTCCAGCTACTTTGGTAGCTTTCTCTTCTATTTTGTTAAGAAACACGTATTCTATATACGCTTCTCTATTTTTTCATCTTGCTCTCATTTTATAATTGCTGTGTGCTAGTATGGATATAAGCCCAGCTGCTACAACAGATATCCAAAATTAACAAAAGACTAAGAAAAAGCAAATTATCTTTTTCTTATAAAAGTTGGAACTGTTGTGGCAACACCTTTCTGATAAGTTTTCAAAACCCATGTCCCTTCTCTCTTGCTGCTCTGATATCCATAAAGTGTTGCATTTATCACGGTCAAAGACAGCTTACCATCATATTCACATTCCAATAACTGGGTGAAAGGAAAGGAGAAATAAAGAGCATTACTAGGAAGTTGTGCTATGTTATCTATAAATTCAAAATATGACTAAATTTACTTGTGATGGTAGTTGAGAAATGTTGGCTTAATTTTGGAGATCAGGTGTACAGATAAAAATTGGAGGTTCTGCTACTCTGGAGGAGAAGATAAGAATGGATATTGGGGAACACAAAAGAATCTACCAAATACTCCAATTTTATATTTCTTCATCCAAAATAACTTCCACTAAGACTGATGATCATGTTCATGAATTTAATTCCAATAGGCCTGAGAAGCTAAGATGGAAGATTATTAGGAGGAACCTAGTCTTGCCTTTTCCCTTGAACACAACTAGATAAATATCAAATCATTTGGAATACCCAAAAATTTGATCTGAGGACTGACAGAACAAACTGCACAACTAGAGGGAGAGAAGAGGTCATATCATGGGAAGGGGTGTTGGAGACATAGTTGGGGGGAGAAGTAGATCTTGGGTGCTGTAGAGGGAAGGGAGCTGGTCACAGAAAGAGGAGAAAGAGAGAGAAACACACAGGTGGTCACATAAGGAAAACAATGCTCCAATGCTATTACTGGGAAAATTGGCTGATTTTCATGAGTTTTTGCAATCAACAGAGCTCAGGGGTTTAGAAGTCCACAGTGTGGGCAGTGTGGAGCCCTGAGGATGCTGCAGTTGTCCAGTGGAGAAGGAGAGCAGAGATCCAGGGAGCAGACATCAGGATCTGCGGATCCCCTGGGACGTACTGGGAGAGAGCATTCCCAGTACTGGGAGTGCATCTGCGAGAGGTGGCATTGCCTCTCCAGGGAGAAAAGAGGCGGCAGACACCATTACCCTCCCCAGATTCTCAGCATAGATGCAGAAACACCTGCTGAAGGTGACTAACTGGACACTGGCTCTTTGGTACATTTTACTCCAAATTCCATGCATCTGCGATTTGGTGCAGCTGCCCTTCTGGGACAAACCTGCATCAGTCCCATTGCAGCAAGACCCTCCCCTAGAGGACGAGTGTGAGTCTGCACCACCATAGGTCCTTAAATTTCGGAGTTTTAATAATCAGCTGGCCAGCCTGGATAGACCCCAAGGTGCATTGCACTGCTGTGCAGGCAGAGGCCTCAACACAGACAAGGTGCAGACAGGAATATGAGGGACACCTGGAACACATGAGGGGAGATTGTTCACTCTTTGGGGAGGGCTTCCTGAACAGCATCAAGTGCACACTCCCCTCTCTGAGACCAGGGAAGAGGCTGGCACCATTTCTCTCCACTGCCCCTCAGCATAAACTAACTTCAGTAAGCAGCACAGCTCCAACAGTGTCAGCTTAAACTGCTTACACCAAGCCCCACTTCTCTGCACTCTGTAGGTCCTCTTTTTCTCCACCAAGTGTGCCTGAGAAGAAGCACAGTGGGCCCCTCCCCAGAAGACCAGCACAGATCCTCTGCACACACCATGGCAACTGGCCATACAGTTTTGCAAAACTTCAGCTCTAGTGGAAATAAGATCAGGTCCCTTTTAACAAGCAGACAAGAGCACACCTAGTTAAAACTCACCACACTCTGATCAAGGTCCAAGCATTCCCCACTGCAGGCAATGAAAAACTCTGCAAAGGACTGACCTGAGGGAAAGAGCAGTCAAACACAGCAACAGAGTATTCCAGCATATACCAAAACACTTCCTGAAGCGCCAGGCCCTGGACAGTATATATACATGACCTCTTTTTCATAAAGCCATTACTCTCAGGAGCAGAAAACATAACAGGCTTTCCTAATACACAGAAGACAGAGACTTAGGCAAAATGCCAAGATGCAGGAACTATCCCAAAAGAAAGACCAAGAAAAGGTCATGGCCACAGATCTTATTGAAACAGGTATAAGTAATATGTCTGATCCAGAATTTAAAGAAACAATCATAATGGTACTAACTGGGCTTGAGACAAGTATAGAAGACACCAGGAGTCCCTTACCACAAAGATAAAAAAATTAAAATAAAAAATTTAAAAAAACCCTACAAACTAGTCAGGACGAAATGAAACATGCAATTGCTGAGATTCGAAACTGACTAGGTTTAATTACCACAACGGTGGAAGAATCAGAGGAACTGATCAGTGACACAGAAGACAAAATTATGGAAAATAATTAAGCTAGGAAAAAAAGCGAAAGAAAAATATTAGATCATAAATATAGACTTAGGGAACTCAGTGACTCCATAAAGTGTAATAACATTTGTATCATAGGAGTCCCAGAAGGAGAAGAGAGGGAAAAGGGTGCAGAAGGTTTATTTGAGGGAATTATAGCTGAAAACCTCCCTAATCTGGGGAAGGTAACAGACATCCAAATCCAGGATGCACAGAGAACTCACATCAAAATCAACAAAAGCAGGCCAAAATTAAGACATATAATAGTAAAATTTGCAAAATACAGAGATAAGGAAAGAATCCTGAAAGCAACAAGGGAAAATAAATCCCTAACAAACAAGGGAAAGCAGATGAGGTTCACAGTAGACCTCGTCACAGAAACTGGGCAGGCCAGAAGGGAGTGGCATGATATCTTCAATGTGCTGAATGGGAAAAATATGCAGCCAAGACTGCCCTACCCAGCAATTCTGTCATTCAGAATAGAAGGAGAGACAAAGAGTTTCCCAGATAAATAAAACCTAAAGGAGTTAGTGACCACTAAACCATTCCTGCAAGAAATATTAAAGGGGACTCTCTGAGTGGGAAAGAAAGACAATAAGTGTCAAAGATAGAAAGAAACTGAGAAAATCTCCAAAAACTATAACAAAACAAGTAATAATGTCACACTAAATTCATATGTATCAATAATTACTCTGAATGTAAATGGACTAAATATCCAATCAAAACACATAGGGTGTCAGAATGGATTAAAAACAAGACGTCTATATGCTGCTATAAGAGACTCATTTTAGACCTAAGTTACCTGCATATTGAAAGTGAGGGGATGGAGAATGATCTATCATGCTAATGGACATCAATTGAAAGCTGGAGTAGCAATACTTATATCAGATAAACAATATTTTAAACCAAAAACTGGGGGCGCCTGGGTGGCTCAGTCGGTTGAGCGTCCGACTTTAGCTCAGGTCACGATCTTGCGGTCTGTGAGTTCGAGCCCCGCGTCGGGCTCTGGGCTGATGGCCTGGAGCCTGCTTCCGATTCTGTGTCTCCCTCTCTCTCTGCCCCTCCCCCGCTCATGCTCTGTCTCTCTCTGTCTCAAAAATAAATTTAAAAAAATTTAAAAAATAAATAAATAAACCAAAAACTGCAATAAGAGATGAAGAAAAGCATTATATCATAATAAAGGAGTATAACAAGAAGATCTAACAATTGTAAATATTTATGCCCCCAACTTGAAAGAAGGAAACTATATAAAACAATTAATAACAAACAAATAGTAACCTATTAGTAATAATAAAATAATAGGAGAATTTAACACCGCACTTACATAAATGGACAGATCATCTAAAAAATCAGGAAGGAAACAATGGCTTTGAATGACACACTATACCAGATAGACTTAACAAATATATTCAGAACATTTTCTCCTAAAGCAGCAGAATACACATTCTTTTCGAGTGCACATGGGGCATTCTCCATAAGAGATCACATACTGGGTCATAAGTCAAGCCTTCACTAGTACAAAAATATTGATATCGTACCATGCATATTTTTCCAACCACAAGCTTCTGTTATGAAAGTTGAAGTCAACCACAAAAATTTTTTTGGAAAGGCTACAAATACATGGAAGTTAAAAAACAATCTGCTAAAGAATGAATGCATTAACCAGAAAATTAAAGAAGAAATTAAAAAATACATGGAAACAAATAAAAATGAAAACATGGCAGTCTAAATCCTTTGGGTTGCAGCAAAAGCAGTCAGAAGAGGTAAGTATATAGTAATACAGGCCTATGGCAAGAAGCAAGAAAAATCTCAAGTATGCAGCCTAACATCACACCTAAAAGAGCTAGAACAACAACAAATGAAGCCTAAAGGCAGTATAAGAAAGGAAATAATAATGATTAGAGCAAAAATAAATGGTAGAGAAACAAAACAAAACAGTGGAACAGATCTATTAAATCAGGAGCTGGTTCTTTGAAAAAATTAATAAAATTGATAAACCCCTAGACAGACTTACCAAACAGAAAAAAAACCCAAATAAATAAAATCATGAATCAGAGAGTAGAGCACAACCAACACCATAGAAATACAAACAATTATAAGAGATTATTATGAAAAATTATATGGCAATCAGTTTGGCAATCTGGAAGAAACGAATAAATTCCTAGAAAAATATAAACTACCAAAAGTGAAACAGGAATAAATAGAAAACTTGAACAGACCCATAACCAGCAAAGAAATGAAATCAGTAATCAAAATTCTCCCAAAAGACAAAAGTCCAGGACTGGATGGCTTCCCAAGGGAATTCTATTCAAACATTTAAAAAAAGAGTTAATACCTATTCTTCTCAAAGTGTTCCAAAATATAGAAATGGAAGGAAAATTTCCAAACTCTTTCTACAAAGCCAGCATTACCTTAATTCCAAAACCAGACAAAGACCCCAATTTAAAAGAGAATTACAAGTCAATATCCCTGATGAATATGGATACAAAAATTCTCCACAAGACACTAGCAAATCAAATCCAACAGTACATTAGAGAATCATTAACCACAATCAAGTGGGATTTATCTTTGGGTTGAAAGGGTCCTTCCATATTTGCAAGTCAATGATCATGATACACCACATTAATAAAAGAAAGGATAAGAACCATATGATCCTGTCAATAGATGTAGAAAAAGCATTTGAAAAAATACAGCATCCATTCTTAATAAAACCCTCAACAAAGTTGGTATAGAGGGAACATACCACAACCTCATAAGGGCTATATATGAAAGACCCACAGCTGGTATCATCCTCAATGGGCAAAAATGAGAGTTTTTCCTCTAAAGTCAGGAATAATTCAGAGATGTTCACTCTCATCACTGTTATTTAATGCAGTACTGGAAGTCCTAGCCTCAACACTCAGATAACAAAACAAAATAAAAGGCATCCGAATTGTTAAGGAAGGAGTGAAACTTTTACTACTTGCAGAAGACATGACACTGCATGTACAAAAACCAAAAGACTCCACCAAAACTTCACTAGAACTGACACACAAATTCAGTAAAGTCACAGGCTACAAAATCAATGTGCAGAAATCGGTTGCATTTCTATATACCAATAATGAAGCAGCAGAAAAAGAAATCAAGGAATTGATCCCATTTACAATTGCACCAAAACCCATACGATACCTAGGAATAAACCTAGCCAAAAAGGGAAAATATCTATACTCTCAGAACTATAGAACAGTTACAAAAGAAACTGAAGATGGGACATAAAGAAATAAAAAAATATTCCATGCTCATAGATTGGAAGAACAAACATTGTTAAAATGTCTATGAACCCAAAGCAATCTACACATTTAATGCTATCCTTATCAAAATACCACTAACATTTTTCACAGAGCTAGAACAATCCAAAAAATTGTATGGAATCACAAAAGACCTCAAATAGCCAAAGCAATCTTGAAAAAGAAAAGCAAAACTGGAGGTATCACAATTCCAGACTTCAAGGTATATTACAAAGCTGGAGTGACCAAGACAGTATGGTATTGGCACAAAGACACCTAGATCAATGGAATAGAACAGAAAACCCAGAAATGGACCCACAACTCTATAATCAACTTATCTTCAACAAAGCAGGAAAAAAATATCCACAGGATAAAGGACAGTCTCTTCAACAAATGGTGTTGAGAAAACTCTACAACAATGTGCAAATGAATGAAACTGAACCACTTTCTTACACCATACACAAAAATAAATTCAAAATGAATGAAAACCTAAATGTGAGAAAGGAAAACATAAAAATCCTAGAGGAGAACACAAGCAGTAACCTCTTTGATCTCTTTGCTGTAGGAACTTCTTACTAGACATGTCTCAGGAGGCAAGGAAAACAAAAACAAACATGAAGTATTGGAACGTCATCAAGATAAAAATCTTCTGCACAGTGAAGGAAACAATCAACAAAATGAAACCAAACCTTTGGAATGGGAGAAGATATTTGCAAATGAAATATCAGATAAAGGGTTAGTTTACAAAATCTATAAAAAAAAACTTATCAAACTCAGCATCCAAAAAAAGAATAACTCAGTTAAAAAATTGGCAGAAGACATGAACATTTTTCCAAAGAATATATACAGGTGGCTAACAGACAAATGAAAAGATGCTCACCATCATTGATCTTCAGGGAAATATACATCAAAACTACAATGAGATATAACTTCACACCTGTCAGAATGGCTAAAATTAACAACACAGGAAACAACAGATGTTGGCCAAGATGTGGAGAAAGGGGAAATCTCTTACAGTGTTGGTGGGAGTGCAAACTAGTACAGCCACTCTGGAAAACAGTATGGAGTTTCCTTAAATAGTTAAAATGGAACTACCCTACAACCCAGCAATTCTGTATTAGATATTTTTCCAAAGGATATAAAAATACTGATTCAAAGGGATATATGCACCTCAATGTTTATAGCAGCATTATCAACAATAGCCAAATTATAGAAAGAGCTCAAATGCCCATCAACTGATGAATCAAGAAGAGGTGGGTATATGTATACATACAATTATAATGAAATATTACTCAGTTATTAAAAAGAATAAAATCTTGCCATTTTCAGTGATGTTGATGGAGCTAGAGTGTATTATGCTAAGTGAAATAAGTCAGTCAGAGAAAGACAAATAACATATGATTTCACTCATATGTGGAATTTAAGAAACAAAACACATGAACACGGTGGGGCGAGAAAGAGAGAGGCAAAGTATAAAACAGACCCAATTGCAGAGAATAAACTGAGGGTTGATGGAGGGAGATGGGTGAGGAGATGGGCTAAATAGGTGATGGAGGAGGAGGAGATGGGCATTAAGGAGGTCACTTGTTGGGATGAGCACTGGGCGTTATATGTGAGTGATATATCGCTAAATTCTACCCCTGAAACTAATATTACACTTTGTTAACTAACTAGAATTTTAATAAAAACTTGAAACAACAACAACAATGCGATAGGCCTTTCTTCCATATTAGTCTGGTGCCAACTCTTAGCATCAATTGACACAGTTTACTTATTCCCTTCTTGAAATATTCTCTTAGCTTGATTTCTATGACACAACAGTCTCCTATTTCCTCTGATTTTTCTGCCATCTACTTTGTGGATTCACTTTTTTCTATCAGTGAAATTCTGGGATTCATTATGAGTAACACTATACCATTCTCTCTCTCACACTCTCTTTCTTCTCTCTCCCCCCTGTGTATCCTTCCTCCTGTAGGCAAATGTCTTGTATTAAGTATATTTCTCCTCTATACTTCCCTTATTTATGTCACCACCAATCTAAGTACCTTCTAATGTTCCCCATTCCAGTTAATGACACCAATATGGTCCCAGGTGGAACAATTCTAATGTATAACACACTTTCTAGTTTATAGTAAGCACTTGATACATATTTTTGACAGAATAAATAAATGAACCCATAGACCAATGAAATTATAGCACATCTATCCAGGAGAATCATTTTTTAAGACTATACTACACTTTGTACTTATTAAGGATGATAAAATTGAGGCCTAGAAGCATGAACTTATTTTACAGAATCATATAACAGTGACAAGAAGTGGATTGAAAACAAGGTTTATCTGTCTGCAAACCTACAGTCTTACTACAACATTATGTTGCCTATTCTTGAAAGAATATGAAAGAAAGCAGATTACAGGAGGAACAGAGAAAAAAAAAGATAATGTGAAAATTAATTTTGCAATGTATTATATACAGGATACAAAGGAGAAGAACGTGGAATTTTGAATTCGAGTCATCAGGAAAAGATTGGCGTCATGAAAAGAAAGGAGAGATAGTTAATTGACTTTTTGACAGAATAAGTTTAAACTGCTGAGAATCTGTGTAAATTTTCCAAAGGTTATTTGGAAGAGTGATTCTATATGTACATCCAAAAATTGAGTATTGGAACGTAAATATAGGGTTAAGATGCCAGCAAAGGGAATATTAAGCTGGAAAAAATATTACCTTTGTAAGAATTTTTCTTTGTAATGCTTTTTGGCTTCCTTCAATATGTTGGCTACAAGGCATACTTTCCAGTTTGTCATCAAGTCTAGTACCTGCCATTTTATGGAAAACTTTTATCACTTACCTTGATAGCCTCACAAATCTCCTTTGACTGTGGTTTTCAGGATATTCATTATCCCATTCTCCTCATTATTTCTATGGAAAATAATTTCTTCTTTGTGTTATCAGATCATTCCTCTTTACATGTTCAGCTATGATTGTTATGTACAGATATGTTCATTTTATAGGATTCTTCTGAGTTTTTGAAGCAAATGTTCAGTCTAATAAAGCTAGATTATTGAAAGGCATGTTATCCTCACTTGACATATATGCTGGTCATTCTCACACCCTTTTCCACTTTGATCCATATACAGATACAGAAATTGTCCTTGAATACCATTAACTTTCGATAGTCCTTCTATTGTACAACTATAACACAGACTGTTAGAATAGAGGGTAGATGTTGTCTGGATTCATTCATGAGCATTGCCATTGGAAGATTAAGAAAATCATGTGATCATGTTGAATTCACAGTAAGACCTTCTAGATTTGAAATTCCTTGAGAACTGGGAATGTGTCATGTTCATTTTTATTTCTTCAACAATTAGGCCATTTTCTGGCACAGAGAAGGCACTGAACATTTTTCGTGATCTGAAATGAACTGAGATAGTCAACTATTTTATATATCACTAAGAAATAAGCATAATTCAAAGTTCAATTTCTACTTAAATAGGAAACTACTTATCCATTGCTTTAACTGATCCATGATTTAAAACTCAAAATGTTTTGGCTAAAATTTTTACAGGCCACGGGACAAAATGTTTCTTATCAGCATTTGCAAAGTTAAATCCCGCTAACAGTATTTTCTTCGGATAACATAATTAAAAAGCTAAGAAAAGCAAACAAAAACCCAGCATGGATAACCTGCTTCAAACAGTTGCAAAATTGGGGGGAATCTCTTGCTGTTGAACAGAGCACCACACAATTTGTCACAATTGTTGTAGTAATTGTGTCTGCCTTTAGGAAAAATCCAAAGCAGAACCAAGTATTATACCACCTCAGTGTGATCTCTGCAGGCAAATATATCACCATGTGGCAGAGTGCCATGCTGAAGCAAACTGCCCTGTGCAAGTCTGAAAAATGATAACTTTTAATCCCTGTATGATGTATGGCGGTGTAACACTTAAACTGTTTTCCATTCCCTGATTTTTAAAGCAATTATACTGTAGGCTGCAGGGTACATTGTTAGATGCATTTTTCTGTCTCCAAAACTTTTCTTTCCCTATTGAATATTTTTCCAACATGAACATTTCCTAAATTACTATGGAAATGGAGTATGAAGCACAGAAGTTGTAAAAGCAGCTAGGAAGTCCAGGTTTTGAAACAAAGCCAGAAATAATGGCTTAATCTGGTATTCGATTGTGATAAAATCACTCTTATTCACATATGTGCTCCCCTAATTCCCCTAATGATATTGCATGTGATTTTAATGTATCTTGAAAAACTCAAATTTTGAAATTGTTCTATAAATCATTGATGTTTATAAAGGACATGTATCAATTAGGAATTCTCAAATACCTTAATACCACTATAGTAGGTAGTTTTCCTCACAAAGTAAACTCTAATTGGAAAGTATCTGTGGAGTCCCATTACATTTTTAATTATTCTAGTAGAAAAAGAAAGTCACTTATAAACATATTTAAATGCATTTCACTTGAGCCATCTTTCCAGAGTTCTGTTTTCTTTGTGCTTAACTTTATAAAATGAACAAAAATAGTATGAAAGTTAAAGTGTTCACACCAATGACTAGAGAAAAACCAACCTTCATTGTAGTGTAGAAAACAGTTGCCTGGTCTATGGTGAAAGTTAAAAGAAAATCTTGTTTTTTCTCTTCAGCCCCTCCAAATTTGTAACTCAACAGAAGTAGAAGTTAAGTACATGCCATGGACCTTCATGTGTATTATAATAAGTTGACATGGAAAAAATCCTGCTCCAGAGGAAAGTTTATATTAAATGAGGTCATCAATTTGAAAGTAGGAAAGTAGGTGAATATGTTAACCCTTGATCTCTACTGGTGGGTCCATTTGTAAACTCATCAGTGCCTCCTTCAGTTTCCTTCAATTTCTATGGCTCTGTAACTCTTCATAGGCACTCTTTTTTCACTCAATCATTCACTCAAAGCAAATCGTTGAGAACGTCTAAGTGTTCTGTACTGGGTGAACCAAAAGGTGGGCTAACAAGACATTCAATACCTAAGTCCAAAAAATACATCCTGAAAAATTGTGATATGCTCTTTGAATGAAAAACCCAGGGTAAGAGGAGAAAGAATAATAAGAAGGGAAATATTTAGATTGGGAGTTTTAGAAAAGCTTCCAATTATCTGACAGAAGTGTAGAAATGTTCCTGCTAATAGCTTATAAGTAGCTATTTTCATCAGAGTAAAAACATGTTTTCTCTAAATGCCAAATGGGGACATTTTACTTTCAAAGACTATCCAACTTGTTACTCTAGTTGTCATGCTAGCTGTTTCCTTTTTTTAAGTTCATAGGCTACACCAGGGCCAAGTGCTTAAGCCACACCAGGCCAATCCTAAATTTTGGGGATTATCAATTAATATACTGATTGCTACTCTGTTCAAAAGAACAAAGCATTGACTATAATATACATGCTAAAACCACACATTCCTTCTCTCCTCCCTTAACAGCCTCGGCCTAAGATCCAAGATTTTAGCATTTCAGAGCATTTAGATTTCAGAGATAAGATTTATCTTGGCCATTACAAGCTCAAGTCAGTAGTTTTCAAACCATGAAGGCTAGTCAGACAGGACTGTGGGCTCCTGTCACTTTCAAAAAGGACTTCATATCTGATTAACACCTGACTAGTGATCTCTGTAAAATTTTGTTTAAAAAAAAGTTCTGGGTTCTATAAAAGTGTAAAATCACTAATTTACTTCACTATATCACTATTTGTTTAAATTCATTTAAGGAACTTAAAGGAATAATCTCAGGCTTGTGGCATGAGTGGTTGCTCTCTCCACGACTTACACACTTATTTCATGTAGTCAGTACATTACAAAAATGACCCATACAAAAATGATAGAAATAGGCAATAAAAAAGTTTCACCTAAGATTGGATTCCTTTTCTTTCAAAGTTAACATTTTTTTTACTTTGTGCTGCCTCTCAGAATTGTCCCTGAATAAAATGCTTCCAATGAGGCACAATCTCATTGGATTGCCAGTACGAAAGTGTGAAGTAATATGAAGTCAAATACACTTCCATTACCAGCCCAAAGCCAGCACTAGGGAGAGCAAAAAAGACAGTGGAGCTCAATGCAGCCATCAACTTACTTCTCTGTGCTTTTACTCTTCCCCAGGACTCAAGCTAATTAAGAGTGTTCAGCACATGTCAGAGACTTAAAAAAGAGTAAAAGGTCTAGTTAGAATGTTGGAGCCTAGAAATCTTAGGGAATGCCTCAGACTGACACCAGAAATACTGCTGGGCAATTCAAGGGAAGACAACCTATTGACCAAAGTCGATAAAATCACCAAGCTTGTGACAGTTTAGCAAAGGTAACGAATTTACCTTTGATAACCTCTAACAGCTATTTATTCTGTTACAATCAGGAAATGATAATAGATGGAGACATGGTCACTGCTATTTAGACCTAAAAGCATAGGAGACTTTGAATCTATTCCTGGGTTTATCACAGGATGGGGGAAGTCAAACATCAAGAAATGAGATGGATTTTTAATAAGCTTATCAGAATTTTTTACATTGAATTGATAGAGTATTCAAACCAGTTTGAATACATATTTTTTCTAATAATCCTTTTACTTTAAAAAATTTTTCAATGCATTTGATATTTATTTTCATAAATATTTTTATATTTCATGCTTATATATTATAAAAATTGATAACTGCTATCTTAAATTCAAAGAAAAATTTCTTTTATTCCTCATTCTTGCTACACTTTCTAGCTATAGTTCCATTGCTTTTCTCAGTGTCATTCTTAAGCTACACAAAAGTCAATTTCCAAAATCCTAACTCTTCCTCAACACGTCTTCACTGCAGTGTAACTTTCCTCCCTTACATAAATATTTAAAATCTCATAGCTTTGGGGTGCCTGTGGGTGGCTCAAGTCATGATCTCATGGTTCCTGAGTTCAAGCCCCACATCAGGTTCTGTGGGTAAGCAAGGAGTCCCCTACAGATCCTCTGTCCCCGCCCCCACCCCCAACATCTCTGCCCCCTCCCCCACTCGTGTTCTCTCTCAAACATAAATAAAACCTTTTTATTTTTAAATTTTCTAATTTTTTTAAATGTTTATTTTTGAGAGAGTTGCATGCACGCATGTGCATACATGCGCACACATGTGCACACAGATTGGAGAGGGGCTGAGAGAGAGAGGGAGCCACAGAACTTGAAGCAGGCTCCAGGTTCTGAGCTGACAGCAGTGAGCATGATGCAGGGCTTGAACTCACAAACCAGGAGATCATGACCTGAACTGAAGTCCGACATTCAACCAACTGGGACACACAGGCGCTCTAGTAAATAAAACATTAAAATAAATAAATAAATAAACTCTTGTAGTCTTGTCTTCAGCTTTTTCTTCAACTATTATACAGCATTTTATCACTGTTTTTTCTGTCCTGAAGTTATTTGCCCCATGCCTTCTATTCCATGGCTCTAGAATGTTCTTTTTACTTCTCTAGTATATTTCACTAGTTCCTTAGCACCTTCCAGTCCTCACATATAGGTACTCCAAAATAATCAATTCTGCTCACTGCTGGAATTTGAAAATCTCAGATAAATTCCATCACCCAGGATATCCAGCATCTTTTTGAGCCTCATTTTTTTCAACCGTGGAATAAGCATAATAATAATAGTTAGCTACAGCCAAAGAATTGTTGGAATTAAATGGGATAATGTGTGTAAAATTAAATTACAAATTTTTAATAATAATATAAAGATATGTTGATGGATGACCAATCACATTGACAAAGGTATGCATATGACACAAATTGGCCAATCAGAGACTTTGGTGGTGCTTTTTTCCTGACTTATCAAGGAAGACTCTCTCTTGTTCTTTTTTTTTTTTTCTTTTTTTGTGATTGATAAACTGGAAGATGTGGGCTAATTAGGTCCACTATACAAAGAAAGGGTGTTTGAGAAACAGAGAGAGACAGAGACCAATGATACTGCTTGAGTTCCTAAATCCAATCATACCCTTGGAGGGGCCAATAAAGTATTTTTTCCTTATATCTGTTTAACTTGTATTTTAAGCTATCAAATGACAACTGATTAATTTTGTATTTTTCTTCTTGTTCAAATCATAGTGGGTATGAGAATTCACTCTTATCAGGATGGAAGATAATCTATTTGCATAAGTATATTTATATTACTCATTAAAAAGTGTCAGAAATCTATAAAGAACCATACAATCATAAAGTTTTTTTCTAATTAAACTTAACTTGAGAGCTTAAACATCCCCAAGTGCCTACCTTCTTGTTTGCTTACTTATATATCCATCTTGAATACCATCCCTCTAATTTTGTTGAAATATTACTAAACACATCATGCCCACAGCAATGTCATTCACTTTTAAAAACCCTGTGTTACCACTGTAAAACTGGACATCCTCTCTTCCTTCCCAATACTTTATTTCTACATCTTTTATGGTAGTTTTCTGCTTTCATTATCTATATGCCTTTTAAATATCCCTTATTAAAGTATAAGCTTTCTGAAGGCAGGGATTTTATATTTACTTTTGAAGTTCCTTCAATATCCACAAGATATAGATAGATGATACTCTGTTATTATTGGTTCGATTGAGTTAAATCATGTTCTTAGGGAAATGGAAAGAAAATTTATCTTTGAAACATTTAAAATTCCCTACAATTATCCACATGAAAACAATCAAGACAATCATAGGATTAGTGTGTCAGTTAGATGAGTAGCAGAGCCCTTTCTGCCTTCCAAATTGTTAACTGAATATACAATAAATTGAGAGTATCTCTGCAGATTCTATAACCTAATATACCTTCTGTAATAACTTTGATTTTTCCCAAATCTGGTATTGACATTAGGAGAATATTAGTACTTCAATCTTTTTCATTGTGTTTATGACATCCCTGAAATTATTAGATAGATATAAGAGTTCTCCTTAAAGTTAAAGCATTAAGTAAATCCTTTAATAGTTCATTCATAGCTTGGCATAACTTAATAAGAAAATTCCAGTTGAGCCAGATTAGCAGGATTTAGCTTTCCATCCAATGCATGGGATTTCTAGACAGCTCCTCCTCTACCCAAAATAACTTCATGCTACAAGAGAGTAAAGCCTAGCATGATTCTTTACACTTCTCTCTCAACATCATGTATTTTTTACTCCTTATTGGTCTCAGGATTGCAATGCAAAAACATTATTTATGGGTTGTTTCTTATACATTTTTAACTACCATCACCATTTATTCTACTACTTTTGTATTACAGCCATTAAAAGAACTAACTTTAAGATTCATAAAAACAGAATCAAATGGAGACTAGTACCCACTAGTTCTCTGGTATAGATACTGCCCATTAGTTTATTTTCCCACTCAGTTTGATCTCTTACCTGTAAAATGGGTTAATATGATGATACTTTGCACAAAGTACATACTTATTACATATCAGTTTAAAATTACATTGGCAATAAGATAAATAAATCTGGCAATGAATTTGCCAGGAAGCTATGTATAAATATTCAACTTTAAAATGTTGGAGCAGGGGCACCTGGCTGGCTCAACTGGTAAAGCATGAGACTCAATCTCAAGATGGTGAGTTCAAGCCCCATGTTGGGTATGGAGCCTACAAAAAAAAAAAAAAAGAAGAAGAAGAAAAAAAAGAAAAATGAAAGAAAGAAAGAAAGAAAGAAAGAAAGAAAGAAAGAAAGAAAGAAAGAAAGAAAGAAAGAAAGAAAGTAAGTGTTGGAGCAAATCTGAAAACCATGAACAACTCTCTTTAAAAGTGCTACTTTGTCCTTTATAACAGAAGAAAAAGAACCATAGTAAGAAAATATCTCTGTAGTTTGGCTTTATGTGCTGTTCAAATTTTTTTAGCTTTCCTGAGCTATAATTGACAAATAAAATTTTGAAGTGTCAAAGTGATGATTTATGTACATATACATTGTGAAAAGATTCTCACAATTGAGTTCATTAATACATCCACCATTTCACATATTTTTCTTTTTTTAGGTGAGAACACTTAAGTTCTTTTCTGTTAGCATATTTCAACTATATAATACAGTGTTTTCCACAGTGGTTGTACCAGTTTACATTCCCATCAGGAGTGAAAAAGTGATTCCATTTTCTTCACATTCTCATCAGCATTTGTTATCTTTTCGATAAACAGGTTTGAGGTGATATCTCACTATGGTTTTGATTTGCATTTCCCTGAACATTAGTGGTGGAGAACACCTTTTCATATACCTGTTGATCATTCATGTGATTGCCTTGGAAAAATGTTTATTCAGATCCTTTGCTCATTTTTAAATTGAGCTTTTTTTTTGTTTTGTCCTGTCTTGTTATTGAGTTGTATGAATTTTGCACAAGCTTCTTCCAGGGAGATTCTGGTGATTTGCAGCAGGCTCTTTTGAGAAGCCCAGGTACATTCTGCTGGGGAATGTCTCCGGGGAAGACTGCAGTCAGCTCCTAGATGTGTGCTAAATTAGAAGCCTGACCCTTAGGCGGAAGCTTTTAAAGTATGCACATATGTCTCTTTCAGAGCAAGACTGGAAAATGTTTTTGTTTCATTGTTTTGTTTTTATCTGCTCCCTCTCCATTGAGCCCTGGAAGAATAGCCAGGTAGCTCCTTGTAAGTCCATTAAGAATTCTTTCTTTTTTGGCTCTATTCTGTAGTCTCATGGACACAAACCCCATTGACTGTCAGAGCTAGGTGTCTTGGACACCTTTCCCTGAGGTGGCAGTCTTAAAAGTTGGGGTGCTAGATGTGGGGTCCCAACTCTTCTCTCCTCAGAAAAAAGCTGGGAGTTGAAAATCGCCTCAAGATTGCATGGCACTATGCTGGTGGTGAGGTTTATGGTGAGAAGGTGCCTCGGCCTTTTCTACCCATTTCAATATGGATGATGTGAGTATTTTTTCATTTGCCTGAGGCATAGGAGCTGCTTACCTCGTTTCTGAATTTCTTGCAGACGGAATTGCTCTGTGTGTCAGTATAGATGTGTTGTGTCTATAGAAGGAAGTGAGTTCAGAAGGCTCCTATATTCCAATTTTGGGTTAGACAAGTAGGTAGTTTTTTATGGGATCAGTTCTATCCAAGGTAATAAGAGTGACATCTGAAGATACAAAATATTCAATAACTGGGACCATAAGTGTCCATCTCAGAGAATCTCGGCGGGAATTAGGACTATCTCTTTTTCTTCAGTAGCTTAAATTATTATCATTAGTTATAGGCCATTTCAAAAAAAATATTTCTAAACTTATATTAAAGAATGCCACAGGGCCATCCTCAGACCGAGTACCAACAATTTTGTTTCTAGTCACAGAAAAAAGATGACTAGTGACTGGGCTGAACCCAATATTCAAAGAGAAGCAACAGAAACTCCAAGATTGAGAGCACTGAAATTATACTTGACATTTAGGTCACACTCACACATTTGGGAAAGAGCAAGTTGACATGGCTCTGAAAGCTTCACTGAAAGATAAGAATACAAATAAAACTGCTTACTAGATTCATGGGATAATGGGCAGGAACGGCTCTGGGTGGACATTAGTTGGACTTTTGTTATAATAATAAGCAGAATCTGTATAAGTGTGTCAAGAAGGCTTATATAAGAATTATTAATAATAAAGAGAAGTTGGTAAGAACACGTGATGTTTGGTTTATAGAAATTAGATTTGTAAGAGACACAGTTTATCATTATTTCCAGAAGATAATGAAATACACTACAGGAATAACCTATCATTACCTATAGCTAATGTCCTGGGGTCTTTACCCTACAATATACAGAATAAGGGGAGATAAAGTCTTAGAGGTCCAACAATTTATCATGTGATAATTGTTTGCATTAATGTACATACATTATTAACACAAAAAATCACATGCTGATATATAAGGTTTTATGCATAGTTTTGGTTGCTTGAATACAGAAAGACGAAATGTGGTTCTAGCATGTTAGATAGGGAGGCCTGACTGAATTAGGCCACTGGGAATGGAAACAGAAGGAAACAAAAAGCGGGGAAAGAGAGGAAGCTGGCAGTCCTATAGCCACTTACAGTAGGATTCGCTACTATTCATTACCCACCCATTAGTATCACAGACTAGGGCCTATAAAACTATTGGACTCCTAATGAATGTTGAAAGCTCCCCTCATATATCTTATGTATATATAATATTTTTGAATAGTTAATTTATGTTGACATCCTTTAACTCAGTTTTTTTGTTTTTGCAAATGATTTCATGGGATATTAAATAGGAAAGCCATAATTAATGCTTGAGCAAACTGAATAGTAAATATCCCCCAGCTGCAAAGCTTCCACAGGGGAACGGCTAAATTTCATTGTTTCCATGGGGTTTGTCAGTGATTCAATGTTTAAATCAAACAAGGTACCCATTTTTTTCAACTATAATTGGTGTCAGTTATTAAGGTTGAATGGACTAGATTTGAAAGTGCATTCCACACACCCCGAGAAGCACAAATTCTTACACTGATGATTGATTATACTATGCAAATGAAGTTGAATGCTTATATTTGCCTCATATTTAAGAAGGGGAAATTATTCTCAAACTGACTTGTTTTGAAACATTTTGTGATGTCAGCAGAAATCAAAAGTTCCTTTAAAAGCAGGGAAACTCAGGGCGCCTGGGTGGCGCAGTCGGTTAAGCGTCCGACTTCAGCCAGGTCACAATCTCGCGGTCCATGAGTTTGAGCCCCGCGTCAGGCTCTGGGCTGATGGCTCGGAGCCTGGAGCCTGTCTCCGATTCTGTGTCTCCCTCTCTCTCTGCCCCTCCCCTGTTCATGCTCTGTCTCTCTCTGTCCCAAAAATAAATAAAAAACGTTGAAAAAAAAATTTAAAAAAAAAATAAAAGCAGGGAAACTCAGATAAGAAATCTCAAATTTCTTCTAATATAGTTCTATATATGTGAAGAATCTTGAGTTCTTGAGATTAGATTAGCCATTATTGGCCGACTTAACTTTATTCTGTCTAAATTTATAATATCCAAGAGTCTGATCTAGGTCTGATCAGTGTAGGTTTATATTAGAATATATATGAATGTGGCAAGATCCCTCACCTGTTTCTTTAGCTCAATCATAGAGGCAGAGGCCCTTCCTCCATGGTTTCACATATATTCACTACCCTTTGCACTCTCTCTCTGTGTGATTGTAAAATTAGATACTTTTGCCTAGTCATGAATTTATTCTCTACTCTTTCTTCTTAAATTCTAATGCATACCTTTTCTAATCTGACCAATAAATTACTTTTTCTTTCATCTCTGATTTCATTCCTGTCCAGTTCTCTCACATATGCAATTTAAACAACTTTTTAATTGTGTATGTTTAAAATTTTAGCGTAAATTTAAATTATTATTTTGGCTACTTTCAGTCTTCTGCCTCTCCATATAAACTTTAGAATCAGTTTGCCAATCTCTACAAAATAACTCCCTGGGGTTTTATTGAGATTGCATTGAATCTACAAATCAAGTTGAAAAGAACAGATTTCTTGACAATATTGAGTCTTCCTATTAGTTTAGGAAGTTTCATTCCATGAATATGGAATATCTCTCCATTTATTAAGTTCTTTTTTGATTTTTTATTAGCATTTTATAGTTTTCTACACATAGATCTTGTGCATATTTTGTTATATTTGTAACAAAATATTTCAACTTAGGGTGCTAATACTAATGGTACTGTGTTTTTTTAAGTTTTTATTTTATTTATTTGGGAGAGACATAGACAGTGTGAATGGGTGAGGGGCAGAGACAGGAAGAGAAAGAATCCCAAGCAGGCTCCACACTGCCAGAGCAGAGCCTGATGTGGGGCTCAAACTCATGAAACCACGAGATCATGACCTGAGCCGAAACCAAGAGTTGGATGCTTAACTGACCAAGCCACCCAGGTACCTCAGTATTATGTTTTTAATTCCAAATTCCACATTCCACTTGTTCATTGATGATGCAAAGGAAAGCAATTGATTTTTCGATATTAACCTTGTATACCACAGTCCAGCTAAAATCCCTTATTTGTTCTTATTTTTTATATTATTGCATTTATATTTAAATATATTATAAAAAGGCATATACAATATTTACAATATTTATTGAGATTAGTTTTACCTCTTCTTGTAAATCATCTAAATGTTATCATTTAATATGGACTTTTAGAGGCTTTTCTTAGCAAAATGTTTGTGATATTAATCATATTGTTTCATGTTTTCATAACTAATCCATTTTTATTGCTGAGTAGGATTCAGTTGTATGAATGTATCAAAATGTATTTATTTATTCACTTATTAATAGACATATGGGTTGTTAGCGATTTTGGGTGATTAGGTAGGCAACTATGAATATCCGTTTACATATCTTTTTGAGGACATATGTTTTCATTTATTTTGAGTAAATATCTACAAGCAGAATTACTGTGTCAACATTTTAAACAAAGCCAAAGTGGGGCACCTGGGTGGCTCAGTTAGTAAAGCGTTCAACTCTTGGTTTCTGCTCAGATCATGATCTTAACAGTTTGTGAGTTCAAACTCTGCATCACTCAGTGCTGACAGCAGGGAGCCTGCTTGGGATTTTGTCTCTACCTCTCTCTCTGCCCCTCCCCTGCTTATTTGTTCTCTTTCTGTCTCTGTCTCTGTCTCTCTCTCTCTCTGTCAAAATAAATAAATAAAATTTAAAAATTTTTTAAAAGCTAAAGAAATAACTCTACCCTTATTCTTCTCCTTCCAGTAACGTATGAGAATTTCAGTGGCTCCACATCCTTCCCAATATTTGATACTTTTTCATTTTATCCACCCTAAAGGGCATCTGACCTTTTCTCTGGCTTTTCCTTGTCTTTTTCTACAACCATCCTAATAGTGACTAATTTCTGTTCATTCTACTTTTAAAATATATCTCTAACATTGTATAGTTATTCCAAGTGTGTCTTTGCTAACTTTAACTTTTTTAAGGCAATAACATTATTATTTTTGTGTAGTGCCATTCTTTAACCTCCACACAAAAGCTAACACAATGCTAGACATCATTCGAGGTTAAATGCATGTTATATTCTTAAATCACAAAATATATGAGATAAAGGGGACATTGTCTTGACAAATGCTTTGCTTTACAGATACTGTAAAGTATTCAGATTATACCCGTATAATGCAATGCTCAAATTGCAAATGGCTGAGTTCAGATGAGAAAACAAATGTTTAGCTTGTGATCCAGGACAATGTACACAAAACCAGGCTGCTTCTCTTGATAGATTGACAAGTAAGTTGTTTTTAACTCTAATGCTTTTAAGAATTAAAAAGGTAAGGGCATGCAGATTAGAGAGTCCCTAAATAATAACATATTCTCAGGAACATTCCCGCCCTGTGGTATCCATGTGTGTTCCTAACTTGGTGCTCATGACAGCTTTTCTACCCTGGGAAACAATATCAAAGTTGGATTTTTTTTTTTCTACAGGTGAACACCCTGAGATTTATTTGGAATGACATAAGAAAAATAAGGGGTTGTTTGGGTTTTTCAGAAGCTATAATATTTCAGTTAATATATAAGAATTCTTAATGTTTAAGAATTTTTAAAGAGATTTTTTACTATATTTATTATGTTAGCTTTTACTGTAATAGGACTGAAAAAAAAAAAAGAAAATACAACTCACTCCTTGGAAATTGTGGCAACCACTAGAGAAGCTTG
Source organism: Neofelis nebulosa (assembly GCF_028018385.1). Classification (NCBI taxonomy): domain Eukaryota; kingdom Metazoa; phylum Chordata; class Mammalia; order Carnivora; family Felidae; genus Neofelis; species Neofelis nebulosa. The sequence goes on along the minus strand of NC_080787.1, from coordinate 60,191,327 downwards.
TGATGTGAAGCACATCTTTACAGAAATCCAAAAAAATCTAGATAAATCAGATGTGGACCAACTCTATGTGGATTTCAGTCTTAAATTACCAGATCAACATATGTTGCTATTCGTATTTTTTCACATAAATTATGCACAAAAGAAAAATTTAAATATCTACATTTTAAAATTGGAAATTAAGAATATTTTATTATATTTCTATGAATTCTCTTCCTTTAAATATAATTATTATGGAGAATTCAGAGCGTTCCAGAGATTATGGCAATTATTATCATAAGCCTGGAATATGGGTAAAAAGTTGTTCATTGCCATGCTTTGTTCTTTGAAAATCTATTAGTATTGCCTTGATGTGTCTGTCCCATAAATCTTAAAGAAGATGTTTTGTTACTCTTTTTGTTATAATTAGTGTATAAAGACATGTCTTAAAACCTGTGAGAATATCTCATGGCACCTAAACTCAGACACATAACTCTTTTTTCCCTAAATTATAGAGTAGGATCTAGCTATTCTTAAACACTGACAGTAGTTTCATCACCTTGCCTGTCGATGCCTCTGATTCAGGAAACAAAGACTTTTGCATTATTGTCATTGATTAGTACAAGTGTTGATTCCCTCCCAACAAAACAAAGGTGTTAGAGACTATTGTGTTGATGACATATTTCTACACTTGGAGCCCTTGAAATTTTATTGAAATCCTTTCTAGGAGATTCTGGGGGGTTGAAATATAGCATCATATTATGCTTAAAGTTCCAGGGCAAAGATAGCATTTTTACCCACTATATAAAATCTTTCCCCATTCTGTCAGATGAGACCTATACAAAGGCATATGGCAAGATATTGCTTGGTTTCCACTTAATCACCTGCTGTGGCATTGGACTCCTTGGGACCTACAATACTGTCCTGGAGTCATAAAGGCAAGATATGTTTTGTGGTTGGGGACCAAAGGCCAAATGCTTATAATATCCTTTATGTACAATTGTAGAATAATAGCAAACCCTCAGGGTGAATTTTTTTTTGTTGATGTTGAAGATCAAAATTTTTGGAAAACAAAATAAACACTGAGAAAGAAACCAGTAAATTCATTTCATTGCCAATGGCTTGACAGTTAAGGTTATAACGGATGTTGGTGTGTTCACAGAACTATAATTGCCTATCTTGGATTCTCTTTTGGTTCTTAACTGTATTTTTCACAATATCTGAAAGTAAAAACATTGCAGGACTTAATGTTCAGTTTTTATTCATACCATGGTATCCCAGAGGGATCATGGATAATCTTGCTGTTGTAAACACTAGTCTATGATACTTCTCTGTATTAGTGAAAAAGATAGATATTATGAAGAGTAATTAATTATTTTAAATCCAAAAAATAATTATTATGTTATTCAACATAATAATATTATTAAAAATGACCATATGCTCAGTTCATCACAAAGTACTATTTAGCCTGAAGTATACTTTTATATTGAGGTTTCAGAGGGCTCTGTTTTAGACAGGGGTGATGTCTATCACAGGAGTGATAGACAGGGGTGATGTCTTACTGGTATTTTGCAACCAATTACTAATGTGAATTTTTACCAATCTATAGGTGGAAAATAATTATACTTGTAGCTTGTGAAAAGTATTTTCCAAGATATCTGGAAAAAACAAACTAGCAAACAAAAAAACAACCGCCTTTGATTAAATTTTCAATGTCATATATATGTATATATGTATGTCATACATATATTCTTTAATAAAAATATTTCTTAAAAGCCATTTAGAGATTGCATAGGTGCATTAAAAAATTTTTTTAATGTTTATTTTTGAGAGAGAGACAGAGCGTGAGTGGGGAAGGGACAGAGAGAGATGGAGACACATAATCGGAAGCAGCCTCCAGGCTCTGAGCACAGAGCCCAATGCGGGGCTCAGACCCACAAACCATGAGATCATGACCTGAGCTGAAGTCAGATGCTTAACCGACTGAGCCACCCAGGCGCCCCCATTTTTAAAATGTTTTACTGAGGTTCACCTACCTAAAGTCTACAAACATTAAGTGTACAACTCAATGAAGTTTTATGCATATACACCTATATTACATCTATTGTACACCTAATGCTAAAATTTTAATCCCTTGTTATATAACAACAACAACAAAAATCTGGCTCTTTTCTTTGGTAAGCAGGCGCTTACCAAATGGATTAGCTAAGCAAATTTATTATTACTATCATCATCATCATCATCATCATCATCATCATCACAATCATCATCATTTATTTATTGTATGATTGCTTTTGAGGCCAGGGGTGATGGTCAGTTTTATATGTCATCTTGGCTAGGCCAGTACCCAGCTGTTCACTCAGACACTAATCTACATGTTGTCCTGAAGGTATTTTGTACATATGATTATCAGCTGACTTTGAATGAAGGAGATCACTCCTAACCATCTGGATGGGCCTCACCCAATCAGTTGTTAAGGCCTGGAGAGAAGACCTGAGGTTTGTCTCAGGAAAAACTTCAGCCTGTGGAGTGCAGCACCAGGAAATGAAATAAAAGATTTTTCAGGAGATACATTTATATTAAATCATAAAAGGTGATGCCTCAGCATCACAGTAATGTTAGTTTCAGATGTCTCTGATACCACAGTGGAGTCTTTTTTGACCCTAAGTTCTCCTGATTCCCTTCACTTTTCTGGCTTTTCTCTCTCAGTGCAGATTCCATGCCATGCCCATTCTCCTCTATTTGTACTTATGTGGTGGATTTCACAAGAGTAAATCTTAAACCCCAAGCCCCCTCTCCTCTCACTCTGTGTTCTCCTCCTAGACAACTTATCCATGATTGTGTGTACAACTGTACCCATATGATAATGATTTCCAAATTTGCCTCATCCCAAATCCCTTTTCTGAAATGTCGATACATGTACTTAAATCTCTATCTGACATCTTGGTTTTAATGTCTTCAAGTTGCCTGACAGTCAACGTACTCAAAACCCGACTCTCAACCTTTTTCACTAATGCTCCCTCAAAGCACAGCTGCACGTCCTGCATTGTCCAGGAGTCTTTGGAAGTCACAGCAAATGCATTATGTTCCAATGAAAGAGTGTTGAATAAAATTTACAGGAGAGTTAGTAATTACCACCTTTAGTACTCCTTCCTCAGCACATCTGTGTTGTGAGACCAACCCCTTTACTCTAAAAACCAGTTTCATCAGCTTTGTCTTGAGCATTGTAATGCTTTTATCTCTGAGTTCTTGAATATGTCCTCAAAAGCACAACTAATTTAATTTTGTGTATAGTTATACAGAGATATGGTATATCTCTTGTATACTTGGTAACAGATATCTGAATGATGAATATTTTCAAACATTATTTTACTTAATTCTCATAATAGTTCTTCAAATAGGTAATGTTATCCCTATTTTGTAGGTAACATAATGCAGGCACAGAGAGATAAAGTATTTTCTCCAAGATCATACAAGCTAGCAGTAAAGTTAAGATTTAGATATAAATGTATCTGACTCAAAAGTCAATGAGCTTTCAACTTCATGAATCTAGAAATTGACATTTCCTTTGCTAATCTATAGCTTAAGACTTACATATTCAAGAATGACTTAGCTAATAGCAATTTTTATTTTTAAAAATTGAATCTAGTGTTCACTTTATATATTCCTAGAGATTATAACTCTCTCTATATTCTCATGTAACATAAAATAGCATTGAGATGTAGATTTATTTTAGCAAAAATATTATATTCTAGTATAACAACTGTCTAGTAAAAGGCTTTTTAACTCAGAGTAATGTGTGTGTCCACACACTTGAGTGTATGTGTTTAATATGTCACAACTTCTTTCTGTTTGCCTATTTTTTGTTACTGTGTGTACTTAAAATTCCATAACTGATTTCTACTTTTACTCATAGTATTTTAAATAAGGTTCTAAATTAGCTCATGTGAAAATGTTATTAACTGACTATTAACTTGTTCTTCCAGATCATGACTCAATAAAATGTCCTGTGGAGAAGAAATGAGAATAATACTTTTTATTTTTTCTTGCATAACAATTGAAACTTTTTCAGTCAGATTTTCTAATAAAAAGGAGACATTTTCCTCTCACAGTTTGAAAATTACAAACACCTCAATTCTTGTTTTAAAATAAAAACTGTCATTATGTCTCTCAGTATAGTGCCATTTGCAATAAGCAAGATTTGAATGCTTTTGATTTTGAAAATGAGGGTTTTTTTCCTCAGTCCATATGGTTTAAGTGTTTCCTGACATCTATTTACATCTTCTTTATAGAATTAGATTGTTTATTACCAATCATATTATTGACTCTACTTTCAGTTGCCAATTGTCCTGGCCTCTTCTTTCAACCCTGGAAAGCTCTAAGTAGCAGATCCTACTACTTACTGTGACCCAGACAAATACATCCCCTACCCCAACTCCTATCATCTAGTACCTGCTCTCAATTCCATTTTTTTTTTTTTTAGTGTCCTACTCTCACATTATCTCTGATTCTTCCAAAAGGGTTTTAAATTAGAATAAAAGAAAACACAGGTAAATGGACCAGTATAGACCAGAAAAAAACCAAACAGATCCCCGGTGTATGTATGAAAGAATGAAAACATAATCTGTGGTCAAAATGTTTATGTCTATTTTATAAAATAATTTAAAATTTTACTAGCTTCTTAATATGTTACATTGGTTTAAAGGAGAAATAATTTGTCTTTTTTTCATTTTTAGCTTCTAAAATTAAAAAGAAATAGTAAAATGTAGAATTTTACTCATTTTGATGAATGAATTAGATTATGACCAAAACAGGACATGAAAAAATGTTTAAAATTTTTTTAACGTTTATTCATTTTTGAGAGAGAGAGAGAGAGAGAGAGCATGAGCAAGGGAGGGGCAGAGACAGAGGGAGACACAGAATCCAAAGTAGGCTCCAGGCTCTGAGCTGGCAGCACAGAGCCTGATGCGGGACAGGGCTCAAACTCACGAACCGTGAGATCATGACCTGAACCTAAGTTGGAGGCTTAACTGACTGAGTCACCCAGGTGCCTCAATATGAAAAAATAGTTTATTATTGTTTTTTTAATTATATAGTAAGAATGTTCAGCATTAGGAAGACTATGCACAATTTCTCAACTAAAATTAAGGTATACATACTTAGGCTTTCCTTGTACTTCTCTCTCTCTTTGTTTCTTACAGTTTTGTTTTGTTTTGTTTTGTTTTGTTATTAAAGCCCTTACTTTTGTGTACTTCTCTTATTCTGTTAGCTCTGCTACTGAAAAAATATTTTTATCTAATATAGTTTAAATTTTCTGACTAAAAGAGCAAAATTTCTACATAAATTGCATTAGATATTGAAAGATTCTTTAGCTGCTTACCTAATTTAGTGTCTTTCTTTCTCATTTGTAAATATATACAGTCACTCAGAGTCATAATACTTTTCTATAGCACTCACTCTCTTCAAACATTGTTAAAATGCCCCTCTAGAAAATGGCATACTCAGGATACCACACCATTTTCCCTCATTGAAAATAAGTTTCCATACACAATGTAAAGCATGAACAAGTGTTGCAAGTAAATATAATATGTAATTCTTAGAATATTCTGTATGTAGTAGGTCTTCTCATTTAACTTCAGAAAGAATTGATTTAGCTTGAATTATTCAGATTCTACATCTCTTTGGTGGAGATAATTTGAGAAGTTTTACCATTTTAATAATTGAGTGTCTATCAATTCAATTAGCCATGTGGGACTATGGATCAACCATTTAGACCACACTCCAATTGAGCATGCTAAAATCCTTTTGTATGTGTTCAATTCTTAAAGCTCTCTGAGTCCCATCTCTGTGCTGTGCTTTATAGCCTGAATAACAGCAACATTGCTTACTTCCTTCAGGGAAGGTGTTTTAATGGCTGTAAAATGCTGCCTTGTTTTTAAATGCATAATTATAGGTTTTGCATTTGCCTGAAGATTTTAATAATTTAGAAGATGTTTTTCTAGTAATCAAAATGAAATAATTTTTCCTGATAATTACCTCAGTCACTTTTAAAGAGTCAATGATGAACATATTCATGCTGTGAGATATAAAAAGGTGATTAAATAGACTTTAGCATTGAATATATTTTTCTCTCTGCCATCTATTGAAATCACTGTTTAAATTTAGTACTTGTGAGAAATTGGTATTTTCTTAATGGAAGATAATTAATAGCATCTTTTTCATTTCAGGAAAAATAAATTTTATTCCAGTTTTTTATTTCCATCATTGATGACTGTAATTAATGTGAGGGAGCACCAAGCAGGCATTGGCAGAGGTATTCCCTGAGTCTAGAGAATGGACTCACTTCACAGACCACCTTCAGGGAAGCTTCTTAGACTGGACACCACCTCTAAAGAGACAGAACTATCTCAGGCTTCATTTGAAGGCAGTTCAAGATAAGGAAAATTTAAAATTATGAGCAGAGCATAGTACTAGGGACTCCCCACTACATTTAATACACAGGAATTCATTAAATAGAACTAGATTTTAGTCTTAGCCTTTAACTTTGGGTTAATGCACAACACTAGTTTTCATTCCCTTAAAGAAGACAATAAAAGCATGGCTTGGGGTTAGTTCCTGTTTTAAATTTTTATTTATTTTGAGAGAGAATGAGAGACAGAGAAAGAGAACATGCACGAACAAGGGAGAGCAGAGAGAGAGGATCTCAAGAAGGCTCCGTGCTCTCAGCACAGAGCCTGACATGGGGCTCAATTCCACGAACCATGAGATCATGACCTGAGCTGAAATCAAGAGTCAGAGGCTTAATTGACTAAGCCATCAGGTGCCCCAGGTCCTTTTGGTTCTTTAAACTAAGTTTATGAGAAGTTTATTTAGAAACAGGACTGAGTAAAAGGTGTTGTGGGTAAATATGACTACAAAATAACACAAAGTCTAAGGTGTGTTCCTTGAGCAATTGAGTCTAAGGTCTTGTTGTTAGTAAAAATACACAGGGTATCACTTCGGAGCTTAGTGGTCATGACTAAACAATCACATCTCAAACATTTAATTCTGGGCTGTTTAATTCTGAGTTTTATTTGGAAATAGAGAAGGCACTGGACGTTGTTATAAGAATATGGAGAATAGTAGGGGATCAAGGCAAGGGATGAGAGTTTTCTCCACAATGTTGTAACAATGTCTAATGATTCCTGGGTCTACTCTATCTCTCAAACTTAACATTAAATAGTGTTCCAAGATTTTCTTTTTCATATAATGGGATTTCTCAAATATATCCTTTTTCTGGGAATAATTGTGCTCACCTACAAAACTGCTTAATTCTGCTTTATAAAATAGAGTTGTAATGAATGCTGATTCCCTCCTCTGATGGGCAAGTTTCTAGAATCTAAGACCTCAACTTCAAAATTAGCTAACTGGCAATGATTAGAAAGAATTGAGTAGAGAAATCAAGGAGAATTACTGTAGCTTTGGAAAGACTAATATAAATGTACATTCCTTTCATGGAGGACAGTGGAAATGTCTTATAACTCAAGGAATTGAAGGATTCCTTCAATTCCTTTGAAGGAATTATATTCAATTGAATATAACTCAAGGAAGTAGAGACATTTTGTAAAACAGTCTTACACTCTCAGATGAGGCAATTTAGGTTAAAATATGATTTCTTTATATTCTAATCCAATCAATATTTGTTTTAAAATATTTATGTAAAACTAATTATGTGTCACTACTTTAATAGAAGGTAATGCACAATAATAATAAAAAGGTATATGAGTATTTGAGTTTAAAATATGGCACCAATGCTAATTTCCTACTTTGGTATTGTATTAAAGTTATTTGAGATGTTATTATTGAGGGAAGCTGCATCAAGGGTACAGGGGAACTATGTGCCATTTTTGTGACCCCTTGTGAGATAAACTATTTCAAAATTAAAGAGTAATTTAAACAAACAAACAAAAACAGACAAGGTAGCTGTCTTCACAGAAGTCATAGTATACAAAATGAAACAGCAATTAAGTAAACAATTACACAATCTCACCTGTAAGAGTGCTATGAAGCAAGACACTAAAACATAGCCTCAGAGATTTACACTAGTTATATAAACTTCTTTCTGGAAGTCTAGATGCTGATTGAGAATTAACTAAGTGAAAGAGTTGTGGGGGAGCATAGCAGGCAGGTGGGACAGTATATGCTAAGACTCCAACGTGAGAGATCTTGGCAAATATTTGGCGCCTAAAGAAGTCTTGATCATCCGGAGTACACAGCAAAGTGGGGAAGAATGTTAAACATAAGTAGGGTACCAGATAATTCAGTACCTGTAGGGTAGGATACAGAGTATTAAATTTGTCCTTATAGCAATGAGATTCTTATGAAAGCCTCTAAGATGGTCTACGTATTATATGACAATTGATTAGCTTAGGAAAATACATGTACTCTTTTTTCTTAAGAAAGTGGACATGTCTGGGGCTCCTGGGTGGCTCAGTCGGTTGGGCATCTGACTTCGGCTCAGGTCATGATCTCAGGGTTTGTGAGTTCGAGCCCCACATCGGGCTCTGTGCTGACAGCTCGGAGCCTGGAGCCTGGTTTGGATTCTGTGTCTCCCCCTCTCTCTGCCCCTCCCCTGCTCATGCTCTGTCTCTCTCTATCTTTCAATAATGAATAAATGTTTTAAAAATTTTTTTTTAATTTTTAAAAAGTGGACACATCTGCATGAGACAAGACTCTTTTGTCAATTCAGATATATAATGACTTATAACATACTAGGATTGCTCATAATTTCAATGAGAATCTTTATTTGAATGTTCATTTTTTAAAAACTTTTAAACCAACCATACCACAAATACACACACAAATCCTAAAATAGCAGCCCCACTTTCACAGTGACCACTCCCATGTAGTCACCACCCAGGTGAATAATTAGAGCATCAAGAACACCCCAGGAGCCCCTCTCATGCCATACAGTACCTTCCTTTCTCCCAAAAGATGGCTGCTATGCTGAATTCCATTCTGAAGTCTAACTTTTGCCTGTTTGCACTCATATAAGTGGAATTATTATGTATTCTTTTGTATCTGCCTTCTTTCACTCAGTATTATGTTGGTGATTCATCCATGTTATTGCATGTAGCAGTAGTTTGTTCATTTTCATTACTGTTACTCTGTTCTGGGAATATTTACCGATGTATCAACTCCATTCTTGACGGAAATTTGTGTTGTTTATATCCACTTACTTTTAAGCATAGATTACAATGGTTTGGGTCATTATTTTAGTGTAGCAGGTTCATTTGTGAATTTTTTATATACATAATTTATGCCATAATACATAAATACAATGAATTATTAATGATATAATTTAACAACAGAGTCAAAATATTCTAAGAATACTGGAGAAAAATAGAAAATTAAGGAACTTTTTATTGATGAAAGAGTTTGAAATGAGTGGAAACAAAAATTTGTAGTTTGGAAGACAGACATTGAATTAACAATGTTCAAATCAAACATTTAATTTTATATTTTGGTGATTCATATATAGTTATGCTAGACATCTCAATTGTATTTCTTGCAGAAAATGGGAAAATAAAAGCTGTAATTTTATGGCTTACAACAAATATTAAGTTTCAGATTTTTTCTAAAAGCTTTCCTAATTTTTTTCAAGAAATTCTGCTGTATTTACCTATTTGCTCTACTATCCATTCACACACTTCCCCATCTTTGATATGTATTGTAGCAAAAAATAAAAATAAAAAAGTCTGCAAGAACAGCTCCCTTGTGTTTTTTTTGTGAGTTTCTCTTCTAGAGGACAGCCTTAGAAGAGAGAAGTTACTAGGATGAGCTACCACTCTCACCCCTGGAATTAGTCTCAGAGCATATATGGTATTCATTTTCTCCCTCTTCTACTATCCATTCGAAATTCTCATCAAACTTAGCTACCACCTGGGCAGATTTTGATAGCTTACCTGGTGATGTGACCCAGACTGTCATTCCTACAGAGTCCGAGACTTCAGTAATAATAAACTTTGCAGGCTGGGGTTTCTTTGTGTATTGATCCAACAGTTACCATGTTGCAAAGGATTACCAGAAGGCTCTCCAGTGGATCACCAGCAAGCCACACAAACTCTTCCCTGACATTGTTGTTTTTTTTTTTTTTTTTTTTTTTTTTTTATTTTTTAATATATGAAATTTACTGTCAAATTGGTTTCCATACAACACCCAGTGCTCATCCCAAAAGGTGCCCTCCTCAATACCCATCACCCACCCTGCCCTCCCTCCCACCCCCCATCAGCCCTCAGTTTGTTCTCAGTTTTTAACAGTCTCTTATGCTTTGGCTCTCTCCCACTCTAACCTCTTTTTTTTTTTTTTTCCCTTCCCCTCCCCCATGGGTTTCTGTTACGTTTCTCAGGATCCACATAAGAGTGAAACCATATGGTATCTGTCTTTCTCTGTATGGCTTATTTCACTTAGCATCACACTCTCCAGTTCCATCCACGTTGCTACAAAAGGCCATATTTCATTCTTTCTCATTGCCACGTAGTATTCCATTGTGTATATAAACCACAATTTCTTTATCCATTCATCAGTTGATGGACATTTAGGCTCTTTCCATAATTTGGAGATTGTTGAGAGTGCTGCTATAAACATTGGGGTACAAGTGCCCCTATGCATCAGTACTCCTGTATCCCTTGGATAAATTCCTAGCAGTGCTATTGCTGGGTCATAGGGTAGGTCTATTTTTAATTTTTTGAGGAACCTCCACACTGCTTTCCAGAGCGGCTGCACCAATTTGCATTCCCACCAACAGTGCAAGAGGGTTCCCGTCTCTCCACATCCTCTCCAGCATCTATAGTCTCCTGATTTCTTCATTTTGGCCACTCTGACTGGCGTGAGGTGGTATCTGAGTGTGGTTTTGATTTGTATTTCCCTGATGAGGAGCGACGTTGAACATCTTTTCATGTGCCTGTTGGCCATCCGGATGTCTTCTTTAGAGAAGTGTCTATTCATGTTTTCTGCCCATTTCTTCACTGGGTTATTTGTTTTTCGGGTGTGGAGTTTGATGAGCTCTTTATAGATTTTGGATACTAGCCCTTTGTCCGATGTGTCATTTGCAAATATCTTTTCCCATTCCGTTGGTTGCCTTTTAGTTTTGTTGGTTGTTTCCTTTGCTGTGCAGAAGCTTTTTATCTTCATAAGGTCCCAGTAATTCACTTTTGCTTTTTAATTCCCTTGCCTTTGGGGATGTGCCGAGTAAGAGATTGCTACGGCTGAGGTCAGAGAGGTCTTTTCCTGCTTTCTCCTCTAAGGTTTTGATGGTTTCCTGTCTCACATTCAGGTCCTTTATCCATTTTGAGTTTATTTTTGTGAATGGTGTGAGAAAGTGGTCTAGTTTCAACCTTCTGCATGTTGCTGTCCAGTTCTCCCAGCACCATTTGTTAAAGAGACTGTCTTTTTTCCATTGGATGTTCTTTCCTGCTTTGTCAAAAATGAGTTGGCCATACGTTTGTGGGTCTAGTTCTGGGGTTTCTATTCGATTCCATTGGTCTATGTGTCTGTTTTTATGCCAATACCATGCTGTCTTGAGGATGACAGCTTTGTAGTAGAGGCTAAAGTCTGGGATTGTGATGCCTCCTGCTTTGGTCTTCTTCTTCAAAATTACTTTGGCTATTCGGGGCCTTTTGTGGTTCCATATGAATTTTAGGATTGCTTGTTCTAGTTTCGAGAAGAATGCTGGTGCAATTTTGATTGGGATTGCATTGAATGTGTAGATAGCTTTGGGTTGTACTGACATTTTGACAATATTTATTCTTCCAATCCATGAGCACGGAATGTCTTTCCATTTCTTTATATCTTCTTCAATTACCTGCATAAGCTTTCTATAGTTTTCAGCATACAGATCTTTTACATCTTTGGTTAGATTTATTCCTAGGTATTTTATGCTTCTTGGTGCAATTGTGAATGGGATCAGTTTCTTTATTTGTCTTTCTGTTGCTTCATTGTTAGTGTATAAGAATGCAACTGATTTCTGTACATTGATTTTGTATCCGGCAACTTTGCTGAATTCATGTATCAGTTCTAGCAGACTTTTGGTGGAGTCTATCGGATTTTCCATGTATAATATCATGTCATCTGCAAAAAGCGAAAGCTTGACTTCATCTTTGCCAATTTTGATGCCTTTGATTTCCTTTTGTTGTCTGATTGCTGATGCTAGAACTTCCAGCACTATATTAAACAGCAGCGGTGAGAGTGGGCATCCCTGTCGTGTTCCTGATCTCAGGGAAAAAGCTCTCAGTTTTTCCCCATTGAGGATGATGTTAGCTGTGGGCTTTTCATAAATGGCTTTTATGATCTTTAAGTATGTTCCTTCTATCCCGACTTTCTCAAGGGTTTTTATTAAGAAAGGGTGCTGGATTTTGTCAAAGGCCTTTTCTGCATCGATTGACAGGATCATATGGTTCTTTTCTTTTTTTTTGTTAATGTGATGTATCACGTTGATCGATTTGCGAATGTTGAACCAGCCCTGCATCCCAGGAATGAATCCCACTTGATCATGGTGAATAATTCTTTTTCTATGCTGTTGAATTCGATTTGCTAGTATCTTATTGAGAATTTTTGCATCCATATTCATCAGGGATATTGGCCTGTAGTTCTCTTTTTTTACTGGGTCTCTGTCTGGTTTAGGAATCAAAGTAATACTGGCTTCATAGAATGAGTCTGGAAGTTTTCCTTCCCTCTCTATTTCTTGGAATAGCTTGAGAAGGATAGGTATTATCTCTGCTTTAAACGTCTGGTAGAACTCCCCTGGGAAGCCATCTGGTCCTGGGCTCTTATTTGTTGGGAGATTTTTGATAACCGATTCAATTTCTTCGCTGGTTATGGGTCTGTTCAAGCTTTCTATTTCCTCCTGATTGAGTTTTGGAAGAGTGTGGGTGTTTAGGAATTTGTCCATTTCTTCCAGGTTGTCCAATTTGTTGGCATATAATTTTTCATAGTATTCCCTGATAATTGTTTGTATCTCTGAGGGATTGGTTGTAATAATTCCATTTTCATTCATGATTTTATCTATTTGGGTCATCTCCCTTTTCTTTTTGAGCAGCCTGGCTAGAGGTTTGTCAATTTTGTTTATTTTTTCAAAAAACCAACTCTTGGTTTCGTTGATCTGCTCTACAGTTTTTTTAGATTCTATATTGTTTATTTCTGCTCTGATCTTTATGATTTCTCTTCTTCTGCTGGGTTTAGGCTGCCTTTGCTGTTCTGCCTCTATTTCCTTTAGGCGTGCTGTTAGATTTTGTATTTGGGATTTTTCTTGTTTCTTGAGATAGGCCTGGATTGCAATGTATTTTCCTCTCAGGACTGCCTTCGCTGCGTCCCAAAGCGTTTGGATTGTTGTATTTTCATTTTCGTTTGTTTCCATATATTTTTTAATTTCTTCTCTAATTGCCTGGTTGACCCACTCATTCGTTAGTAGGGTGTTCTTTAACCTCCATGCTTTTGGAGGTTTTCCAGACTTTTTCCTGTGGTTGATTTCAAGCTTCATAGCATTGTGGTCTGAAAGTATGCATGGTATAATTTCAATTCTTGTAAACTTATGAAGGGCTGTTTTGTGACCCAGTATATGATCTATCTTGGAGAATGTTCCATGTGCACTCGAGAAGAAAGTATATTCTGTTGCTTTGGGATGCAGAGTTTTAAATATATCTGTCAAGTCCATCTGATCCAATGTATCATTCAGGGCCCTTGTTTCTTTATTGACTGTGTGTCTAGATGATCTATCCATTTCTGTAAGTGGGGTGTTAAAGTCCCCTGCAATGATCACATTCTTATCAATAAGGTTGCTTATGTTTATGAGTAACTGTTTTATATATCTGGGGGCTCCGGTATTTGGCGCATAGACATTTATAATTGTTAGCTCTTCCTGATGGATAGACCCTGTAATTATTATATAATGCCCTTCTTCATCTCTTGTTACAGCCTTTAATTTAAAGTCTAGTTTGTCTGATATAAGTATGGCTACTCCAGCTTTCTTTTGGCTTCCAGTAGCATGATAAATAGTTCTCCATCCCCTCACTCTCAATCTAAAGGTGTCCTCAGACCTAAAATGAGTCTCTTGCAGACAGCAAATAGATGGGTCTTGTTTTTTTATCCATTCTGATACCCTATGTCTTTTGGTTGGCGCATTTAATCCATTTACATTCAGTGTTATTATAGAAAGATACGGGTTTAGAGTCATTGTGATGTCTGTATGTTTTATGCTTCTAGTGATGTCTCTGGTACTTTGTCTCACAGGATCCCCCTTAGGATCTCTTGTAGGGCTGGTTTCGTGGTGACAAATTCCTTCAGTTTTTGTTTGTTTGGGAAGACCTTTATCTCTCCTTCTATTCTAAATGACAGACTTGCTGGATAAAGGATTCTCGGCTGCATATTTTTTCTGTTTAGCACACTGAAGATATCGTGCCAAGCCTTTCTGGCCTGCCAAGTTTCAAAGGAGAGATCAGTCACGAGTCTTATAGGTCTCCCTTTATATGTGAGGGCATGTTTATCCCTTGCTGCTTTCAGAATTTTCTCTTTATCCTTGTATTTTGCCAGTTTCACTATGATATGTCGTGCAGAAGATCGATTCAAGTTACGTCTGAAGGGAGTTCTCTCTGCCTCTTGGATTTCAATGCCTTTTTCCTTCCCCAGTTCAGGGAAGTTCTCAGCTATAATTTCTTCAAGTACCCCTTCAGCACCTTTCCCTCTCTCTTCCTCCTCTGGGATACCAATTATGCGTATATTATTTCTTTTTAGTGTATCACTTAGTTCTCTAATTTTCCCCTCATACTCCTGGATTTTTTTATCTCTCTTTCTTTCAGCTTCCTCTTTCTCCATAACTTTATCTTCTAGTTCACCTATTCTCTCCTCTGCCTCTTCAAGCCGAGCCGTCGTGGTTTCCATTTTGTTTTGCATTTCGTTTAAAGCGTTTTTCAGCTCCTCGTGACTGTTCCTTAGTCCCTTGATCTCTGTGGCAAGAGATTCTCTGCTGTCCTGTATACTGTTTTCAAGCCCAGCGATTAATTTTATGACTATTATTCTAAATTCACTTTCTGTTATATTATTTAAATCCTTTTTGATCAGTTCATTAGCTGTTGTTATTTCCTGGAGATTCTTCTGAGGGGAATTCTTCCGTTTGGTCATTTTGGACAGTCCCTGGAGTGGTGAGGACCCGCAGGGCACTTCCCCCGTGCTGTGGTGTATAACTGGAGTTGGTGGGCGGGGCCGCAGTCCGACCTGATGTCTGCCCCCAGCCCACCGCTGGGGCCACAGTCAGACTGGTGTGTGCCTTCTCTTCCCCTCTCCTAGGGGCGGGATTCACTGTGGGGTGGTGTGGCCCGTCTGGTCTACTTGCACACTGCCAGGCTTGTGGTGCTGGGGAGCTGGCGTATTAGCTGGGGTGGGTAGGCAAGGTGCACGGGGGCGGGAGGGGCAGGCTTAGCTCGCTTCTCCTTAGGTGATCCACTTCAGGAGGGGCCCTGTGGCAGCGGGAGGGAGTCAGATCCGCTGCCGGAGGTTTGGCTCCGCAGAAGCACAGAGTTGGGTGTTTGCGCGAGCGAGCAAGTTCCCTGGCAGGAACTGGTTCTCTTTGGGATTTTGGCTGGGGGATGGGCGGGGGAGATGGCGCTGGCGAGCGCCTTTGTTCCCCGCCAAGCTGAGCTCTGCCGTCCGTCCGGGGGCTCAGCAGCTCTCCCTCCCTTTGTCCTCCAGCCTTCCCGCTTTCTGAGCAGAGCTGTTAACTTATGACCTCCCAGACGCTAAGTCGCGCTTGCTGTCGGAACACAGTCAGTCCGGCCCCTCCGCTTTTGCCAGCCAGACTCGGGGGCTCCGCTTGGCCGGCGAGCCGCCCCTCCGCCCCGGCTCCCTCCCGCCAGTCCGTGGAGCGCGCACCGCCTCGCCGCCCTTCCTACCCTCTTCCGTGGGCCTCTCGTCTGCGCTTGGCTCCGGAGACTCCGTTCTGCTAATCCTCTGGCGGTTTTCTGGGTTCTTTAGGCAGGTGTAGGTGGAATCTAAGTGATCAGCAGGACGCGCGGTGAGCCCAGCGTCCTCCTACGCCGCCATCTTCCGGAACTCCCCTGACATTGTTGTAATAGCAGCCCTAGCTCTTCTGCTGATCAGGACCAACTATCTCTTGCGAGATGGTCATCCCTAACACAAGAAATCCAAATTACTCTGGAAGCATGCATAAATTATACTTCAATGGTATGTTTGCTGGTCTTTAGAGTGAAGTCCTTCAGGTAACAGGACTTTTAATCATGTAGATTCCAGGGTTAGGAGATGGGGTACAATATTGTTTTTGAGATCGCTCTTGGACAGGGAGATTAGAGTAGTTTCAGAGGTTTCCACTTGATCTTCTCTACCATGATAAATATTAATTCACAGGCTAATGACACAATGTGGAGGTTATTCTAACTACCAAATACGGCAATCCCAATTATAAATGACAACTGGTGGGTCCACAAATGTGATTTAGATTTGGAAGTGGGCTCAGCTCTGGGAAATGAAAGGAAGTTATCATAGCTGTTTACTGAGGAGATATTCCTGGGCTTTATTGTTCCTCTTTCTTTTGTCTGAAAATATTAAACAGCAACCTTTTATGCAGCCTGTCCACTTTACCCCTAGGTATACCATGCTCTCTTAACCATCTGCACAAGTCCATGCTGGTTGAGCCTCCTGGCTGTCCCTCCGATATTGCCAGTTATTATAGTACAGCCCCTTGTGTCCAGTGGTGAAGTTAGTCATCATCATCTGCCCTCTATTACTAGGAGTTAGGGGTGAGGGGAGTAAGCATCATTTCCCTGAATATTATGAGCCTAAACCATGTGATCATCTCTCCTATTATCATCCCTTGCTTGACCCACCCCAGAACTACTTAGTGATAACCATGCTGCTCTAACTAGCACATTCCTGATGATCTTGGTGAAAAGTATGCACTCTCGGTTCTTCAACAGAGCGTAATCCATTGTGGCCTTACATAATATGTTCATTCAAGCATGCCCATTTCCCTTGGCCCCTTCGTTCCTTCCTCTGCTGTCTACCAGAGCAACTCAGGCATTTTTATTACAGCATTGGCTCTTGATTTCTCCAGGCTTTGAAGAGCCAATTTGATCCCATCCCCTGGAGTATTTTCCAGGGTATTAAGTCCCATGTCCTGAGGATATGTCCTCAAGTTAATGAATTCTCACTTATCCAGTCTAATGTCCCAGGTCCCTTGATCAAGCACCCTTAGTACTCCTGTAGTTCCTGTCAATACATGCTAGGTAGTTCTTATATCTCCTTTGATATATACTCTGTTTTCTTCCTTATTAAGCACAGCAACTACTCAGAAAGGTTATGTAGGGATTTTACTGTAGTTATAGGTCTCTCAGAAAGAAGGAGTAGGGGCCATTCTGAAATGGAGATTCCTGTTACCTTGAAGTAGGGAGGCCTCTGCCATCCTCCATCATGGGGGAGTGGTAGGGAATAGGGAGCCAACTGTGCAAGCTAAGGGCCTCAAGGAGATCTGCAGAGCTAACATGCTCAGAGAAACATCAATGTCTCCATCCTACACTTTACAGTCCCAGGTGTTCTCAACCAGGACCCTGACTATAGCACAAGACTGGGATGAGCTTTTAAATGTCACTGGAGCTCTGTGACTAATTACCAGAACCTCAGTTCTACTTAGTTGCATCAGCTATTCCACTGTAGGAGATAAAGCCTTTTAATAAGCTACTAAAGACACATGAAAGAGATTTCCTGGGAGAAGTCTATGAAGAGGAAAAAAAGGAGAAAACAAGAGAAGGTGGAGAGTGCCTTCAGATGTTAATGCATGTCTGACCCCTTCTAAGCAGAAGAATGTAAAACCATAGTGCAGTACTGTGAAAGTTTGTCTAACCCTATGGGGAGATCCTTGAGCTGCAGCCACGTTTTTTCAAAAGTCCCACATCTTGCAGAAAGGAGCCTATATCAGTACCCTGTCTGCCGTGTTAAATCGCTAGGTGCAGCCCTCCAGAAATATGGTGCAAATGCAGGGATAGATCCAAAAGAGAACCAGCTGAAGACTTCAGTCTTCTTTTCTTTTCTTTTTTTAACATTTATTCATTTTTTGAGAGACAGAGAGAGACAGTACGAGTGGGGGAAGGAGAGAGAGAAAGGGAGACATAGAATCCAAAGCAGGCTCCAGGCTCTGAGCTGTCAGCACAGAGCCCAACACAGGGCTCGAACCCAGAATAGTGAGATCATGATTTGAAGAGTTCAAGTGGTTTTTATTTGCCTGTCTGGACCTTACCTGATAGAATTAGGATAAATAATGTAAAAACCAATGTCACTTTTTTTCTTTACATCTAGCTTTCAGGAAATATGAATATTACAATTTTCTTAGAACACCTTCCTGAATTAATATATTACAATTATTATCAATTTTAACGATATTCTTTTCCTTTAACTTACATTTCTAATTAACATGTTCTTAAAATCATAGCAAAAATGAGTTAAGAAAGAACAAGAAATTCCCTTCCATAAAACATGTTTAATTGTTAAAAGATATACAGTATTTGTATTTAGAGACATATAATACTAATTCTATACTGCTGAACTTGACATTTAAAAAATTTATTAATTAGTTTAAAACTAAATCAATACGTATACATTGCAAAATAGAAATGTGTATTAATTTGGATATTTTTCTTCCCTACTTATTGAGTTTTCAAGCCAATAGGTAAGGGTAATAAAATGCTCAATGATGCATTTAAAATTGTTAATGCCTTTTTTAATGGACTGTCCAAATACAGATTTATCTACCAGATAGATTCATGTTCACCATTTAGACTGAACTATAATGAACACATTTATCTGTATCTTGATCTCTACTGATACGTTTGACTAGACAAGTAACCTTTCTCAGTGTTTCTGAACAGTCTGCATTCAAGCATTATCAGTTAGCAAGACTTGCACAGTCTAACATCATCTATGATAAAGAGTACTATCTTTAACACACACACACACACACACACACACACACACACACACAAAGGAGGGAGGAGAGGGAAAAAAAAGTAGAGGTCAGTGGAAATGGAGACTTTCTATGTAGTGTTACTTTATAAACTTATCTGACACATAAGGAAAAATTATGTGGATTGTTGACTTTGAGAATTATCTTAACACTGGTCTTGTCTTCTGGACATTGTTGGTTCACCTTAGGGACTACCACATCAGTCACTTTTGGCCAAGCCTAATCCCATACCAACCTGATCATTCAAGTTCCCAGTGGATTTTAGAAAGTATATGGTTCAATGGAAATCTAATAAGGATGTTTTTTCCACTCATCATGAATAAATTCTCTACTATAATTGATCCAGTATAAAAATGCTCTATTCACTAAATGAACTGACTGGCTGTGCCTGATGCTGGAGTAAAAGAATAAGCATGAAAATCAAGAGGTCTTTGTAGATCTCAGAGAATTTCTACCTCTAAGATAAAATCTTACTGATATATGATGCACTTGAAATCTCTTGGATTGTTAAGTCAAAAAAATCTAAAGGGAATACCAGCTCCTTTTTATTTAGTTGAACCATATGAAATTGCTGATATTTGACCATTTGGGGTCTAAAAAATAGCAATTTCAAAAAGTTCAACATGATAGGCTCCTAGGGACACCTGGGTGGCTCGATTAAACATTCAACTCTTGATTTCGGCTCAGATCATGATCTCATACTTCATGAGTTCAAGTGTCTACTAGGGTTCCATGCTGACAGAGCAGGGCCTGCTTGGGATTCTCTCTCCCTTTTTCTCTGCTCCACTCCCCCCACAAAATAAAAAAAAAATTAAAAAGAGGTTCCTAAAAGCTGAAACAATATCACCTAAGAACATCTGTTAAGCACGTGAGACTTCACATACATGTAAAATAACCTAATGCCATTTATAAAATGAAGACATTCAGTATAATCTGTGTGATTTCACCAAGATTGCAAAATACCAAAACCAGATTGTTCAAAGCATCAGCCTTTTCTCTCTGCTGACCTGGTGATCTTGCAAGGTTTCAAGGTCAATGTGCCTGTAAAAGAATTAGTATAACAAATCCAAAAAGGTTCAATCTTTCATCCTGACCATTGTACCTGTAGCAAAATGCTGTTACTCAGAGAGAAATTTGGGTGCTTTCTTCAGCTCTGTCACCAACCAGTCCTGTAAATTTTTACAAATCACTGTCAGAACTATCCTTTTTACTTGGAAATAGAGGGTATTAACATGATGATCTGAGGTAATTTTAACTTTAAAAAATGATCCATTATGTGATTCCATTCTTGAGAAATGGCTTTGTTGGTAAATTGCAACTTGTTTTGCTTCTTGTAGCATTCTTCTGAATTAAATCCTCAACTTAATTAGAGCGTACTAGTGTTTAATTTTTATCTCATTCCCACAATTATAAGACCTGTTAATCTGACTTTATGTCACGTACCATTCATGGAAGCTTTCTTTTTGTAAATTTATAACCCTCAATGCTTGTTAAAATCTTTTTGGTGGGTTTTTGTGTTTAAATCATACATAAAAACTAGCAAAATGATTTTAACAAACATGAAAGGGTTATAATTGTAAGTTTAAGCTAGCTGCCCATGGTATGTTTTTTTGTCCCTCTTATTTTCACAGTTCTCTGATGGACATGTTCCCACCTGCATCCTACATAAAAGCCATTAATGTGCCCACACACAGAAGTCTGTGTGCCACAGGCAGAAGCCTGAAGATCTGATATCAGCCACAATTAGCACGGCTTCGGCCACAGCCAGAGCCATGAACACGGTACGGCCAAGGTTGCTCTAGCTCTCCTGCCACAGTTGTGAAGAGGGCTCCACCGCTTGAGAATGACCAAGAAATCCAGATTTGCCCTTTGGTGCAGCTGCCACCACTTCTGCTGCGGCTGCTGGTGGGAGCACTCTAGGAGCAGGAAAAAAATCACTTTTCCTTCCTATCTTTCATACTCAGAAAAGGACTTTGCTTTAGCAGAAAGTAGCTAGGAGTCTGTTGCCAAGGAAATCTGGGATGTGTAGTTTCTGGCTTCCAGCCCCCACATTTCAGAAAAAGCATGGAAGGATGGGAATGAATCTGAGAGCCAACAAGTGCCTAATGGGTTACCCCTAAGGTTCTTGATCATCTATTCTTACCTTTGTACCCGTGTTAATATTCCATACACCATACACAAGACCACTTCATACGTTCACCTAAAAAGGCCACAAATTCTTTGTACAAATTAAGTTGCTCTCAGAAAGAGGGAAAATACAAGGACCTGGAAGTCTCCACATCTATCTCTGTGTGGCATTAATTTCTTTCCTAATTCATTCAATACCCATCCTCTGTATTCAGCAAACTAAAGACCAAATCATACTGTCAAAAACACTACCAGTACTCCTTACACAAAAGTAAAAGGGATAAAGTGAAATGAGAAATAAACTAATGAATATACGTAAATGCTTACATATAATATACATTAAAATTACAAATACATAAATAGGCAAACAAGAAAATGTGCTTAGATGCTGTTATCCTCTTTCCTACAAATGGTTACCTAGCCATCTTTGATGTTAATCACTGTACAGGTAGGTAGGTACAAAGAGAGAGAGACAGAAATGCAGATGAATACGAACATGAAGACCATAAAGCATAAATACTTAACCATGAAGAGATATTTACTAAGCAGTGGTTTGAGTACCAGTGAATCCTATTTCCTCCCACACACTAATCTGAGATTCTGTAAGAATGTAGACCCAAACCAAAAAAAAAAAAAAAAAAAAGAAAGAAAGAAAAAAGGGACATGAGCAGACACATGTAGTATTTCTCACACTGTTTCAGAAGGTTCACTGACCCTCTGAAGTCCATCAACACACTATACATTTTCAACATTGATCATTATTTTTCCTTTTTTTTTTTTAGTGTTTACTTGTTTTTGAGAGAGAGAGACAGAGCAGAATGGGGGAGGTACAGAAAGAGAGGGAGACGCAGAATCTGAAGCAGGCTGCAGGCTCTGAGTTGTCACCACAGAGCCCAATGCAGGGCTCAAACTCAAGAACTGTGAGATCATGACCTGGCCGAAGTCGGATGCTTAACTGACTGAACCACCCAGGCACCTCTATTATTTTTTCTAACAAGACAAAACTAAGTAATATGCTCTAAGAAGAAAAGGAAAAGCAGCCTACCTAGTAATAGGGACATTCACTATACTTCTAGGAAATGAAAACAACAAAAATCTTCCTAAGATTAAAATGGCCACATAATATCAAAATCAGACTGTTAGTAAATGAGTAGGTAGTCCTTTGTTTTGAGCAATTTCAAAAAACACAGCACTCTGTTCATGAATACTACAGCATCTTTGTAACATCATAAATTTTACTTTTTAAGTAATATAAAACTAAATGCAAATTATTCACTCAAAATTGCTTATAATAACTCAAAAATCTTCCACAAAACATTGTATTTTATTCAGTTTATTTTCAAACTGACTCATTTGGGAAAACTTTTTGCATTATGAACTAAGAAATACATGAATTCTCTGGTGTAGGAGGAATAAAAATCATTTTCTTATGTATGATAACACTTTAGTGATTAGCATACGATAGATGGAGAGGTTTAGTTTTGATTTTCTTTGAAAGTACAGATCAAACATTTTTCCAAAGTTTTTATCCAGTATTTTCCCTTTTTTCAGATCCTGTTGAAAGCTTTAGAGCTATGTATCTTCCCGGGGTTTCTTTAACTATACTCTTTTAATCATAAAGTAAGGATTGAATTCATTCAAACTCATAAATACTCAATGAAATTCAATGAAATTCTCAATGAAATTCTCCTCTCAATGAAATACTCAATGAAATTCAATTTATTGGTGATGATATTAATGCTACTTAAGGCTAGTTTATGTTACTAAATCAACAGAAGGAAGCAACCACCTGAAAGCAAATACCCAAGAAAAAAAATAACCACACATTGTTTATCTGATTTAATATATAATCTTGAATAAGTTAATTGCGTTTGTTTTTTCTCAATACTATTTTCAAGTTATTTCAGGAGGCAGGTGAAAGAAAGATGGAGTGAAGAAAATTAAAATTTAGTTTATGTTGATTTATAATAATTGTAACTTGAGTCAAACATCTAAAATTTAAATAATAAAAATACTTAAATTCAGATAACAAAATTAATTTCTTAGAAACCCAGTTTGATAATTTTGTCATTATCAATGTTCATCCTTCTTCCACCCTGGGTTCTACCTCACATTTTGTAGCCTATTATATGCTTTTCAGGTATCTGCTTTCAACCAGGGACTAATGTTTTCTCAGATGTCAGGACAGGGATTACTTGTGTTGGTAATGACCTGAGCACTCCTCTGGATATTTCTCAGGCACAATACATAATTCATGGGAAAGGGCTTCACTAAAACAAACACTGCAACGGTATTTCAGCCTACCCCCTACATGTCCAATTTTATTTCCTACTTTTATCCTTGAGAATTCTAGAAAGTTATCTCTTATAAGCTGAGAACCATTGTTTCTGCACTTTGACATTAGTTATGGAACCAAAAAGGACACCTCCCCCAGTGGATGCCCAACACATATTTACCAATGTAAAAATTTGAGAAATCTCAGTCAGATCAGTCACCTCAGTTTGAACTCTCCATGCAGGGATACTTTCATTGTTCATCTGCACACATACCTATTACCATCTCTCCTTTCTGCAAATTGGCTTAGTTGTTATGCTGAAGCTCTGAATCTATCACATAGCTTAGATTGCACACCACTGTTAGTATTTTACACAAATTTCTTTTGGTTTGTTAGCTTCTTTCTCCAATACAATTATAGGCAGAAATGTTAGCTGTGTTCTTCAGCAACCTCCTATGGCACCTAAAACGTATTTTCTTATTGAATGAAACATCAGGGGGAGAATTAAGCCAAAGGCATAAGCAATTGTAGATATTTATTCAACCCACATTTATTGAGCATCTACTCAATGTGAGACTCTATGCTTTTGATGTTGGGAATTCAAAGCAGAATAAAACAAAAACATTGATCTCATGGAGCACACTCTATTGATGTAGAAAGGAAATCACACGAAAAGTTAAAATCCAAGGCAATTATGCTTCGGATTCTGTGTCTCCCTCTCTCTCTCCCCCTCCCCTGCTCATGCTCCATCTCTCTCTGTCTCAAAAATAAATAAAAACATTAAAAAAAAATCCAAGGCAATTAGTACTACTGTAAAGGAAAATACAAGATGCAATAGAAAAAAAAGGGGGGGGGGTTATGTGTAGGGCAGGGTCAGGGAGAACAGGTGGTAAGGGTTAGAGTCTGCACTTCAGTTCTATAGAGATTTAATCTGATTACTTTATTTATGTATAATAATCTCTGGTTTCCTGGTAATAAATCTCATTTAGGTACATTGTTTTACCAATGTGAAAGAACAACTTATTCATTGTTAAAGCTCTATTTATACTAACTGCAACAACACAGTTGAGGACAATTAGAGAGCTTTTAGGTATTAGCTTTCTCATGAAAAGAAAAACTAATAACGTAGCAGCAATAGGAGCCCATTTTTATTTCAAGAGCAGATTTATTTATCAATTTACTTTTAATCCTACCCACAAAGCAGCACAATCTGTGGGCTCATACTTTCAGTTGTAGATGTGATTCATTCAAGCTACACCAAACCTCAGTACAGCTTTATCTTCCCTGTTCATTTACGCCAAGTGTTCAACTTAAAAGGCAATCCAATATTGCCTAATTAAAAATCACATGCTTCATCTTCTCATAAGCTAGCTAAATTGTGCATTTTAGTTTCAATACTGACTTGACATAACAATTTTCTTATACAAAACCACTAAAAGAAGTTTATAAAGCTTATAATAAACATACATAATGTCCTTAATATTTGGAAATAACTTTTAAAATACTTCTGAGCTTTCATTTTATGGCCCTGTTTTGGCCAGGGCTTTAGGGTCCTTGGATAAGCTCTATCGCAATTTTATTTGGGAGATGTTGAAGTTTGGGCTCAAAATTTGCTCCTTGCATTTTTTCTTAAGTATGGAAACTATACTTTAACCCATACATGTCTGGCCTCATCAATCTATAACCACAAATCACACTGTATCTCCTTTATAGAAACATGTTGCAGCAGAAGCCTTGCACTATCTTATTTGAAGAAAAACATCCCAGATACTTTCTCCAACTCTGTGTGAGAACTATTTCCTCAATCCTTCCTCTGTCCACAATTTGCATCTTACCACATGCTGCCAGTTCTACAACTGCCCGGCCTTGGCCTTGTCAAGAACACAGACTTTGTGGGAAGAATGCTGGCAGCCACAGGAAAGCATTGGGGAGAGGAGGACGGTGCCCTTCCTCCTTACAAAGTACCACTCTGGCTCTTCTTAATGCTCAGGGCACCCCCTGGTGGATAAGGGGAAGTGGCAATCATCAGCCATTTCAACCTCCTTCTAATTGCCTTCCTTAACTGCAAGGGGCTGGAGAGCTAAAAACTACTTTGCACAACCTCCCTTATAGCCAGAGTTATGGATGCAAATTAGTGTCTGCCAATAAAATGCACTCTCCAGATGAGGTGGGCAGACATGAGTCTGCAGCTAAGCTGCTGTTGCTGGGAGCAATGGGGACATGCAGATGTGGAACATGCAGATGTGGAACATGCCTATACGGTGCTGTGGTCATTAGCTTTGGTTGCCCAGATGCAGGGATGCTGGACTGCTGCTACCTAAGTGGGTACCTAAGCCCCAAAGTGTAAGGGACGGCTTCAAGATGCCCCTCCATCCTCACTGCGACAGAGTTAGTGGCTTTTCTGGCAGTCCAGTTAAGTAGTGTGTTTTAGGGGTTCATTCCTGAACACTCAGCCTATCATTCTTATGACAACTTCCTGTTTTAAAGACTTTCTCCTTAAAATAACAAGAATGGCTCCTATTTTCTGCAACTGAAGTATGACAGATATTCATTTTGAGTCTCTCTCATGGCTGCCCAAACTTGTTTCAGAGACTTTCTGCCTCATTTCACTACATTTGCAGCTGTTGCCATGGTTGATGAATGGTACACTCATTTTAGTAACCTTATTCCCCAACTACTTTCACATGGTGAGGGATAGTTGGATATTATTCCTGAAACAGTTCTAGGACATGTAATGCCTTCTAATCAGGGATCTATTAGCTCCAGATTACGGAGAAAGAGGCAAGTCCCCTAGTTCCCCATACCCCTAATCAAAAATCTACTTCATCAGTTGTCCTAGAAATAACCTCCCCCTGCATAGTTGTCAATGGCAGCCTCAACTCCCTTCAGTTGAAACCCCAACACCCCACTCACAAGTTTTTATAATCATGATAGCAACTGACAAATACCCACTCCCTAGAGAAAAAACATCTTATTTTGTCTCTGTTTGCTTTATAATACTTACAATTATCAT
The DNA here is from genome assembly GCF_028018385.1 of Neofelis nebulosa. Taxonomy (NCBI): domain Eukaryota; kingdom Metazoa; phylum Chordata; class Mammalia; order Carnivora; family Felidae; genus Neofelis; species Neofelis nebulosa. Next base: position 60,164,936 of record NC_080787.1, on the reverse strand, counting down.
ATCAGAGCAAGCTGTAATTATAATCTTATACCTGCTGGCAAAATCATAAGCCAGAAAAAATGTAGTTCTTACTAATACAACAAAAGTGGGCATTTTGGGGGGCGCATGAGTGGCTCAGTCAATTAAGCATCTGACTCTTGATCTCAGCTCAGTTCTTGATCTCAGGTTTGTGGGTTCAAGCCTCACATTGGTCTCTGCACTGGGTGTGGACCCTACTTTAAAAAAAAATAAAGTGAGCATTTTTTATCTACACACTTATCCTCATGTTTTCCATGATTGAAAAAGCTACCCATTTTCGTAAAGACTTGAAGACATTAGTTAATGTTAAAATCAATTTTTGCTTTTATGAATATTTTCACTTCTGTCTTTTATTGAATTTATTTTAGATAAAATAATGTACTCTCTTTGTACATTGAATGGGACTATGATTCACTTGCATACATATCCACTTTCAGATTTTGACTCCCCAAAACCCATAGATCATTTGGTTTGCCTAAATTAATATGGTACCTGGCACATTTGAGTGTATAACATTTTAACTTTATAATGGAATTGTTCAGGGATTTTATTTCTAATTATTAATATATTCACTACTCAGATCTTGACACTTTAGAGTATGCTCAGCATATCTACTTATTTATTGTACTATATTTAAGATACCATTCTTCCCATTGACAGATGGACTCTTTCCCTTGAAACCAGGCTTGCTTTATGACTTGCATGTCTAATAAAATGCAGAGGAAGTGATGTCCTGGGAATCTGAGGCAAGATCATAACCAGCTCTGTAGGTTCTAGCAAGACTTTTTGGAACATTTGGCTTAGTGCCCATCCTTGTGGAAGCCAGCTGCCTTGATTTGTGACACTGAAGCTACCACAATGTGAGAAGCACGAGCCACATGGGCGATTCTCTGGAGGATGAGACACCATGTTGAGGGAGGAGGGATAGAGATGGAGGTGGAGATAGGAGACAGAGACAGAGACAGAGACGGATAGAGATGGAGATGGAGATAGAGATGTACAAAGAGGCCAAGGGGCTCTGGGACCCAGAACTGCAAATAAAGCAGCCATCTTAGAAAAAGATCCTGAAGCAGATCATTGCCCCAGCTGGTTCCTTAAGGATCAAAGATACAAATACTGCAACCAATCCCTTCACAAAATTCTGACCTCTGGAATTGTAAACAAAATAAAATGGTTGTTTTAAGCCTCTAAATGTTGGGATAGTTTCTTGTGACACAATGAGGAAAGCACAATAATTTATTCAATAAATATCTTCCAAAAAATAACTGCATAAAATAATACAATAATGACCGCATTAAAAAAGAAAGATCCTAACTTTTAAATGAAAACACATCCTAGTACTGACAATAAAAACTGGTAAGAAAATAATTGCACAAAGATTTGCTAAGAGAAATATTAGAGACATGTACAGAGTGTTGCGGAGAACAGAGGAAAACATATCTCACTCCAAGTGGGAACTAGGGATGAGGTGAAGAATCACAGAGAGTTATCTAAATTGAGACCTTGTATATTAATGGGAATCCATTATACAGATAAATAAGTCAGACATCTAAGTTTCATGGAACAACCTACAAAGGGAAAATGGCACACGTTCCATCATAGTATCAGTGACATGGCTTAGTACACATACATAGCACAATGTGCACAGGGAAGGTGAAGGCAAAGTTTGAATGAAAAGAAAATCTTATAATTATTAAGTGCTTTGTGGGCCATAAACAGTATCCTACAGGTAACAGAATTTTTTAAAGGATTCTAAAAGTGTTCAAACCACTATAACAAATAGATCCTCAAATATTTGACAGTTCTAACACAAGTATGTTTCTAGCTCAACTGAAAATCCCAAAAACTTGACAGTAGGTCTATATTAATTTTGGATGGAAAGACAGCAGTGGGACAGTGATCCGCTCCACACAGTCATTCACAGACCCAGAGTGAAGTAAAATCCATGTTTCAACAAGTGATGTCCAAGGTTACCCCGAGAGTGCAGACCCAGCAGGCAGAAGTGAAAGAATATGGTGAATCAAACCTGTAATTCTTTATGAGCCAATTCCTGGAAGTGGCACATATCACTTCCGCCATATTTGCCTGGTTAGAGATCAGTCTTAGGACCACACCTAACTACAATGTCATCTAACCAGATGCCCAGAAAGAAGAGGAATCAGTTTTTCTGAGCAGCCAGCAGTCTCCGTCACAAGGGTAAAATGAATAGATCTTGACAACTAATTACTGTGACAGGGAAGGTGTTTAGGCTGACAGTCAGATTTCTCACTTGTGCAATTTAGTGGGTACTCATCTTTTAACTAGACTAAGAAATACAGAAAGAAAATGTCACCCACGGGTTTTATTATGATTAAATTATGTCAACATCAGGTTAACAGTTTCTATCACATCTCAGTTTTTTTGGATGAGGAGCCAGAAGCTGTGATGGGTTAAGTTCCCTAAAGTCACACAACTCTCACATGAGAGGTCAGGAATCCAAGATCTATTTGATTTCATAGCTCACATTTTTTTTTTTTTTTTTTTTAAATTTTTTTTTTTTTTCAACGTTTTTTTTTTTTTTTTTTTTTTTTTATTTATTTTTGGGACAGAGAGAGACAGAGCATGAACGGGGGAGGGGCAGAGAGAGAGGGAGACACAGAATCGGAAACAGGCTCCAGGCTCCGAGCCATCAGCCCAGAGCCCGACGCGGGGCTCGAACTCACGGACCGCGAGATCGTGACCTGGCTGAAGTCGGACGCTTAACCGACTGCGCCACCCAGGCGCCCCCATAGCTCACATTTTTAACTATGACCTCTAAGAACATTTGAAAACAGGTGTAAATTGTATTATAATGCTCAAGAAACTGTAGATATAAATTTGCATGTCACAAGAGCACAGAGAATATTTGAAACTGAGCCTGTTTCTGAGTTTGCCAAGGGAGAATGTACGGAGAAATAAGAAGACCAAAGAAAGTCTGCTAAAATGAGTCTCTTAGACTTGGAGCTAGATCACAGCTCTACTGTGGCATGGCTGAAGAAAGTGACAGGACAAGTAAGAGCCAACTGTCTTTGAAAACTGAGAAAGGAGTCATAGGGGCACTCTAAATTTGAGAAACCCAGTACTATAATTTCTAAACTAAGGAGCCATGTGATGTGGGAGGCTAACAGTCTTCATAAATGTAGCTCTCAAATCCTCAATACAGAGTATAGGTTGATGACTTACTAGGCAGTACTAAAAGATCAGGTCCTAGAAAAGTTGTTCTTGAGCACTAAAACATGCTCATAAAATTTATGTCTTATTGCTTCCTCTTATATCAGGTTAACTATCAAATGCTATCACAGTGTTTGCCTTGCAGACGCCCACCATGCTTCCATATAGTGTATGACAGAGACTACTATCTTTTCACAAAGCCTGTGTCCTCTTCCTCCTGACAGCATGCCTAGCCTGTATTTCTCAGACTTCTTCCAACTGAGTTTGCCTATGTAACTAAGTGCTACTGGTCAGTGCCACAAAAGCAGACATTCTTGATGCAAAACACAGGCCTGCCCTTGTGTGTAGTACCTCCCATCATACTCTTCCTCCATCCACTAACTCTAAATAAGTGATTCCACTCCTAAAGGATGTCAGATCCCCAATGTGAACAGAGGTGTATGCACAAGTAGACTTCAACCTGAATAAGAAATATACTCTTATGCAGTTAAGCTAATGTCCAGGATTGTTTATTACAGCTAATGTTACTTTAATTAATGCATAGAAGGATAATGAAAACTTCCTGCAGCACAGACATGAAGGCAGATTGTTTTTGTTGGTTTTGTTGGGTTTTTTTCTTTTACAAGCATGAACATGTCATACTGCAAGATTTGGGGGGTTTAGCATTTATTATATTCTCAAATTCAGACATTTTCCCTTATGATCTTCCATACTAGTCCAACAGAATTCTGTACAAAACATTTAAGTGGAAATCGTAGGAAGTCAAAGTCATGAAGAAGAGAAAGGAGTATGAGAGGTAAGAAGAAAACTAGGGATACAGTGGCACAAAAGCCAAGGAAGAGTAGAAATTAATGAATTTAGAAGTGATCCACAGAGTTAAACGCCACAGCATCACAGATTAGTTAAGAAAGAAAGAAAGAAAGAAAGAAAGAAAGAAAGAAAGAAAGAAAGAAAGAAAGAAACAAACAAACAAACAAAGAAAGAAACAAAGAAAGAAACAAAGAAAGAAAAGAAAAGGTAGGAAAAGAAAAGAAAAGAAAAGAAAAGAAAAGAAAAGAAAATTAAAGAAAAGAAAACCCAAAAAACAAAAACTCGAATTTACCAGTTGAGGTCATGAGTGCCAAACACTCAGAAAGTATTTATTTAGCTAAAGAAATGGAGATATTAGGTAAGGTCAGAGATGACAGACAGAGGGACCAGATCACATAGAGCTCTATAAATAAGGGTAAACATTTGGGGCATGTCTAAATGTAATAAGAAATCATCAGAATTTGTCCTAGCTTTAGAAATTCTAGTATTAGAAATTATTTTCTTTAAATATTTGGCTTTTTTGAGTTACACACATATAGGGAAATATAGGCATACCTCGAAGATATTGCAGGTTCAGTTTGCACAGTATCACAATAAAGTGAGGCAAATGATTTTTTTGGTTTCCCAGTGCATATAAAAGTTGTGTTTACACTATACTGTAGTCTATCAAGTGTGCAAAAACATTATGCCTTTAAAATGTACATGCCTTAATTTAAAAACAGTTAAATGCTACAAATTGCTAACCATCATCTGACCTTTCAGTAAGCGGGTTATCTTTTTGCTGGTGGAGGGTCCTGCCTCAATGCTGATGGCTGCTGACTGATTGGAGTGGTGGTTGCACAGACGTTTGGGGAGGTTGTGGCAATTTCTTAAAATAAGACAATGAAGTTTTGCAACATTGATCGACTCTTCCTTTCACAAACAATTTTTCTGTAACATATGATGCTGTTTGATAACATTGTATCCACAGAACTTCTTTTAAAATCGGAGTCAATCCTCTCAAAGTCTGCCTCTGCTTTATCAACTAATTTATGTTTTATCTTTTTTCACTTTAGAGAGAGAGAGAGAGAGGACCCAAGTTGGGGAGATGGGCAGAGGGAGAGAGAGAGAACCTTAAGCAGGCTCCACACTCAGCACAGAGCACAATGCAGGGCTCAGTCCCATGACCCTGGGATCATGACCTAAGCCCAAATCAAGAGTCAGATAGATGCTCAAGGAGCCCAGGTGGCTCAGTTGGTTAAGCGTCTGACTTTGGCTCAAATCTCAATCTTGCAATGTGTGAGTTCAAGCCCTGCATTGGGCTTTGAGCTGACAGCTCAGAGCATGGAGCCTGCTTTGGATTCTGTGTCTCCTCTCTGTTACTCCTCTCCTCGCTCACACTCTGTCTCTCTCTCCCTCCAAACAATAAATAAGGATTAAAAATTTTTTAATTAAAAAAAAAAAAACAGTCAGATGCTTCAACGGAGCCACTCAGGCACCCCATTTCTATTTTATTCTAAATTCTCTATTGTCATTTCAACAATCTTTACAGCATCTTCTGTAGATTCCATGTCAAGAAACGACTTTCTTTGTTCATCTATAAGAAGCAGTTCCTCAGCTATAGACTTTTGAAATGTATTTCTTATATAAAAAAGATCTGAAAGCTGAAGTACTTGTTGATCCATGGGATGCAGAATGGATGCTGTGTTAGCAGGCATAAAATCAACATTAATCTTGTACTACATCTCCATTGGAGATCTTAGGTGACCAGATGCCTTGTCAATGAGCAGTCATATTTTGAAATACAGGAATCTTTTTTTTCTGAGCAGTAGTTCTCAACAGTGGGCTTAACATATTCATATTACAACATGTTGTAAACAGATGTGCTGTCATCCAGGCTTTGTTGTTCCATTTATAGAGCACAGGCAGGGTAGATTTAGCATAATTCCTAAGGGCCCTAGGAATTTTCAGAGTAGTAAATGAGCATTGGTTCCAACTTAAAGTATGCAGCTGCATTAGTGCCTAATGAGAGAGCTACCCTGTCCTTTGAACCTTTGAAGCCAAGCACTGACTTTTCTTCTCTAGCTATGAAAGTCCTAGTTGGCATGTTATTCCAACTGAAGACTGTTCACCTGCATCAAAGATCTGTGGTTCATGAATTATCTTGGCTAGGTCTTCTGGATAACCTTCTGCAGCTTCTGCCTCAGCACCTGCTGCTTCACCTTGAACTTTGATGTTATGGAGATGGACGTTTTCTTTCCTCGAATTTCATTAACCAACTTCTTCTATCTTCAAACATTTCTTCTGTAGCTTCCTCACCTCTCTCAGCCTTCATAGAATTGACGAAAGTCAGGACCTTGCTCTAGATTAGTTTTGTCTTAAGGGAATATTGTGGCTGGTATAATCTCCTATCCAGACCATGAAGACTTTCTTCTATCAGCAGTCTGTTTTGCTTTCTTATCATTTGTGTGTTTACTGGAGTAGCACTTTTAATTTCCTTCAAGAACATTTTCTTTGCATTCACAATTTGGTTAATTGTTTGTTACAAAAGAGCTAACTTTTGGCCTGTATTGGCTTTCAACAAGCCTTTCTCACGAAGCTTAATCATTTCTAGCTCTTGATCTAAAATGAGAGACAGGGGACCCTTCCTTTCACTTGAATACTTAGAAGCCATTGTATGGTTATTAATTGGCCTAATTTCAATGTTGCTGTGTCTCAGGGTACAACTAATTCTAAGGAGAAGGAGAGAGGCCAGGGATTGGCTGGTTAGTGGAACAGTCAGAACATAGTAAAACAGCATTTGTGGATTATTTGCTGTTTTATATGGGTGTGGTTCATAGTGCCCCAAAACAATTACAGCAATAACACTGAATATCACTGACCACAGATCACCATAACAAATATAATAATAATGAAAAAGTTTAGAATATTACCAAGATATAACACAGAGGCATGAAGTCTGCAAATGCTGTTGGGAAAATGGCACCAATAGATTTCCTCACGTGGAGGATTGCCACAAACCTTCAAATTGTAAAAAATGAAATTTTTGCGAAACGCAATAAAATGAACCACAATTTTTGGTACTGACTTGTTGAACTTTATTTAAAAGCTTGCTGGTATTTTTATGAGGATTACACTGACTTTTCACTTTACCTTAGGGAGAATTGACATGATTATGATGTTGAGTCATCCTATGCAAGAACAGAGGGCATCTCATTTTTAAAAGTCTTTTCAGTGCCTTTCAGGAGTTTTTTCAAGTTTTCCTCATAGGAAGGGAAGCAAAAAGAATATAAAAACAGAGAGGGAGGCAAACCATAAAAGATTCTTAAATACAGAGAGCAAACTAAGGGTTGCTGGAGGGGTGTTGGGTGGGGGAATGGGCTAAATGGGTGACAGGCATTAAGGAAGACACTGGTTGGGATGAGCACTGGGTGTTATATGTAAGTGATGAATCACTAAATTCTATTCCTGAACATATATGTATATATATATATATGAATAAATGAACATATATAATGAACATATATATATATATATATATAAAATGAACATATATATACGCACATAATATATACATATATATTAAAATGAATGAAGCCTTCCTTATATGTGTTTTACATAATTCTTGTTAATTATTTAAGTATTTAATCTTTGTTGCTATTACAAATAAGTTTTCTCAAATATTATGTCCTTTAGCTGGTTACTGTCTACAAAGATGAACGCTAATGATTTCTGTATGATAATATTTTAGTCTACTAACTTATTGAATTATCTTATTGTTCTATTAGTTTTTACTATTGTAATATTAGTAGTTAATTGTTAGTTTTAACAATGATTCTTTGGGGCTTCCAAAGTTCACTATTATACCATCTACAAAAGAGATACATTTTTCTTATTTAAAAAACACTTGCCTCATTGATTTGTCAAAGAAATTAGACACATTTCTTTGACAAATGTATATAGTAGAATGTTGAATAGTAGCGGAGATAGTGGGCCTTGTTCTGGCCTTGTTCCTTGTCTTATTAAGAATCTTTTAGTGTTTTCTTACTCTACAAAAACTAAGAATGCCTATTCTCTTGAGTTGTTTGGTTTTTTTGTTTATAATCAGGAAGAAGTATTGAATTTTGTTACAGTTTTCAGCATCTATGGAAATAAATTATTTTTTTTCTTTGCCACATTATCATAGTTTATTATATTAAATGATTTCTTAATATTCAACATTTTCATTACTAGAATAAATTCCACCTAATAACTTGTATTATTTTCTTAGTATGGATTTAGATTTCTAACATTTTATCTAATATTTTTGCATGAATAGTCACAATATTTCTGTATAGGGTTTATTTATACAGAATTCATAAAAATGATTAGGGAATATAATTCATTATAATTCCCTGAAACCATTTATAGAGCTCTAAGTCCATCTGGTCTTCTGAAGATTTAACACAGTTTTCCTGTAAAAGTATCTGGGTCAGTTGCTGTTACAAGGAAGGAGATAGATACAGTTAGTTAATTAATATCTCCGTTTCTTCTATGAAAATTGGTCTTAGATTTTCTTTATACAATGGGATCAACTTTGATCATCTATATTTCCATAGAAAATTACCGGCTTCAATTAAGTTTTCAAATATATTCATAAAAAAGTAAATATAAAAACAGTGTCATGATTTTTGAAATTTCCTGTTTCAGTGATTCTTCTTTAAGCTTTTTCATTCTCTTAGTTGATACTCTACCTTTCTTAAGGATCCTTATTAAATTATTATTTGAGTTAAGCTTCTCATGTGCACTTTATAATTTCATTTTTTTGGACATAATTTCTGTTTCTTTTATGACTATTTCCTGACTTCTAACAATTCTGTTCATTTCTTATTTTTTGTCTATTTCTGTTTCTAGTTTTGTTATCTAGCTTTGTTTCTCATTCAGCATGGTTTTTCCTATCAACCAATGCTTATTGAAACCGATTTATTCAGTATGGAATGTTGTCTTTCAGTTTCTTCTGCTTGACAATTCTGTTTCAGCAAAACTTTTCAAAAGTTAATGTTTGTTGGTCCTCATTTCCTGTTTTTTTTTTTTTGGTGTGTGTGATAAATCAGAATAATGTTTGTGTGTATGTATTTTCTTATTTCCTCTTTGATTTCTTCATTGACCCATTAGTTGTTTAGTAGCATATTGTTTAGCCTCCACATATTTGTGGGGTTTTTTCCAGGTTTTTTCAAATAATTGATTACTAGTTTCATACCATTTGGCCAGAAAAGATATTTGACATGATTTCAATTTTCTTAAATGTATCAAGACTTGTTCTGTGGCCTAACATATGATCTATCCTGGAGAATGTTCCATGTGAACTTGAAAAGAATGTGTGTTCTGCTGTTTTTGGATGAAGTGTTCTGTTTATATCTGTTCAATCCATCTGTTCTAAAGTGTGCTTCAAAGCTACTGTCTCCTTATTGATTATATGTCTAGATAAGATTTGATGATGAATTGGCTGTGAGGGATGATGGAAAGAAGGAATAAGAGAGTATACTCGTGGCTTGAGTAAATATGTGGTTGTGGTGACTTTTAACATAATGAGGAAGACTGAAAGAGAAGCATATTTAGGATTAAAGAATTCAGCTTTGATCTTGTTGACTCTGAGATGTTTAGTACACATCCATTTGGAGTTTCAAGTTTGACAATAGGCTTTATGACTCTGAAATTCTGGGTTAAAATCAAACATAGAATTACCTTGTTACATTGTTTCATCATTGGTCTTTGAGCTCTTGTTTCATTAAGTTTTCTAAAAAATAAAATATCCCAGAGAAATTTTCATCTTTGAGTTTCTTCCTCTAGATCAGCACTTCATTTTTCATTTACAAATTACGTTCTTTCACCTTAATTTACTTCCTCCTTACAGTAGCAGATTTTGCAGGGGCCACTATGCCTCTTCTTTATGTCACACTCATGTTGAACTTAGGCAGTTTTGTCCAAATAGGGAGAATTCATCTAGAATTACTTCTGTACCCTTCTTTGAGATTGTTTTAATTGTCTTGTGCCTGGCTATTCTTGACCTGGTAGGGGATGCAGCCACTTATCATGAGGAGATAAATAAATTCTGATAGCTCCCCTAATTTACCCACAGATCCTACAGGCTCTATTTCTGTCAGTGAGAGTATGATACCATATTTCATTTCTATATTTAGTCAGATTCTCTACGGCAACAATTTCTATTTTCACTTAACCGTCTTATGTCTTTTCACCTTTTCTAATCTTCATTCCTGAGTCAAGAAGGGGAAAAAATAATATATTCATAAGCCTAATTACTTGCAAACATGATGATCCAAGTGAGAATTGCCGCCATTTTGTTTACTCAGAGTACAGCTTCTGAGATTGGGCTATGGGTACTTAAAAATTACTCCACGATATACCAGTTCTTTTCTTGGTTATAACCTTTGAGGTTTGTGGCATAAAATTAAAATCTTTTTCTTGTTTGTTTGATACTGGTGAGTTTTTGGCCAATTTTTTTTTAAGTTTTGCATGTGATCAAGCATTGGAGAAGGAAGATTTGTCATCTGGTGTCACCCTACCATCTGTATACAGAAATCCTAAATTGATAATCTATACAACATAGTAGTTAACTGCAAGGGTCTAAAGGACTCAGTAGTTAAGATATGGAGGCAAAAGATTAGGCTATTGTTTTTCTTTTCATTTTCCTAAAAAATAATTTTGAAATTATAAAGAAGAAATAAAATTGAAGCCAGAAAATTAACAAGTTCAAACAACTTTTGTTTGTTTTCACATTGGAAAATATATGCGTGATGCAAGTTTGAACTCAGAAGGAAAGGTAATTTTTACCACGACTGTAAAAGTCACTTATATTGTGGGCATTGATTTTTAGCCTTCCACAATGAGCATACCTCTTATTTTTAAATTGTTTCATGAGAATCAATGTACCAATGTCCATAGAGCCACATAAAACTGAGAAGTTTTTTAGTGTTTACTGTGAGTTTTTGCTTATTCTGTGCATTCTCAACTATTTGGCCATTCCTGGAAAGTTTCCTTGGATAAAATCTATGCAACCTGGGCTTAACTATATAGAAGAAAAGCCAAATTATTTATAATAGGTACAAGAAAGCAGGTTCTAAAGAACTTATGAATATTTCAAAGCACTGTCTATGAGCAGACTCTACTTGTTGCCTTGAAAACTTTTATGCAGGAAAAAAAAAATGACCCAAACAACAAAAACAAAAACAGAGTGCCTGGGTGGCTCAGTCAGTTAAGCGTCCATCTTCGGCTCAGGTCATGATCTTATAGTTTGTGAGTTCTAGCCCCGCATCAGGTTTTGTGCTGACAGCTCATAGCCTGGAGCCTGCTTTGGATTCTGGGTCTCCGTCTCTCTCTGCCCCTCCTCCGCTCTCTCTCTCAAAAAAAATAAATAAACTTAAAAAAATTAAACAAAAACAAAAACAAACAAAACACAAAAACCCTAACACAGTGATGGCAAGTATGTGGTAGCATGTCCTCACTCAGTTCTCATCTGCCAATGATAGACTTCACTGACACACCACAGCTCTTCTTCATGCTGAACAGAATGATCTCAGAATCAGTCTTGATAGAGCTATCTCTATTATTTTTTCCCCACTAACACCCGGATTGATAAGTAATTACAATGAAAGTGAATTTGACAATTGTTCATGAGATCAGTGGTTTTCAGCCTTGTCTATGCGCTGGAATCACCTGACAGCCACCTGAAAACCACTTCCGCCTGTGCACCACCCAGAGAGGTTGATTTCCTTACTCTGGAGTGCGACCTGGGCACCCCTGTAGTGATCACTCCCTGAGTGATTCTAATATAAGCAGCCTGAAAAAGCCCAGATGGACCTCTTTAGTAAACACACACTGCCCATTCAGCCTGTGCTGACCTTCATTCAGAGAACTATAATTTCACTAAGGCCACTGTGGCTGCTCCTGTAGTGCAAAGATTTTACTCTCCCCATAGGATAGGTTTCCTGCAGGAGCCATGATACTGCCTCAGCACAAAGAAGCCCATTCATGCCTGAGGGAAACTTCCTTCCTGCCCAACCTTTGCACACAGTTTCTAAAGTTCTTTTTTAGTCTAAATTAATGTGTCTTTACATACATACAAATCCAGCTCCTAACTTAAAAGAAAAAATAAGTTTAGAGATACCACCTATTTTGTTTCCTTCATTTTAAAGAAAAATATATTGAAGAGTAGAGATATCAATGACTTGTAAAAAGGAACAAACTTGGTAGTGGCAAAGCACAGTTGAGAATTCAGTCCCCTTTTCTAATTCCCAGGATGCTGATTTTCTAGGTTAATTATTTCTTAAACTAATGTTTACTTCCTTCACTGTTTACTTCCAAATGGTAAAAACAAAAGCATAGGCCACTTTTATTACAGTAGTCTGATGATATCCTCAGAAAAATAGTAACAAACTTTACCCTCTAATTTAACAGAAAGATCCTAAGGAAAAAGTGCTCTAGTCAGCAAGTTTTATTTTGTTTCCCCCAAATTCTTACTGACTTGCAGTACTAAAGACAGCAGCAAAATTTGCTGTACTCCTCCTTGCTAATTTCCAATGTCTCAGTGAGATTTTTTTTCTTCTGAACTTTGACAAATTACTCTGAACTTCTGAGTTTATTGAGACTCAGTCCTCATTTCCAGAATACATTAAGTCTCACACTACTAAATAATTTACCCTGGAAAATAATGATACTCTAGGTAATAATTGGCTAGATGAATTCAGCAAAGACTAGAGATGTGAGCGATCTGGAAACAAAAGAAAACAAAACAAGAATAAGCTCAAAGGTAGAGAACAAATGGGATGGCGTGATTTAACTGCATATTTTACTGGTATGCAAATCAGAAATCTCTTTTTATGTAAAACCCAAAGCCAATCAAATAGTATAAAATAATGAATTGATTTTTTTAAATCTACTGTTGGGAAAAATTTATTATAGTAAGACTTTCACTATGACATAACTTACTACCCTGCAGAATCATATCACCAAGTTCAAATTATATTCATAGATTAATATCAACATACAATAAAAGCTTGACATAAAACAATCAGTGCAGGAGGCATTCATGAATGTTAATCTTCTCTAAGGTAATCATATTAAAAGTGTCATTGTAGTTGTAAATAAGTATTCTTTAAATAAGTATGCTTTCTGGGAAAGGTTAAATTTTTTTGTTTAAAAGGATTAATAGTTTTTAAAAAATGATTAACAATTTTATAGTGAAAATATTAACTCTGAAATGAAAATCTTTATTATGCCTTGGATATTTGAAACCTAGGTTTAGGCCTATCCATTCAGCATTGTAATAGGTAGACAAAGTAAGAAAACATACATAAAGGATTAACAAATAACTTATAATAACAATATATATGATGTCAAAGCACTTGCCTTGGATATTTATTTTTAATGAAGATCTTTAGATAAATAGGTAGAAAGGAAGAACAAAATTATTAAAATTAGATATAAAAGAGTAATGATTTCAATAAAATTTCATGTTCGGGAGGTATTAGGGTCTAATCAAAGGAAAAATTCAGCTCTCTCATTAGCTAGCTCTGTAATCTTAAGCAAATCTTAAAGTTTGGGAAATGTGTATGCTTTAAGAAAGGCATAGCCTTGAAAATAAGTGGTATGGATTTGCAGGTTAAATAGAAGGACTTCCTATCACCAAGTATCAGTATGTCAAGTTGTCCCAGGGTTTCAAAATGACATGCTCTCTTTTGAGTTAAACTTTGTCTTATTCCTGGCAGCCCTTCTTGAAAAAAGGAAAGATCTCCGCATTAACCAGGAATTCAATGAATGTATTTCCAGACAGGAAACCAGTAGTGATTCCTGTGTGGAAAATTTCTTTGAAAAGGACAGAATGAGAATAATATGCCTACAAAGAAGGAAGGAATGTCTAAAAAGGGGAAAATATGTTTAAAAGAAGACATGTATCATAAATCTAAGACATATATCATAAATTTTCCTGGGACACCTTATTCATCATAGAGCAATTTTACCTGAAGTAGAGAAAGTTTTCTTCACTGTCATTTAGTCTTTGGGTTGTTCCAGAATTGAGTCAAACAGGAGCCAGACTGCATTCTAAACATATTATTTGTATATATGTTATTCATATATATTAATTTCATTAAAAATATTTACTTTAAAATGAAAACAACTGGGGGCTCCTGGGTAGCTCAGTTGATTAAGCGTCAACTTTGGCTAGGGTCATGATCTCACAGTTTGTGGGTTCGAGCCCCGTGCCGGGCTCTGTGCTGATAGCTTGGAACCTGAAGCCTGCTTCAGATTCTGTGTCTCCCTCTCTTTCTGTCCCTTCCCTGCCCATGGTCTGTCTGTCTGTCTCTCTCTCTCCCAAAACAAAACAAAACAAAAAACAAAACCAAAAAAACCCTAAATAAACATTAAAAAAAATAAAATGAGAACAACTACATTTCATCCAAAGGAAAGACATATTTTAGGAAGGAAATAAAGCCCATAAATATATGAGGACAGATAAAAATTAGCAAAAATTGAAAAAGGAAAAATGTCCACCACCCTTTAAGCATTTCCTTGACCATTTAAAAATCTCTTGCTATTACAGCGTTTCTGAGATAATAGACCTCATCAGAACAGGATTTCAAGGAGATAAAAGGTCACTCCCCCCTTTGTTATTACTCTGAAACACATCTCCTTATTTTAAATGAAGTTGTCCCTATGCCTTTTCAATCTGCAAAAGTTATACAGCAGCATGTAAAAGTAATGCAGTAGCCTCTTCAAAGAAGCTTAAACCTGTGCTTCAGCCAAGTTGTTAAGACAAGAGTCTCACCAACACCAACGGAAGAATTTGGGGATAGAGATGTAGAATGTAGCACTTCTAAAATTCTGAGAAGCACCATAAATGGCACATTATTCCAGTAAGAGGAATGTTTGAATCAGTGACTTTTGAGTATCTGCTCTATAAGGGCACAGTGAGGTCTACATAAGTAAATACAGGTGAAAGACATAGCTTTGGGACTAGTATATAGAAAGAAGCAAATATTAATTACAGGTATGTACTTTTAAACTATAATGGGGAACTTTTCCTGGAAAATTTGTTATTACTAGTTTTGATGATCAGTGACAATAATGCCCAAACATCAGCTTTGAATATTTATTTTTAATGGAGATTGGTAGAGTCGAAACAAGAGAAAGAGAATAAATAAGCAGTTATTTCAACAAACGTCCTCTGAAATATGAACTTTTGTTGCGAGCTATTCAGTTGTCCAAAACACCTGATCTCTCTTCTCTCTCTCTGAACATTCCAGGTGGCACAGCATATTGTTCTGCTCCGTTACCACTTTTCAAATCTGCTCATCCTCTCTGATGATGGGGAACAATAAAAATACATCGTTCCATTATTTGATCCTGTGTATGTCCCTTCCAATTGTAAATTTCTGCATGAAGAGGCACTCAAGCCACTATTCTAAATCAGAGGCTGGCACTTGCATAAATTGGATTTGTAAGCAGAAGCCATTTACAGGTTTCTTTGCTTTTAGATTTTATCTAATGACAAGGAACAAACACATACCGAAGGTTACTTTATTGCTTCTAACAGAAGGGCACAATATGATGGTGCAGTTAACCATAGAAAGACATGAAGTGAACCCTGATAGCCAGTGGGTCCCCAGGAGTGGGATCTTCCTCATCTGGTGCCTTAAGTCATCAGATCCCAATGGATGTTTAGTATCAGAAAGCCAATGCACCTGTCCATGCTACATCAGCATGATGTAGCATGATGTCCATGCTGCATCAGCTTTCTGAGGAGAGGGCTTTTGAGAAAAATGGTTCAGTCTCTTCCTGTTAGAGCCCAATCAGTTAAGCATGTTACCTCAAACCCCAATTACCTTAAAACTTTCTAATTTAATCCAACTCTCACCATTGGATCAAAATTAGTTTTTAGCCACAGAGTTTTACTAATTAGACAGGAGTCTGGTGAGTGTCTGAAAGGAGCAACGTTGCCTGTTATTTCAAGCCCATGAAAAGCCATGTTAAGAGAAATTTTCCCCTAGGATTTTACTCAAGCTACAGGACAATGGTATCAAATACTGTTTTCTGTATGGCTTAAATAACCTTAATTTGACAAGCCCAATTTTGATTGTGTCCTGGAAAAGAGAACTGGGGTCTTACGATGTTGCAGAAAGGTGTAGAAGTGCAATGAAGTGAAGATCCCAGCTTCGGCACATCAGACGAGACCCCAGAGCTGACCCCACCAAAGGCCAAGTGGGTGGACTGGATTAGTGGGTGTGGGTGGTGGCGTGCAGAAGATACAAAATATTGAATGGAGGAAAGACCACTCTTTGCTATAGCTACATGTATGTTTTCTCCTTATTCTCAACATTTATCTTTTTTATTTTATATAACATAACCATTTTCTTCAGGAAAAAAATTAGAAACTACTCAAAAATTATAATGTTAGCAGATCAATTGATACATATGGAATGAAATGGTATAACTATTAAATGCTTTTGTTGAGTAATACTTAATGATGAAAACATACACATGATATATTTTTTGGTCAAAAGATGCATGTTATGAAAGAATAAATTCAAAGTAATATTTTAGGAATCATTTTTGTGTATATATAACATACTTGTGTAAGAAGATAATAATAATGTGCAGGAGAAAATAACTAATTTTTTTCATTGTGGGATTATACCCATTTTTGTGTCTTTTTGTGTGTGTGTGTGTGTGTGTGTGTGTGTGTGTGTCTTTAGGCTCAAATAGCTTTTGGTTTAAGGAAATAAACTCTTTTATGACTTGTTTTTCTTTTGAGAGACATATCAATTTTCTTCAGGGGGCTCATGATAGGGGAGCCCGACAACACAATCGATATAAATTATAAAAAATAGACCAAGGGCAATGACAGAGCCAAGATAAAATGCTGTTACAGAGGGAACAACCGGTTGGGTGGGTTAGAATGGACTCACCTAGGAAGTGACATCCAGATTGAAATAAATGTAGAAGTTCTTTGCAAAAGGCAATGTGTTTACTAAAATAGTATTAATATACTAAGCTCTGAAGAACTTTCTTCTGGTCCTTTTTCGAACAAGACACAAATAATTAATAGTTGACTAAAATAACTATTCCTCAAGTTTAGTGCTATGAATCACTAAAGTAATCCATATACCACACCCACACTAATATTATATTTGTAAGAAGATTGAATTCTTAACCAATAATGATATGCTATTTGGAACAAAAAATGTCATATTACTTCAGTAAAATAAATGAAGAAATGTATCAGTTCGATTTTAGGAATACATTCATCCAAGTGTAAACTGACAAATAGGCTGATGATAATTTCATTAAGTAATAAAACCAAGATTAAGAAAGACTTGAAAACCTGCAATGTCATACAGAAGGGACTGTTTTAAAATTGTTCCTTCCTAGTCCTATTATTCACTTCTTAAATATATTTTGTATATTCTAACTTTGAAATTGCTATTTAAAAAATAACACATACGTGAAAATGTTTGTGAAATGTATGGGTATAAGATGAAATTTAAAAACCCCCTGATATCCAAGTCCTACTCCTTGGAAGTACCATCAGTGTTGATGGGGGAGTTATATTTTTTAGAAATTTTTGATGGATATACATGTGTATGTACACACACACACCACAGAAACACAGACCGATTGCCCAAATTCCTCCAAACAAATAGGATTACATAATACATACCATTCTGTAACATTTGTTACCTATTAACAATTTCTTAGCAAGAAAGATAATAAAATGCATTTATAAGTCCATTTAGATTTACCTCTTTTTTTTTTTTTTTTTTTTTTTTGAGAGAGAGAGAGAGAGGGGGAAAAGGTGCACGTGTACAAACTGGGTAGGAGCAGAGGGAGAGAATCTTAAGCAGCCTCCACATTCAGCACAGAGTGCAATGCAGGGGCTCGATCCCACAGCTGTGAGATCATGACCTGTGCTGAAATCAAGAGTCAGCTGCTTAACTGACTGGGCCAACTAAGTGTCCCATCTCCTTACCTTTTTTGGCAGCTTTGTATGAATATGCCACCACACTCCCCCTTGTTATTATGTGGCTTGTCCCTGCTCCTCTAGTCACACTTGAGATGTCACCTCCTCAGAGTTCTTCCTTGACCCCTCTATCTGATATAGGCCACCCGTCTCCTCTATCATGCTCCTTAATTTTGTTTTCTTCATAGTATGTATTATAATCTGAATATGTATATGAATACATATATGTAATCTTAAATTTGTTATTTATTTTCCATGACTCCCACTAAAATGTAAGCTTTTATCTTGTTCACTTTGAATTACAAACCTTAGAACTAAACCTGGCCTATAATAGGCAATAATTACTTATTGACTAAATGACCAAATTTAGTCACTTTTTGGTAAATATTTTTCCTAGTTCTCTCAAAATTACAAGCAATACTAGAAATAAGATTTTTTTATTTATTATTAATTCAAATATGTGTGTAAAAATATACCCAGTTGATTTGCTGGAGTAAAGAATACGTACATTTAAAAATGCTGATAAACATTGCCTTCTGAAATTCACAGCAGTGTGCACTCTCAACAATAGCATGTGAGAGGGTTATTTCTCAGTACCTTGAATAATACTCATTGTTATTAAAAACCTAATCTCTGCCTAATAATAAATAAAACTGTATCTCATAGTCTTCATATTTATGTTGCATTTACTATGATAATTTTCACATCTTTCTGTGGTATACATATATAATGGAATATTACTCAGCCACAGAAAGAATGAGATCTTGCTATCTGTAACAACATGGATGGACATAAAGAATAT
The DNA here is from genome assembly GCF_028018385.1 of Neofelis nebulosa. Taxonomy (NCBI): domain Eukaryota; kingdom Metazoa; phylum Chordata; class Mammalia; order Carnivora; family Felidae; genus Neofelis; species Neofelis nebulosa. The sequence goes on along the minus strand of NC_080787.1, from coordinate 60,146,124 downwards.
TGTGCTAAGAGAAATAAGCCAGAGAAAGACAAGTGCTATATGATTTCACTTGTACGTGAAATCTTAAAACAAAACAAGTGAAGAAACAAAAACAGCAGAAACAGACCCATAAATACAGAGAACGAACTGGGTGGCTTCCACAGGGGGTGGGGGAAAGACAAAATGGGTGAAGGGGAATGGGAGGTACAGGCTTCCCATTATGGAATGAATAATTCATGGGGATGAAATACAGGGAGTACAAATACAGGGAGTATAGTCAATGATATTATAATAGCATTATATGGTGACAGATGGTAGCTACATTTGTGGTATGCATTGCATAATGTATAGAGTTGTCAAATTACTACGTTGTACACCTGAAACTAATGTACATTGTGTGTCACCTACACTTCAATTAAAGAAAATTAAATTTAATACTTTTAAAAGTTACACATCTTTCTATATTTTATTTTTTGCTGGCCTTCATGTTCACACACTTTAATCATTTATCTTATGAGTTATTAGTCTTTTTCTCAGTAATTTGGATGAGATGTTTGAACATTAAGGAAATTGTTCCTGGGGCACCTGGGTGGCTCAGTTGGTTAAGCATCTGACTTCGGCTCAGGACATGATCTCATGGTTCGTGGGTTCCAACCCCACATCGGGCTCTGTGCTGACAGCTCAGAGCCTGGAGCCTGCTTCAGATTCTGTGTCTCCCGCTCTCTCTGCCCCTGCCCCACTAGTGCTCTGTGTGTGTGTCTCTCTCTTTCAAAAATAAATAAACTTAAAAAAAAAAAAAACAAAGAAATTCTTCCCTAATTAACTATGCGAACTAATTTTTCTAGATCTTCCTTTGCATTTGAAAATTCTTTTATGATATTTTCCCACACAAGTGCTTAAAATTTATGTGGGCAAACTTATCAATAGCTTTTAGGCCATTATTCATTTCCTGTAAGTGTTTTGTTTTAAATGATTTCATTAGAGTCAAACCAGTTCCTGAAAATATTAGGTAAGAATGATATACATAGATGATGAAGAAATCCACAGTCATATCTAGGAATAAAAGTCATAAATGTGAAGCTGCAAATTAAAAAGAAAATAAGATGAAAGTAGTAAGCCTTTGAAAGAATGATTTTTACTAACATTTAAAACAGCATTGAGGGGCGCCTGGGTGGCGCAGTCGGTTAAGCGTCCGACTTCAGCCAGGTCACGATCTCGCGGTCCGTGAGTTCGAGCCCCGCGTCGGGCTCTGGGCTGATGGCTCGGAGCCTGGAGCCTGTTTCTGATTCTGTGTCTCCCTCTCTCTCTGCCCCTCCCCCGTTCATGCTGTGTCTCTCTCTGTCCCAAAAATAAAATAAAAAACGTTGAAAAAAAAAAATTAAAAAATAAATAAATAAATAAATAAAAAATAAATAAATAAAACAGCATTGAGTTTTAAAAAATATTTTAGAAGGGCATCTAGGTGGCTCAGTGGTTAAATGTCCCACTTGAGCTCAGGTCATGATCTCATGGATTGTGTGTTCAAGCCCTACTTAGGACTCTCTGCTGTCAGCATGGAGCTGCTTCAGATCCCATGTCCCCTTCTCTCTCTCTGCCCTTCCCCACTCATATGTGTGCGCATGCTCTCAAATAAATAAATAAATAAATACATAAACAAATATCGTTTAGAAATAAGAGAATGAAATTTAGTACTGTCTAAAATTTCAGTGCATTTTTCATAAATGAAATTACATACAAATATTCTTGAAACAAGCTTACATGTCTTGTGGAGACATTTAAGTCTCTTAAAAAGTCTCTTAAATAGAACTTTAAAAGCTAAGAGTAAAAGGTTTATTTTTTATGAGAATCCATGTGGCTTAGAGATGGGACAGGTAGTGCACTCACAACAGTTTTAAGTAAGTAGTTTATTTATACCCTGAGTTAATCCACGAAGGATTTGGGATGACTTAGAAAAACACAACCAACAAAATAGTAAAACATAAATAAAATATCAGGACCAGGGAAAATATAAGTTAGAATAGAAGGAACAGACCAAGGGGAAAAGAGAACACAGATAAGCAGACATAAGGTCCAAAATGGTTGTTATAATTGAAACATAAATTTGTGTCTGATATCCAAAAAATCAAAGCAAAAAGGGAAATGCTGTTAGTTACGTTGTTTTCATTATCTATGAGGAGGGAAAAAATCCAGACCTTTGGGAGAAAGAAACCTATTCCTGGACCGCATTTTAAAACAGATTTCTTATGTAGATAAGCAACATCTAAGTTTTGAGTTGTAACTTAAATCTGGAACTGGAAATAAAAGTCATTTGTCACACATGCAGTTGCCTCCAGTACTATTTCCATCTGTAGCCAGGACACGGCATGTAACCTCCTCCAGTCAGTCATTGATTTGTGTTTTCATTTATCCCTGGCACCACCAGACCTGCTGCCCTCTCGGAGTTCATAGTTTAGTCAGGGATATGGAAATTCCCAGAGACGAGTAAAGCAAGAGAGAAACGTTCAGGTAGCCCAGGGTTTAAACACAACTGGAAGAACAAGAAAGGCTTTTCTTGCAACATGCGTTTTGAACTGCATATGGAAAGATTTGTACAAATTTTCAAGGTTAAAGAAAAGGGGAAGGCCATTATCACTCTGTAAGATTATAAAGTGGAGGCAATTTTAATACACATTGAAAGCATTCAAATTCAAACAGGTTTGTGTTTTGATCCAACAGATAGAATTAGTCCTTTCCACAAGATTTTTTTGTATTCAATAGACCCACAATATTTCCTAAAATGGATCATGGATAAATTGAATTAGTAACTTAAATAGTAACTTAAATAGAAAATTCAATTGTATAAAAGTATCTTCACGTTGATTGATCTTCCCCATGAAGATATTTAGTTGCTGATGTTGAAGAACTTGCTCCAGACACAGAAGACCTCTGTGGAAACTCTCCACCTGTTCTCTGTCACATCACCTATTTCATTTTCTTCATTACAGTTCAAACTCTTTGAAATTATCATTATTAAGTCGTTGATTGTCTCCTACATAATATACACTTAACAAAGGCAGAAATTTACAATGGTGTTCGGCATTGCTCAATAAATACATGTTTACTAAATATATGTATGTATATATGTACACACACACACACACACACACACATATATATATATATATATATATATAGAGAGAGAGAGAGAGAGAGAGAGAGAGACTAAATAGATGGATTCAGAAGTTCATGATATAAATTTAAGTAGACAATTGTAAGAAGGAAAAGAGGCAAGGTCAGAACTCAATGAGGTTAGAAAAGTCACCATGTCCCCTGGCAAATATTTATCACTAAAATGTTATTTTGATGACTGATTCCCATATATGCAATATCATAAATTTTAAAGATGTCCATATCTTTACCTATTTAGATTCTCTGGTGTTGCCCAAACTTACTGTTTGAAAGCTACAGCACTGAATTATATTTCTGTCCTGGAGAAAGCTATCAACCTTGAAACACTCTTTTCTCTGACCCCCAACATTTCTAAAAACTTCTTTCTTCTAAGAAAGAGAAGGTAAGTGTGTCTTATTTTGTTGAGAAAAACTCTGTAGAAGAGGTAGCATATTTATCCAACATTTCCCAATAGGGAACAAAACAAAAAGAAAAACAAAACTTAGACTTGACAATTCAAGGTAAGTTGAAAGTTGCAAGGTTTGTCACAAGCTAAGAGGCAAAATATTCCTGATCTTTAAAATTATTGAACAATGTTAAGAAGTCTTCTATGAGGTCATGACATATAAATATCTGAGCAGAGATCAGATGTCTGGTATGTATAAGAGAACTTTCATATAGTCTGAGAGACTTGGCTGCATCTAAATAGTGTGTTCACTAGTAAGGGGTGAATGACAAAAAAAATAGATTAGTCTACTAATTTATTTGCAGGTTAATTGTGGTTTAGAGCCAACAGTGCCTGGTTAATACATCACAGCTCAGAGCCTAAATTAATTTGATTAAAAACCATGTTGTTTTTGCAAATTAATTTTCTCCACGTGTTGCTTTCTGGTATGTCAAGACACAGCAGTGTCCTGATTAAAAACTCACTAGTTTAGTATATGTGCATATCTTTGACTTAGAAAAAAATACAAAACAAAACCGTAAACAAGGCGCTTGTAGTTATTTGCAGTTGTACTTTTAGTGCCCAACATCCCATCAATCATTCTACGCAGAGGAACAATTCCACCTTGGTGTACCAGTAAGTTTGTACAAGTTCACATGGACCACGTTGGCAAGGATTGACTGCAGTCTACCCCAACTCTGTAACATACCTTGTAATTTCTCTGAAACAGGTAGAGAAAGGTAATGAGCTTGGTGAGGAGTTGCCATGAGGTCATTTCTCACCCACCTCTTTACCTCGAGGAAACTGCCACAAGTTGTTTCTGGTCCATCTCCCTAGTTTCATTTGAACTCAAGACTTTCACCTTATCCTTCTCTAATGCTTTAAAAAACTTCTTGGCTTAGTATTCAGAGTTGACTCTTCAATGTCAGAGCAAACTACCAAGCATGCTGCATGTTTCCTGGCCTTTTTGAGTTAGTATCTTCCTGTGGGTCTTGGGACACAGAAGCTGACAAAATGCTGACCTTGCCACTGCCAGCTGTGTAAGTAATAAATTGTCTGAATTCATATGGGATACTGTCTCCTTACTAGCTGGGTCAATTGAATTGTGACAAGGCAAACTAGCAGCTGAACAGTGGTCCTTTTGGCCCTGGTAGCCACCATTTTGCTGCCTAGTGACTGTCTCACCACCTAATATTTTATAGTCAGCAAGAGAGTTACCTTGTCTCCAGCCCCTTCTGGACTTGGTACCCAGGCTATAGAGTTTTGGAATATCATAGAACTTAAACTGAACCTTCCAATGAACAATATCTATTTCTAATGTATCCCCTTCCCACTTGTGCATTACAACATGACCCTCTGATCTTGAGCTACATCTTGGAGGACAGGTGGGACAATGTGTTGTGGAAATCTAATCTTTCTCTGACATCTGTGCTACTGCCTGAGATACTCACGCATACATTCACGGAGATGAATTATCTCTGTTTTCTAATCTGAACTGCATCTTGCATTAAGCAAACTTTGCTTGTGAGTTCTTTGCTTTTGAGTTCTAGGAAATCCATTGATTTCCTAGTCTCTCTTATTTTAGCATCATAATGTAACACACTATAAATTTCAAAGATCTGCCTCTTTTAACAGCATAGTGGTTCTTTTATGCTTTTACAATTTTTGCAGCATGAGAAATTTACAAATATACCACAGAGTTTGATTATCTAAAAGGATATCATATATGCAAATATTAGAGCTTTCAGATACTATATTTTGATAAGGTTCGGAGACTAAGAAATCTTCCTAATGATTCATTATTCTTTCGAAATCCACTGAATGGGAAAAAAGTATTAAAGATGACCATTTTGCTGCAATCACTACATTTGCAGTTGATAGCAAAAGAAGAGAAAGGGTAGCATATCATGCCAGACAGGCTGTCCTGGCAGCACCATAACAAGTATGAAGAAGAAATATAATAAGAATCTAAAACTCTGTTTAAAGTTAACACAAAAATCACCATAGCAACTTCTCTCCCAGAATACTGTCATGCCTTTCGTTAAAAAATACTGATATCTCGGAGGAGCCAAGATGGCGGAACACCATGGAAGTTTTGTGTGTGTCTCGCATCCATGAAATACAGCCAGACCAACACTAAACCATCCTATACACCTAGAAAACTGACTGGAGGATTTAACACAACAATCTGCACAAACTGAACCACAGAATTCAGCAGGTACGCGGTGTATACAAGTGAACTTGGGAAGCGAGAAGGTGCAGGAAGGGAGGTGCTTTTGCGAGCGGAAAGAGGATGGAGACGGGGGTGGGGGGGAATACGGGAAAAGCACCCCTCCCCAAAAGCAGCTGGAGAGAAAGTGGAAAATTGGAAACAGCCACAGGGACTAAACTAAAAAGGGAGAAAGGAGAAAGGAGAAAGGAGAGGGTTTAAATTCCATTAAGACTGTAAACAAGGGGAGAGCAAAGTCTGCAACTCAGCAGCTCCATACCTGGTGGTGCTCTGGTGGGAAGGGCGAATCCCCAGGAACAGAGTAGGATCCGGGAGGTTCTCTGGCCACACGGGGCAAAGTGGTTCCACTGCTGGAAGGACATTTGGTAGAGACTGTTGAAACCACCTGGTCCCAGAAGACCCCGGAAAACGGCCACATTTGCTGATGCTGGAACAAGGTTGTTAAGGGTGAAGCTTGGTGAAAGATGTGAGTTGTGATTTTCCATAATCCCTGAAACTCTGCTGCTACACTATCTTGTAAATTTTTTCTGGGGCGAGCTGGTACCTGGCCATAGTCTTGGGGCACCGGAGGCAGCAGGGTCCAGCAAACGTTCCTGGGTGCAGCCGGCATTCGGCCATTGCTCGGTAAGACTGTCCCGCAGAGGGGCTGAACTGGTCAAAGCCGCAGTCCTTCAGAAGTAAGAGTCTGTGGAAAACAGCCGCATCTGAGACAAAACTCGGGAGAGAGGTACTGCCTGGGGCCTGGTCACGGAGAGTGAAAGAGCAGGGAGTAGACGAAAGCTGAAGACAGAGGACGGGTGCACAATTGCTGATCCGGGAGAACAGACTGGGAAGTGGATGAGGCTATTTTACCTCTCACGCACATGCGCATATGCACCTGCCAGCACCACCTCAGTAGGCTAGCAGCGCCATCTATTGGAGACCGGAGCCATTACACTGAGATCCACCCAACTGGGCCAACTTTGCTCAAGAACACAAGTCTCACCACCAGCTTAGTTTATGGACTATAAAGCGCTACATAGACTGACTTCTAGGGGAAAAAGAAGCAATTTCAGTCCTACTTCAATCTGTTAGTAGGTCCATCTATTCAATTTTCTTTTCTTTTCTTTTCTTTTATTTTCTCTTTTACACTTTTTTTCTTTTTCTTGAATACAGAAAGAGAAAAATTCATTTTTATTTTCAATTTTTATTAAAAACATTTTTCTTTAATTTTATTACTGTATTTTTTACTTTTGTGTAAATTTTTTCAAGTTCTATTTTACTTCCATCATTTTGTTTTAGGCTACTTCAGTATATTCACCTTTTCAAATTTTCAAATGATCTCCTTTTTTTTTCTTTTTCTTTTTTTTCTTTTTTGTTTCTTTTCTTTTTCTTGAGCGCAGAAAGAGAAAAACTTCAATTTTACTTTCAATTTCTATTAAAATTTTTCTCTTTAATTTTTTTTATATTTTTTGCTCTAGTGTAAATTTTTTCAAATTCTATTTTACCTCCATCATTTTATTTTAGTCTACTACAGTGTATTCACTGTTTCAAATTTTCAAATGATTTCCTTTTTTTTATTTTTTCTCTTTTTCATTTCTTTTCTTTTTCTTGAAGATAGAAAAAGAAAAATTCATTTTTTATTTTTAATTCTTATTAAAAATATTTTTAATTTTTCTACTATATTCTTTACTTTTGTGTATATTTTTTCAAATTCTATTTTACTCCCATCACCTCATTTTAGTCTACTTCAGTGTATTCATTTTTTCAAATTCTCAAACGATTTCTTTTTTCTCCCCCCCCTTTTTTTCTCTAATCTGTCGAACCACTTTCAACACCCAGATGAAAACACAACTAGGATCTAGCATCATTTATTCGATTTTGTGTGTGTGTGCATGTGTGTGTGTGTATGTTTAATTTTTTAATTTTAATATTTTTTAATTTTATTTTTAATTTTAATTTTTGTACCTCATTAATCCCTTTTCTCCCTTCAAAATGACAAAATGAAGAAATTCACCCCAAAAGAAACAGCATGAAGAAACGACAGCCAGGGATTTAACCAACACAGATACAAGCAAGATGTCTGAACCAGAATTTAGAATCATGATAATAAGAATATAGCTGGAGTTGAAAATAGAATCCCTTTCTGCAGAGATAAAAGAAGTAAAAAATAGCATGAATGAAATTAAAAATGCTATAACTGAGCTGCAATCACGGATGGATGCAGCCACGGCAAGGATGGATAAGGCAGAACAGAGAATCAGCAATATAGAGGAAAAACATATAGAGAATAATGAAGCAGGAAAAAAAGATGGAGATTAGGGCAAAGAGCATGATTTAAGATTTAGAGAAATCAGTGACTCATAAAAAAGGAACATCAGAATCATAGGGGTCCCAGAGGAGGAAGAGAGAGAAAGAGGGGTAGAAGGGTTATGTGAGCAAATCATAGCAGAAAACTTTCCGAACCTGGGGAAAGACACAGACATCAAAATCCAGGAAGCACAGACAACCCCCATTAAATTCAACAAACACCGACCATCAACAAGGCATGTCATAGAAAAATTCACAAAATACTCAGGCAAGGGGAGAATCATGAAAGCAGCAAGGGAAAAATAGTCCCTAACCTACAAGGGAAGACAGATCAGGTTTGCAGCAGAACTATCCACAGAAACTTGGCAGTCCAGAAAGGAGCAGCAGGATATATTCAGTGTGCTGAATCAGAAAAATATGCAGCCAACAATTCTTTATCCAGCAAGGCTGCCATTCAAAATAGAAGGAGAGATTAAAAGTTTCCCAGACAAACAAAAATTAAAGGAGTTTGTGACCGCTAAACCAGTCCTGCAAGAAATTTTAAGGGGACTCTCTGAGGGGAGAAAAGATATATATATCTTTTTTTATGTATATAAGTACAAAAAGCAACAAAGATTAGGAAGGACCAGAGAACACCACCAGAAACTCCAACTCTACAAACATCATACTCGCAATAAATTCATATCTTTCAGTACTCACTCTAAACATCAGTGGACTCAATGCTCCAATGAAAAGACACAGGGTAACAGAATGGATAAGAAAACAAGCTCCATCAATATGTTGTTTACAAGAGACCCACTTTAGACCTAAAGACACCTTCAGATTGAAAATAAGGGGATGAAAAACCATCTATCATGCTGTATCAAAATATGCAGAAGGGCATTATATCATAATCAAGGGGTCTATCCACCAAGAAGACCTAACAATTGTAAACATTTATGCGACAAATGTGGCAGCACCCAAATATATTAATCAATGAATCACAAACATAAAGAAACTCATCGATAGTAATACCATAATAGTAGGAGACTTCAACACCCCACTCACACCAATGGACAGAACATCTAATCAAAAAATCAACCAGGAAACAATGGCTTTGAATGACACACTGTACCAGATGGACTTAACAGATGTATTCAGAACATTTCATCCTAAAGCAGCAGAATATACACTCTTCTCCAGTGTACATGGAATGTCACCAGAATTGACCATATACTGGGACACAAATCAGCCCTAAGTAAGTACAAAAAGATCAAGATCATATGGTGCATATTTTCAGGCCACAATGCTATGAAACTCAAAATCAACCACAAGAAAAAAATTGGAAAGGTAACAAATACTTGGAGGCTGAAGAACATCCTACGAAAGAATGAATGGCTAAGCAAGTAGTTAAAGAGGAAATTAAAAAGTATATGGATGTCAATGAAAATGATAACACCGCAACCCAAAACCTCTGGGACACAGCAAAGGCAGTCATAAGAGGAAACTATATAGCAATCCAGGCCTTCCTAAAGAGGGAAGAAAGATCTCAGATACACAACCTAACTTTACGCCTTAAGTAGCTGGTAAAAGAACAGCAAATAAAACCCAAAACCAGCAGAAGACAGGAAATAACAAAGATTAGAGCAGAAATTAATGCTATCAAAACAAAAAACAAAAAACAAAACAAAACAAAAACAAAAACAAAAACAGTAGAACAGATCAATGAAACCAGAAGCTGGTTCTTTGAAAGAATTAACAAAATTGATAAACCACTAGCCAGTTTGATCAAAAAGAAAAAGGAAAGGACCCAAATAAATAAAATCCAGAATGAAAGAGGAGAGATCACAACCAACACAGCAGAAATAAAAACAATAATAAGAGAATATTATGAGCAATTATATGCCAATAAAATGGGCAATCTGGAAGAAATGGACAAATTCCTAGAAACGTACACACTACCAAAACTGAAACAGGAAGAAATAGAAAATTTGAATAGACCCATAACCAGTAAGGAAATCGAATTTGTAATCAGAAATCTGCCAAAAAACAAGTGTCCAGGGCCAGATGGCTTTCCAGGGGAATTCTAGCAAACACTTAAGGAAGAGTTAACACCTATTCTCTTGAAAGTGTCAAAAAAATAGAAATGGAAGGAAAACTTCCAAACTCTTTCTATGAAGCCAACATTACCTTGATCCAAAACCAGACAGAGACCCCACTAAAAAGGAGAACTATAGACCAATTTCCCTGATGAACATGGATGCAAGATATTAGCCAACCTCCAACAATACGTTAAAAAAATTATTCACCACGACCAAGTGGGATTTATACAGGGCTGGTTCAATATCTACAAAACAATTAACGTGATTCATCACAACAATAAAAGAAAGGACAAGAGCCACATGATCCTCTCAGTAGATGTAGAGAAAGCATTTGACAAAATACAGCATCATTTCTTGATAAAAACCCTCAAGAAAGTAGGGATAGAAGGAGCATACCTCAAGATCATAAAAAGCCATATTAACTACCCAACGCTAATATCATCCTCAATGGGGAAAAACTGAGAACTTTCCCCCTAAGATCAGGAAGAAGACAGGGATGTCCACTCTCACCACTGTTATTCAACATAGTATTGGAAGTCTTAGCCTCTGCAATCACACAACACTAAGAAATAAAAGGCATCCAAATCGGCCAGGAAGAGGTCAAACTTTCACTCTTTGCAGCTGACATGATACTCTATATGGAAAACCCAAAAGATTCCACCAAAAACCTCTAGAATTGATTCATGAATTCAGCAAAGTTGCAGGATACAAAATCAACACACAGAAATCAGTTGCATTCCTATTACACCAACAATGAAGCAACAGAAAGAGAAATCAAAGAATCGATCCCATTTACAGTTGCACCAAAAAACATAAAACACCTAGGAATAAATCTAACCAAAGAGGCGAAAAATCTATATGCTAAAAACTATAGAAAGCTTATGAAAGAAATTGAAGAAGACACAAAAAATCATTCCATGCTCCTGGATAGGAAGAACAAATATTGTTAAAATGTTGATACTACCCAAACTAAGCTACATATTCAATGCAATCCCTATCAAAGTAACACCAGCATTCTTCACAGAGCTAGAACACATAATCCTAAAATTTGTATGCAACCACAAAAGACCCCGAATAGCTAAAGTGATCTTGAAAAAGAAAATCAAAGCAGGAGGCATCACAATCCCAGACTTCAAGCTATACTACAAAGCTGTAACCATCAAGACAGTATAGTACTGGCACAAGAACAAATAAATGGAACAGAATAGAGAACCCAGAAATGGACCCACAAACATATGGCCAACTAATCTTTGACAAAGCAGGAAAGAATATCCAATGGAATAAAGACAGTCTCTTCAGCAAGTGGTGCTGGGAAAACTGGACAGCGACATGCAGAAGAATGAACCTGGACCACTCTCTTAGACTGTACACAAAAATAAACTCAAAATGGATGAAAGACAGGAAGCCATCAAAATCCTCAAGGAGAAAGCAGGCAAAAACCTCCTTGATCTTGGCCGCAGCAACTTCTTACTCAACACGTCTCCAGAGGCAATGGAAACAAAAGCAAAAATGAACTACTGGGACCTCATCAAAATAAAAACCTTCTGCACAGCGAAGGAAACAATCAACAAAACTAAGAGGCAAAAGACAGAATGGGAGAATATATTTGCAAACAACATATCAGATAAAGGGTTAGTACCCAAAATCTATAAAGAACTTATCAAACTCAACACCCAAAAAGCAAAGAATCCAGTGAAGAAATGGGCAAAAGCCATGAATAGACAGTTCTCCAAAGAAGACATCCAGATGGCCAACCGACACATAAAAAAATGCTCAACATCACCCATCATCAGGGAAATACAAGTCAAAACCACAATGAGATACCACCTGACACATGTCAGAATGGCTAACATTAAGAACACAGGCAACAACAGATGTTGGCAAGGATGCGGAGAAAGAGGATCTCTTTCGCATTGGGTGCAGCCACTCTGGAAAACAGTATGGAGCTTCCTCAAAAAACTAAAAATAGAACTACCCTACGACCCAGCAATTGCACTACTAGGTATTTATCCACGGTATACAGGTGTGCTGTTTCGAAGGGACACATGCACTCTCATGTTTATAGCAGCACTATCAACAATAGCCAAAGTATGGAAACAGCTCAAATGTCCACTGATGGATGAATGGATAAAGAAGATGTGGTATATATATACAATGGAGTATTCCTCGGCAATCAAAAAGAATGAAATCTTGCCATTTGCAACTATGTGGATGGAACTGGAGGGTATTATGCTAAGTGAAATTAGTCAGAGAAAGACAAAAATCATATGACTTCACTCATATGAGGACTTTAAGAGACAAAACAGATGAACGTAAGGGAAGAGAAACACAAATAATATAAAAACAGGGACAGGGACAAAACAGAAGAGACTCATGAATATGGAGAACAAACTGAGGGTTACCAGAGGGGTTGTGGGAGGGGGGATGGGCTAAATGGGTAAGGGGCACTAAGGAATCTACTTCTGAAATCATTGTTTCACTATATGCTAACTAATTTGGATGTAAATATTTTAAAAATAAAAAAATAAAATTAAAAAAAATATATTTATATCTCATTTTGATTAAAAGTTTTGTATGTATATGTGTATTTATTGTGTATATAAAAATATAATGTATAAAGATCATATTTAATCATTATATTATTTAGTAACATAAAAATGGTTAACTAAATTAAGTGGCAGATGTTATTCCACAGTGTGCATATAAAATATGTAATTACATAGAAAAATGCTTATTTTATAAGTGATAAAGCAAGATACAAATATAGCATACTCCAAATATATATTTCATTTATAGATAAAGATACACAAATATAAGGGCTCCTGGGTGGCTCAGTCAGTTAAGCATCCGACTTCAGCTCAGGTCATGATCTCAAGGTTCATGAGTTTGAGCCCCGCATTGGGCTCTGTGCTGACAGCTCAGAACCTAGAGCCTGCTTCAGATTCTGTGTCTCCCTCTCTCTCTGCCCCTCCCCTACTCGCATGCACTCTCTCTCTCTCTCTCTCTCTCTCTCAAAAACAAAATAAACGTTAAAAAATTTTTTAAAAAGATACACAAATAGAGGGTAAAGTCTTTTTAAAATTAATCTAGCTGTTAACAGCTATTTGTGCTATCTTGAGCAAGGAGTACTAAGAAGTAAGTGTTTTGAAATTTCTTTTCTAATTTTTTTCAACATGCATATATTATGCATGTTGATGACAATACTTTGTAAAATATGCACACGGTGAAGGAAGTCATTCTCCTCCCCCTTCCCTCCTCCACTTTCTCCTCTTCTTCCTCCCTATCCTGCTTTTACTTCTTTTGATATACAGTTCTATGAGCTTTAACTCATGCAGAGATTCTGGTAACTGCCATCACCAAAAGAACACAGAACAATTCCAACACCCCAAAGAATTCCCTGTTCCTACTTCTTTGCACTCAGACTCTCTTCCTATCCCTAATCCCTGGCAGCCACTAATCTGCTCTCTGCTCCTACAGCTTTGCCTTTTCCAGAATCTCAAGTAAATGGGTGACACAATTTTTATTTCCATCTTAAATGTTTTCATATTGTTTCAAATTAAGAAGTGAGGTTTTCACAAAATTATTTATCTGCAAAATGATTATTTTCTAAGAAGTGATTTCTGGATTCAGGATTGCTTATTCAGTGGGCATACTTTTTAATTGTTCCATATGTATTTCAAATTGCTTTCCAGGAGTTCGGCATCAATCTTTGCCTCTACCATTAGTGTACAAGGCTGTTCAATAAGAAAATGCTTTGCTGGGCACCTGGGTGGTTCAGTCGGCTAAGCGTCTGACTTTGGCTCAGGGCATAATCCCATGGCTTGTGAGTTCAAGCCCTCCTTTGGGCTCTGTGCTGACAGAGCCTGGAGCCTGCTTCAGATTCTCTGTTTTCTTCTCTCTCTGCCCCTTCCCCGCTTGTGCTCTCTCTCTCTCTCTCTCTGTGTCTCTCCCTCTCTCTCTCAAAATTAAACATTAAAAAAATTTTAATAAATAAAATGCTATCATAGACTGACGATATGATAGGTAAAAATTACATTTTATTCACCTGATATTTGGTTTTTTAATTATCAATTTGTTGGATTTCATCTAAGCATGTTTTTAGCCGTGCACATTTTCTTCTATGTCTCATTGATTTGTGTTTGCTCATGTTTTCTAGGATATTAGTGATATTTTTAATTATTAATTTGTAGAAATTCTTTAAAGAGAAGCTTTGTCTTATTTGTTGCAAAATGTTTCCCAGTTTGTCTTTCTATTTTAAGTATTGTTTTTAATCTGTTAAAGTTACATATTTTGTTAAACCTCTTGCTCCGGTACTTTGTAACTTTTCCTATTGATTTTAATTGAAGGGACATCTCCCCTACCTCAACATCAGTTAAATATTCATTTATATTTTTATTTTGTAAAAAATAAAATGAAAACAAATGTAGTTCTGTATTTTCTTTAATAGATCAAAGGGTAGGTTATTGGATTTCTTTCTTTTTGTTTTAGTCATTGTGCACTTGGCTGTGTGTAGATCTATATTAGGACAGCAGATTAAATTATCTGAATCCAAATCCTCTGAAATTCACCCTCTATGCTATTCCAATTCTTAGAACTGATGAGAAATACATTGCGGCGGCCTCTGTCAGCCACTGTTAATTATTTTCCATTTCCTCTCTTTTTCTTGCAAAAAAAAATATTATTATTTTTTACATACAGGCAATGTGCTGAGGCCTAAATTATAAATCACAATTGGCTTAAGATAGTCATGACTGTACGGTTAACCATCCGACTTCGGCTCAGGTCAATGATCTCAGGGTCCGTGAGTTTGAGCCCTGCGTCGGGCTCTGTGCTGACAGCTCAGAGCCTGGAGCCTGCTTCAGATTCTGTGTCTCCCTCTCTCTCTGACCCTCCCCCGTTCATGCTATGTCTCTCTCTGTCTCAAAAATAAATAAACATTAAAAAAATTTTTAATAAAAAAAAAGATAGTCATGACTGTATTAACTGATTTCCCAACTTCCCTGGTAGTAGGGTAGCTGTGTGACCCAGTTAGGGTTGCCAGATGGAGTACAAGACATCCAGTTAATTTGACTCTCAGATGAACAATGACTAATTTTTGTGTCCCAAATATTGCATTGGACATAGAGTAAAAATTAGTAATAGTTTACCTAAAATTCAAATGTAACTATATGCCTTATATTTGTGTTTGTAAAATCTGATGCTCACCTATACCCAGTTCTGGCCAATGAAACCTAATGACAAGTCTGTTGCAAGGATTTCTGGGAAAGTTTCTGCATTTCAAATAAAGGGTCACATAGGATTGGTCTTTCCTTTTGCCTGTTCTTGAATGTAGATGCAAAGTATGCAAGTGTAATGGCCATGTTGGGATGAGTGTTACCACAAAGCATTAGAAATGAAAGCCACAAAATGAGAGGACAGATTGAAAAGCTACCTGAGGCCTGGTCCCTGGCATAAGAGGCACTGGAGTCTGACTCCTGAATTTTTTCCTTTACAAGAAAAATAACTCCTATTTAAAAAAAACACTGTAAGTTGGGTTTTCTTACATTTTAAGCTGAATGAAGTCCTAATGGTTACATATTGCTTGAGGACCATTTCCTTCTATTTCTACAAGAATGCTTCACTTATAATGACAATAAATACAACCATTCATTCATTTAGCACTTACATTTTGAGCACTGACTTTATGTTTGGGAAGTACTGATTTACTAGATCACTCTCCCAACTATCTGCCAATGATTTTCCAGAATGTTGTAAAGCGTAGAAAGTTGCTGGTGTTACTAACATACTTCAAATTCTTTAAAAAAAATGTTATTCACATGCCAGATGCAATATTTGGGTCAGGGATTAGAGAATAGGGAATTTACAGTGTATCCTCTTAACTTTTGTTCAGAAAGCTAGCATAGCTCTTGGACAAGTAAAAAATATATGTCACTGGTAATTTTCTCAATCTAACACCTTTGGTCTTCTAAGCTGTGAAAATTATTTCTAGATTCTGGGGATAGGTCATCAGGCATGGGTTTAGTAGTGTGGCTTTGTGCCACTCCCTATTTTGAGCATCATCTGACAATTGGATTTTCTCAGAAGATATAGATAGTGCTATTCTTGGAAAATGTGACACAGTTGTCTTCTAGTCATGACTTAGTTACTATAAATTTTACATCTGTGTTGTAGCAGAAGATAATTCCTTCTAAGAATTGGCACATTTCCCCAATATTATAGGCTTTGCATCCTCTTGTTTCCCCAACATTGAGGCTTCGAAGAAGTATAGGAAATCATGAACCAAGCACAGCCAATCAACTTCAATCCCAATGACATAATTTTCTAAAAATAAATCTAAGTTTTAGTTTGCCTAATACTTATAAATACTATATTTAAAATAAATTTTATAGGGGTACCTGGTTGGCTCAGTCAGCTAAGTGTCTGACTTCCGCCCAGGTCATGATCTTACGGTTTGTGAGTTGGAGCCCCGTGTCGGACATCTGCTGTCAGCAGAGCCAGCTTCGGATCCTCTGTCCCCCACCTCTCTCTCTCTGCCCCTCCCCTGCTTGTTCCCTCTCTCTCTCTGTCTCTCTCTCATTCTCTCAAAATAAATAAACTTAAAAACAAAACAAAAAAATAAAAAATAAAATAAAATTTATATTAAAACTATATTGGAATGCTAACTACTCTATAAACAGTCAATAAGCTCTTTAATGACTGATAAATATTAATGGCAGATTAATATATTGATGTTTGTATCATGTTAATTACCTGACCATTTGGTTTCAGAGGAAAACTAACAATTATATGTCATATATTTGGTGACTGCAAAGTTATATTAAGCTTTTCAGTGCTCTCTCATTAAAAAATACATCTTTTTCAAGTGAGGTTACTCAAGCTTTATTCAGTTAACCGTAGTACACACAGTTTAAAAGCATAAACTATATGTGGTGCCGAATAATAGCTCCCCAAAATGTCCATGTGCTAATTCCTAGAGCCTGTGAATGCTACCTTATATGGCAACAGGAACTTGGTTAAGATGGATATTTTGAGTGGGTACATTATCCTGGATTATCCAGGTAGAACTGGTATCATCACGAGGACGTATAAAAGGGAGGCAATGGATCTAAGACACAGGAGGTGAAGTAAAAATGGAGCAGATATTTGTGGATCTGAAGACGGAGGAAAGGACCATGAGCCAAATAATGCAAGGAATGCATCCCTCAAATCTAGAAAAGACAACCAAGATGTAACATGTCATTCTTGAATTTCTACCCCTAACAAGAAGGACAACTAACAACTAGTCAATAATAGGACATCTCTGAGAGGTCCTAGAGAGTTCTAGAACACAGGGATCTGGCTGAAGCACCATCCTATAACACAGAGATCAAGGCAGACTGCATTAGAAGGGTAAGAGAAGTGGCTACATGTTGACCCTCCCCCAGGCCAGCACAGCACCATAAGGAGAGGTCTTCCCTAAGCATTTGGCTTCTCTACTGGGAAAAGAAAACCAGTTGGAACTGGGACAACCAGCACCACCCCCCAGCAATGTGGGTCTGTCTCTTTGTGGGAAGCACCAGTCTGATCTCATCCCACTGAGATTGCAGAGTAATCTGTGGAACCTAGCCCCTGGGAATCTTACCATGATGGAGGAGGGAGGTGGGGCTTACAACAACCAGCACTCCTACTTTGGCAGACTGATTTCATGCCTGCAGTACCCAAATGGTAATCTCAACCATCAGCTTTGCTCATCTGTAGAACCAAGTCAGCGGTGCACTCTGACCAGGGAACTCGACAAGGTGAAGATCTGCTTGATTTGGATCCTCAAATGAAGAATTTAGCCAGTCCTAGAACCGGGTTGGCACACACCCTAGGAAGGAGCTGAGTCATAGCCCCACAGTTGTAGAGAGTGTCTCCCAGCCACATGTGACCAGAAAGGCTGGTGGGGGAACACCTGGAAGCAGTCTAGCCTGGTAACACTCAAGCCCAGAGAAGGGCTGGCAGAGCTGATAATTTGCAGAGCAAAGCCAGTGGGCCTGTTCAAGCAAGGAACTTGGGGTGCAAGTCAGTTTGAGTTAAGACAACAAACGGCACTACCAGCCTTAGAGCTGCTTCTCACACTGTAGTGGGACAGAAACTAATTCATAGTCCTTCCTACTACTGAATACAGCCTCCAGAGCACACAGCGAAACTGGGTAGATGGTTTTTCTACCTAGCAAAACCAGTGGCTTCACCTGATCAGGGAATTCAGCACACTCTTCTTGATGGATTCAGGTCCCCCAAACAATGAGTCCGACAGTCCCTGGGTCCCATCCTGCTGCCCTGACAGGGCAGGGAGGCTAATTCATAGTCCCATTCATAACTGAATATAGTACCTTCACTTTTTCCTTTGGTGACTGACACCTACAATCTAACCTCAGCGAAGCTATCTGAACCAAGAACGAAATTCTTGCCCAAGCAGGGGTATTCTTGTTGACTCTGAGGCCAGCTTCACTCTTGACCTTGTGTTTTAAATCTAAAAGATGACACATTCTCCTTTTAAGAGTTACCTCTTCTAAACTGAATTTCTGTCATTGGCATCCGAAGTGTCTGACAGATAAACCCACCTATAGGTGTCTTGCTACCCACCCATTTTTGCATTGTGTTTAAGCGTCCTCATACTTCATATTTTCAACCCATTGTGAGAATTAAAGCATTTCTTTTCCTCAGCCTGAAATTCACTGTCTTTAAATAAGTCTTAACAATCTTGAAACATCTTAGGTACAATTTAATATTAAAATATCATGTCTAAAATAAGTGAAGTTTTCCTTATTCTTATTTCGTAGCTGCAGTCTAACTTCTCTGTGTGCTTATAGCTGGTGATTTCCTTCAAACTTGAACTTGCAAAATGTACACTTCAGTATGCATCTTAATGCCTCTTATTACCCAGAATACATATCCTTCTTATGTTTAATCGATTCCTTTCCAAAAATATTTGTTTTTAATTTTTTATTAAGGGATTCCATTGTGGGGATGCCCCGTGGGAGTGAGTGAGAAAATCCTGGGGCCGACAGGTCTGAGTCCTCATCTCCAATCTGCCAGCGAAATCAGGGGAAGAGACGCCTGCAGACGTGGGAGGGAGAAAGCTCTACCGCCCAAGAAAAGAGCAAGTGGGCAGGCAGCGGCGGGGCAGAACCGAACTGTCTGCAGGGTCTATAGAGGCCGGTCCTGGTCGGCACCGCTCACCTCGAGGCCATGGTGCAGTTGGTGCTCTGGGTGATACCCAGGTGAGGGCAGCGGCTCCGCCAGGGTATTCCACCCCCGAACTGGGTAGATGCCGGTTGGGGAAGAAAGGATGCTGCCGCCACTTCTCCCTGGTAGCACCCTGAGCGGCCGCAGTTGCCGCAGCAGTAGCAGCAGAAACCCCACGCGGGCGGAGGGGGCGGCTCGAACTGCTGGTAAAGTCGCCCAACAGCTGTTTCTCTGTAACATGCGAGTTGACAAAACAACCAAAGAACAGGGCTCCCCGTTACAATCCCCATCGAGCTCTTTTCCCTTGCCATCTGGAGCTCATTTATGCGGAAACATGCCTTGCACTTGTACCTGGAGGAACTGGAGACAGTGGATTCCACCTTTAGTGGTGGTCATCTACCTGGTGTCCATAGCGGTTGCGGTTCCTCTGTGCGTGTGGGAATTACAGAAGCTGGAAGTGAATACACACAAAGGCTTGGTTTATTGCTGGCATTTTCTTTTTTTTTTTTTTGCTGTTGACTATACCTATATCACTCTGGGTGATATTACAACATTTAGTGCATTATACACACCCTGAATTACAGAAACCAATAAAAAGGATTCTTTGGATGGTACCCACATACACTTTACATATTTCAAAGCTATGAAATATCTTTGAAATATCTCAGCATTGCAATATGTAGATACCTGCAGAGAATGTTATGAAGCTTATGTCATTTACAACTTTATGGGATTCCTTACCAATTATCTAACTAACTGGTATCCAAATCGGATATTAATTCTTGAAGCCAAAGATCAGCAGAAACATTTCCCTCCCTTATGTTGTGGTCCACCATGGACTATGGGAAAATTATTGCTGTTTAGGTGCAAACTGGGTGTACTGCAGTATACAGTTATCAGACAATTCACCACCATTGTTGCTTTAATCTGTGAGCTGCTTGGTATATATGATGAAGGAAACTAGCTTTTCAAATGCTTGGACTTACTTGGTTATAATAAACAACATGTCACAATTCTTTGCCATGTATCTTCTGCTGCTATTTTATAAAGTACTGAAGGAAGAGTTGGGTCCAATTCAACCTGTTGGCAAATTTCTTTGTGTAAGGCTGGTGGCTTTTGTTTCCTTTTGGCAAGCAGTCGTTAACGCTTTGTTGGTTAAAGTTGGCATTATTTCTGAAAAGCATACATGGGAATGGCAAACTGTAGAAGCTGTGGCTACAGGACTCCAGGACTTTATCATCTGTATTGAGATGTTCCTTGCTACTATTGCTCATCACTACACTTTCTCATATAAACTATAGGTCCAAGAAGCAGAAGAGGGTCATGCTTTGATTCCTTTCTTGCCATGTGGGATGGTTCAGATATTAGGGATGATATTTCTGAGCAAGTAAGGCATGTTGGATGGACAGTCATGGGACATTCTAGGAAGAAGTTCTTTCCTGAGGACCAAGATCAAAATGAACATACAAGCTTGTTACCATCATCATCACAAGATGCAATTTCTGTTGCCTCTTCTGTACCACCTTCACCCATGGGTCACTACCAAGGGTTTGGACACACTGTGACTCCCCAGAGTACGCCTCCTATGGATAACATACCTGATGAAATGTATAATGACACTACAGGAGAGAAAAATGAACTTTCAGATAAATCTGTGGCCTCCTGAACAAGTGTGCAGAAGCAAACTGTACTCCTTCTACCATGTTATTTCATCACCTCGTATCCCATTGCTCAGGATTTTGTGCTTGGGACAAGCCATAAATGATGGAAGGTTTCAACACAAAGAAGGTGAGAAAGCCAGGTACAGCTACTGGATTTAACGGAGTTTTGTATATCACAAATAATCAGTCTAAATATCCTAGACTTTGACTTGATTTCTTAACATTAGACTATCACATATTCAAATGGTAGAAAATGACTTTACTAAATGTTCCTGGTGTTGCATTGCTTTATCAAGAGGATGGACATTAAAAAAAAATCAGTGCTTCCTACCACTGCTGCATGAATAGAATGCTCTGGAATTTAGCAGAAAGTATAATTTGGAAATATGAATTAGTGGAACTTAATCATAATCATGTGCCACATATGCCTGCCTAACAATTATTTCTCTATTTCTCAACTGGATGTCTTTCAATAAATACGAATTCATCATTAAAAATTTTTTTTATTAATACTAAGGTGTGAATAAATGACTGTCAGTTACAGGGTTATTAGTAACAGTGATAATCTTTAGATTAAAAATAATCCAAATAATAAGCATAGGTTGTTAAGTTCTAAAAGTAGAAGCTCAGGTATTAACAAAACATGTGGTGATTTCATGGGTTTTTAGGTTATCATTCTTGGATTTCTTAAGTCAATTATCCTGTGAAATACACAACTGAATTATGTATTGTTAGGTGTTTTGTGACAGAAGGGTCTTTAGTACTCAGATATCTGAAGTACTTGTAGATGTTAAAAAAATCACAACTGAGTTAATATCCATGGTAATGATTTTATATTCTTGTGGTTATCTTTTTAAAATCCAATCATGTGTATGACAACCCTCAACCCTAAATCTTTAAGTGGACTGTTGGCTTTAAGACAGAAAAAAGATACCTCCCTCTTTTCTTGTCTAACTCTAATAGATAACAAAAGAAATGAGAAAGAGAAATGGAAATATGTCTTGATGACCGAAAAAATAGATATAGAACATATATATATGCTTCCCATAATAGTAAAACATAACACAGGGATGAGGATGAATGCCTAAAAGCATGCCTGCTGGTGCAGATTTCATGCAAAAGGGTTGGGATACCGGCTTTTTAAGGGTAGAGGACTACCTTAAGTGGTAAGGCCAATGATCTCTTACTTGAAAAAGAAGATTTGCTTCAAGGATGAGAACTGCTGCAGAAATTTCCCTCACATTTACTTCATACTAGGATCTTGCAAGGGAAGCTGAGAAAATCCACCATCTTTGCACCTGCATGGCAAAGTGGAAGAAACCCTGTGGGTGGGAAGCAGTTTTCAGCTAAAGAAAGCACGTGCTGGGGGCAAGATGCACTATGAATGGCTTGAAAATCAATTAAGAGATATGTGTGTGTTTAAGTGTATGGAGATAACCTCTAGCAAAGCCAGGGATTATATAATATTCAGAACACTATGGAATAATGGAGAGTAAAGAGGTGGTAGAAAGTAGATGGATAGAAATTTCAACATTACTTGCAGTAGGAAATGAATAGGCACTGGCAAAAAAAATAGATTAATTCCACTGAGAAAATCACAATTATAAAGGACCACAATAACATTTAGAGAGCATAAGTTTTTAAAATTAACAAAGGTAAACATACACAGTAAAGGAAACACAGACCTTATTGAGAAAGAAAATAAATAAAATCTAAAATCTAAAAAAAATAACATAAATTAAGATGACAAAATTAAAACAAGCATTAATTTTATCTCCATAAATATAAATGAGGTTTGGGGCACCTAGGTGGCTCAGTCAGTTGAGTGTCAGACTTTGGCTCAGGTCATGATCTCACCGTTCATGAGTACAAACCCCACGTATGGTTCTGTGCTGTCAGCTTACAGCCTGGAGCCTACTTTGGATTCTATGTCTCCCTCTCTCTCTGCTCCTCCTCTGCTCTTGCTCTGTCTCTCTGTCAAAAATAAAGACATTAATAAATAAATAAATAAATAAATAAGGTTTGTTTATCTATTAAAAGAAAAAAATATGCTCACATTGATTAATCAAGTAAAACCCAACTACTTGTCGTATATAGGAGATAAAAAATAAAATAACACAGAAAGATTGAAACAAAAGAGAAGACAAAGGAAATTGAAGATTTAAAATTTCTCAGCATATTATCAGATAATACATAGTTCTAAAAAAACTGAATCAAAAATACTTTATAAAATAAACACTGATCCACAATGAAAATTTTATTATCATGATCTATATACAAAGTAATTTCATCAAAATCAAGAAGAAAAATTCATTAGTATGGGCCACTCTTAACCTATAATAGATTGAATTAGAAAAGAGCTAAATAACTTTATTACTTATATTGATCTAAATGATATAACTCAACTGAGCAAAGAAGTTACATTTTCTATGTACACATAAAACAGTCACAGTATTTGACAAAAAATGCTCAATAATTCAAAACAGTAAAAATTCTAGAAACATTATGCTTTGTTTATAATGTAATATAACAACAAATTGTTGTTGTTATAACAACAGAAAATCAGTAAGACAAGAAAAAATGAATTAATTTATATACTTCTATTACTTCTCACTTTCTATCTTTAAAAAATGTTTTAACATTTAATATTTTTCAGGATAAATTATGACATGGAAGAGCAAGGTGTAATATAGTGTTTTACTTTGCATGTTTTCACATTTTATAACATAATATGCTATAGTATATTTTAAAATTATATATTTAAGTTATAATTATATACATACTCTTGTATATGCACAGCCATTTCTGAAATCATGTATTAGAATTTGTAATTTTTAGACAGTGAACTTGAGGAAATAGTAGGATGAGACTTACTTTTCTCTTAAATTTTTTATCATTTGCCTATAAAACCTATTACATATTTAACAAGAACTGAAAGGGTTTGTAAAACTGCTTTATATAGATATTCTCAGTAAGTGCAAACATACATAGAAGGCATACTGCAAAGTATTAGCTGTTGTTATCTCTGTCAAGTGGGATTTTAGATAGCATATATTTCTTGTTTATATTTTACCATATTTTATGTTTTAACCTAAAGTATGGATCACACTTACAATTGGAAACACCAACTAAAGCCTTTCTCCATTTTGGAAAATAATAGCAAGTCTATACTGAGATGGTGTCCCATGCTTCTGAGAAAAACTGTAAACTCTTTAGTGTAGCATTCCAGGCTCTTTACAACACCATCCCATTTCATATTCCCAGCATTAGTGCCTGCCTTATCTGCTTCACATACTTTGTATCAGGCAAAGAACTGACTCCAAATTTTCATGGTTATTGATAACTTCATGCCGTTTTTCATGTCGTTCTTTCTGCATAGAATAAATGTTCTTTCCTTTAATGAGTATCCACCCCTTCATTTTAAAAAGTTTATTTAAGGGCTGCCTGAGTGTCTCAGTAGGTTAAGTATCCAACTTCAGCTCAGGTCATGATCTCATGGTTCAAGAGTTCGAGCCCAGGGTCGGGCTGTGTGCTGACAGGCTCCAAGCCTGGAGCCTGCTTCAGATTCTGTGTCTCCCTCCCGCTCTGCCCCTCTCCCACTCACGCTCTATCTCTCAAGGATAAACATTAAAAAAAAAAAGAGTCTTTTATTAAAAAAATAAACTAAAAAATTCATTTCAATGTTACTTTAGTGATATTGGCAGGTAAAATGAATTACTACCTCCTCTGATTTCTTTGATAATGGAATTAAGTGCATATATCTTATATGACACTGTGTAGCATGAATGTGTGTGTATGCAGGCGCGTGTGTGCGTGCATGCTTTGGGAAAGCACTGGAGGGTATGGCGAGAAGAGGAGGTAGTGGAGGAGAGATCAAGTGTCCAGTGCAAAGGAAGAGTACTACAGGAAGGGAAAGAGAGAGATGGAGGAGGGAGAGAGAGAAAATAAATGAGAAAAAGATAATAAAATTAGTTATCATTCCATCGAGCCCTCATCTCCAATATAATAAAAGAGATTTGAGTTGAGGCAGGAGATGTTCAAATTTAAACTTTTCTAACTACGAACAATCCTGCTTGCTCACATAGAAGAGATAGGTGATAACTTGATCTTCTGAAAGCATGTCTTTGTTGACGTCTATAATGGTAACTTTCCTGTGCTAAGCAGGTGTGCAAATCTAGAGATTGTTGTTAGCCATATCCTATATATGCTGATATAAGGAGATTTAGTTCAAATGTTCAACAAAACTGTTGTTCAAGTAAGTCACAATTAATTCTGAATACTTTGATAAGAATTAGCCTAAGAACTATTTGGTAATGAGTCACCTCAATTTTTTTTTCACTTTGACACCAATATTATAAGCATTAAAAAAAGATGACTTAAGCTGTGGGCTGCTTTAGACTGAATTTAGAAGAATAAAAACTTTATCCTGAAGTAAGAACAGTGTATTTTTGGTCATTGATTTTAATGCCACAGGATATATCATGTGACTTCCACAGTGTTCTGATTAAAAACAAAAACAAAAACTATAGCATTTCTTTATTTATTAGTCAATAAATATTTATGTATTTATTTATTAGTCAATAACAATGTTTTTGTTTAGAATTTTTAAAGGATTTTAGTTTTGAGGTATAGTTACGATTAAATAAATAAAGTTGTACTTCTCAAAGAACTATTTTTTTTAATGAAGTTTTAGCATGTTTAGGTTATTCTGGAATTCTGAATTAATTGTTTTTTGGTAGAGTCTAACAATTTTATGACCTTGTACAAAATTTCCAACTCCTGAGCCTCAATTGCTCATGATTAAAATATTAGTACTCCCCTCATAGGGTTCTTGCTAATAATTTCCAAGTGAATAGTGCAATAATGATTCCTATGTTAAACTTCTATTTTACTACTTGGGGAGGGGGTAGGTAAAAGGATTTAAAGATGATTTATAATTTAAATATTAAGATAAAATCTTGTGTGTAGTATTTACAGAATCAGTATTCTATGCCTCAAATGGCAATGCACGCACAGTTGAAAACAAATATGATTAATTAATGACAAAGCATTTCTACTCTTGATAACACTGTAGTGATGTGTAGGAGACTCATCCTCTCACATACAGAAATTAAACACTGTGAAAAATTTGAAAAAGTAACTTTTGATGAGATATTGGAAAACAATCTAAATCAGGCAGAACTGGAGGGCAGATGGTCTCTGGAAAAACAATGTTCACTAGGTGGCATCTGAATTTATACGGCTTTTCTCTCCATACTGTGTTAGGTAGCCTGAATATAAGTGCAAAGTCAGAGTCTAACTAGTTTGAAAAGGTGAGACCAGAGTTCAGGAATACCAGAGAAATTAAAACATGAGGGGAATATTGGCAAAAGGAGTATCCACAGAGAGGATCGTCCAAAACCGGTCTATAAACTTTCCCTATACCCTTGATTCTTCTATACATTATGTATATGTAGAGGAGTATTGACCTACAGATAGCAATAGCTGAAAAATCGAAGCACTGAGCAGGGATTTCAAATGTTCCCTTACTGAAGGTGAGGTAGAGTTTAGAATTTAAGTCCAACAAAATTAACTACCCAAAAGAACAAAACTCAACATCTTCAGAGGAAGCTATCTGAATTCAGTGTCTACAATGTAATAGTCACAATGCCCAAAATACCAAAGCAAAACAAAATACTAACTGTGTGAACTGGAAGGCAAATAGGACCATTAGATAGATACAAGAAAAAGTGATCAGCAGTAACCAAACCTAAAGCTACTCAAATGTTGAAGCTGAAATTAGGAAACCAGACCTTCAAAGCAGCTATTTTAAAAATATTTGGACTTAAAGGAAAATATTGTCATAAAAAATAAACAGATGGAGAATCTTGAAAGAGAATTATAAAGCATTAAAAAACTAATAGATATTCTAAAATTAAAAAATAAAATATATTAAAAGAAATCAAGTATCCCTCAATGGCCTTAATAAGCAGAGTGGAGATGTCAACAAACATGGTGAGCCTGAGACAGAGCAATGGAAATTATACTACCTTAAAATCCACATGTGAGTGAAATCACATGATATTTGTCTTTCTCTGACTTATTTTGCTCAGCACATCACTCTGGTTTGGATGCTGTATGTAAGTGATGAATCACTGGGTTCTACTCTTGAAACCAATACTACACTGTATGTTAACTAACTTGAATTTAAATAAATAAATTAAGAAAAAAATTATGCTACCTGAAGACCACAAAGGGAAACAAAAAAATTTTTATTAAAAAAAAATTTTAATGTTTATTTTTGGAGACCGAGACAGAGCATGAGCAGGGGAAGGACAGAGAGGGAGGGAGGCACAGAAGCTGAAGTAGGCTCCAGGCTCTGAGCTGTCAGCACAGAACCCAACACAGGACTTGAACTCGAGCTGTGAGATCATGACCTGAGCTGAAGTTGGACACTTAACTGACTGAGCAACCCAGGTGCCCCAAAAACAAAAAAAAATTTTAAACAGTGAATAGAGCCTACCTGTCAGGCAACATCAAGCAGTCAAATATATATGCAATTAGAATTCCCAAAGATGAGAGACACAGAGAAAGAGAGAGTGAGAAGAGGATATCAAATAAGACAAAATATAAACAACTGGCCAATTGATGCATAGGTTATTTAAATTTTCTTATTCCATTCTTGCAATTTCTCCATAAGCTTGAAATTACATAAAAAGAAAGAGGAACTAAAAGCAAAGAAAAATATTTTATGCTGCTTTTATTTTCTTCCCTTGAACTAAAGTACAGTTTAAACATCTGATTCACCTCTATAATAAGTCAACACCTTTGGGCTATTTAATAAGACACTTTAGAGCAAATTAAATTAAAGTATTTACAGTAATGGTTAAAAATTCAATTAAGGAAAAGTCCAACATGTATATAATACATGATGGCAGAGCTAATTATTCACATTCATAATAATCTTAGAGAGAGACTAATCTTTCCATAACTTTATTTTCAAAGACAAAGTAGTATTGAAAACAAAGATGAAGACTTAATTAAGTCTTAAAATAGATTCTGAAAAATTAACTGCATTTGCTAATTAATTTTTAACGCAGAAAGCTGTTCTATTGAGCAATATTAAATAAATACACCTCCAGTGTGTCAGTGACCTGAAACCTTTACTTTTTCAGATTTAGGCCAATCTGCTTCTGAGATTTTGGCTAATTTTAAAAAAGAATTGAGAGCCTGAATTTGGGTCAGATTGCTCAAGTATGTTGCAAAGCAGAGCCTTTGCTTATCTTGAATTTTATACTTTATGCCCAGAGTCATATTTATTCATACACAAACACACACACACACACACACACACACACACACACACACACACACACAAACTGCAGAGCAATGAAACAGTAAGGTTAAGTTGTTCTAATATAGAAAAATAATATTCTTAAAGTTAGCAGATTTTTCCCTGAGAGCACATTAAAGAAAATGAAGACCTTTTCTCTAAAAGGTGTTAAAAGTGTTTAAAAAGAATACTTTTCTCTAATTTAGATAGCCATGTTTTCAACAATGTTTTGTTATCAATATATAAAGTATGTTTAATATTTCAAGTAACTTGCAAATTAAAGACTGTAGTTTGAAAACCATGGTAGTGGTGTTCTACAGCCTTAATGTTATTAGGTTCATTAACTTAGATTTACTTGTAGATGTGGTTGTATACAAGTCAAACCATCAGTCTAAACAAGAGTAAATGTGAACAATGCAGAAGATGACTTAAAACTTAATAAAGTGAGGTTTATCTAGTTTTTTCACTTTTTAATGTGTTTTGAATTACACAAATTATAGCTAAATTTGTACTTGTTAAAAATGTCAAATTGTACAGAAAATATAGAAGAGAAAGTCTGCCTTCACCTTAGCCCCACATCTACGTTATTTCTTTTACCAGATATAAACATAGTTAATATGTTTGTTTTTGTTTTTCCAGACCTTCTAAATTGTTATAAACTTTTATTTATGAATATTTGTGTATGTATATATGTATATATTTGTTTCACATATTTTCCCGTAATGAAAACTACTACATATTAAAGTGAAGAGTACCTTTTTACTTAATAACATATCCACGCCATACATATCCTAATAGCCATGAAATAATTCTTTCTATATCCCTTCTCTTAAAATTATTGCTCAATATTCTATTCTACAGATATAACATATATTTCATCATTGTCCACTGAGAAAAATTTAAGTTATATGCAAGTTTTACTATACAAACTTGGATGCAATGAACTGCTGCTTCATACATCTTTTAGTATAGGTGAATTGCAGTGTCAAAAGCTTTGATAGATATTGAAAATCTGACTTCAAAAAGATAACTGATTTACAATTTCATCGTTAGCCTCAATGGTACTGTTTGCCATTCTCTTCACAGCACTGACTACTGTAGAACTTTTCAGTATCCTAAGGTCATGACAATATTATGTTGTATGACTTTGCATTTTCCTGTGATTGAGTATTTTTATTAGCCATCTTTTCTTTCCTATTTTTTTTAATTTTTAGGGCATTTTTCTACAATGCTGTTAACTTTGCTCGTATTGATTTTTTAAGAATTATCTTTAGTTTTAGTTTAGTCTTTAGTTAGAATTTGTTTTCCTAAACTATTTGTGGAGCTCATGATATTCAATGATGAATGAAAAATTAAAGCTTAATATTCATTTATTGCCAGACATTAATAATAATGATGAACGCTAGAAAATTTAGACCAAACTTTTACTTTTATACCCCTGAATCTAGAAAATTCTCTAGGATTATGAGAGGCACTCTTTAGGGCCAGTGGATGCTCTCTAGCAGGCCAATACATTCTCTCAAAAATGTATGAAAATATTTGTGTTTGTTCATGTGCTTGTTTGTTGTTGTTGTTGTTGTTTGTTTTTCTCTCTCTCCCCTGGGGAGAGCACAGATAATTTTTTTTATTCTTTCTTTCTTTCTTTCTTTTTTTTTTTTTTTTACAGGATTACCAATTTTCTATAAACGGATACAACTCAGGAACAGCCAGATGGTAGAGATGCATAGGGCAAGATGTGTGGGAAGGGGCATGGAGCTTCCATGATCTCTCTGGGTGGCTGACTTTCCCAGTACTTTCGTGTGTTTACCAACTGGGAAGTTCTAGATAGATTTCATCAGATCGTCAAAGGGGATCCAAACCACAGGAGCTTATCACTGTTTAGGACCAAACATGCAAATATTCTCACAATTTATTGCATATGACTCATCTAACCTTGATTCCAAACCAGATAAAATGATACAGAAAAGAAAAACATGACTAATGAACATAAATGCAAAAATCTTGAGGCATTCATTTATAGAACCCATGCATATCTAATAGAGATAGTATACCATGATAAAGTTTAATTAACGCAGAAACTCAGCAGTCTAGTACTAGCAAATTAGGAAATGTCAGTCCCACAATAAATACATCATTCCCACTCTAACAGGCGAATACGATCACTTAAATATACTAAAAACCTTTGGAAATATTATCAATAAAATAATAAAAGCCTACTATCCTCACTTTTATCCAACCTGGGAAGTCTTAAAACAAGGGGATAAACAAGGATTGGAACCAAAGGCTCTCATTATTTGCAGACATTTTGGCTATTTACATATAAAATACAAAAAAAACCTGGGGCGCCTGGGTGGCGCAGTCGGTTAAGCGTCCGACTTCAGCCAGGTCACGATCTCGCGGTCTGTGAGTTCGAGCCCCGCGTCAGGCTCTGGGCTGATGGCTCGGAGCCTGGAGCCTGTTTCTGATTCTGTGTCTCCCTCTCTCTCTGCCCCTCCCCGTTCATGCTCTGTCTCTCTCTGTCCCAAAAATAAATAAAAAATGTTGAAAAAAAAATTTAAAAAAAAAAAAAAATACAAAAAAACCTGAAAATAAATTATTGGAATTCATAACTGAGAAATTAATAGTTAAGTAAGTTTACTGAAGGAAAAAAATATATGAAACTAGTTGTGTTTTTATTTACCATAATTAAACTGAAAATACAATTGTAATAGGATATCATTTATAATAGGATATCTGAGAAAAAGTCTACATTCTACTTAAGCATAATTAATTACTTGTAAGATTTGCAGAGTGTGAAAAGAGACTATTTAAAAGATATCATCGCAGAGTTCCGGAAGATGGCGGCGTAGGAGGACGCTGGGCTCACCGCGTGTCCTGCTGATCACTTAGATTCCACCGACACCTGCCTAAAGAACCCAGAAAACCACCAGAGGATTAGCAGAACGGAGTCTCCGGAGCCAAGCGCAGACGAGAGGCCCACGGAAGAGGGTAGGAAGGGCGGCGAGGCGGTGCGCGCTCCACGGACTGGCGGGAGGGAGCCGGGGCGGAGGGGCGGCTCGCCGGCCAAGCGGAGCCCCCGAGTGGGGCTGGCAAAAGCGGAGGGGCCGGACGGACTGTGTTCCGACAGCAAGCGTGACTTAGCGTCTGGGAGGTCATAAGTTAACAGCTCTGCTCAGAAAGCGGGAAGGCTGGAGGACAAAGGGAGGGAGAGCTGCTGAGCCCCCGGACGGACGGCAGAGCTCAGCTTGGCAGGGAACAAAGGCGCTCGCCAGCGCCATCTCCCCCGCCCATCCCCCAGCCAAAATCCCAAAGAGAACCAGTTCCTGCCAGGGAACTTGCTCGCTCCTCGCAAACACCCAACTCTGTGCTTCTGCGGAGCCAAACCTCCGGCAGCGGATCTGACTCCCTCCCGCTGCCACAGGGCCCCTCCTGAAGTGGATCACCTAAGGAGAAGCGAGCTAAGCCTGCCCCTCCTGCCCCCGTGCACCTTGCCTACCCACCCCAGCTAATACGCCAGATCCCCAGCACCACAAGCCTGGCAGTGTGCAAGTAGCCCAGACGGGCCACGCCACCCCACAGTGAATCCCGCCCCTAGGAGAGGGGAAGAGAAGGCACACACCAGTCTGACTGTGGCCCCAGCGGTGGGCTGGGGGCAGACATCAGGTCACACTGCGGCCCAGCCCACCAACTCCAGTTATACACCACAGCACAGGGGAAGTGCCCTGCAGGTCCTCACCACTCCAGGGACTATCCAAAATGACCAAATGGAAGAATTCCCCTCAGAAGAATCTCCAGGAAATAACAACAGCTAATGAACTGATCAAAAAGGATTTCAATAATATAACAGAAAGTGAATTTAGAATAATAGTCATAAAATTAATCGCTGGGCTTGAAAACAGTATAGAGGACAGCAGAGAATCTCTTGCCACAGAGATCAAGGGACTAAGGAACAGTCACGAGGAGCTGAAAAACGCTTTAAACGAAATGCAAAACAAAATGGAAACCACGACGGCTCGGCTTGAAGAGGCAGAGGAGAGAATAGGTGAACTAGAAGATAAAGTTATGGAGAAAGAGGAAGCTGAGAGAAAGAGAGATAAAAAAATCCAGGAGTATGAGGGGAAAATTAGAGAACTAAGTGATACACTAAAAAGAAATAATATACGCATAATTGGTATCCCAGAGGAGGAAGAGAGAGGGAAAGGTGCTGAAGGGGTACTTGAAGAAATTATAGTTGAGAACTTCCCTGAACTGGGGAAGGAAAAAGGCATTGAAATCCAAGAGGCACAGAGAACTCCCTTCAGACGTAACTTGAATCGATCTTCTGCACGACATATCATAGTGAAACTGGCAAAATACAAGGATAAAGAGAAAATTCTGAAAGCAGCAAGGGGTAAACGTGCCCTCACATATAAAGGGAGACCTATAAGACTCGTGACTGATCTCTCCTTTGAAACTTGGCAGGCCAGAAAGGCTTGGCACGATATCTTCAGTGTGCTAAACAGAAAAATATACAGCCGAGAATCCTTTATCCAGCAAGTCTGTCATTTAGAATAGAAGGAGAGATAAAGGTCTTCCCAAACAAACAAAAACTGAAGGAATTTGTCACCACGAAAGCAGCCCTACAAGAGATCCTAAGGGGGATCCTGTGAGACAAAGTACCAGAGACATCACTAGAAGCATAAAACATACAGACATCACAATGACTCTAAACCCGTATCTTTCTATAATAACACTGAATGTAAATGGATTAAATGTGCCAACCAAAAGACATAGGGTTTCAGAATGGATAAAAAAACAAGACCCATCTATTTGCTGTCTACAAGAGACTCATTTTAGATCTGAGGACACCTTTAGATTGAGAGTGAGGGGATGGAGAACTATTTATCATGCTACTGGAAGCCAAAAGAAAGCTGGAGTAGTTTGTCTATCAGACAAACTAGACTTTAAATTAAAGGCTGTAACAAGAGATGAAGAAGGGCATTATATAATAATTACAGGGTCTATCCATCAGGAAGAGCTAACAATTATAAATGTCTATGCGCCAAATACCGGAGCCCCCAGATATATAAAACAATTACTCATAAACAAAAGCAACGTTATTGATAAGAATGTGGTCATTGCAGGGGACTTTAACACCCCACTTACAGAAATGTATAGATCATCTAGACACACAGTCAATAAAGAAACAAGGGCCCTGAATGATACATTGGATCAGATGGACTTGACAGATATATTTAGAACTCTGCATCCCAAAGCAACAGAATATACTTTCTTCTCGAGTGCACATGGAACATTCTCCAAGATATATCATATACTGGGTCACAAAACAGCCCTTCATAAGTTTACAAGAATTGAAATTATACCATGCATACTTTCAGACCACAATGCTATGAAGCTTGAAATCAACCACAGGAGGGGCGCCTGGGTGGCACAGTCGGTTAAGCGTCCGACTTCAGCCAGGTCACGATCTCGCGGTCTGTGAGTTCGAGCCCCATGTCAGGCTCTGGGCTGATGGCTCGGAGCCTGGAGCCTGTTTCCAATTCTGTGTGTCTCCCTCTCTCTCTGCCCCTTCCCCGTTCATGCTCTGTCTCTCTCTGTCCCAAAAATAAATAAAAAACGTTGAAAAAAAAATTAAAAAAAAAAAAAAAAGAAATCAACCACAGGAAAAAGTCTGGAAAACCTCCAAAAGCATGGAGGTTAAAGAACACCCTACTAAAGAATGAGTGGGTCAACCAGGCAATTAGAGAAGAAATTAAAAATATATATGGAAACAAACGAAAATGAAAATACAACAATCCAAACGCTTTGGGATGCAGCGAAGGCAGTCCTGAGAGGAAAATACATTGCAATCCAGGCCTATCTCAAGAAACAAGAAAAATCCCAAATACAAAATCTAACAGCACACCTAAAGGAAATAGAAGCAGAACAGCAAAGGCAGTCTAAACCCAGCAGAGGAAGAGAAATAATAAAGATCAGAGCAGAAATAAACAATATAGAATGTAAAAAAACTGTAGAGCAGATCAACAAAACCAAGAGTTGGTTTTTTGAAAAAATAAACAAAATTGACAAACCTCTAGCCAGGCTTCTCAAAAAGAAAAGGGAGATGACCCAAATAGATAAAATCATGAATGAAAATGGAATTATTACAACCAATCCCTCAGAGATACAAACAATTATCAGGGAATGCTATGAAAAATTATATGCCAACAAATTGGACAACCTGGAAGAAATGGACAAATTCCTAAACACCCACACTCTTCCAAAACTCAATCAGGAGGAAATAGAAAGCTTGAACAGACCCATAACCAGCGAAGAAATTGAATCGGTTATCAAAAATCTCCCAACAAATAAGAGTCCAGGACCAGATGGCTTCCCAGGGGAGTTCTACCAGACGTTTAAAGCAGAGATACCTATCCTTCTCAAGCTATTCCAAGAAATAGAAAGGGAAGGAAAACTTCCAGACTCATTCTATGAAGCCAGTATTACTTTGATTCCTAAACCAGACAGAGACCCAGTAAAAAAAGAGAACTACAGGCCAATATCTCTGATGAATATGGATGCAAAAATTCTCAATAAGATACTAGCAAATCGAATTCAACAGCATATAAAAAGAATTATTCACCATGATCAAGTGGGATTCATTCCTGGGATGCAGGGCTGGTTCAACATTTGCAAATCGATCAACGTGATACATCACATCAACAAAAAAAAAGAGAAGAACCATATGATCCTGTCAATCGATGCAGAAAAGGCCTTTGACAAAATCCAGCACCCTTTCTTAATAAAAACCCTGGAGAAAGTCGGGATAGAAGGAACATACTTAAAGATCATAAAAGCCATTTATGAAAAGCCCACAGCTAACATCATCCTCAATGGGGAAAAACTGAGAGCTTTTTCCCTGAGATCAGGAACACAACAGGGATGCCCACTCTCACCGCTGTTGTTTAATATAGTGCTGGAAGTTCTAGCATCAGCAATCAGACAACAAAAGGAAATCAAAGGCATCCAAATTGGCAAAGATGAAGTCAAGCTTTCGCTTTTTGCAGATGACATGATATTATACATGGAAAATCCGATAGACTCCACCAAAAGTCTGCTAGAACTGATACATGAATTCAGCAAAGTTGCAGGATACAAAATCAATGTACAGAAATCAGTTGCATTCTTATACACTAACAATGAAGGAACAGAAAGACAAATAAAGAAACTGATCCCATTCACAATTGCACCAAGAAGCATAAAATACCTAGGAATAAATCTAACCAAAGATATAAAAGATCTGTATGCTGAAAACTATAGAAAGCTTATGCAGGTAATTGAAGAAGATATAAAGAAATGGAAAGACATTCCCTGCTCATGGATTGGAAGAATAAATATTGTCAAAGTGTCAATACTACCCAAAGCTATCTACACATTCAATGCAATCCCAATCAGAATTGCACCAGCATTCTTCTCGAAACTAGAACAAGCAATCCTAAAATTCATATGGAACCACAAAAGGCCCCGAATAGCCAAAGTAATTTTGAAGAAGAAGACCAAAGCAGGAGGCATCACAATCCCAGACTTTAGCCTCTACTACAAAGCTGTCATCCTCAAGACAGCATGGTATTGGCATAAAAACAGACACATAGACCAATGGAATAGAATAGAAACCCCAGAACTAGACCCACAAACGTATGGCCAACTAATCTTTGACAAAGCAGGAAAGAACATCCAATGGAAAAAAGACAGTCTCTTTAACAAATGGTGCTGGGAGAACTGGACAGCAACATGCAGAAGGTTGAAACTAGACCACTTTCTCACACCATTCACAAAAATAAACTCAAAATGGATAAAGGACCTGAATGTGAGTCAGGAAACCATCAAAACCTTAGAGGAGAAAGCAGGAAAAGACCTCTCTGACCTCAGCCGTAGCAATCTCTTACTCGGCACATCCCCAAAGGCAAGGGAATTAAAAGCAAAAGTGAATTACTGGGACCTTATGAAGATAAAAAGCTTCTGCACAGCAAAGGAAACAACCAACAAAACTAAAAGGCAACCAACGGAATGGGAAAAGATATTTGCAAATGACATATTGGACAAAGGGCTAGTATCCACAATCTATAAAGAGCTCACCAAACTCCACACCCGAAAAACAAATAACCCAGTGAAGAAATGGGCAGAAAACATGAATAGACACTTCTCTAAAGAGGACATCCGGATGGCCAACAGGCACATGAAAAGATGTTCAACGTCGCTCCTTATCAGGGAAATACAAATCAAAACCACACTCAGATACCACCTCACGCCAGTCAGAGTGGCCAAAATGAAGAAATTAGGAGACTATAGATGCTGGAGAGGATGTGGAGAAACAGGAACCCTCTTGCACTGTTGGTGGGAATGCAAATTGGTGCAGCCGCTCTGGAAAGCAGTGTGGAGGTTCCTCAGAAAATTAAAAATAGACCTACCCTATGACCCAGCAATAGCACTGCTAGGAATTTATCCAAGGGATACAGGAGTACTGATGCATAGGGCACTTGTACCCCAATGTTTATAGCAGCACTCTCAACAATAGCCAAATTATGGAAAGAGCCTAAATGTCCATCAATTGATGAATGGATAAAGAAATTGTGGTTTATATACACAATGGAATACTACGTGGCAGTGAGAAAAAATGAAATATGGCCTTTTGTAGCAACGTGGATGGAACTGGAGAGTGTGATGCTAAGTGAAATAAGCCACACAGAGAAAGACAGATACCATATGGTTTCACTCTTATGTGGATCCTGAGAAACTTAACAGAAACCCATGGGGGAGGGGAAGGAAAAAAAAAAAAAAAGAGGTTAGAGTGGGAGAGAGCCAAAGCATAAGAGACTGTTAAAAACTGAGAACAAACTGAGGGTTGATGGGGGGGTGGGAGGGAGGGCAGGGTGGGTGATGGGTATTGAGGAGGGCACCTTTTGGGATGAGCACTGGGTGTTGTATGGAAACCAATTTGACAGTAAATTTAATATATTAAAAAATAAAATAAAAAAAAAGGAAATAAAATAAAATAAAATAAAATAAAATAAAATAAAATAAAATAAAATAAAATATATCATCAAGGAAAGTATATATGCTATACCATTGATGTCAATTATTTAAATGCATATTATTATATACATAAATATGTATATAAGATTGTGGTCATTCAATAAGTTAATGGTAGTTATCTCTAGCTGCTAAGATCTCATGTGAATTTTACTTTCTCTTTTTACTACCTATTCAATTTTCTCATAAATTATCTTTTGCTATTTACCTAATTGAAAACTAGAAAATTGGTATAACATCACTATTGCAAAGCAAAAATCAAAAACCTGCAAGGTACTATGAAAATATATTTATCATCATGTCGCAGTGTATTTTTTTTTAACTAAAACAATCATTGTGTTTAAATGGTTGCTGATAAAAAGCACAGCAGTTTACATCATTCTGAAAAAAAATTTGTTCCCATGAAAATGAGCTAATGATACTTATCTTACTTTAAAGTTTATCTGTTTCAGAAATCACCACAGAGAGTGATATACATATAAAGAATATAGCAAAGTCCCTTGTAAGCTGAAAAACATGAGTTCCTTAATGAAAGGAGAGTAAACACTAGAGGAACTGTCATGCCAGAAGCGTCATTTAAGCTGGGACATTGATAAAATTTGGGAACTCACCTGTGATGAAGAGATAATGGATCCTGCCAAAGGAGAGTACAGAAAGAGGACAGCCAAACATGAAAACCTAGATAATTTCAAGATCAAGAACCCCTAAGGAAGTTACATATAGAAAATCAGAAAAATATTCTTTTGTGGAAGAAAAACAGACCACCTAACACAGAGTGTAACCAAGTCCAAGCTCCTGCCCACCACAGGACAAGCTAATAAATCAAGAAGCAAGATGCTGGGGTAAGGAAAGTAACTTTATTTGGAAAGCCAGAAATGTAAAGAGATGGTGGACAATACTCCACCCCTTGGCATGAAATTCCAGCTTCTTTTATGTTAGCAAAAGGGGGAAATGGGTGGGGTTGGAATCAAAAGATGGCTGACATCTCTAGACATCTGAGGAAGGTCATAAGACTTCTTTGTCCTTGATCAATAGATCTTTGTGTGCAAGGGTCTGGTCATGTCCTTTCTGTAAATTTTAAACAGCATAGTCATTTCTGTACCTGGTTAGGCATCCGACTCACGATCTAATGGGTTCATGATTTTGAGCCCGGTGTCAGGCTTTGTGCTGTCAGTGCAGAGCCTGCTTGGGATTCTCTCTCTCTCTTTCTGCCCCTCCCCACTCAAAATAAGTAAATAAACTTTAAAAAAAAAAAAGGCAGTTTTTGCAAATTTTAGCTGTAACATACCTGTGTGCAGGGCTAAGCAGAAGTTTCTGAGCTACATGTCACATGAGCAAGGGAAACAGAAGCAATATGGAGCCAGATGTCCTAATTTCTCCGTTATAATTCCCCAATGTAAAAGATCCATTCCATAATCATGTGGAATCAGGGACAAGGGGACATCATCTCTCATTTGACTATTTACTGCTGAAACAGGTTCAACAAGGGGCTATTGTGGAATAGAACAATTTGGCTTGACTTATGAAATATTTCTTAAAAAATTTTTACATTTTTTTAATGTTTATTCATTTTTGAGACATAGAGAGAGACAGAGCATGAGCCGGGGAGGGGCAGAGAGAGAGGGAGACACAGAATCCCAAGCAGGCTCCAGGCTCTGAGCTGACAGCACAGAGCCAGAGGCGGGGCTCGAACTCATGAACCACAAGATCATGACCTGAGCTAAAGTTAGGCTCTCAACTGACTGAGCCACCCAGGCGCCCCTGACTTATGAAATATTTCTCAGTGCCTCTTTTTGGTATTGGAGTCTTAGAAGTAAGACCTTTTTTTTTTTTTTTTTGGATTTCTATGGATATAGTAGAAAAACACAGGTTAATGGTTGAAGCAAATTATAAACCCTAGTACCTGATTCCCAAGTGTTGCCAGTGAGAAGATTTTTAGATCTTGGGCTCAAAGCATCCACATATGGAGTGAGGACAGGCAGCAATAATCTGATAGATTTTTCTAGTTTGTAGTTCAAATGTCTCTGGTGATCTTTTTGAATGGCCTGTACGGAAGGCAAGAAGATTGTTTATGTATGAGCTATTGTGGCAGTTTCTCTAAAGTTTACTAACTTCAGTTTTCAGTGCTTTAGGAAAAAGGGCAGTTTTAGTTCTCAATGATTTCAAGTGAAGAGAATGGGAAAAAAATTGTAAACTTAATTTGGAGAGTTAATCAGATAATTGAGGAAAACAGGAATTCAGGATCCAGACTAGTTTTATAAACAAACAATACTTAAAGACAATCAGAACTAGAATCTAGTATCCACAAAGGTGTGTTTCTGAAACATAATTTCACTCTGAAATCACCATTATTTTGATCAGAGATAACCAAATTAAGACGAATTTGTTTGCAAAATAAGTCCAGTTTTAACAGATTTGACCTAATTATTTACATAAATGCAGCAAGAATAGTGATTGACCATATAGGTTCTTTCAAATCTGCCTTGCTGGAACTCTTTACAAGGAACTTCAGATTGGACTTCTAACAGCCGTTTAAAGCCAACAAGCAAGCCAAATATTTGCCATCAGATTTTCCTGCAATACCTGTAGATTTGGGTGGATTCCTCTCTTCTCGAGGTCCCCTAAATATCCTGAGGTCCCTGGACCTGCCAGGAAGTGACATTCTTTACTCACCTGGTAAGGCTGCTGGGAACTCTGTAAGCAAGGTATCGGGCTGATTTTTTTTCCAAGGAGCTTCATTGGCTGCATAAAGTCCATCTTAGTTCCTTAAAGCTGTCTGGTCATCTCTGAGTCTATGCATGTCTCTCTCAAATATGGCATTCCAGTCAAAGTTCTGGTAATATAACCAATGTTTTCAATGATGTCCTGTTACAAGAACAGATTCTTATTAACTTATGCAAATAGTTATAATTGCCATGAAAGAAAGAATACTCCCTGAGACTTTCTGAATTCTGGAGAGTTCAGGTAAAGAAAAGATAAATGTTTCAATTTGTGCACAAAGGAACATTTTATCAAATTTCTGTAAGTCATAGATAGCTTGAAAGAAAAGTTTCCTTAAATCTGGAAGGGCAAACATTAGAAAATCAGCAATGTTTCAAACAAAAGTCATAAAAACTATAATCATCTTTCTCAACTTATTTAGTTCCATGTAACTAATTCTTGTTTTGTTTGAATGCAGGTTTTCCATTAGTTCCTGAAATCCTTAGTTCGGTTTTATGATCTTAAAGATAGCAGAAACCTGTATTTGTCAAAAGTCCTTTTCATGAATCTCCTTGCAGCTAAACACATTTGCAAAAGTATCAGAGTGAAATAATAACTGTAAATGACAAAAGACTCATAAATGACTATGGGTAAAAATCTGATAAGGGCTCATTATAATGCAGTTGACAAGGAAATCTGGTTATTTTTGTGACACACAACATTTCAATAATAAGAATTACATATGATCACATTATACCAGGACATATTAAAACTTTAGGAATTTTGTATAATTTCTGGAACAGAATTGTAATTTCTGGAACAGAATATAAGCATTCACCTACACAGTATAACCTAAGAAGGCTTATCATCATTTGTTTATTTAGTCAAAAAACCTAATTAATCAAAAAGACTTCATTGAGAATTTTAATTTGGGGGAATTCTGTT
Organism: Neofelis nebulosa; assembly: GCF_028018385.1. Lineage (NCBI taxonomy): Eukaryota > Metazoa > Chordata > Mammalia > Carnivora > Felidae > Neofelis > Neofelis nebulosa. The sequence continues at coordinate 60,105,056 of NC_080787.1, read as the reverse complement.
AAAAATCTCAGAAGGTTCTAAGGCACATACGTAAATAGGATTGATTATAAATTATTATAAAACTTAATATTTAATTTTCCTATTTAACCAAAGTGGCAAGATGATATTCTACATAAGGTTATATAGTTGTTAACAAAATTTAGCTCCTTTAATTTTGAGAAGTTTTAAATTTTTTAATGTTTAAAGTCTTGATGAAGACAAAACAGAAACATTGGTTTTCCTGGGATGATAAAGAAAAAAAAACTTATTTGTAATTTCTTATTAAGAGCAGTCCAACAATCTAAGAAAACTTTGTTTAACAGAGAGAAAACCAAATTCCAATATTAAACCAGTTTACTTTTGAAGTATATTCATTATTCCAATCTCAGTCCTGACCATGTGTAAAATTCTTTTCCAAATCTTCTACAACTTTCTTTTTCATTCAGATTTTGTCCTATGTTTTCCCTTTGTAAACAACCAGTCTCATTTCAGGACAAAAAAAATTTTTTTCCCCTCAACAACAATGTATTCTCATTCCTCATACCTTTCTTAACCGAAAACACATCTTGTTTTCTTTATTATTTCTAACAGTCTTAATTATGTTTTCAGAATTTAAACTTTTTTTTTTTATTTTTATTTTTTTATTTTTGAGACAGAGAGAGACAAAGCATGAACGGGGGAGGGTCAGAGAGAGGGAGACACAGAATCTGAAACAGGCTCCAGGCTCTGAGCTGTCAGCACAGAGCCCGATGCGGGGCTTGAACTCACAGACCGCGAGATCATGACCTGAGCCGAAGTCGGCCGCTTAACCGACTGAGCCACCCAGGCGCCCCCAGAATTTAAACTTTTAAGAAACCTTAGTCTCCAGTGAGAACTAAGTAGTAACCAATTGTGAACTTTTATACCAGAATTCTTTAGGTTGGCAAACTTATAAATATATTTCATAATATTTAGAAACATGTTTTTTATAGTACAACTTCCAACAAAACATAATACATGTTTTACTAACAGACCAAGGTATTTTTAGTTTCTTTGTAACAAGACAAAGGCACACAAACCAATTTTAGTATTAATGTTTCAGTATTTTCTCTCTTTTTTTGGAAAAGACTTAGGTATTCAGTGAATTCAGCCCAATTTATCAACCTTCAAAGTTTTAGGTTGCCAAAGATTTTGAACACTGTTTTAAAGTTTACCTATAAACCTTTTTAATTATTTAACCTACTTGCTCTTAACAATTATACATGAAAACCTTCTGAGACAAAATTAACCACCACTTTAAGTCATTTTCTCTGACAAATTGCAATAGAGACAACATGAGCTTATTTGACTTTTAGTAAACCTTGGAGGAATAAGCTTTATATTTAATGCTGATAACTCTAAAAACTCTATTTTAATTAAGCCAGCAATCTTGAATTAGCTTTAATATCAAAATGTTGCACCTGTGGCCACTAAGAAGGCAATCAGTTTGTTCCCTGGTGTCAATTTTACGTGGGGCTTCTGAGGGGAAATCTGAAGTGAGCAGTTTAAGTCCAAGGGAGTTGATTCATGCTGATTTGGGAGGTACTTCAGTTTGAAGCTCAGAAGGGGGAGTGCTTTTGGCTCCTTGATACTAAGGGTAGGAGGAGCAGGAGCCCAGGGCACTGAGGCATCGCCCACGGTGTAGAAACCAGTTGCATAGGCAGTACCAGTGGCAGTGCAGGAACAGGAGGGGGTGGTGGAGGCAAAGCTGGCAGGGGTTCGAAGTTTGGACTAACATTCTTCCATCTCCATCTTCTGTCTATCCATCTTGCAAAACAGGCCTCTTCTCTGTTACTCATCAGCCCTCTGCACCATTTATTCATAATAGAGTTCCTAAGGGACTTTTTGGGGGGGAATAAAAGGAATATTCCCTATCTTCCCAGGGCAAAAGTTCACAGAAAGAACACAGAAGAAACAAAAGTAGAATGAAATAATTCCCAGAGTACCTCTGTGAGCCCTGTTCCTCCCCAAAAGTAGGAGTTTCACAGGACCAAACAGCTTCCTAGACAAGCTAAGAGAGTCAAACCAAAACCCCCTATTTGGTGGCAACCAAATGGGAAGAAGAAAGCTAAGAGTCACTAATATTTGTAGAGACAACATTAAGGTTCCAACTTGCAAACAGCTCCCTTTTATGAAACAAATAGAACACAGCCAGTGTTGTCGAAAGTTACCAAAGCGGCAGCAACAAACAGACCAAATTCAAATGAACTGGCTAGTCCAACAACTATTGCCCTCTCCAACAGGGTACCTGACACAAAAGGAAACAATGTGGCTTCTCCCCAAGAAAAAGTCCAAATGGATGGGGAGGAACTTCCCAGTTGAACACACAGAGTGACTCATCCTGCTTTCAATTCAGTGAACTCTCAGAGGTCTACCCCCAGGACCCAGCACAGGGTCAGCCAGCAGCTCCAGGAAGTCACAGAGCAAGTCCCCAGGAAAAACGGTCCCGCTTCCCTGCCCCGACCCCACAACTCCTTAGGACTTACTGGAAGAATCCTGGGGTGAGCCAGCTGGCGGCTGGTCACATGCTATTGATTCTGGATGGGTCACCAAAATTGTGACCAGGTACAAACTCATTCTGTTTGCCACAGGACAAGGCAGAAGCCAGTAAGTCAAGAGCAAGATGTTGGGGTAAGGAAAGCTACTTTTTTTGGAAAGCCAGTAATCCAAGGAGATGATGGAATATTGTCCTAAAGAACCATCTCCCCTTGGCATGAAATTCCAGCTTCTTTTTTCAGCGGAAGGGTGTTGGAGTGTAAAGATGACTGACATCTCTAGATCTGAGGAAGGTCATATAACTTCTTTGTTCTTGGTCAGTTGATCTTTGCACACAGGAATATGGTCAGGTTGTTCTGTAAATCTTAGCATAGTCATATGCTAATCATAGCATAGTCATTTCTGTATCTACTTCCTGTTCTCCTCAGGTGAGGTAGTTTTGGGATAAAGAGTGGTTCTTGCAAAGCTTAGCTGTAACATGCCCATGTGCAGGGCTAAATAGAAGTTTCTAAGCTATAGGTCACAGCAGCAAGGCAAACAGAGGCAATATGGAGCCAGATGTACTAAGTTTCTCCCTGTTACAGGAGTGATATCAGTTGCAGATATAAAACTTTCATGGGCTCTGCCCACATCTTTGAGCCATAGTCACTTCAGTGTCCGCTGGAGAATTTCTAATGCCACAGTCTTTCACCTAAGCCACTCTCCATGTGTTCATAATAGGCTGAAGAATTCCAGAATTAACACTTCTCTTGGTTCCTTGATTAGCCCTCCTCAATCAACACCTGCTGGTGGATTGGTGTATAAATATGCCAGTTCTTTCACCCCTTGGGTGAACAACTCCAAGACATGTGTTCTATGCTACTTCTCAGAATTTCCCTATGTTTTTGAGTTACTGCCACAGTGTTAGCTGAGTTAGTAATGTAGGTTTTATTGGCTGCCTTCTCCTTCCTACCCCAGTTTCCCATTCCTCTGCTAGTGTTACCTCCACTTTCCACCTAAGTCACTTGCACTCAAATCCTTATCTCAAGACCTACCTCCAGAAGAACCCAAACCAAAATAGCAGAAATTTGCAAATAAATAGTAAAGACTTTGTTGGGAAAGGAGCAAAAGTTGACAATTTTCAGGTGGTTATTGGCCAGAAGAGAGTTTTTTCAGCTGTCAAATTTTAAGTCTAATGGTAAACTATAAAGCAGTCATGTGACTAAGTGTAGAGGAAGCAATGGAAATACAATAGGAATGTTTTTTGGAATGTCCATGAATGGAAGGAGGAAAACTATTAGGAACCCTTACTTGCCATTCAAGATTCTTTGTTGAATGTCACAGACCTAGCTTCCCTCCATAGATCAGACCTCCTCTCCCTCCTTTGTACCATACATAAATAAGAAAATATATCCAGCTTCTAGCTGAATGTATACTTGGCAACTGAGGTGACCTGCCTTCTGATACTAGTACTACAAGCCAGTGAAATGAAGCAGGTGGGGACAGAGAGAATATGGACAGAAAGTGATGGAAGACTAAATAAGATCATTCTCAGAGCCTCTATTTAGAATGTTGGTGTTAGAATCCACAGGTCAGTTTCAAAGTATTATGTTAACAGAGAGTCTTTTTTTTTTTTTTTAAGTTTATTTGTTTTGAGAGAGAGCAAGAGAGTCTGAGCATGAAGGGGGGAGGGGCAGAGAGAGAGGGAGAAAGAGAATCCTAGCAGGCTCTGCATGGACACCAGATGCAGGGCTCAAACCCACAAACCCTGAGATCATGACCAGAGCTGAAATCAAGAGTCAGACATTTAGTGGACTGAGCCACCCAGGTGCCCCTAACAGAGACTTTGGCAACAGAAATTATGTTCTAAGTCAGAGATGATGCAAGTAAATCACATTTGAATCTGGTTGAAAGAAAATGTGAAGAGAAGCAGCTCACTTTTTTGACACAAACCAGTAGTCTAGCGATCATGTTGGAGAGAGGGTGTGGTACTCAAAGGGGCTTTTTAAAAAAGACACATCTATGTTTTAGACTCTTATACTAGCAAAAGGAAAATATATAGGAATTGTCTCATTGTGTTCATAAATGAATGAAGTAACTGGATTCTAACAGATGACTTATCTTCCTCATTTTATTTTTAGAAAATCTCCACCTGCTTTTAGAAAAATAAATAATGTTGCCCTATTTACAGGCAAACTTTTTAAAAAGGAGTTTAATAATTAAAATTCTTAAGGCTTTCTTAGCTTATGGGGAAAAAAAATGATTGCTCCTATATAGAAACCTCTGGTTTGGAGAAAAATAGGCAGATTTTTATTCCAAAAAGGAATATGTATTTACATTTTAAAGCTATTACTGAATTTTGAGACTAGTACTCAGAGTCCCTCTTACTAAATAATGGTCATTTCTTCTTAAGAGACATGGTTGGATTATTTATTTACCTCTCATTATGCTAAAGTATGAGACATGTTTTCTTTATAATAAAGAAAAAATGTCCTTATTGGATGCCTTCTCTTTCCTATCTCAGTTTCCCATTCCCATTCAGTGTATGTGTGCATTTATTTATTTGAGAGACAGCACAAGCAAAAGTGGGGAAGGGGTAAAGAGGATGGAGAGAGAATCCCAAGCAGGCTCCAGGCCTAGCACAGTGCAGGGCTGAATCTCATGACTATGAAATCATCACCTGAGCAGAAATCAACACTTAGGTGCTTAACCAGCTGAGCCACCAAGGTGCCCTTAGCGTATTCTAACAATTGGGAATGGAATATTGCAACTGGCTTTAGAATAGCCAATAAACAACAGTTTTTACTATGACTGGATTTAGAACACGATGCCTTCACCTACCTAGTATCAAAGCAGAAGCAAAGCTTCACTCCCTGCAAGTTCACCATCCTAATGGACCTCCTGGTTCATATTCTCTCAATGCTATGCCAATTTTGTAATACCCCTTAGGAAGTTTCCAACAGTCTGTTCTACCTCAGTAAGAGGGAGAAAAGCAATATTAACTAGGAAAGAACCAGGTGCAATGGTAATCTGAGCCATTAAAAAAAAAATCCCTTCTTGGGAAAGAAGAGTAATATGACGCTGAAAAACTCCAATGTGGGTTGAAGAGTAGAAAAGGTCTCTCTGTTGTATGTTTCAAATGTGCATGTTGAGAAGAAATTACCTGGTAATTTTGTTAGCATAATCCACAATCTGCATAATGTAATACATGGAAGTCATGGCTCATTGCTAATTCCTCTTCTATATCACTTCTAGAATTGTGGTTCTGTTTTGATGACTAATTTTAATCCTTGGCAGTCCACTTCTATGAAATCTCGTTGGCTTACCTTTATCCCATCAGCAGTAAATTGGACTGAATGTATGAGAAATGAGCCCACATTTATGGGGGCCTCAGATATAAGGAGTCTGCTTTAAAGTATGATAAAAAATAATGTGAGATGAAATAAGCCTTTTCAAGATACACTTTTTAAAACTCCATCCTTTGAAATCTCCACAAGGAACTTATACTCCTGAAAATTGCCTGTCTGGAACAGAGCAGTGTAGCCTCTTAACACTCTTTTTGAGATAAGTAATAGCTGATTATTGCCCCTGTATAATCATCAGGATTCTCTAGAAGAAAATGAAACATTGTACAATCATGCAGTAGGACTGAATGAGGCAGAACCTTTTACCTTTGTGAAATGAATTTCTTCAAGTAAGTTCTCTCTAAATCCTTGAAATAGCCAAAGTGAAGAGCAAAATACTATTTTCAGTGGCTTCAAACTCTACATACAGGATACCATGACATCAGAGATGACTGAGGGAGACGTACTAAGACCTTCTGAGCAACATGGCTAAAAAACAAATATGAAGACCCATTTAAAGCTGGTTTCAGTCCTGGCTCCTTGTTTGCTTTGATGTTGGAGCTGATTTTAAAATGCTTTTAAAGGATACTCTGGTGTGCCTTAAGGGGACAGCAAGGATAAAAATGAAAACAGCTAGAGAAAATGAACATTTTCCAAAGAAAATGAAATACTCTCGTCACTCTTAAATGTCACTTGATTTCACAGATCCTATTTACCATCATTTAACAACTTAGAAAAGAGTATGTCTTATTAAAATATTACCCATTTAAGCAGAAATCTTCAGAAATCGACAAGGGATCATACTTAAACGCATAGCCTAGAGTGCAGTGCATTTTACAAACTAGTTGATGCCCTCTCTTGGCAATAATAGTCAATCCTGGATTGCTTTAGGAAGAACTATAAAAATGTAAATTACTAAGACCTGATTTGGTCTTATTGCCTTAGCTAAGTTCTAACACTTAAACTTAAAATATATGGCTGCTGGAGCTAATTAATACTGGTTAATTTGCATATTCAAGAGTCTTCCCATAGTACTTCTTCTCTCTCTTAATATGAGATGACTCTTTCAAAGCTCATGAGGCCATTTAAATAGTGAACTGGATTGAAATTTGTGCCTTCATTTAAAAATGTTTCAAATTTTTCTCGAGCACCATATCCCAGTTTGGATTCTATCTTATATTCCTTACTAGTTCCCCTCTCCAATAAACAGAAGACAAGGACTATTTGGTATCAAATTACACAATTTAAATAGAAAGTAATGTCTTAAATTAGCATAATAAAAAGTTTTGGAAGTGATTGTATACTCATAAAATAATTCAATCATGTATTTAAATACAGCAGAAAGCAAGCCTAGAATATATATTTGCAAATAGCTTATAAGAAAATATCTACCAGAGTAGACTCATAACATAGCAAAAATGGGAATAAAAGAGATATATATTTGGAATAAAAGAATAGTGTTATTTATTTGATATCAGTATTAATTTTCCAAACTCAACAGTCTCTGATTTTTAGGTTACTTGGTTTCTCAAATAAATGGGAACTAAGACTAGATATTACAAGATATTACTAGATATTACAATATCTATTTAATTTTTCTTCATAAAATCCATCAGTATTAACATTCTTCCTTTTTTTTTTTAAACTTGAGAAATTACCTCCAAATGTGTTATTTTACAAAGTTAACATTAGCACTTACCCCAGGACATTATGCCCCTCTTACTATAACCACCAAAGTATATAAGGGAAATTTAAAGATGTTACCATTATTGAAACAAGTGTATGGTCACACCTAGTGACTACTTTGCAAGGAAGAACAGAATATCCATAAGAGCTTATAGCCATATAGGATCCATAAATGGCTACATTAGAGATATGTAGCACAATTTACCTCAACACAGATTGTCATCCATCAGACTTCATTTTAGAGTTCCAGTGTTTTTAGAACCCAAACCAGCCGAGCACACCTTAAATTTCAGAGCTAAGAAGCAAAGGGGAAAGAAGTGAGACAATTGGTCCTTCATTACAAGGCTTTAAATATAGTTGCAAGAGGGGCGCCTGGGTGGCGCAGTCGGTTAAGCGTCGGACTTCAGCCAGGTCACGATCTCGCGGTCCGTGAGTTCGAGCCCCGCGTCAGGCTCTGGGCCGATGGCTCAGAGCCTGGAGCCTGTTTCCGATTCTGTGTCTCCCTCTCTCTCTGCCCCTCCCCCGTTCATGCTCTGTCTCTCTCTGTCCCAAAAATAAATAAAAAATGTTAAAAAAAAAAAAAATAAATAAATAAATATAGTTGCAAGCTTCGGTTTTAAGATATGTTATCTAATGCACCTGGATCTCCAAAGTATAATTAATTTTTATGGTTACCTTCCTCCTGAAGGACAAAATGGCTGTTGGACATTTTATCCTTCAGCAAGCTATTTTCCTCCTCTCTTACTGTACTAGATCATCTCTTTCAACACTATTTCAGTGTCCAGTACCAAACACCTGGAATTTTCATGAGGCTAAGATCTCTCAACTACTATTTCTAATTGAATGTCTTAGCATGTTTTGTGTCTATTGTGGAAAGGATATACAGTTTCAGTGGAAATAATTTAACAATACTATGCTTTCCGCACTAAGAGAAGGAAAATCCTTACTCATGCTCTCCTGCCAGAATTGCATATTCCTAATTCAAAAGCATGACTGGGAAATCCAATTATTTAGAGACTGTGGTATGTTTTCAAAGTAAAAACCTAGTATATGTATTAGAATGCATGACCCCATCATTGTTTTTATGAGCATTTATTGCTTTCAGCGAGCACTTCCACTCTCAGCGATGAAAAACTTGTTCCCAGAAGCAAGAGGACACCTATACCCTCTCTTGCTTCAAGTCAACCCTGAATAGTATATGTAAGATTGCAGAAATAACACCAACTGATGACAGAACCCAGCAACCCTTGAAAACCTGACTTGACTGCGCTTTCAGAAAGTACTGGAAAAAGAAGTTGAGGATGAGTACTTGATAGCACTCTCCAACTTCCACACTCAGTATCTGGCATCAGTAGTTGTTAGAAATACACATCATGCATCTTTTGAAAGCCGGGTATCATGCTTAGGGTACTGCCTAATGTAAGCATATAAAATAGTCTATTTGCATAAACAAACTTACAGTGAAAGCTATTGATTAAATACTGACTGTTTATATATACATTTACAATATATATATTTATATATAAATATATATAATATATAAATATATTTATATTATTTTCAAAATAAGGTATTTGTAGCTTATTTGAACTTTACAGTATGTTAAAAATTACCTATGACCAAAGTCAAAGGGTACCTATGGCCCAGTAAATGTAGGTAATAGATTTGATTCACACATCTAGAAAGCTGTAGAAAGCTCTAGAACCAGGTGCCCTCTCGGGACTCAGCAGAACTGGCAGGAAGGGCCTTGCCAGCTTCAGCCACAGGGTGAGTTCGGACTTAGCAGGTTTCAGCTATTTTGCCTCCACGGGGCTGCCAGGGGGCATGACGTCAGGGTGGGTGGACTTGCAGCAGCACTGTGAAGGAAAAAAAATTGCCACAGTCAATATAAGGGTCTAGCATACCCTGATCTTTCATTAGCTGGGTGAGCACTTCCAGGGATAGATATTTCCTTCCTTTGAAAGGCAAACAGAGGAGATCCAACATGGCGGAGAAGAGGCGACCGAAGTTCCCTCCTCCCTCAAACACAGCAGTCTTGAGGTCAGAGGACTTCGAACTCCAAGAGTCCGGGCGGCAAAGTGCCAGAGACGCCTCCCAGGACCCACTGGGACAACCTACCTGACAGGCCATAGGTGCGTGATTGCAAACTGGGAGAGATACAATGGGCGGCAGAGGAACAGAGGTGGGGATCCCCTTCTGCACAAAGGGAAGAGAAAGAAGAGGCTGTAGAAGCGTAGGGCTGTATTTGAACAAGAGAAAACCCACAGACAGGGACGGAGAAAGATCCAGTCTCTAACTGTGGCGCTTTCTCCGGACTGGGGCCGGCTGCCCTGTTCACGCACCTGGGGAGGAGGGGAACCAGCCCCAGGCTCAGTAACTAGTTCAGAGGCACAGCCTGCAGTGGGAGTAAACAATCCCCTCCCTGGAGTGCTGTGGAAGAAGGTATATAACCTTTCAGAGGACAAAGACCGCCTGCACCCGCCAGCCAGAGGACATATATCGGCGGTGCGGCACGCATTTCCCCGGGTATGGGGCGGATGGAGCAGGACCCTTTAAGACATCAGGGTTTGAAATCCCAGCAGAGCGCCAGGGATGCGGGACAGGAGGCGGAGAGGGACAAACTGCATCTTTCACACCAGCGCGCAGCTACCTGAGGATATGAGGAGGCCCTTCCTTGTCGGGACGGATTGGCACTTCCGGGGAATCAGGGCACTTGGAGTGGGGCCCTTTAAGACACCTGGGCTTGAATCCCATATGAGCTCCAGGGAGGCACTGCGGGAGACTGTGGAGCTGGGGGCGGGGCCGGCGCCCGTGCAGCACTACAAGGACTGCCTGAACAAAGTGGTTTCAGACACCCAGTCTGGGGAGGAGAGACTGGGGTGTCACCATTTTTCTCCCCATCACCAACAAGGTGGGCTTCAGGGAAGGGAAAGCAGGCCCACAGTGGAGGTGGAACCTATAGCAAACCATACCCCTCCATGTCTGGTACCTGGTAGCTTCTGGAGACAGAGGCTGACCAACCAGACAGCCCCTCCTCCAGACCAGCACTGCCCTTGGTTAATTCTTGGAGAATTCTTATTTTATACATATATAAAATGTGCATATAGGTATATATTTTTCCCTCTTCCTTCTCTCCTTACTTCTTCTTTCCTTTAGTCTGGTTATTCTGGTTGTTGATTTGTTTAAACAGACATATTTATTGTCTTTATACCTGTTCTATATCTCCTTTATTTTCCTCTCTCTCTCTCTCTCTCTCTCTCTCTGGATTAAGCCATATAGTTTTTCTGCCTGGTCAATTTTCTTTTCTTTTCTTTTCTTTTTCCCTGCCCCTGTCATTTCTCTCTTTGTATGGGATAAGGCCTCTTCCACCACCACTGCCCCCTTCGTTTTTTTTTTTTTTTCTTTTTAATTTTTTTTTCCCAGAGCTACTTCAACAAACAAATCAAAGCACATTTGGTGGAGGGTCCAAAACATCACTACAAGTAGGGAGTTAAAGCAACCACAATCACAACAACAGAGAGCACCTCCTGAAGGTGCCAGGCCCTGGGCAGTGTATTACTGCTCCTAATACAGTAGTGCTGGCAGGTGCAGGACACATCACAAGCTTTTAAAACACATAAGGGACAGAAAACTCGCCAAATGATGAAATGGAAGAATTCCCCTCAAAACTTCTAGGAAGAAATGACAGCTAAAGAATTGCTCAAAACAGATATAAACAGTATATCTGATCAAGAATTTATAAAAAATAGTCATAAGATTAATCACTGGGCTTGAAAAAAGCATAGAAGACAGGAGAGAATCTATTGTTTCAGAGATCAAGAAACTAAAAACTGGTCATGAGGAATTAAGAAATGTTGTAAATGAGGTGGGAAATAAACTAGATGCTGTGATAATGAAGATGGAAGAGGAAGAGGGGAGAATAAGTGAAATAGAAGATAAAATTTTGGGAAAAGATGAAGCTGAGAAAAAAGAGAGATAAAAATATTCTAGACCACGAGGGGAGAATTAGAGAACTAAATGATTCAATGAAATGTAATAATACCCATATCATAGGAGTTCCAGAAGCAGAGGAGAGAGAGAAAGGGACAGAAGGTGTATTTGAACAAATCATAGCTGAAACTTCCCCAATCTGGGGAAGGAAACAGACACTGAAACCCAGCAGGCACAGAGAACACCTTTCAGATGTAATAGGAATCAGTCGTCTGCATGATATATCATAGTGAAGCTGGCAAAATCCAAAGATAAAGAGAGATTTCTGAAAGAGCTAAGGGTAGTAGCAGACCTATCTACTGAAACTTGGCAGGCCAGAAAGGAGTGGCAGGAAATATTCAATGTTTTGAATAGGAAAAATATGCAGCCAAGAATCCTTTATCCAGCAAGAATGTCATTCAGAATAGAAGGAGCAATAAAGGCTTTCCCAGACAAACAAAAACGGAAGGAGTTCATCACCACTAAACCAGCCCTACAAGAGATCCTAAGGGAGACTGTGAGTGGAATGTTGCAAAAACTACTAAGGACCAGCGACATCACTACAAGCACGAAACCTACAGATAGTACAATGACATTAAATCCATATCTTTCAATAATAACGTTGAATGTAAATGGACTAAATGCTCCAATCAAAAGACATAGGGTATCAGAATGGATTAAAAAAACAAGACCCCTCTATTTGCTGTCTACAAGGGGCCCCTGGGTGGCTCAGTCGGTTGAGCGTCTGACTTCAGCTCAGGTCATAATCTCACAGTTTGTGGGTTCAAGCCCCACATCAGGCTCACTGCTTTCAGCCTGTCAGCGCAGAGCCTGGAGCCTGCTTCAGATTCTGTGTCTCCTTCTCTCTCCGCCCCTCCCCTGCTCATGCTCTGTCTCTCAAAAATAAATAAATGTTACAAGTTAAAAAAAAGAGAGAGACCTATTTTAGACCTGAGGACACCTTCAGACTGCAAGTGAGGGGATGAAGACCCATGTATCATGTTACTGGAAGTCAAAAGAAAGCTGGAGTAGCCATACTTATATCAGACAAACTAGATTTTAAACTACAGGCTTTAATAAGTGATGAGGAAGGGCATTATATCATATATCATAATTATGGGATCTATCCATCAAGAAGAGCTAACAACTATAAGTGTTTATGCACTCAGTTTAGGAGCACCCAAATACATAAAACAATCACAAACATAAGCATTCTTATTGATAAGAATGAAGTAATTGCAGGTGACTATAACTACTCCACTTACAACAATGGATAGATCATCTAGGCAGAAAATCAATAAAAAAAAACAAAAACAAAACAAAACAATGATCCTGAATGATACACTGGACCAGATGGATTTGACAGATATATTCAGAACTTTTCATCGAAAAGCAGCAGAAAACATATTATTCTTCAGTTTTTATGGAACATTCTCCAAGATAGATCACATACAGGGTCACAAAACAGCCCTCAATTAATATAAAAGAATTGAGATCACACCATGTACATTTTCAGATCACAATGCTATGAAACTTGAAGTCAATCACAGGAAAAAGTTTGGAAAACCTCCAAATGAGTGGAGGTTAAAGAACATCGTACAGGGGCGCCTGGGTGGCTCAGTCGGTTAGGCGGCCGACTTCGGCTCAGGTCATGATCTTGCGGTCCGTGAGTTTGAGCCCCGCGTCGGGCTCTGTGCTAACAGCTCGGAGCCTGGAGCCTGTTTCCGATTCTGTGTCTCCCTCTCTCTGACCCCCCCCCGTTTGTGCTCTGTCTCTCTCTGTCTCAAAAATCAATAAACGTTAAAAAAAAAAAAAAAAAAGAACATCGTACTAAAGAATGAATGGGTCAACCAGAAATTAAAAATCAATTCAATTCAATTAAAAAATGTATGGAAACAAATGAAAATTAAAACCTGAAAGTCCAAACCCTTTGGGATGTAACAAAGGCAGTCCTAAGAGGAAAATACATTGCAATCCAGGCCTATCTCAAGAAACAAGAAAAATCACAGACTCTAACAGCACACCTAAAGGACCTAGAAGCAGAACAGCATAGAAACCCCAGGTCATCAGAAGAAGAGAAACAATAAAGATTAGAGAAATAAACAATATAGAGTTAAAAAAAAAAAACAGAATAGATCAATGAAACTAAGAGCTGTTTTTTTCAAAAAATAAACAAAATTGATAAACCCCTAGTCAAACTTCTCAAAAACAAGAGATAAAGGACCCAAATAGATAAAATCATGAATGAAATTGGACTTATCACAACCAACCCCTCAGAAACACAAACAATACTGTGAAAAATTATATGCCAACAAACTGGACAACCTGGAAGAAATGGACAAATTCCTAGACATGCACACACTACCAAAACTCAAATGGGAAGAAATAGAAAATTTGAAAAGACCCATAGCTAGTGAAGAAATTGAATCAGTTATCAAAAATCTCCCTACAAATAAGAGTCCTGGACCAGATAGATGGTTTCCCTGGGGAATTCTACCAAACTTTTAAAGCAGAGTTAATACCTATCCTTCTCAAGCTGTTCCCCAAAAAATAGAAATGGAAGGAAAGCTTCCAGATTCATTTTATGAAGCCAGCACTACCTTGATTCCCAAACCAGGCACAGACCACGCCAAAAAGGAGAATTACAGGCAAACATGGATGCAAAAATTCTCAACAAGATACTAGCAAATCAAATTCAACAGCATATAAAAAAAATATTCACCATGATCAAGTGAGATTCATTCCTGGGCTGCAGGGCTGGTTCAATATTTGAAAATCAATCAATGTGATACATCACATTAATAAAATAAAGGATAATAACCATATGATCCTGTCAATTGATGCAGAAAAAGCATTTGACAAAATACAGCATCCTTTCTTAATAAAAACGCTCAAGAAAGTCAGGATAGAAGGAACATACCTAAACATCATAAAAGCCATATATGAAAAGCCCACAGGTAAATAATCTTCAATGGGGAAAAAGTGAGAGCTTTCTCCCTGAGATCAGGAACACACAGGGATGTCCACTCTCACCACGGTTGTTTAACATAGCATTGAAAGTCCTAGCATCAGCATTCAGACAACAAAATGAAATCAAAGACATCACAATTGGCAAAGAAGAAGTCACACTTTCACTTTTTGCAGACGACATGATACTCTACATGGAAAACCCAAAAGACTCCACCAAAAAGCTACTAGAACTGGTACATGAATTCAGCAAAGTCACAGTATACAAAATCAATGTACAGATTGGTTGAATTTCTATACACCTCTAATGAAGCAACAGAAAGAGAAATCTAGAAATTTATCCCACTTACAATTGCACCAAGAATCATAAAATACCTAGGAATAAACTTAACCAAGGATGTAAAAGATCTGTGTGCTGAAAACTATAGAAAACTTGTGAAAGAAATTGAAGAAGACACAAAGAAATGGAAAAACTTTCCATGCTCATGGATTGGAAGAATAAATATTGTTAAAATGTCAATATTACCCATATCAATCTACACATTCAATGCAATCCCAATCAAAATTGCACCGGCATTGTTTCCAAAGCTAGAGCAAACAATCCTAAAATTTGTGTGGAACCACAAAAGACCCCGAATAGCCAAAGTAATATTGAAGAAGAAAACCAAAGCAGGAGGCATCACAATCCCAGACTTTAGCCTCTACTACAAACCTGTAATCATCAAGACAGTATGGTATTGGCACAAAAACAGACACATAGACCAATGGAATAGAATAGAGACCCCAGAATTGGACCCACAAATGTATGGCCAACTAAACTTTGACAAAGCAGGAAAGAGTATCCAATGGAAAAAAAGACAGTCTCTTTAACAAAAGGTGCTGGGAGAACTGGACAGCAACATGCAGAAGAATGAAACTGTACCATATTCCTACACCATTCACAAAAATAAACTCACAATGGATGAAGGACCCGAATGTGAGACAGGAAACCATCAAAACCCTAGAGAAGAAAGCAGGAAAAAACCTCTTTGACCTCAGCAATTTCTTGCTCGACATGTCTCCAAAGGCAAGGCAGTTAAAAGCAAAAATGAACTATTGGGACTTCATCAAGATAAAAACTTCTGCACTGCAAAGGAAACCATCAACAAAACTAAAAGGCAACTGACAAAATGGGAAAAGATATTTGCAAATGACATATCGGATAAAGGGTTAGCATCTAAATTCTATAAAGAACTTACCAAACTCAACACCCGAAAAACAAATACTCCAGTGAAGAAATGGACAGAAGACTTGAAGAGACACTTTTCCAAAGAAGACAACTAGATGGCCAAAGACACATAAAAAGATGCTCAAAGTCACTCATCATCAGGGAAATACAAATCAAAACCACACTGAGATACCACCTCACACCGGTCAGAGTGGCTAAAATTAACAACGCAGGAAACAAGAGGCAAGGCGAGATTCTGGCAAGGATGTGGAGAAACGGGAACCCTCTTGCACTATTGGTGGGAATGCAAACTGCTGCAGCCGCTCTGGAAAACAGTGTGGAGGTTTCTCAAAAAATTAAAGATAAACTACCCTATGACCCAGCAATAGCACTACTAGGAATTTATCTAAAGGATACAGGATTGCTGATTCATAGGGGCATATGGACCCCAATGTTTATAGCAATGCTTTCAACAATAGGCAAAGTATGGAAAAACCCTAAATGTCCATCAACTGATGAATGGATAAAGAAGATGTGGTTTATATATACAATGGCAATGAGAAAGAATGAAATCCTGCCATTTGCAGCAACATGGATAGAACTGGAGGGTATTATGTTAAGTGAAATAAGTCAGAGAAAGACATATATTTTTTCACTCATATGTGGAACTTGAGAAACTTAACGGAAGACCATGGGGGAACGGAAGGGGAAAAAATAGTTACAAACAGAGGGAGGGAGGCAAACCATAAGAGACTCTTAAATACAGAGAACAAACTGAGGGTAGATGGCGGGGGGAGGGGAAAACCGATGACGGGCATTGAGGAGGGCACTTGTTGGGATGAGCACTGGGTATTGCATGTAAGTGATGAATCACGGGAATCTACCCCCAAAACCAAGAGCACGCTCTATACACTGTATGTTAGTCAATTTGACAAAAAATTATATTAAAAAAGAAAGAAAGAAAATAAAGGCAAACAATCCCATTATTTGGATTGTTGGAAAGCCTTATTATTAAAAAATTCTTCCTTTTATTGAGCAGATGTGTAAATGAACAAGTCTTTTATTGACTATTATTAAAGAATAAAGAATATGACATTAAATCTGAATTCAATGAGTTTCTTTGCTATTCAGAGACAAAATGGTATTGGTACTTCACTTCATGATATTTCAACTACAAGTAGGAATTCAATTCAATGAAATGAATACCAAGTATGCCTATGTAAAAAATGCTGTGAAGTATGCAAAAATAATTGAGCTAAGAGTGAGAGGTAAGAAGAGAAACAATCAATTAGTGTTTCCTTTCAGTTATTGTCTAACTTAAACCTTGAAGAGATTTAGGGTGACAGTAAAACTTGGAACTGAAAATCTTATACATACCCAGTATGTACTGTTGGTTAATTTTAGATATCCAACATAAAGATGTCAAAATAGTCACTTTCTTGTCAAAGAATAAGAGTGTCATTACCCACTCCCAAACAGAAAGCCAATACACTTCAGTCTGGTGTCATTTGGAAGAATATTGTGTAGATTATGAGCCATGAGATGGCTGTGCTCTAGGCTAAATCAAATCTTTCATCTTCTTATTTTTTTTTCAGAAACTCTGTTCTATTGATTATCTCTTCACTCACCTGAATCTACAAATTCTACTTATTCCTTCCTGACTGTCAAAGTAAAAATTGCACCCACAAAGTTAAACAGGTAAGAAAAACTTTATTCAAGGCTATCGAAATAGAGGACAGAGAGCAGAACACAGTTAACTCTGCTAAAAAAGGCACCATAGTTTCTAGTAACTGGAGTGGAGGGATTGTAGGCCATTGGGGTTTGCTGATTGGCCTTACCCAAAGGAAAAACTTTTTGATACCTTCACGACAGGAGGTACTTTTACAACTTGAAGCAGTGCCCATCAGATAGACCCTTCAGCAGACACTGGGAGATAGGGTGCTACCTTCCTTGATGATTACATTCTTAAGGACATTCCCAGGTTCTTGAGAAAAACAGTCCAGAGGTGCCTGGGTGGCTCAGATGGTTTAGAGTCCAGGTTTTGATTTTGGCTCAAGTCATAATCTCACAGTTTTTTGTGAGTTTGAGTCCCACATCAGGCTCTGTACTGACAACCACGTGCCTGCTTGGGATTCTCCCTCCCCTTCTACCCTTCCATCACTTACATCCTCTCTGTCTCTAAATAAATAAATACATAAATACATAAATACATAAATAAATAAATAAATAAATAAATAAATAAATAAATAAATAAATAAAGAGAAAAGAAAAGAAAAGAGAAAAAAGAAAAGAAAAGACGGTCCATGGTTATAAAACTGGCAAGAGGCTTTTTGAAAGATTTATATGTCAAAGGGTACAGAGAAAGAATTTGCAGGTATAACTTTTTTTAAGTAAATTCTCTAAGAAAAGAGAGGCCTAGAGATGGAAGAAACCTGCCTAAAGTTTAATTAAACTGGGAGAAATGCTATGGCTATCTAAATGTGCACAAGTATTTCTCTTAAAACAATAAACAAATAGATCATAAATCTTTCTTTGACCCCTTATTCTCTTTTGCTATGAAGTGATTTAAGGAGGAAATGATGAAGATGTGTTATCTGCTCTAAGAAGAATATTTTATCATTGAATTGCCTATGCATGGTGATAATAAACACAGACAGGTGTTTATTTAGTCAATTCATTATTGTTTTACAATTCTGTAGAGATAATGCAAAGTCTTATCACAGGCATGTTGGCAGAAAACACCCACCTTCCCTACCTACTACCCCTTTACACCACTGCCTCTATTCCCCTGTTTCTTGCTTTCCCTCTAAACCAAACATCTTAAGGGGCAACTGGGTGGCACAATCAATTAAGCATCCAACTCTTGATTTCGGCTCAGGTCATGGTCTTGCAGTTATTGAGACAGAGCCCTGTATTGGGCTCTGTGCTGACAGCTCAAAGCCTGCCTGGGATTCTCTCTCTCTCTCTCTCTTTCCTCTGCTCATGTGTGCACACTCTCTTTCAAAACAAATTTTAAAAAGTAATAAATATTTAAACCAAACATCTTGAAAGCATTTTCTATGCTCAATGTATTTGCTTCCTCATAGAAGTCATGCTATGCTATGGAATTGACTTTTTCCAGTCACCAATAATTGAATAATTTATAAATCCAATTGGTATTTTATAGTCCTTATCTCATATATTCTCTTAGATGCATTTGACAGTTTGTAATGTAATATTTCTCCAGTTCATCTCCTGTCCACTCCTTATCCTCTTAAGTGGTCTTTCTTCCTCTGCCAGGTCTTGAAATGTCCATGTTTCTCTTTCAAACCATCTTGTCTTCCCACTGGAAATACTGAACAAACAGCTTTTCCCATAGATTTGTGCACATGTATATTCTTATGACTGCAAATTGTAATTCTAACCCATGTTTCTTTTCTAAGCTTCAGGCTTATACTTCCAGCTTCATTCTAAATATCTCCCTTAGCTATCCTAAGGAAATCCTAAAGTCAACAAAACAGAAAAAATCAACTCACTTCCAATTCTACTACCTTTCCCAGCTGAAAACCCAAGAGCTAACCTTGATTTCTCCTTCTATCCCTCATGCCAGGTCTAGTTAAACAGAAACTTTTATATCATCTCCAAGTTACACATCTCTCAAACCTATCCTTTCCATCTCCCATGCTATTTTCTACCAAAATCAGGGCACAACACAGCTCATAAGGATTATCAAAACCTCCAAAGCCAGGAGCTCTGTATAGTCAATGACATTGTCCTTTTTAGTTCAAATTTGTATTCTGTTCTTAGCACATTGCCCAGGACAAAACAAGAATTTCATAGATTTTTTTAACTAAGTGAATAAAGGTATACCTGATATTTTTCTTATTTTTATCAAAAAGAAACATGGATTTTGAACCTTTTCAATAATTACCTGAATATTTTCATTTAGAACCCAAAGGTACATGCTGTATATTATTGAATAGATAACCAGTAACCAACTTCTTTATCAACTGCAAATTTATCTGTTTCATATTTGAGCAGAACACAGAACATGGAATAAGCTAGGACCCTTCTCATCCCCACTACCAAGTAGGTCTGAGATATGCCAAACTCCCTATTTTAAGTATCTGTTTGACACCCTAAATCTTAGTAAATTAAAGCAGCAACCATTTTATTATATGTCGTGATCCTATGAATTGAATGGACTTGATTGGGAAGTCTTCTGCTCTGCAATCTGGAGCTTCAGTCATCAGGAAGCTCTCCTGGGCCCAGATGTCCAACCAAGGTCGCTCACTCATGTAAGCTGACATTTGATGTTGGCTATTGGCTGGGAGCTCAGCTGGGGCTGCCTGGTTCTAATCCCACTTCATATCATGGCAGTGGGTCCCAAGAGCATAAAAGTAGAGGCTTCTTGGCCTTTTAAGCTTTAGATTCAGAATTAGCTGAGCGTTACTTAGCCCCATACTGTATTGATTAAAGCAGTTCATAGGGTCAGCACCGATTCAAGAGAAGGGAACTTCTATGGAAAGTTTTAGGTGATTTTTTTTAATGTTTATTTATTTATTTTGAGGCAGAGAGATAGAGAACAAGCAGGTGAGGGGCAGGAAAAGAGGGAGACATAGAAACCCAAGCAGGCTCTGTGATGTCAGCACAGAGTCCTATGCTGGGCTGAAACTCATGAAATCAAGAGTTGGACGCTCAACAGACTGAGTCACCCAGGATCCCTGGTGATTTCGATTATTGTGAGTGATGTTGCTATAAATATTGGTGTACAAATCTTTGTATGAACATATGCCTTTATTTCTCTTGGGTAAATACCTAGAAGTGGAATTATTTGGTTACATGATAGTTATGTACCAAAATTTGAGGAAATGCCAAGATTTTTTTTCCAAAGTGGCTATAGTTTTTTACATTCGCACAAGCGAATGAGGATTCTAGTTTATCCAGATTTTCACCAAGAAGTATTATTATAAGTTTTTCTTATTATTGCCATCTAAATGGATATAGAATGGCATCTCACTGCATTTTGATTTGCATTTCCCTGTTGCCTAAAGATGTTTAGCATCTTTTCATGTGCTTTTTCATTTGTATATACTTGTATAAATTCTTTGGAGTAATATTGATTCAAATCCTTTGTCCATATTTTATTGGGTGATTTGAATTTTTACTAAGATATAAGGATTTTTTCTATATTTTGGATACAGTCTGTTATGAATATTTGAATTGAAAATATTTTCTCCAATTGCATGGGTTTTCTTTTCATTAGTCATAATCACTTATTTTTAGTTTTATTGAGGTGTGATTGATATTAAAAATGCACACATTTAATGTACGCTCTTCATGAGTTTGGACATACGCATATATTTGTGATACTATTACCACAACCAAGATAATAAACACATCTCTCACCTCTAGCAATTTCCTTCTGTTCTTTTGTGGATCTTTCTTTCTTTCTTTCTTTCTTTCTTTCTTTCTTTCTTTCTTTCTTTCTGAACACTTCACATGAGATCTATCCTGTCAACATATTTTAAAGTGCAAATTATTGTATTGTTAATTACAGGTACTGTGTTGTATAGCAAATCTGTAGAACTTGCTCATCTTGCATAACAGAAACCTTGTACCCACTGAAAATAATTTCCTATTTCTCCTTCCTTTCAGCCACTGGCAGCTGCCATCCTCTTTTCTGCTTCTATGAGTTTGGCCTTTTTAGATACCTCATATAAGTGAAACCACATTGTATTTATTCTCCTGTGATTGGGTCATTTCACTTAATGTCCTCTAGGTTCATTTATATTATCAAAAAGGCAGGATTTCCCTTTTTTAAGGCAGAATAATTTCCATCATATGTGTATCCCACATTTTCTTCATCCATTCGTCTGTAAGGATATTTGGGTTGTTTCCATATCTTGGCTATTGTGAATAATGCTGCAGTGAACATGAGGGTACAAATAGATATCTCTTCAAGATCCTGATTTCAGTTTTTTTTGGTATATATTATCGCTTATGCCTTTGATGCCATATCTAAGAAAGCATGTTCATGAAGATATTTACCCCTAAGTTTTCTTCTAAGAGTTTTAACATTCTGGCTCTTATATTTATGTCTATGACTAATTTTGAGTAAATATGTGTATATGGTGTGGAGTAGGGGTACAACTTCATCTTTGTATGTTGATATCTGGTTTCTCAGTACCATTTGTTGAAAGGACTATTCCTTTCTTCATTGACACCTTTTCAAAAACCAAACCATAAATATCTGAGCTTATTTCTGTTCCATTGATCTATATTTTTATCTTTATGCAAGTACAACATTGTAATGATTACAGCAACTTTGTAATAAATTTTGAAATTGGAAAGTGTTAATACTCTAACTTTATTTTTCTTTATTAAAGTTGTTTTGTCTGTTCTGAATAGCTTGGATTTCCACAAAAATTTGCTAATACCTGGGAAATTTTACGAATTTTTGGTGGGGCTCGTGTTTAATTTGTAGATAAGTTTGGAGAATATTGCCATTTTCACAATTTTTTTGATCCATGAGCTTGTATCTTTCCATATATTTACATCTTTTTAAATCTCTTCCAAATTTTCATTGTACAAGTTTTGCACTTCTTTTGTTAGATTTATGTGTATTTTATCCTTTTTTTTGATATTGTTACAGCAGTTTTAAAAATATTATAGTTGTAATGTTCATTTCCAGTGCATACAGATGCAATTGATTGTATATTGATCCTTTATTCTGCTACCTTTTTGGACTCATTTATTGGGGCCAATGATTTTTTAGGGGATACCTTTGGATTTTCTGTATATGAAATTGTGTCACTTGCATATAGGGATATAGAGATAATTTTTTATCTTCCCTTAATGATCTGAATGTCCTTTTTTTTTTTTTTCAAATTTCAAAGACTTCAAATTGTTTTATTTTTGTTTTATAATTTTCTCCAGTTAAATGTTTTTGTTAGGGAATAAGACCACTGTACCCTTCACTCTACTCCAGAAGTCAGTCTCTGCTCAATCACCCTTGGGTGCATCTGGGCTTTTCAAACCAGGCAGATTGCCAAGTTTCAGGCAGGGTTCTGGCAGGAGATAGATGGCACATTCTAGTGTGCCCTTAATCCTAGGGTATTAACTAGGATATTAACTGAGGAGAGTATAATGAATGTATGGAGAGTTTTAAGAAACAACCAATTTTAATAAATTTAAGGACACTGGAATGAGAATATTAGGAAGCCATTACAATATGAAACAAAAGGAGCGAGAGAAGAAATTGTTTAATGGAACCTATAGAAAACTAAAAGCCCTGGAAATGGGACCATCCAATGGGATACATCTGTAGATCCTACACTATTATTTCCTCTCTCTCCTGAGTCTTTAATCACTGATCCTCCACTGGTCTTTTCCCTTCAGACAACACAATTCAGATGCACGGAGAGAGTTAAAGAAACTCCAAACTATCTCTACTTCCACATGTCCATCTCCTGTCGGTGCTTTCTATTGGGCATTCCCCATGAGAAGACAGAGGGGAATGGAGCCTGAGTGATACAGCTTATAGAAGTCATCTCTTGTGCACAGCAAAACGAGGAAAGGGAGAGAGAATGGATTTGGAAGGACAATTAAAAACTAAAAAACCCAATTGCTGTAATTATTTTAATGTTTATTTATCTATTGAGAGAAAGAGAGAGAGAGAGAGAGAGAGAGAGAGAGAGAGAGAGAGAGAGAGAATATGAGAGGGAGGGGTAGGGAAGGAAGAGAGAATCCCAAGCAGGGGCTTGATCTCACGAATCGTGAGATCATGACCTAAGCCGAAACCAAAAGTCAGACGCTTAACTGACTCAGCCATCTAGGAGCCCCAAAGCCCAATTACTTTAAATTTGATAATAAAGATTACCATAGTCTGCTACTCTGTGTCCATTACTATAGCTGACTCATTTAGATATTTTTTGTTACTATGCATCCAGATTGAGATTGTAATTTAGCTTTACATCCTATTATTTACCATTTGCACTCGGCAAGGCTTATTACCCTAGTTTTAATTTTTGGTCCTCATCATCCCTACCAGCCTGCTAAAGAGGCTCTAAGCATTCCTTTCTTTACAGTAGTATGACCTGTCCCTTGCAAAGTATGTATTTTCATTACATCTAAGGATAACCTAGCTACCAAATGTGCTTCTAGACAGAACATGAATTTCAGTCTGTCTTGAGGTTATTTATATGTTAAAGAAAGCTTTGCTACTAACAAAGCAATAATTTAAATTTAGTAAAGTTAATGATAACTTTCTCTTTTTTAAATACAGTAATCCAGGGGCGCCTGGGTGGCTCAGTCGGTTAAGCGGCTGACTTCGGCTCAGGTCATGATCTCATGGTTTGTGAGTTTGAGCCCCACATCAGGCTCTGTGCTGACAGCTCAGAGCCTGGAGCCCATTTCAGATTCTGTGTCTCCTTCTCTCCCTGCCCCTCCCCTGTTCATGCTCTCTCTCTGTCTCAAAAATAGATAAACATTAAAAAAAATTTTTTTAAATACAGTAATACAATAGAGCCAAATGTTTTAAACTATTTTTCATCTGATATAATAAATTTATATAGATGACATGGAGAAAAACACTTTTTTTTTGTTTGCTGAGAAAAAGAAAATTCATCTAATTCAATGAATTCATCTAATTCATTCATTAAATTGTCAAAATGAAGACAATTTAAGGAGTATGTCTTAAGATACTATTTGATACATTTCAATATTGAGTGTCTGAAATGAAATTATTCTCATTCTATGTTAGCAATAGCAGTGCGTTAAGTACTCTGAAGTCTAAGATATTA